>NC_081371.1:21905064-22568278 GCF_030684315.1 Stegostoma tigrinum | reverse complement strand
GCCCCGCGCTAATAACCACGCTGAAGCCGCCGGTCACTGTTTGCTGTCCCTGCGGGCGGCTGCTTTCCACCCCCTTCCCCCGGGACCTCCCGGCTCCAACACCCCCATCACCAACCCGGCTGCGGCTGACAGAGACCAACTCTTCGCGGCAGCAGTGAGGCTACGAGAGCGCCCGGGCTGACCGCGGCCTACAACAGACCGGGCCCGGAGTGAAGCAAACCGGGGGAGAGGCGGTGGGGGCTCACACATACAGCACCACCCACAGGGCCGACCTCAACACCCAGGCCGCGGGGGAGGGGGCCTCAGCACTAACCTTTTTTAATGGGCGGGGAGGGGGGGGGAAGGTAGGGAGGGATGGGGATTTTCCGTCTTCGCCTCCCTCACGGTCTCGCTGAAAGTTAGTCAGGAAAACAGCGAGAGGTCTCAGGTGGGGTGAAGGGGGGGAGGGGGGGGAAGCATGGTGTTAAGTGTGAGGGAGGCCTGGCCTGTCTCACCTGCGATAGGGTTAGTCTCAAACAAAAACCGCCTCTTTTGTTTTTTTTCATTGTGAATCAGTAGATGTTGTACATCTGGACTTTCAGAAGGCTTTTGACAAGGCTCCACACAAGAGATTAGAAAGTATAACTAAAGCTCATGGTTTCAGAGGTATTGTATTGACATGAATAGAGGACTGGTTGGCAGACAGGAAGCAGAGATTTTGAATAAATGTGTCCTTTTCAGAGTAGCAGGCAGTAATGAGTGGGCTGCTGCAGGGTTCAGTGCTGGGACCCCAGTTGTTCACAATATGCATTAACAATTTGGATGAAGGAATTGCATGCATTATCTCCAAATTTTCAGATGACATTAAACTGTAAACTGGGTGGCTCTCTAGCCAATTCATTTACTCTGTATTTAATCTTTCCCTAACATTTGACAGATAGCCTAATAATGCAGTCTCTGAACTCTGACTCATCAATGTTTCCTTAATTATTGTCAGTGGTCCTCTCACCTCATGTCCAAAAACTGATTCAAATGGACTAAATTCAGTTGACTCATGAGGTGCATCCTTAATTACAAGAAGTACAAATAGAATTCCTTTATCCCAATTCTCTCGATACTCTTGACTATGAGCCCTCAACATGGTTTTAACGTTTGGTGCCACCGTTCTAATGAATTCTGGATAATGGACAGTTGATTAAAAGTGTTTTAATCCCAAGCGATTCATAATTTCCTGAAAAACTCTGATGTAAAATTTTATCTTTTGTATTCAATTGCACCTCTCTGGGTAGTCCACATCTAGTAAAATGTTTCAGTAACTTCTATAATCCTTTTAGCTGTGATATTACTGAATGGAATGGGCTCTGGAAATCTAGTAAACGTATCTATAATGGTGAACAGATATTGATTCCACTCTTGTTTCAGGGAGGCATCCTAAGGAACCAACTAAGACTCCTTTAAAAGGTTCCTTAAATGCTGGAATGGACATTAAAGGTACCGGTTCTATCAGTGCCTGAGGTTTTCCTATTACCTTATGCGTACGACATGTCCAGCAAAATTCAACTACATCCTTATGCAGTGCAGACCAATAAAAATGTTTTTGTATCTTGTCTTGAGATTTCCTTACTTCCAAATGACCTCCTACTGGTAATTCACATGCTACCCGCATTTTTATACTATGTGTCAAATGTTAAGGAAAAATTAAATAGAGTGGATGAGTTGGCTAGGTAGCATTTAAAAGCAGCATAGCATGTGATGGAACAGGAAGCAGATGAATCAAAAATGCACATTTTCACTATCTTTCTATAACCTACCCGTAATACAACTTGATGAACTTCTGCCCATTTCTCATCTGCCTAAATGCGTGATGGTCTCCATTTCCTCATCAAGACTTCATACTTAAGACAGTAAAATTCTGAGATACACTCAGATTCTTCTTCTGTGTAAGCTTTTTGATACAAATGCTTTAGATTTTTCCTCCTTCTGTTGTAATTCAGCTAACTTCTCTGAACTAAAAAATTACACCTTGTCCTCCACCTGTTCATGTTTCTTCTCAACCATTTAATCAAACGTAGTTTCTGATAACTGACCTTCAACTTCCTTATCTTTACTGTTTGGTTTATCCTCCTGCTTCAGCCTGTCGCTTTGTGACCATGTTATCATAGGAAAAATGCCAACATATACTTCCTTTAAAACCTCAATTGTCTGATTTTCCACTGGCCTTTCAACCACAGTAGGCATCACTCATGTCAGCCAGCTGTATCATTTTTGAGGAAAAGCTGTATTTCTGGAACAGGAAATTGCTCTACTACTCCTATCACCACTTCACTGGACTCTCCAACCTTACTTTACACAATGAAACACTACTCTTCTCACTAGAAGTTCCACATATTACCACCTTTTCTGGCAAAGCTCCTTCTGAATTACATACCTCCTCATCACGCACCATCAAAGACTGACGTGCTCCCTTAAAATCTCTTAAAATCTGAATTTCTTTACCTACTCCTCCTAATGCACGTGGGTATACCTTAACCTTGCAAGTAAATTCCTGAAAAGATCTGGGCCACTTTTACCAACCAACACCTCATCAGGTTGTACATTCTTTTCCATCCTTTTAGCTTCCACTGTGATCTCTTTTACTACTTTAACAAACCCCACTGTCTTATCCTGTTTTACCACATCTATTTTCCCAGTACTATTTCCAATCTACCAACACTGTGACTTCATGTGGTCAACTTTATTCCAGGGAAAACACCTTAAGTTTTTTTTAACTTCACGCTCCCCCTCATAGGGTTTTTTTTTATTAACCTGTGGTAAACTACCTTTACTATGCTCAATTAGATATCCTTTTCCTGTACCACCTGAGGATCTCTCTTTCCCCCAATTTCTATCCTTCGTAGATTAAAGTTAACATTGGAAGCCAAACTATGATTAATGATCCAACTCAGATTCATCTGCCCTTTCTACTGCTAATCTTGCAATTTTAATTCTTTGTTCTTTCACAGGAGTTTTCATTACTTCAAGAAGTGAATTTCTGAACTCCACCAAAAGAATCATTTCCCTCGAAGTGTCATACGTTTGATCTATTTTCAATGGCCTTTTCTATGTTTCAAAATTACTTTGATCCTTTCAAATTCTACACGTGTTTTGCCAGGTTCACTCCTTAGATTCTGAAAAGGTTGTCTGTACGCTTCTGGTACGAACTTATATGCACTTAAGATGGCTTTTTCTCCTCACCATACTCCCCAGATATCTCCTCTGATCGCGGCACAAACACCTCACAAGCTCTACCTAACAACTTTGTTTGGATCAGCAATGATCACATGGTGACCGGCCATTTCATTTGTTTAGCCACTTTCTCAAATTAAATGGAAAAAGTTTCTACGTACTTCTCATCAAACCTAGTCAACACTTGGACATATATAAACAGATTCCCACAAGGCTTTTGGCTATGATGGGTTTTCTATTTGAACCTTTTACCTATAATTATGTCATTTTAAGCCAACATTCACTTTTCAGTGCCAACATCTGAAATTCAAAAGTTCTCTCCTTCGCCCTTTCTTCTCCATCTTTATCCAGTTCTTCAGCAAGAGCTATTCTTTTTCTTCGACTTTGAATCATAGCTGAAACTGATTCATTCCCTTTTCATATTTGAGCAGCTTTAATTATCTTACTCTTTCTTCCACTGCAATTATCTCTCTCCCTTTTGCATTTGCTCTGACTTTTTCTCCTTGCCACTACCTTTAATTTGAGCTGCTTCATTTGAAACTGAATTTTAACCATTTTGAAGGCTCCATTTGCATCCCTGGCTATTGTAAATGCTGTGCTATTGCTGTAATTATCTGCACTCACAGGCACATACAACTCCAACGTCAGCCGGCCTGCCAATTCTAAAGGTTTGCCTAACTCACCTTCTGTAAATCACCCAAGTGACTTTTTCCACACCTAAGAACTTCTCAGCTATTGAAAAACCATAATAACACGCCGCACACGCTATCTAAACAAACTAAATCCAACACCTAAAAAGAGAATACCAACACAAACCACTCACTATCTTGGAGTCCAATAATCCTAAACCCAATCTGGAGTTAAAGACTTTGAACCTGACAAGAGTCACCAGTTTTTTTTGGACCAGGCTAAACCCCTTCAAAATATATCACGGAGATACCTAGATACTAACTTTTTATTTTACTTCAAGACAAGTGCAAAGGTCTGCATTCCAGATGTGAATCAATTGGTCGATTACTGGGTTTTAAGCAAACACACTTTCATGCAACAGAGCTAAAATACAAACAAAAAATAATTGACATAATTTCAACCCTACTGAAGTACTTAATAAAATGATATATGTTTAACTACTAATCATCAACTGTTTCAAAACAGCAGCATCCCATAATCATATCCTTGGCAAAGGCAAATTCATCAAAACAGATTTTCCTGAGTCCAGGAGAAAGGAATTCCAAAAGAAATAACTGAGCAGCAGAGGGAGAATTCAAGCTTTTAGCTGCAGCAGAGAGAGTCGTATCTATCAGTTTCAGCAGCCAACTCCATACCCAAATGAAAGCAAAACTAAAACCCTGGGCGTGTGTGAGCCTGACTCTGCCCACTCATGCTTCTTTTGTCCAATTTATAAACTCAGGAGCTCAAAGTTCTTCTTGGAGAAAATTTCTCATTGTGAACATTCCCTGTTTGTAGAGTGGGAAATATCATTTTTAGATAGAGCATACTTGCAAATTCAACACTGTCCACTCACTACAGCTTTGTGAACTAGCAATAAAGCAGGATTTCAAATAATTACCCTGAAGTTCCTCTTGTTCTAAAGGCGAAACCTGACAAACAAGCAAATGATTTCACTTCCAGTCTGGACTAAATATCCACGGACGTCGATATCTCAAATTCAACACCAATTCTCAAGTACTGTCTATGGCTTAGCATCCAGCTCCACTCTGTCAGGATCACAGTTGAAACTGAGTAGCCCCACACACAGAAGTATAAACTTAGTGAAACTTGTGACAAATGCTGTAAAGTTTTCACATCAGGGATGTAAAAATAGTTGTTTTCGATGGTTATATGCTTATATCATTTAAACCTGGACAGCCAATGGAGAAATCAAATAGATACTTACATTCTGCTAACTATAATGAGTCGAGTCATGGCAGGAAAGAAAGTTTCTACATTTCTAGGTTTTTAGGGCATTAATGTAATTTTTCTAGCTTAGCGACAAGATTCATTTACCTCAAGCTTCAGAACTTTTAGCTGTGAAATGCTTCCTCGGCTTGTTTAAAGGGTCGGGCTCGAGCCATCCAGGCAGTTGAAAATTCAGAAGCTTAACAGGAACAACCATACTTACGTTATCGCAACATGAGCAAGGAGGTCTTTTGACGTTTATTCCTAGTTATATTTCTCTCCCCGAAGTCAAGACACAGCAATGGTGAAAAACAGGCAGTGCAGCAATTTTGCTTTTTATACCATCATGCTACAAATACAACCAGATCACCATTTTCAATGAATAATAACTGGCCAATGTCTCTGTGTATATTATGAGCATTATTTGCTTGAACTATTGAATCAAAGAATTCCTCTAATGGAGAAAAAGCCACACCCTCTGTAGGGTATACAAGGGCTTCCTTATGCAAGCTTTCTGCACTGCCTGCACCTATTTTCAGTTCTTTCACCAATAATTTTTCCTCTGATATGTGGTCAAAATTGGTTCTGATTATTTATGATTCCACCTGCATATTGTTATTGATAGTTACTTTGGTTATGATTTACAGCAATTTACAATTGAAATTGGATCATCAAAGCTGAGTCCCCTGTTATTAACTCGGTGTCACCATGAACTAGAAACTTAACTGAAACAACCATGTTAACAATACTGTAGCGTGAGCAGGGAGGTCTTTTGGTATTTTTGCAAGTATTTCACCTCATGACCTGATCAACATGGAAAGACTATACACCTAATACTGTAAGCTCTTGATTATGAAAAGGCTACACAACTGAAGAAGTTTTTTTTGCCCACCAAAGCTTCAAAAATTTCTATCCCACCAGATATATGCCTCATTTATATAGTTGGGTTTATGGTCACACATGGTTCCTGTTTTTGGCTAACAGGGTTGCCTGCAAATATAATTTCAGTTGGCTTAGGTTTTACTGAATATTCATGAACATGTTAATGTTGCAAAACAGGTTGTTTGGTCAAGCTGACCCACATGAAAAATTCTGAAAACTTCATAGCAAAATTTTAAACTATTTCAGGAATCAAAATTTTCGTCTCCCACCTAATTAAGTTCCCCTGCCCACCCACATTCAATCCCTGTTTCTCACTCTTGTCAGAAGGAAAAGGTCCCACATACCCACCTATAAATTTGTTTTCCAGTTCAAACTTCCACTGGAGGACTCCTTCAATGTGTGAAACAGCAAAGACAGCAGCAAAGGAAATCAATGCAATGTTGTGCCCCTTTCTGATAGCACTAACTACCCTGTAAGCATTTAAATGTTACAATGCTTCTCAATGTGTTTGTGAATGACCACGTCTGAATGGTTGATTAAATGGGTGAACATGGTGGCATGTGAGTACATGTGACATAAGGATAAGGTGGCAGAAGAGATGGATAAGCAAGGTAGGGTAGTAAATGGGTTGGGGGCAGAGTACGGTTACTGAGGTGCATGGGGTTAAAGTGTTTTGATAATCACCAAGTGCCTACTTAATCAGTAGATGCGGACATGTAACAATTTGATTGGTATTATAATCATGTCTACAAATCCAGTTATAATTGGATAGCATAGTTATATATGCTAATTTGGAATGTAAGGTAGAACATTCTGTTCAATTGGATAGGTGTGTGAATGCGTAGTCTTCAATGGAAAACTGTCAGCTGTAAAAATAGCACAAAACTATTGCTTCATAACAAATCTGAAAGTTATGCACCATTTTTGATGGGTACACCTGTCTTACATGTATGAATAAATGCTTACCCAAAGAAACCTAGGTCTCTTTTAGACTTTAAGGTATCAATAGTTTAAACATTTTCCCTTTCACCTGGTAAGGCTGACCAATCTCCTTTTCTCTTCCTCGTGGCTTTGGTTCAAGGACTCCTTCAGGTGCGGGGCCTGTTTCTTGTTCGGACTCTTGAATTCCTCTCATCAACTGCTCACACAGAGCCCACCTCAGAGCACATGCCTAGTTGGAATCACAGCACATTGCTGGAATCACAGTGCACACTCCTGGAATTGGGGGCCTTCAGATATGCCCAGGTGCAGGTCTCCTTATCTCTCGTCAAGTCTGGTTTCAGCTGCCGAGCTATTATTCCTTTTTTCGGGGCTGAATGAACTTCCTGATCACTGGAGGAGCTGTGGATAGTTTTTCGATTAAGGTGAATGGTTTTGATGGTTTGGCATGTCCAGTATTTCCCTTGGATGGGTATTCATTCAGTATTGAATAGTCCTGCGAGTGCTATTACATCCAAAAGTGAAACAGGTTTTCTTGTAGCGCGATGGTGTGGAATGTTCGGTATGTCTCAGTCTGAGCATTGGTTGGAAATTGAATGGCTTTGTATCTCTGTAGGCTCCAGAAGGTGTGAAGTTGTTTGCTTCCTGCAGTCTGGCTTCCATTGTTTTAAACTGATGCATGAATATGGGTCTTCCTTCAGTTTTGCAGTCTAACCTCTGGTTCTAGACATCTGCCCCTTGGCTTGCATCTTACCCAGTCTGTCCCAACCAGCCTTTTCCTGGTTCAACTGAGACCCATGGTTTCTTGAATCCATAAGTTCAGTGAATTTTAATCTAATGCAATTTTCACAAACTTACATCTTCAGAAGGTTTTAGTCCAGGGTATATCCATAAGCTGAGGGGGACTTTTACCCACCTAACACAACTACAATTGGATGCCCCTCTGAATATTTCTCCATCTTCAATTTCCTCTAACCCATCCTTTCCTACAAGATCATTCTTTGGTTAGTTTCTAATGTCCCATAGTTATTGCTCTCTTTGATTTTGCTAGAAGTCACCATGAATGAATGTTGACGAATACCTCAGACTTGTCCAGGCACTTGAAATGTGATTTCAGCATGCTGATGGATTTCACAATGAGGACTATGACCAGAAGAAACTGACAAAATATCTGGGAGCACTTAACCTTTATTCAAATCAGGCATCTTCATTTTTAATCACCCAAACAAAATTATGTTCAACCATGACACTATGTTCGGTGTCATGACTCGCAGGAAATCCAGGCAGTAACAGTGAATTTCAAATCATCCTAATATCAACAATAATTAAAACTGGCAGTGGATGCATCAATTGTAAGCTAGTGTCGTGTACATCTGATACAGCTGCTTTGGTCCATTTGAAGGTGGAAGTCAGCAGTGAGTGGGGAGGGTGTAACACACTGAGCCCAGTTTCTTTGCAGTAGAGTTGAGTCATCTAACAAATTAACACAATTAAAAGGAATTTGTAATGGGAAAATCCTAAAACAATAAATGGTGAATGTTGCAAAGCTCCATATGGGAAATCTAAACATTCCTTAATGTTACACCTTTAAACTATGCTATTTACATTTGGATTGGCTTTGGATTTGTTGTGCAAGCACTACATGTTTGATTTGGAGTCCAGTCATACTTGAAGACTATCTTTTTGTTTCATGTTATATAATAGTACTTAATCTCCTGTGGCAAGGTACAGCAGAATAAAGACTCGCTTGCTGTCATCATTGCTCTCTTGGTGTTTAGCTCCATGCTTTGCATTGCCTTGCCATGCCGTGCCTGTTAGCAGACTGGCACTTCAGCTACACAAGATTATCTGTATTGTTTTATTACGGTACTCTTTAGCTCAGACACACAGATAGACTGTGTAATACTTATCATAGGGATTTGTTTGGGTGACATATCAAGACATCAACTTACCACCTACTGTAAATGCCAGCTGCTAGTGTGGCAAACATGCTGAATGTTCACTCAACCAAATGATCATGTCTCAGTATCTCGCTGGGCCTAGTACTTAGTCCAGCCACAGCAGTGGTGGTGGTTGTGGTGGGTTGGGGAGTGGGGCACGTTGGTGTCTACTGCTGGTCAGATTTCCCATTACTGTTTAGTCATGTGCATAATCCTCCCACAGTGCAGGGAGCTGCAAACATAACAATCAGGAGTCTGGTCATTCATGTCTAGAGGCTGCACACTGAAGTTAGTCAGAGAAATGGGCAGTTACACTCTGGAGTCTATTCATTGATCAGGGAAATTCAAGGAGGGGGCCTGTACAGCAACAATAGATCACTGCCGCAGGGGTGGGGCTTCAAGACCTGGGTAGGAAAACAGACGCATTTCCAAATATGGGGACAAGGATGGTGTCAGGGGAACTCGATTTGAACGAGAGGTATATGCACAACACCAGTAATGGGCATTATAGGCTCTGGAGGGTGGGTATGGGGGCATCAGCCGCAGTGACCACCACCAGGTCCTCCGTGTGTGGGGCATAGAGGAGAGTGGGCAACTTTAAGGTATAATGCTGGGGTTCACAGTGCAGCAAGGACAGATGCAGATGAAATTCATTGTGCTGTGTCTCCATTTGGAAAGAACAGGTCAAAATGTGCTATTAGTGGTGCAAGGTGAAAGAAGACATGGGTTTTGCAGATGCTACCTAAGGCCAGGCAGGACTTACAGCTGACAACATCCACCGTTGAGAGGTGTTCCCTGCCATCACTTTCCATTGTATAGATGTGAAGTGCTATTAGGCTGGGAAAATGCTTAAGGAAGGAGAGAAAGTGTTGTTTGATGGATGAAAACGCAGAGTAGACATTTGCTTGACAATAGGACATTGAAAGAACAACCACATGAAGCAGCCATTTGCAAATCTCAGCTAAGGTTAATTTGGAGTTACTTCATCATCCATCTGCAGTGCATGCAGAGTGAAGGTACATAGGGATCAGATGCCGGTTAAAAGTGATTTGCAACACGCCATTAGTGCTTGCAAACTGAATTTGGGGAATTTCAATGTTTTGGAGTTAACAGGAATGATGTTGCAAAAGGCCAAAGCTGTCTAAAGTTGAACTATTACTTATGCAACATCCAAGAGTACCGTGGAAGTCACAACTTTGTTTCATTAATTGACACAGAAGTATGATGATCATCTGTACTGAATGCAATGAGAAATTGAGCATTTGGTGTGGATCTGTGAGAAGGATGTTGAACGACTGAAATGTGATTTCAGCATTCTGATGGATTTCACAATGCAGACTATGACCAGAAGAAACTGATGAAATATCTGGGAGCACTTAACTTTATTTGGGTGATTAAAAATGAAGATGCCTGATTTGAATAAAGGTTATGTTCAACCATGACACTATGTTCAGTGTCATGACTCCCAGGAAATCCAGGCAGTAATAGTGAATTTCAAATCATCCTAATATCAACAATAATTAAAACTGGCAGTGAATGCATCAATTGTAAGCTAGTGTCATGTACATTTGATACAGTTACTTTAGTCCATTTGAAGGCACTCCCTTTTTGCAGTGGTTACTCAACTAGTGTGGTCTCTTCACCAAGTTGGTGTAGCTGCTGAGCCTGACAAGGATGGATGATGGAAACACACTCGTTATCAGGGTGAAAAATGTTTCACAGTATGGAGGAATATCCTTACCCCTCTTCTACACTGATTACTCTCCTGGGATCTAAGACCACATTTGTTCCTCAGGTTCCCTTTTCGCTCAGTTCCATGAAGATTCCTGAGCCCTGCCACAGGTGGGATATTGGTCACACAAGTTGCCTACGAATATTATGATAGATGTAGGAGGACCATGGTTAATGGCAAGCCAAGAAGGAACAACTGGTCACCGCAGAGATGGAGAAGCACCCAGCTTTGGAAGGAAACACTGCAGCAATGTCCCTCAGGATGAAGGAACCAAGGATCCACAGGTCTGCAGACGTGACCTCATTTCCTGAGAATAAGTGAGGCATAGTTTCACCTCACCCTCGTGTGGCCCAGGACACTGTGAGAGAATTATGTTAGATGCTGGATTGAGACCTGACTGGTGACAGCTGCTCTGAATCTCTATGCAATTGGTTCCTTCCAAGGAGCAGCAGATGAATTGTGTTAAATCTCTGAGTCATGCATTCTCAAATGCATCAGGACAGTGGTTGATGCCATCTGTGCAAGGTCACAAAGTTAATTTAACTCCCCCATAACAAGGTCAATGCTGCAGCCTGGGCAGTAGGATTCATGAACATAGCTGGGCACCCCCAAGTGCAAGATGCCATCAACTTTACACACGTGGCATTGAGAAGGCCATATAATGCTGCAAAATTTGACAACAGGAAAGGGTTCTGTTCTATTCATATTCAGTTGGTCTATGATCATCTTTGCCACCGCCTAGAGGTATGTGCCCACAGCCATGGCAGCTGCCATGACTCCTTCAAAGTGGACTACTCTTGTGTACCTGGTGCATTTGAGGATCCAGGTGCCTACAAAGCTAGTTACTGGGGGACAAAGAACAAAGGAGAAATACAGCACAGGAATAGGCCTTTTGAGCCTCTAAGCCTTTGCTGGTCATCATGCCCTTACTAAAACTAAACAACAAATCATCTGCCTTTATTCGGTCCATACCCCTTTATTCCCTCCCTTTTCATGCAACCATGCAGACAGCTGTTAAATGTCGCCGACATTCCTGCTTCTACCACCTTGCCTGGCAGTACATTCCAGCCTCCTGCCACATTCTGTGTGAAAAGCCTCCCTTGCACATCTCCCTCTCACCTTGAGCCTGTGTCCCCTTGTAATTCGAACTTCAGCGCTGGGAAAATGCCCCTGACTATCCACCCTAATTATGCCTCTAAAATTTTGTCGACCTCTATCAGGTCTCCTCTCAGCCACAGTCTTTCCAGTGAAAACAATCAAGTCTTTTTAACCTTTCCTCCTCGAGCATGGGCAACATCATGGTGAACCTTCCCTGCACTCTGTCTATAGTTTATGCATCCTTCTGGTAGTGTGGCGACCAGAACTGCATACAATACTCCAAATACAGCCTAACAAGGGCTTTACATAGTTGCTATGTGGTTTGTCAACTCTTGTACTCCATGCCTCAGCCAATGAAGACAGGCAAGTCATATACGCCTTCTTAATCACCTTGGCCACCTGGGTTGAAAGTTTTAGGGAACTGTGGACCTGCACACCTAGATCCAACTGTAAGTTAATGTTCCTAAGGGTTCTGTCATTTACAGTATGATTCACACCCAAATTTGATCTTCCAAAATGTATCACCACGCATTTGTCTCGATTAAACTCTATCTGTCATTTCTGTGCCCAAGTCATCAATCTATTTATATCCTGTTGTATCCTTTCACAAACATCATCATTATCAGCAACCCCACCAATCTTTATGTTATCTGCAAACTTACAAATCAGACCACCCACATTTTCCTCCAGATCATTAATATGTACTACAAACAACAGAGGACCTAAGACTGATCCATGTGGAACACCAATACTGGTCTCTATTCTGAAAACACCCTTCCACTGCCACCCTGAAAACACCCTTCCACTGCCACCCTCTCTCTTCTATGACCAAGCCAGTTTTGTATTCAATTATCTAGCCCATCCCGAATCCCACATGAATTTAGTTTCTGTACTAATATGCCATGTGGATTTTATCAAATACCTGACCAAAGTCCATAGAAACTATATCCACAGCCTTCCAGCATCAATTATCTTTGTCACCTCTTCAAAAAATTCAATCAAGTCGGTGAAACATGACCTTCCCTGTACTAAACCATGCTGCCTGTCACTAACTAGTCTATTTTCTTCCAAATGTGCATATACTTGTCCTTCAGTATCTTCTCCAAGAACTTCCCCACAACAGACAACAAGTTCACTAGCCTATATATTCCTAGATTATCCATGCTTCCATTCCTAAACAAGGGAACAACATAGGCAAAGTTCCAGAGGACTGAAGATTAGCCAGTGTCAAAGAGGATGTGAAGATATCCACTAATGCTCCAGCTATTTCTATCCCTTGCCTGTCACAGTAACCTGAGACAGATCCCACCTGGTCCTGGGGATTTGTTTACCATAATGCAGTTTAGGATACCCAAAACTTCCTTCTACAATATACTGGCATTCTCTGGAGTATTCACACACTCATCCCTGACCTTAACATCAGTCATGTCCTTCTTCTTGATGAGTACCAATACAAAGTACTCATTAAGGACCTCTCCCATTTCCTGTGGTTCCACCCACAACTTCCCTCCTTCGTCCTTCAGTGGACCTGCTCTTTCCATTGTTACCTTCATTCTTCTAACACATGCATAAAAATCCTTGGGATTTTCCTTGACCCTGTTGGAAGACATTTCATAGATCCTTTTAGCTTTCCTAATTCCGCATTTAAGTTCCTTCCTAAATTCTTTATACTCCTCAAGGGCTTGGTCATATGCTTCCTTTTTTTGCTTTTTGACTAAGCTTACAACTTCCCTGGTCATCCATAGATCCTGAATTGTACCATTCCTATCCTTCTGTTTTGCAAGGATATGCATGTCCTGCACTTTAATCATTGGTGTTTAAATGCCTCTCACATGCTAGACATAGATTTGCCCTCAAATAACTGCTCCCACTCCACATACCCCAGTTCCTGTCTAATTTAATTGTAATTGTCCCTTGCCCAATTAAGCACTCTCACCCTTATCCTTGTCCACGACTACTCAAAATCTTTTGGAGTTATGGTCACTAAGTCTAAAATGCTCTCCAACAGAAACATTAATCACATTCCCTAATACCAAGTGTAGCATGGCTTCCTCGCCAGTTGGATTGTCAACATACTGTCTCAAAAAGCCCTCCTCGACACATCTAACAAGTTGCTCTCCATCTGAGCCCCTGGCTCTAAGGGAGTCTCAGCCAACAGGAGAAAGTTAAAGTCACCCACCACAACTACCCTGCTTTTCTCAAACCTTTCCAGTATCTGACTACATATCTGCTCCTCTGTCTCCTGTGGGCTGTTAGAAAGTCTGTAAAAACTCCCAACATTGTGATTTCACCATTCCTATTCCTGAACTCCACCTATAATGCCTCACTGCAAGATCCCTCTGATGCGTCCTCCCTCAACACAATTGTGATGTGAGCCCTCATCAGCAATGCATGTCCCCCATATCTTTTTTTTCCATTTCTGTCCCATCTAAAACAGCAATATCCTGGAAGGTTAAGCTCCCTGTTCTGTCCCTCCTTTGACCATATCTCCATACCCAATGTAATCATAACTCATGACACCGTTGCACAACTCTGATTGATGCAGAGCACAGATTTAATGCTGCTCATACTTTGGCCAAGGAGATGTTGAATCAGAGTATAGGTCTATTGAAGATGTAGTTCACTGATTGGACCAGTCTAACCCTTCCAATATAGTTTTGATAGAATGGGTTGCATCATCCTGGCATGTTGTGCTCCACAGGCTTAAAGAGATTTGCTGTATGTTAAGGAACTGAGGAACCAGGAACACAATCTTTTGAGGAAGAGGGCTAGGGCATTAGACAGGAAGAAACTGTCCTTGCCCATTTCAGAGCTCAGCTCCATCAAGTGCTAGAGACCCCACAGAACGTTACTGACACCCACATTCAATAGATGACAGCTGGGAGCAGCAGACCATTATGGTCTGTAAAACATTCATTGTCCCTGATGCTGAAATCTGGTTTGTATTGTTAGGGCAAATTTCAGCTTCTTTTGGTTTTGTTTGCTATCACTTTTGCAACCTGTAAATAAAAGCTCATGTTTGCATTTGTCCAACTGCTTATGTGTATGTTCCCTTACTGGGCAATAACAAGATTCAAGTCATTACAGACATTGGAGTCATGATAACGCTGACTTAGAGGACATTCAGATGGTTGTAGATAAAGACAGGCAAAGTGTATGGTGTAGTGGCTGAACGGTAATGACACTGGGGAAATAAGGGCTGTAGGCTGTAAGTGCCATGAGCAACATGGCTTTATGGCTGTTGTGCCATGAAATTACCAGTGAAGTGCAATGTTGGATCTCCAATGTTCATCTGGGTAGCCTTTCAAAGATGCCCTGGGCTGAAGGAATGCAGGTCTTTCAAAGGTTATATGTTAAGTGACGGGTTGTCCCCGGAACAGTGTAGGTAAGATGGAGCCAGAATTGGGCATGACGGATACCTGAAAGGCAGGGTCGGCAGTTAATGTGGCACATTTGGTAAGGTACAGTGAGAAAACCTGCTAGGCCTTACGGTGTAAATACCTGCAAATACATAATACAACTTAGGCTTACACAAAACTTAAAGTAATATTCAGACCATTCTGTCAGAACAAAAGAACAAATGAAAAAACATTGTGTGGTAGTGGGAAACCAGAAGTTTAGATTAAATGAAGAATCTAGGGAAATTAGTAATGGTTTCAGAATAAATGAATGAGATTAAATATCAACAAATCCCTCGAACTGCTGGCCTACCCATGGGATCTGTAAGTAGGTAATCTTAATTTAACAGTGAGTGAAAACAGGGCACTACAGGTAAATTAGTCTAACATCTGTAGAAGGGATCTACTATTGGCCAGATGACAATACTGCACTTATAGAAGCATTATATTATTGAACAAAGCGCAACATGGAGCTTTGAAAGCAAAGTTGTGTTGTAACTCTTTATTTTAAGTTTTAACTGTTAGAGTTAACTAGAAGTAACAAATAGATGTAATTTACTTAGATTTCCAAAAATTATTCAATATATTGATGTTTAAAGAGCTAATTATGGTTTCAAAATGTAGTGGGCTGTAGGAGTATAAGAATATGTTGGTTAACAAAGTAAAAGAGGATTAGAACAAAAAGGTTATTTTCCAGTTCGTAGACTAGTGGGACACCACAAAAATCAACATTTAGGCCTCACCTATTTATAATCTACATCAATGACTTTGATGGGAGGACCAGGTATAAAGTATCCAAATTTGCTGCTGATTGACAGAAAATGAAGATTCTGTGACTAGGACAGAAATAGACTTCAAACAAGTGAATGGGCAAGAATGTGGATAGATAGAAGATTGAATATCATGTGGAGAAATGTGAAGTTATTCATTACTATCAGAACAATAGAAAAGCAGCATATTTTGTAAATGGTGAGTGTGGAAAATGATGTTTTCAGGAATACCTGAAAATCCTTGTGCACAAATCACAAAGTAAATATGCAGGAACAGAAAGCAAATAAGAAATCAAGTAGTTGTGATAGTTAAGATTAATTGCTACTATGCTAATTGTTAGATTGCATCATTTGTGATTACAGCTAATGTGAGATCACATGTAGCTGGAACTTGAGAAAGGTTCTGAAGTAGTTCTGGGTGCAGCCTACCTTGTAAATAAATAACCAACGAATACTTATTAGTTTACAATGGCATGGTCTCCAGCTCTTTTCTATCGAAGATGCGCAGACCCAAATCATGGTAATGATACATAATGGCAGCAGTCTGCAAACCACTTCTTAAGGATTCACCTTGATGGTGACCAAGGCCAGGATAGTGAGAAATCAATTTGATACAACACACTCAAGAAAAGCCCACAGCAGCAAGGGAAATGATGAGTTGTCATCAGAATCCCAGGAAAGCCAAAAGTAGGTGTGCAGAAATAGGGAGAATATCTACCTTTTTCCAAACCCCTTTTTCCAAAACCTGTTAAGGACGACGACCACACCATTCACTGGATCAACTGATGTTGCCACTTCTGCAATCAATACACAGCCTCTAGGTGTACACAGAAATCAGATAGGGATCATGTCACCGTGCTAAGTGTACAGAATCAGCAGCAAATGTGACACCTGTATGGACTGGAAAAAGTTGGACAGAATTACTCAAATCTCTTGCAGTAAATACTGATTCCTTTCAAAATTATTGTTATTGGTTGCAAATTCACAGACAATAAGACAGAGTGCCCAGAACACCTGCCAATAACCTGAGCTGTAAGAGATAGGGACATGTCACAGCCTTTGTTAGTTATTTCCATTATAATGGAAAATTATCATATAGCCACCACACTTAAACAACTATTAATTCAGTGTTCTACTCCTGCCACAGGAAAGAGCATTTTTAAACATCCACTACAATAGAAAGCATTTATCTGTCTGCCCAAAATTTAAAGACAACTACTCACAACACTAAAAGCACTAGACAACCCTTGGGCGAATACCAACTACTCTTCTGGCTGAGAGTAAAAGATCCAAAGGCAATTTTGGACTGCTGATTTAAGGGTTAATGGCAACACAATGACTTTTAAATTGGACACAGGAGAAAAATGTCTAAACTATCTCTAAAATTGACCCTGTTTTGAGTTGGGTGTATCCAACTGTCCAAAATCAGGCTCCAGAAAGCACTCATTGAAGATGCAAGATCAGTTGATAACAACTACTCATTATAAAAGGGAGAAAAATCACTGAAACTTTTTACATTTCACAATTAGTAATCCTCCCAACTGAACCACAAACTTGCATTGACTTACATGTTCTCTGCATGAAAAATGTATGGTCAATCAAGATACACGTGACAAGTTCAAGAAAAAGTCCCTAAATTGTTCATGAGATTGGAGAAGCTATAAACAGCACCTTGAAACCAACTGCTAAGCTAGTGTGCCTATTTACCTCAATGGAGGTTCTGTACCTTTCTTACAAAAGGTCAGAAGGGAGAAAGGTGCCTGGGTTTAAGTCACCTGTCACCATGTC
This sequence comes from Stegostoma tigrinum, assembly GCF_030684315.1. Taxonomy (NCBI): domain Eukaryota; kingdom Metazoa; phylum Chordata; class Chondrichthyes; order Orectolobiformes; family Stegostomatidae; genus Stegostoma; species Stegostoma tigrinum. The sequence continues at coordinate 22,550,628 of NC_081371.1, read as the reverse complement.
CACCTTTTAAAGTTCAGGTAAGGTGCCCATGCCCAAACCTAATGGGTCTGTTTTTTGTACACCTTATAGAATTATGATAGAAGAAGTTGTTCACCCAATTGATGGGACAAAAGTAAAACTAGTGGAGAGTTCAGGCATCACTAGATTAGATGCCAACATTGCCTTTTGACAGCCACTAATAAATGAAGAGTACAAACACTTAACTATGTTTTGTATTACTACTGTTACAATCTCAGACCAGATTACAAAATTTATGTTATGATCTGGTCAGGGGACAGTAATTTTTATTTTTAACTAGACAAACGATGACCTCCTAGAGACCTATGAAGAGAATTTAGAACATATAACATATCTTACATAAGTTAGAAAAGTAATACAATCTGCAGATCTGGGCACCACACCTCAGGAAGGGTATACTGGCCTTAGAGGAAGTTCAGAGTAGGTTTATAAGAATAATACCTGGACTTCAGGTGCTAGGTTTGAGGAATGATTACACAAATTAGGCCTGTTTTATCTAGAGTGTAGAAGGTTAGGGGGCGAGCTGTTCAAAGTCTTCAAGCTATTAGCAGAGAAAACAGGGTTGACAAAGATAAACTATTTTCACCGAATGGGAATTCCAGAACTTAGGGACATAGTCTGAGAATTAAGGCCAGACCATTCAGGAGGGATGTTAGGAAGCACGTCTATACACAAAAGGTGGTAGATGTTTGGAACTCTCTTCCACAAATGGCACTGGATGCTGTATCAGTTGTTAATTTTAAAATCTGAGATAGATAATATTTTTGTTAAGCAAAGCCATGCAGGGATATGGGCCAGAAGTAGGTATTTGGAGTTAAACCACAGATCAGCCATGGTCTCACTGAATGTGAAACAGGCTTTGCGGGGCTGGCTGGCCTGCTCCTGTTCCTATGTAATACACATATAACTTATTTCTGAAATACAGAATTAATGTGATAAATACAGATGCTATAGTGTAATTGATCACCCCACGGTGCTCAAAAAAATATTAAATGCAAGACAGACCCCAGAGATTTCTGAACAACTCCTTCCAGATGTTAATGGCATAGGTTATCAAATCTCAATAAACATCATAACAGATTACAATTCTTCACTTTTACCAATATGATCCTGAAACTCCCTCTCAAGAGCCACTCCATTGTCGACAGCCTCAATGACTGTTTCCTGTTCTGCAAGATACTCTTCTTTCCTGGGTCCATGCTCCCCTGAACTCAGAGTCACACCTGTACTTATGCACAAGTGCAACTATTTTACCAACAGGTAACTTCACAAAGCTGAAACTGTCACCAGGTTTCTCCTGAACTCTAAATTTGCTGCACGAAAGCATTATTGCTGGAAGGTTACTTCTAAGCCTCTTACAGCTTCTTTCAACACAAAGCCAGTGACGTTCCCACTTATACAATTTCTGAAAAACAATTCAGAATCCTGACTTCAACCCTTAGCTTATCGATTCCTAGAACTTCTTCCTTAGTTTTTTCTAATAGCAGAGTCTTCTAACTGCAATAGACAGCATCCTTGCAGAATAATTAAAAAACAGAACTCGTAACATGGAATCTACCACTCTTTCAGACTCTATCCAAGACTGTTTTTCAGTAAGTTCCACATTGTCATGAATGACTTATCAAAAATCTTGCAATAAATCATACATCTATCATAGGGCAAAATTGATTCTTACACTGAGCACCACTAGAACTTTTTGTAATATTAAGAAGTTGTCATTTCACAAAAATATTGGCTTTCAGCACAAAGAGTACCACAAACTTTGTTTTAAATGGCACATTATGAGCCAGCACTCTTGATAAATTGGCAAAAATGATACATATGAAATAGCAGAAGTATTATCACCGTCTCCACAATGTCTGAGCAGTCAGTCAAGGGTGAAAGTGAGAAGGCTGTTTGCCAATAAGCTTTATTTAAAACAAAGTTGAATCATTACTTGGGTGATATATATTGTAAATAAAGGATAACAGTGGTGCGTATATCCCAAGCATTATGTTTCTCTTACTTAGTGCGTGTCTTTACATTCATTATGTGGACCTCTGAATCAACTAGAATATTTGATCACCTGACATACTCCTGGTCCCATAGGTGCTGGCTAATAAAAGGTTTGCTGTAATTGGAAAATAATGCATCATATTCCCTTTCCAAAAGTCTTTTTAATTACTTTCCATAGCACCTAAAATTTTCCAACATGTTATGACAGGCATCTTAGAAGACCTTGCAAGTATCATCTGTAGTATGGAGGAAAGTTTCATCAGTGGCTCCACTATTAACACACAGGACAAGATTAAAGCTATTGCAAAATCTGTATGCTGCAGGGCTCACACAAAACCACAACAATGAGTTTCCCAAACCTGACTGTAAAGGACTTTGGTTCGGCCATGGGTCTTGTATGGTGTGCAATTCTGGTCAAAACACTGTAGGAAGACTTTGATTGCGCCAGCGGGATGCAGTGGAGATTCACCAGGATGTTGCTGGGGATGGAACTAATTTAGCTATTACAAGACACTAGATAAACTTCTCTGAAGGATGAGGGAAACTTGATAGAGGTGTTTCAGCTTATGACGGGCATTGACAGAATGAATGGAATGCAACAGTTCCCTGATTTGGCGTGAAAATAACAGGTTATACTTTTAAGGTGAAAGGCAGGAGGATATTTGAGGAACATTTTTCACTGAGAGGAATTCACTGTCTGGGAGGATCATTGAGCAGTAACCTGACATTCTTTAAAAAGGACTTGGATGAGCACTTGAAATGTCATAAAATTCAAGGTTGTGGGCCTGGTGCTGCAAGGTAGCAGTGGTGTAGATTTAATGTAGTTTTGGCAGTACAGGCTTGATGTACTATGCAGATTCTTCTGTACTGTATGATTCTATGATTCTGCCATAATTTTCCTGAACAATATTTTCAATGCCTTAAGTATTAAGAGTTAAGAACACCAAAAGATAGCAAGTATCAGGAATTTTCTGTCATCCCTTAACGTGACCAACCAGTCGGGCAAGTTTCTCCCCAACCTGGCAAACATCAACCCTCCTCGAGACAACTTTGAACAGAGGACCAAACTTGACGCCAAAGCACATGTCTATCCAAACCTTGACTCACTCTGACCTGGAACATCTAGTATTGTGGCCAATGCCTCCTCCATTTGTTGATCAACAGTTTTTATTTCATATCATCTTGCAGAAGGAAAATCACTATTGTCCATGAAATTCAGGAACTGCCAGCACTCTAACCTGGGGAGCCAGTCTGGTTCTGGGACCAGAACCAACATGGCTGAGTTTTAAGTTCTTTGGTTTCATCCTTGCTCTTGGTCAACACTGACCAAGGCATTTTCAGAAGTAATAGATCAGTATTGCATGCCACCATGTAGCCTGTACTGAAGGCCCAGATTAAAGGGGAGATGCCCCCCCACCCCCCATTGGCTAAGTGGACTATTCACACTCTTCTTCACAGAATGCTGCTACTGCTCCCATAAAATAATCAAGAGCACAGTTAGGCAGGCCAATTAAGGCACCAAAATTTCACTCTGGCTCAGACGTCCTGACAGTGACTCTTGGGAGCTAGTAGGATAAAAGTATAAATAGTTTATAGGAAGAATGAAAGATTTGTGAAATAAGGTATTAATACTAATGTACTAATTATTAGAGTGAACCAGCAATGATATCAGATCACATAGGGATATTATGACTCGCCAAGGTAGCAGTAAAAATCAATCCTCACTATTCCCGGAGCCATCACGTGAAAATCTGAATAAAACCATCAAATTGCCCTATTTTACCTAACTGATTAATTACAGTTAAAAGAATATACACACTAGGTTTTTTATTTCATTGAGGACATAACTTTATTGCAACCAAACTGTTTTTAATCACACAGCCAGAAAAAGAATGATTGTTCACCTATAATTCTCTAACTTAAACTTAAATTCCCATTTCACGGATAAACAGACACACACAGACAAGACAATACACAAGTATTATGAGTGGGGAAAGGGAAAAACGTTTGACCACAGGCATTGTTGAGATTTTTTCTCTGTCTTCGTTCAAATCTATCTGATTCTTGCTAATAACACCAAGGTAGTGGATTCCTTGCTTCTCAGTCTTTTATTAACCGGTTGAGGATTTTGCCCTTTCAGTGCCTTTTTGAAGGTGGATTTACACGTTTGTTGTCAGTATGGAAAATCACTTTGAGCGTCCAATCACATGATGTCATGAAGAAGTCAATCATCCATTTTAGACAGAAACATCTTAGTCTACCTTGCTGACAAGATCCTGTTGTTAAACACTTTGGCCTTCTATGCTTCTTGAAATGTAACAGTTTTCCACTTTCCAATCAAGAGAATTCAGAAAGCAAATTACAAGAAAATTGTCACTGAGAACAGCTACCAAGAGATTTTCTGTTAGCTAACACAAGGGGAGATGCAGAGATTGAGGTGTTCTTTTTTTGTAACTTGGAAGCTTCTCCTGTTTTGTCTATAAACGGGGCTGTAGCCACTTGCCCAGAGACCAGTGAAATGGTTGTTGGTATATTGAGCCCACAACAACTAGTCACTTGAATAACCAAATGTTTATTTCTCGGCATGCACACAGACACTAAGCCAAAGCGTTTAGCATCCTCCTGCTCTACTTGAACTAGACAACATTTTAGATACACTCACCATGAGTTTCTTCCATAGTGTCCTTAATTTAAAGTAGTATCTTTTTATAAAGATCCACAATCTAAAGCACAAAGTGGAATTTGGACTGCTATTTGAGAAAGTTTCTGATGATGTTCTATGACAGTCTATCTTGTAAATAGGATAAATAGTCACTACATGTTTATTTGTTTATAACAGCATGGTTTCCAGCATTTTTCTATTGACAGCATGCAGACCCTAATCATGGTAGTAACACAAAGAATGGTAATCTTTATAATTGAAAAGGATTACAGTAGCTTTGTTATCACCATTCCTCACTTCAGCAACATTGCAAACTAGCATTCCAAAACCACCTCCTTTTGCTCTTCAAACACCTTACTGCATTATGTCCTCTCAAATATCTCCCCACCTCCCCCAGAACTCTATGTTTGGATCCCTCCAATCATGTTTCATATCCCCACCTCTTACTCTGATACTGAAACATCTTGTTTTAAAGTCACAATTGACATCTAGCACAATTGTAACAGGTAAACTTACCTTCTTCCTATGCTGTCTACATTTCTGGTCACACCATGATCCTTCAATGCTTTCCCATGATCATCCAGTCAGCTGGAACCACTTTCACTTGGTTTCATTCCTTTGTATTTAATTATTAACTGACAATCACTTCTAATGGCTTCTCTTTCTGCTCCAACATCTTCTTTCCTATTTCTCAACCACATACAGCCCTTTAGCAACATCACCCAAAAGTACAATGTCCCACGTTTATCATAACGTCATGACTGTACTATTGCTAATTGCCAGATTCCTTAATCTGATATCCTACATTGAATGATCAGAAGTATCTCAAATTAAATACTTTGGAAGACAAAAGGAATTGTTCCTTTAAAAATCTAGCTTGAAAGTTCATTTTCCATTTACTAACTCTATCCCTCTCCAAGGCAACAGTCTAACCTGAAGATAATGTTTGCAACCTTGGAATACAACCTTGAAGATAAAAGGTGTGGCCTCATTGAAACATGCAAAACTCTATGCCGAGTTGGGAGGACAGTTCCCCTCTATAGGCGTTCCAATCTCCAAATTTAGAACTGAATTGAGAAATTTCAGCCCTCAAGGGATTGCGAATTGTTGGAACTCTCTACTTCAGAAAGGTGTAAATGCTTATTTGTTGAAAATATTAGTGCAATGGGAATCAAGAAACATTAGGGCTATTGAGGAAGATTTCTGATGATGCTGAATTCGTAATAAGTTTGTGATAGTCGAATAGCCTGCTTCTGCTTCTTCTTATTTGCTTCTTCCTAAATACAATGCGACTCTCTTAGTTCCTTCGAAATTTAATTCAAAAATTTCCTCACATGTCCTGTTGTTCATCCACTATGGTCTTCTGTTAAATGTAAATTATTTAATTTCCGTGGATTATAGATATTTGTACCACAGAGGAAAACCAGTTAAGAAAGCAATCTGAAGTTAATCATACCGCCGTACAATTTCACAAGGCCACATAATTTTCTATACTTCAAATATTTATCCATTTCCCTTTATGTGTTTTCCTCCTGCCTCAGTTACTTCCTATGACAAGGTATTCCAGACTCCAGCTTTGCCAGAAGGTTTCCCCCTTCGGTAATAATTACAAACTGATGATTTCTTTTTACTAACTGTCGAACCTAGAATGCTGTGTCTATTAAAACAAACTTCTGTGAAATCATGCTTTCGCCTTCTCTGCTCCTCAAGGGATATTATGACTATTGTTCAAATTCAAGTTATGCTTACACTGACTCCACAAAACGTATATACCATCTACATGGAATACTCTCTCTCTATTTGGTAGGATGGATGCAATTGCAACAACACTCGAGAAGGTGGATGCCATCCAGGTCAAAGCAGCCCTCAAGTGACACTCTATCCACTGCCTTAACCATTCACTTCATTCAGTGCACAATGGTAGCAACGTTTAGCACATACAGGATGTACATCAACCAAGGGTTCTTCAACAGAATCTTCCATTCCTGTGCCTTTCACCATCTAATTGATCAAAGGGAGCGAATGCGTGAGATCATTACTCCTTAAAATCTGGAACTACCCTGGCTTGGAGATATATTGCCTCCCTGGGTGTACAGGACAACCAGAAGTCCAGCTTCAAGCGTTGCACTCATCATGACTAAAATATGAGAAACAGACTTTTAAAAAATGATTGTTTATACAGAATGAGAACAGGATACTATGTGATATGAGTTTCAGTACCAGTGTGATACTAGGCTATTTGTCCCAATTTGTGGACAGTATCAAATTACACATTCCAAAAAACATTTGAAATGGACAACATATTCAACAAGACCAAGAATTATATGTCTGGTATTAGATCTGGGTCAGCTTTTGAAAATCATTTATTCAATAATGTGATCTGTGCTCATTAAACCAGAACCCAATTTAAGATCATCAGTTGGACTTGCAATGTGATTCGTGTGTGCCTGGGAGAAGCAACATATTTTAATACTCAGGGACATGTTTCATATCGGCAAAAATAAATTTGTACATGCACTGCAACCTCTTCATAGAAAAAATAGTCAAGAAGACTGCAAATCTCTGCTGCATTCCTGCTGTAACACCCTTGATAATCAGAGTCTACCTTTCTAGTCTGAAAACTGAGATTCATAGTTCTTGCTGCATCACAATGCCAAAGATAGCTCAAACAATCAGGACCCTCATGTCCCATAATAAATTAGGATTTCCTTTTCCCTCTAAGTCTGTTTCTTGAATCTTGATCAATGCCATTCTTTGAGGCTAGAATCTTTTATTGAACTATATGTATATGTAACATACATGACAAGCAGGGTGAAGTACAATCAACAAATCATTAGATCTTCATCACTGCATTACAGAGGTTCTAACCCAAATTTTTCATTCCACTCTGGATGCAGGAAAGGTGAGACAGGATTGAAGGACAGCTAATGCAGTTCTACTTTTCAGCAAGGGTAGAAGGGATAAACTAAGAAATTATAGACCAGTAGTCTCACATCAGTAGAAGGGAAACTCTTACAGAAAATTCTAAAAGAGAGAATTAACCAGAAATACTCAGCAAGGTTTTGTCACAGGGAGGTTAAGCCTCACAAATGTGACGGACTTTTAAAAGGTGATGAAGTATATAAACATTGGTATGTTGGCAGTTGGTATATTTTTTATAGAAACAAAATCAGAAATTGCTGGTGGTTGTAGTTTATATGGATTTGAGGAAAGCCTTTGACAAAGTCCCACATGGGAGAATCATAAAGGTAAAAGCATATGGGATCCAGCATAACTCAAAAAGGTGAACCAAATTTGGCTAAGATTGGTGGTTAATAATCAAGAAGAAAGTCCAATGTTACAGGAAGGTTGGTCAAATGGGCAACTGTGGCCGTTGAACTTAACCCCAAAAAGTGAGACACGATGCATTTTGGAAGAATCAACAAGTCAAGGGAGTACTCGATGAATGGCAGGATATCAGGAAGCTCAGGAGAACAGAGGGATCTTAGGGTGATTGTCCACTTATCCCTGAAGGTAGCAGGGAAGTTTAATATGGGGAGATGATGGCCGAGTGGCATTATTGCTGCGCAGTTCATTCACAGACCCAGACAATGTTCAGGAGAATCATGTTTGAATCTTGCCATGGCAGATTGTGGAACTTTAAAAATCCGGAATTAAGGGCCTAATGATGACCACGAATCCATTGCTGATTGTTGGGAAAAACCCATCTGGTTTACTAATGCCCTTTAGAGAGGGAAACTGTCATCCTTACCTGGTCTGGCCTACATGGGACTCTAGACTCACAGCAATGTGATTAACTCTTAACTGCTCTCTAGGCAATTAGGGATGGCTAATAAATGCTGGCCTGGCCAGTGACACCCACATGAATGATTTTTTTTTTGAAAGATGGTGATTATGAAGGTACACAGGACTTGTCTTTATCAGTCATGGCATAAATTATAAGGATGTTATGTCAGAATACTGTGTGCAGTTCTGGTTACCACACTACTGGATGTATGTGATTGCACAGAAAGGGATGCAAAGGAGATTCATCCGGATGTTGCCGTGGTTGGAGCACTTCAGCTATGAAAATAAGTTTGTGTTGTTTTTCTTCAATGCAGAGAAAGCTGAGGGCGGAACTTATTGAGGTATATGAGATAATGAGGGGATTGGACAGGGTAGATAGGAAGCAGCAGCTCTCCTTAGTCAAAGGATCAATGACAAAGGGTCATAGTTTTAAGGTGAAAGGCAGGAGATTTAAAGGGGATTTGAGGGAAATCTTTTTTTACCCAGAGGATGGTGAGTATTTGGAATTCACTGCAAAAGTGTGTGGATGATCACTTGAACTGTCATAACATTCAAAGCTGGGTTAAATGTTAGAAAGTAGGATTAGTGTAGATAGGTCATCACAGACTAAACGGTCCAATGGCCTTTTCTGTGCTGTATGACTATGACTCACTAGCTAATCTATCGTAGCTGCTTTGTTTATACTATAACTTGTCCCAAGTACTCAGTCTCTGTGAATATTTACATTCTTCCTCATCATTAACTTTTATCCTCATATGTTTCTTTTCATTAACCTGTGCCTACTCCCCTCCCCATCAAGTTTCTTGCAAGGCTTCAAATGGCAACTGTGTTCTTAGCCTTTTAAAAGTGGTGATGATTGGCATTGCCTGTGTCCTTTCCTCACAACAGCAATGTGGAATATTGTCTGTTCCTTTTTCGGTGGGCAAGTGCCCCAGCGTGAGATTTCATCCTCCACTTGTATTGGCAGGCTAAACTATTTGTCATAATTCTTGGGTTGTCATTTGGCTAATTCTAGCAGACTTCTTCGGGTCAGCCTTGTAAACAGAGTGGCCATGGTTTCAGTTGTCTGGTGAGGGGTTGTTCAGGGCCATTTTCAAGCACCCCTAGAAATATGTAATGTGCTATTTCTTTGGCAGAGTTGATGTTTGGAGTGCCCGCTGTGATGTTATCTTTCAGTGTAATTGGGCTACTTTGGCCAGACTCACCATGATGACACTCTCCTCAATTTTCTGCTGGAAAACAGCTGGGCTCTTCTTCTGTCAGTGAGCATGCTTATATCTCAATCTCACTCGGAAGCGTATAGTCTATATTTGCCTCAGGTCTGGCAGTCCTTTTGGTATTCTCCCCAGAGTGAATTGTAGGGAGGCTGCTCCATGATTTCTCTTTGGTCGCTGCATGTGTTCTGCAGAAATTCTCTCATGCTCCTGTTCAAGATCATACCTGGTACTTCTGCTTCCATATTGGATTAGACTTCCCGTTGTGTAATGTGTGAATCTCTAAATTGATTTTCTAAATAACAGACCTTCCAAGGCTTCAATCATATTTATTCTGTTGCATGGAATGGTTCCTCATGGATCTCCGTATTGGGTTGAGACAATGTCATCCCAGTTTGTCCCTTGACTTCCCTTACTCCTATCAATTCCAAAGCTATTGTGAATGCAACTCTTCTCTGAGTAGGTTTGTTATGAAAGCAGGTTCTTGGGCTCTCTGAAACATCCTACTGCTATATCAGTTAGTGCTATTTTTGTAATAAAAATTGAAAGAATGCAAATGCTGTACATCAGAAACAAAAACAAAGTTGCTGGGAAAGTTCAGCCGGTCTGGCAGCTTCTGTGAAGGAAAAACCAGAATTAACATTTCGAGTCCGGTGGGTCACTGGACTCGAAATGTTAACGCTATTTGTCTAGGGTCTTGGTGGTTGCTCTCTTCTCCTCAACGAGCCATGCAAAGTTCAGATTTTCTCATCTACTGGTCAACTGCATTTGCAGTGCTTTGGTAGACATTCCCCTCTACCATACCACCAACTAGCAGCGTACAGTTCACAATCTCCTTCTCTGATTGATTGCTGCAGCCAATGTTGACCAGTTCTGTGCATTTGTCTATCTGCTCCCCAAAGGGCAGCAAATGGTCTGGAATATCTTCCTGAGGCTGATCATGTACAAGACTGTCAATACAGCCTGCTTCAAAGTTCAGTGGATAGGGGCTTCAATCAGGCTGTGGGCTGCTGTGTGGTGACATGCCACATTCCTGCCTCTGCTTCAGTTAAGACTGAAGCAGGAAAGCAAGTGGATGGACTTTCTGCCCTGTGGCTATATGAGGTTCTTTAGTACTTAAGTCTGGCCAGGTGGGCTGGTGTGGTTGTGGCTTGTGCCAGGAAGAGCAAATCTCTCATTCAAAGGCACTCAGTGCCTAATCAAGAGACCTAGCAAAAGAAGACGACGTCTGATATGAACCATCCTGCTGACTTTGCCATTGATCACTCCCCATTCCATGACACCCAAGCTTCTCCCATGTACCTGTGCTTCTGTCACTGTACTGCTGGCAGTTATTACTGCATTCACTGGTGCTGGCGTCAATAAATAACCATTGATCTCTGATTAGTTGGCAGTCTCAGTGAGTAAGGTTTCTGTCCCTTGGGTCTTAGATCCTAAGAAATGCCTGCTATTGACCACAAGTATGTGACAGACATTTTCCTTCAGTCTGATACTCTTCAAACATGGCGATAGAAGCTCCTGCTGGCTCTACAATTGGTAGGCAAAATCCTTGTCAAGGTCATTAAATATAGAGCGTAGTGTGCGATCAGCACCACATGCTATTGGTCAGAGTATAGGTGTGCCAGGTTCTGTTCCCTAAGGGCATGAGTGAACTATTTAATTTTTACAAAAATCTGGTAGCTTTCAGGGTACATTGTTCTGCTGGAAGTAAGCAAAATAGTCACAAAAAATATTGAACAGTCACAGTGAAGACGGGAATTAAAAATCTAGGTTGCAACTCTAGCTAGGTATATATTTAATACCGGCATTCATCAAGCCGAAATGCAAATTGCGGTCTGATTCTGTCAAAAGGTTCAAGAGGGCATAAAGAAATGCAAACATAGAGATGATAAAATTGGACAGGAGTGAATAATGTTGAAACAATGTTTCTTCCTTTTTTTCCCCTATGTTTGCAGTACAATTAATTCAGAATCACAGGGGATTTGGGAGACTAATGAAGCTGTCAGAAATGTCCCAGACTTCTACAGTTTCAAAGCAATAAAGTTACCTCTGGGTTCTTTTCCTGCACTTGAACATGTACTATTTTAAACAGTCTGCAAGAGAACATTTGGAAACAGGAAACCAATGCAGTAAACAACAGAAGCAGCTTACTTTGAGATAATGCTCACCATAATAACATAACATTTTAATAACATCTGCTTTTATATCCAAATGATGGTATTAAATATTAAACACTGCTATTGAGCTAATCTGCGAACACGGCAGAGATCTAACAGACCAAAATCTTTATAATAACCAGACACTTTCTGTGAAAAAAACCTACATTCCAAAGCTATACAGGGAGTTCTGCTATAACACAATTGTTGCATTCTTGCGCAACATCGCGTTATAGAAAATCACGCTACAGATCACCAAAAGAAACACTCAAATTCGCTCAAAAATCACTCAAAAGCCTAACACAAAGGATAGCACATACTGAATAAATGTTTTATTGATATCTAATAATAAAACAACCGTAAATTTAACACCTTATCTTGAAAAATTATCAAAACGGCTTGATGGGGGAGGTGTTATTTATGCAAGGGCTGAGGGTCGTCATCATCATCATCAACATCACCTTCAGGTGCTGTTATGTTTGCAGTGTTAACGTGAAAAATAGTTAATCCAGAAGTGGATGGCTGTGGTTCAACGTCTTCTGATTGTTCCTTGGAGGTTGGCTTAACAAAGAGATCCAGTTTTTGCTGCTTTGCGCTTTTTCTTCATTCATGAAAGAAGCTGTTCCATAGGGTGCCAAATAAGATCTTATTCCATGAGCTGCTATCCTGCTGCATTCTGAGTTGTAATCTTTATCCTCTAAGAGCTGCAACTGCTTCTCTGTTTCACTCAGCACAGAAGACAAAACAGAAGTGGAAATCTCTCATAGTGCTGCATCCTGGACTTCATCATCTTCATCTCCAACTTTCACTTCCTGCTCAGCAACAAGTTGTTGTAGATCAGCTGGAGACAGGTCTTCACTGTGGGACTCAAGCAGCTCTTCAACATCCTCACTCTCCACTTCTTCAAATTCAACTTGCTTTGCAAGACCAACACAGTATTTCTTGATCCTGGGGGCTCCTCTGATGGATCAAAAGTTTTTAAATCTTCAAAAAATATCTGGGAGAAGCCTTTACCAAACTACATGCAAACTGTCCTTACTGAGATCACCCCACACCTCCACGATAATGTCATTTGCATTCTTGATGTTAAAACTTCCAAAATAGATGAACACTCTACTCATCCCCCTCAGTGGCTGCAATCAGCCTCTTAAATGCGTGCCTTAAATAATAAACTTTAAAAGCTGCTAATTGGAGGTAGGAAAAGCACTTTGATTTTTTGAGAAAGCTCACCAGTGGTGGGAGGATGGCTTTGCGCATTATCCAGGATGAGGAGAATCTTGAAATCCAAACTTATTTTCCTGCAATACTTTCTAAAAACATCAACAATAAAGTCAGAAAAAATTTGCCCTGTCATTCAACCTCTTTTGCTTGTCCTAAAGTTGCTGCCTAGTGTAGATTCAAGGTAATCTTTCAAGGCTCACGAGATGGCAGAGTGGCATACCAACACAGGCTTAAGCTTTAAGTGTCCACTTGCATTAGCACCCAGCAGCACAGTCATAAGATTCTTTGCCACCTTAAAGCCTGCAGTGTGTGCTTCATCCAAAGAAATGTAGGTTCTTAATGGCATTCACTTCCAGAATAAACCGGTCTCATCCAAATTGAAAATTTGATCTAAGTTGTAGCCTTCTTCATCAATTAATTTTTTTATGTTGGGAGGAAATGCCAAAACATGCTCCTCATCTGGACTGGCAGCTTCGCTGCATAGCTTAAAATTATGAAAAGCATAGCAGTTCTTAAAACAAGCTAACCAGCCGCTGCTAACACTAATGGCAGGCATATTTGCAGGATTTTCAGAATTTGTTAGATCTTCAAAAATTGTTAAGTCTTTCTGTATTATGGTGAGAAGGATGATCCCAGGTTGCTTTATCGTTTGACCTTCTATCCACACACTCAGAAAACACTCCATCTCCTCAAGTTCCTTTGTCCGTGACCTCAGAGATTTACTAGCATTCAGACTTGTTCCAGCTTTAATTTTTTCTGCATTGTCTCTAATGGTGTGTAAGGTAGACTCCTTTATCCCTGTTAGGCAAAGTGTATCATCTGTTCTCTCATAACACTCAAAATGCTTTACAATATCTAGCTTCTCTTCCAGTGTTCTAGCCTTTCTTTTACATTCACCACCCACAATTTTACCACCAGGGCACTTCTTGCTAACACTCTTGTCACTTTGTCTCGCATTTTGTGGTAACATGGCAGAATTTGCAAAACAAATGGAGAAGTGTACTCTCACAGAAGGTTCAATGATCGTGTGATGCCGGCGTGGAGGTCCTTTGGGCACTAATCCATTGCGCATGCTCAGGAAACAGCCTGCGAAACGCTCATGTAATGTCAACGTACACCGATGGAATTGCGTTATAACCAACACAAGTTCGCATTTTAGAAATAGCCTTGCCCTATTTGTCAGTATTACATGCAATCCATTCAAGTGCTACAAATAGTTTGATTTCAAAATTGTAGATACCTGAGAGGGGTCACTTTGAAAATGAAAGAGAGAGTTAAAGCAGTCTATATGAAGAAAGGGATAACTTGGACTGATTACAAGATTTATGAATTTACAAATTTTAAATAGCAACAATAAATTTTATAAATGTTAAATAACTCAAATCAAGAAATAGTTTATCTTGTCATCTATTTTCTGCTGTTTTCCTACCAATTCTCTGCTATTTCTGTCACCTCCAGCATAATGCCATCATCAAATGCATTGTCCTTTCCACTTTCCATATTTCAACGGGACCACTGCATTGACAACACCATCATACTTCCCTCTTATTCACATGGCACATTCCCGTGCAGGAGATGTAACAGAAATCTATTTTTATCTCCTTCATTTCTATTGTTCAATGCCCCAAATATATATCTCAAGGTGAAACAGTACATGTTATTTAATAGAGGTGATGAGACCTTCATAATGATATAAAGTAGACTAATAATCTTTAAAATCTGTGACTTTAAACCCTAGAACTTTGGGATTGAGGAAAAAATGACCTGGAATACTTTGAAAAGCTTGCCAAAGTCACATGAACTGTGAACAGGCAACTTCATAGGAATAAACATAGGATGGCCTAAGCATTGAGACTGGCTATCACACTGGAAAGACAATGAGATCTTCAACTGTTTTGTTTTTGGGGAGGAAACTTCTTAATTACTTATGTGTATTGCTGGAAGCAAGACCTGAACCCAACAAAGTCAAAGATTGCTAACCCTGATCTCTACCACAGGATAATAAGGGAACTGTCATAATGGATCATTGAAGTCTTTGTAAAAATGGGTTCTCTCCAATGTGGGAAAACTGCTGGGTTTTCAAGTGTTGAAACCTGTAAGTCTCACAAAGGTATTAACAAATGCAAAGTACTGGACATTGACACAATAGTTATCACAGACTAACCCACTCAAAGAACTTATTTCAAATACATATGGGAACCAACATTTTAAGGTATTTTCCAAGAACATTTTGACATAATTGAAAATAAGCTGCTATCTCTGTTACTATTTTTGTAGAAGCACAACCTAGTTTCCACAGAAACGGCTACAGTAATAAATCATCTAGCTGAAAATTTTAACGAACTACAATATTTATTATGACAGATTTTATCCAAGATACCAACTGGTCAGCATCAGCATCAGGTTAAAATATTACTTCTCCAAGACAACCAAGGATTCTAATTTGTATAATCTTTTATCTTTCTTTATATTGTACATTATTCCCCCTTTATGCCTTTTGTACGTGTGTGCATCTTCACGCTTAAGTGATTGTACAAAAGCCAAATGCTTGATAACATTTACACACACACACGTACACAGGTCACACACACACAGAGACATGTACACAGGCCACACACACACGTACACAGGCCACACATGTACACGGGCAACACAGACACACACACTCACATACACAGGCCACACACACACACGAACACACATACATACTTATACACAAACACACATACACACACACACAGGCCACAAACACACATGCACACACACACACATTCACAGGTACACACACATGCACACACAAGTACTTATACACAAACACACGCGCACACGTGCACACATACACACGCATACACACACAAATACTTATACACAAACACACGCATACACATACACACATACTTATACACAAACACAGGCATACACACACATACTCTCTCTCTCACACAAATACACAGGCCAGACACCCACACACACACAGACACATACACACGTACACAGGCCACACACACACACTTATACACAAACACACACACACACTCTCTCTCTCACACACATACACACGCCACACACATACACTCACACATACACAGGCCACACACACACACACACACACAGACATGTACACAGGCCACACACGTACACACACACACGTACACAGGCCACAGACACACACACACACACACACACACACACACACACACACACACACGTACACAGGCCACACACACACACTCTCTCTCTCACACACATACACAGGCCACACACAATGTACACAGGCCACACAGACACACACATGCACACACACTTATACACAAAAACACACACACACATACTTATACATAAACACACGCACACATACACACGTAGACATACACACACATACACAGGCCAGACTCCCAAACACACACAGGCCACACACACACACACACGTACACAGGCCACACACACAAACATACATGCACACATACAAAAACACACACAAACACACACACACATGCACATGTATGCACACACAAATACTTATACGCAAACACACACATATACACACGTAAACACAGATAAATGCTTAGACACAAACATGCGCGCACACACGTACACCCACACAAATACACGCACGCGCGCGCACACACACACACACACACACACACACACACACACACACACACACGCACACACACACACACAACCAGACACAGGCCACACACACAAATGTACACAGGCCACACACACAAATGTACACAGGCCACACACACACACACAAACTTATACACAAACACACACACACGTATACACAAACACACACAATACTTAAACACAAACACACACACATACTTATATACAAACACACACACACATACACAGGCCACACACACATACGTTCACAGGCCACACACACACACACACACACCTACACAGGCCACACACACACACACACACACACACACACACACACACACACACGTACACAGGCAACTCACACACACGAACACACACACATACATACTTATACACAAACACACATACACACACACATACTTGTACACACAAACACACGCACACACACAGAGGCCACAAACACACATGTACACACACAGACATTCACAGGTACACACACATGCACACATACACACACAAGTACTTATACACAAACACACGCATACACATACACACATACTTATACACAAACACAGGCATACACACACAGGCCACAAACACACATGTACACACACACACATATACACACGCACATTCACAGGTACACACACATGCAGACACACAAATACTTATACACAAACACATGCGCGCACACACACACATAACTTACACACATACACACACATACTTATACACAAACACATGTACACACACATACTTATACACAAGCACACACACATACACACGTAGACATACACACACACACACACGCACGTACACACACGTACGTACACACACGTACGTACACACACACGTACGTACACACACACGTACGTACACACACACGTACGTACACACACACACGTACACACACACACATACACATACACACACATGTACACAGGCAACACAGACGTACACGTACACACACACACGCACACAAGTGACACACACATACACACGTACACAGGCCACACACACACACACATACGTACACTGGCCACACACGCACACAGGTCACACACACACATGTACACAGGCCACACACACACACACACGCGTACACAGGCCACACACACACACACACACACACACGTACACAGGCCATACACACGTATGTACACAGGCCACACACACACACACAAACTTATACACAAACACACACACACACACGTCTACACAAACACACACACATACTTAAACACAAACACACACACATACTTATATACAAACACATGTACACACACACTTATACACAAACACATGTACACACACATTTATAGACAAACACATGTACAGACACATACACAGATATACACAAACAAGTACACACATATACTTATACACTGACAGATACACACACACGCACAAAAACGTACACACACATGTACACAGGCCACACACACACACGTATACAGGACACACACACACACACACTCTCTCTCTCTCTCTCTCTCTCACACACACACACACACATACATACACAGGCCACACACATACACAGGCCACACACATACACTCACACATACACAGGCCACACACACACACACACACACACAGACACATGTACACAGGACACACACACGTACACAGGCCACACATGTACACACGCAACACTGACACACACGTACACACACACTCACATACACAGGCCACACACACACACGAACACACATACATACTTATACACATACACACACACATACTTGTACACACACACAGGCCACAAACACACATGTACACACACACACATTCACAGGTACACACACATGCACACACACAAGTACTTATACACAAACACACGCGCACACATGCACACATACTTATACACAAACAGGCATACACACACATGCTTATATACCAACACATACACACACATACTTATAGACAAACACACGTACAGACACACAAATACATAGATATAAGCAAACAGATATACACACACACAAACTTATACACAGACATACACATACACAAACACGTACACACACACACGCACACAGGCCACACACACACACACACACAGACACACGTACACAGGCCACAAACACACACACGGGTCACACACACGCACACAGTTATGCACACACACACACACGTATACAGGCCCCCCCCCCACACACACACACAGACAGACATGTATACAGACCACACACGTACCCACACACATGTACACAGGCCACACACACACACACACACACAGACATGTGTACAGACCACACACGTACCCACACACATGTACACAGGCCACACACACACACACACACACACACACTCACACATACACAGGCCACACACAAAGCTGTACACAGGCCACACACACAGACACACACACATACACAAACACACACACATACTTTTACACAAACACACACACACATACACACACACGTACACAGGCAACACAGACACACATACACATACGCTCACATACACAGGCCACACACACACACACGTACACAGGCGACACAAACATACACACGTACACAGGCCACACACACACACGTACACAGGCCACACACACACACACATACACACACACATACACAGGCCACACACAGACACACACACATGTACACAGGCCACGTACACAGACGTACACAGTCCACACACATAAATGTACACAGGCCTCACGCACACACACATACGCACTCACTTATACACAAACACACACACACACATACCTTTACACACACAGGCCACACACACACATACACGCGTACACAGACGACACACACACACATACACACGTACACAGGCCACACACATGTTCACAGGCCACACACACATACGTTCACAGGCCACACACGTACACAGGCCACACACACACACACACAGGCCATACACAATAGACACAGGCCACACACACACAAACTTATACACAAACACACACACACACGTACACGCAAACACACACACATACTTATATACAAACACACGCACACACACATACTTATACACAAACACATGTACACACACACTTATCGACAAACACACGTACAGACACATACACATATATACACAAACAAACAGATACACACACATATACTTATACACAGACAGATACACACACGCACAAAAACGTACACACACGTATACAGGCCACACACACACACACACACGTACACAGGCCACACACACACACACAGACATGTACACAGGCCACACACGTACACACACACGTACACAGGCCACACACACACACACGTACACAGGCCACACACACACACACACACACACACACACACACACACACACACACAGGCCACACACACACACACACAGGCCACACATACACACACACACACAGGCCACACACACACACACACACACACACACACACACAGATACACACACACACACACACACACAGACACACACACACCACACACACACACACGTACACACACGTACACACACAGGCCACACACACACACACACACACGTACACACACAGGCCACACACACACACACGTACACACACAGGCCACACACACACACACACACACACGTACACACACAGGCCACACACACACACACATGTACACAGGCCACACACATACACACACACGTACACAGGCCACACACGTACACAGGTGACACACACACACATACACAGGCCACACACACACACACACACACACGTACACAGGCAACTCACACACACGAACACACACACATACATACTTATACACAAACACACATACACACACACATACTTGTACACACAAACACACGCACACACACAGAGGCCACAAACACACATGTACACACACAGACATTCACAGGTACACACACATGCACACATACACACACAAGTACTTATACACAAACACACGCATACACATACACACATACTTACACAAACACAGGCATACACACACAGGCCACAAACACACATGTACACACACACACATATACACACGCACATTCACAGGTACACACACAAATACTTATACACAAACACGTGCCCACACACACACATAACTTACACACATACACACACATACTTATACACAAACATATGTACACACACATACTTATACACAAACACACACACACATACACACGTAGACATACACACACACACACGCACGTACACACACGTACGTACACACACACACGTACGTACACACACACGTACACACACACACATGTACACAGGCAACACAGACATACACGTACACACACACACGCACACAAGCGACACACACATACACACGTACACAGGCCACACACACACACACATACGTACACTGGCCACACACGCACACGTACACAGGCCACACACACACATGTAACACAGGCCACACACACACACACACGCGTACACAGGCCACACACACACACACACACACACAACTACGCAGGCCACACACACACACACACACACACACACACACACACACACAGGCAAACACACGTATACAACCCACACATGTACACAGGCCACACACACGTACACAGGCGACACACACAAACGTACACAGGCCACACACACAATCATACACAGGCCACACACACACACAAGCTTATACACAAACACACACACATACACAAACACACGAACATACACATACTTATATACAAACGTATGTACACACACATACGTATACACAAACACATGTACACACACACACACTTATAGACAAACATACGTACAGACACACACGTACATAGATATACACATACAGATACACACATACTTATACACAGACAGATACACACACACGCACATACATATACACAAAAACGTACACACACACACACACACGTATACAGGCCACACACACACACACACACACACACACGTATACAGGCCACACACACACACACACACACACACATATACAGGCCACACACACACACACACACACACACACACAGACACACACACACAGACATGTATACAGACCACACACGTACCCACACACATGTACACAGGCCACACACACACACACACACACACACATACACAGGCCACACACATACACTCACACATACACAGGCCACACACACAAATGTACAGAGGCCACACACACAGACACACACACACACTTATACACACACATACTTAAACACAAACACACACACATTGACACAGGCCACACACACACATACACAGGCAACACACACACACACACGTACACAGGCAACACACACATACACACGTACACAGGACACACACACATACGTACACTGGCCACACACGCACACGTACACAGGCCCCCCACACACATGTACACAGGCCACACACACACACACACGCGCGTACACAGGCCACACACACATATGTACACAGGCCACACACACACACAAAACTACAGAGGACCCACACACACACACGTACACAGGCAACACACACACACGTATACAACCCACACATGTACACAGGCCACACACACGTACACAGGCGACACACACAAACATACACAGGCCACACACACAAGCATACACAGGCCACACACACACATACGCCACACACACACACAAGCTTATACACAAACACACACACATACTTATATACAAACACATGTACACACACACACTTATAGACAAACACACGTACAGACACACACATACATAGATATACACAAACAGATACACACATACTTTTCCACAAACAGATACACACACACGCACATACATATACACAAAAACGTACACACACACACACACACACACACACGTATACAGGCACCACCCCCCCCCCCCCACACACACACACACACACACACAGAGACATGTATACAGACCACACACGTACCCACGCACATGTACACAGGCCACACACACACCCACACAAACCTATACACAAACACACACACACGTACACGCTAACACACGCACATACTTATACACAAACACACGCACACACACATACTTATACACAAACACATGTACACACACACTTATAGACAAACACACGTACAGACACATACACAGATATACACAAACAGATACACACACATATACTTATACACAGACAGATACACACGCACAAAAACGGACACAGACGTATACAGGCCACACACACACACACACACACACACACACACACACGTACACACACACATACACAGGCCACACACACACACACACACACAGGCCACACACACACACACACACACTCTCACACACGTACACAGGCCACACACACACACACACACACACACACACACACACACACACACACACACACACACACACACACACACACACGTACGTATACAGGCCCCCCCCCACACACACAGACATGTGTACAGACCACACACGTACCCACACACATGTACACAGGCCACACACACACACACACACACACACACACACTCACACATACACAGGCCACACACAAAGCTGTACACAGGCCACACACACAGACACACACACATACACAAACACACACACATACTTTTACACAAACACACACACACATACACACACACGTACACAGGCAACACAGACACACATACACACACGCTCACATACACAGGCCACACACATACACTTACACGTACACAGGCCACACACATGCACACACGCCACACACACACACATACACAGGCCACACACGTACACAGGTGACACACACATACGTTCACAGGCCACACACACACACACCCATGTACACAGGCAACCCACACATGTACACAGGCCACACACACACACGAACACACACACATACATACTTATACACAAACAAACATAAACACACACATACTTGTATACACACACACACACGCACACACGGCCACACACACACACACACACACACACACGCACACACACACACACACGTACACACACACACATACACAGACGCACACACGCCACACACACACGTACACAGGCCACACACGTACACAGGTGACACACACATACGTTCACAGGCCACACATACATACACCTACACAGGCCACACACACACACATGTACACAGGCAACCCACACATGTACACAGGCCACACACACAAACACACACACATACATACTTATACACAAACACACATACACACACACATACTTGTACACACACACACAGGCCACAAACACACATGTACACACACAGACATTCGCAGGTACACACACATGCACACATACACACACAAGTACTTATTCACAAACACACACGCACGCGTGCACACATACACACGCATACACACACAAATACCTATACACAAACACACGCATACACATACACACATACTTATACACAAACACAGGCATACACACACACGCTTATATACCAACACATACACACACATACTTAGAGACAAACACATGTACAGACACACAAATACATAGATATACACACACAAACTTATACACAAACAGACATACACATACACAAACACATACACACACACATGCACACAGGCCACACACACACACACAGAGACACACGCACACAGGCCACATGTACACAGGCCACACACACACACACGTACACAGGCCACACACACACATTTATACATAAACACACACACACATACACACGTAGACATACACACACGAACACAGGCCAGACACCCACACACACACAGACACATACACACGTACACAGACAACACACACACTTATACACAAACACACACATACTTATACACACACACACACACACACACACACAGACATGTACACAGGCCACACACGTACACACACACATGTACACAGGCCACACACACACTCTAACACACATACACAGGCCACACACACAGACACACACACACACACACACACACACACACACACACACACACACACACACACACGTACACAGGCCACACACACACTGGCCACACACACACACACACACACACACACACACACATACACAGGCCACACACACACTGGCCCCACACACACACACACACACACACACACGTACACACCCCCACACACACGTACACACACATACGTACACACACACACGTACACACACACACGCCACACAGGCCACACACATACACACACACGTACACAGGCCACACAGAAATGTGCAGAGGCAACACACACACACAGACAGACACACACACACACACACACAGGCTTATACACAAACACACATACTCGCACATGTATGTGCACACACACGTATGTACGTACACACACACACGCGTACGTACATACGCACACACGTACATATGTACACACGCACACGTACATACGTTCACACACATGTACATACATACAGGCAACACATACACAGGCCACACACGTACACTCACATGTACACACAGGCCAGACACACACACAAACACACACACACACGCACATACACAGGACACACACATGTACACAGGCCACGTAGACACACATACACAGTCCACACGCAGACACACATATACACACACAGGCCACACCCTCACACATACACGCGTACACAGGCGACACACACACACACATACACATGTACAGAGGCCACACACACATATGTTCACAGGCCACACACGTACACAGGCCACACACACATACGGTCACAGGCCACACATGTACACAGCCCACACACACACGTACACAGGCAACCCACACACGTACACAGGCCACACACACACGCACACACACACAATGTACACAGGCCACACACACACACAAACTTATACACAAACACACACACACACGTACACGCAAACACACACACATATTTATACACAAAGATATGTACACACACACTTATAGACAAACACACGTACAGACACATACACAGATATACACAAACAGATACAGACACATATACTTATACACAGACAGATACACACATGTACAAAAACGTACACACACGTATACAGGCCACATACACACGTACACAGGCCACACACACACGTACACACAGAGACATGTACACAGGCCACACACATACACACAGGCCACACACACACACTCTCACACACGTACACAGGCCACACACACACACAGACATACACTGGCCACACACACATGGCCACACACACAAGGCCACTCTCACACACACACACACACTCGTACACACACAGGCCACACACATAGACACACACGCCACACACACACACACACAGACGCACACACACACGTACACAGGCCACACACGTACACAGGTGACACACACATACGTTCACAGGCCACACACACACGCACACACACACACACACCTACACAGGCCACACACACACACACACACATGTACACAGGCAACACACACGTGGACACAGGCCACACACACACACGAATACACACACATACATACTTATACACAAACACACGCATACACACAGGCCACAAACACACATGTATACACACGCGCACGTGCGTACACACACACGCGCACGCGTACACATGCGCACGTGTACACACACACATCCACACGTGTGTACACACACACGTGTGTACACACACACACATATTCACGTGTGTACACACACACACATATTCACGTGTGCACACACACACACATATTCACGTGTGCACACACACACACATATTCACGTGTGTACACACACACACTCGCGTGTGTACACACACACACTCGCGTGTGTACACACACACACGTGTGTACACACACACACGTACACAGGCAACCCACACACGTACACAGGCCACACACACACGCACACACACACAATGTACACAGGCCACACACACACACAAACTTATACACAAACACACACACACACGTACACGCAAACACACACACATATTTATACACAAAGATATGTACACACACACTTATAGACAAACACACGTACAGACACATACACAGATATACACAAACAGATACAGACACATATACTTATACACAGACAGATACACACACGTACAAAAACGTACACACACGTATACAGGCCACATACACACGTACACAGGCCACACACACACGTACACACAGAGACATGTACACAGGCCACACACATACACACAGGCCACACACACACACTCTCACACACGTACACAGGCCACACACACACACAGACATACACTGGCCACACACACATGGCCACACACACAAGGCCACTCTCACACACACACACACACTCGTACACACACAGGCCACACACATAGACACACACGCCACACACACACACACACAGACGCACACACACACGTACACAGGCCACACACGTACACAGGTGACACACACATACGTTCACAGGCCACACACACACGCACACACACACACACACCTACACAGGCCACACACACACACACACATGTACACAGGCAACACACACGTGGACACAGGCCACACACACACACGAATACACACACATACATACTTATACACAAACACACGCATACACACAGGCCACAAACACACATGTATACACACGCGCACGTGCGTACACACACACACGCACGCGTACACATGCGCACGTGTACACACACACATCCACACGTGTGTACACACACACGTGTGTACACACACACACATATTCACGTGTGTACACACACACATATTCACGTGTGTACACACACACACTCGCGTGTGTACACACACACTCGCGTGTGTACACACACACACGTGTGTACACACACACACACGTGTGTACACACACACACACGTGTACACACACACACACACGTGTACACACACACACACACGTGTACACACACACGTGTGTACACACACACGTGTGTACACACACACACACGTGTGTACACACACACACACACGTGTGTACACACACACGTGTGTACACACACACGTGTGTACACACACACGTGTGTACACACACACGTGTGTACACACACACACACGTGTACACACACACGTGTGTACACACACACGTGTACACACACACACACGTGTACACACACACACACGTGTACACACACACGTGTACACACACACACGTGTACACACACACACGTGTACACACACACACGTGTACACACACACACACGTGTGTACACACACACACACGTGCGTACACACACACACACGTGCGTACACACACACACACGTGTGTACACACACACACACGTGTGTACACACACACACGTACACACACACGTGTGTACACACACACACGTGTGTACACACACACACGTGTGTACACACACACACGTACACACACACGTGTGTACACACACACACGTGTGTACACACACACACGTGTGTACACACACACACGTGTGTACACACACACGTGTGTACACACACACACGTGTGTACACACACACGTGTGTACACACACACGTGTGTACACACACACGTGTGTACACACACACACGTGTGTACACACACACGTGTGTACACACACACACGTGTGTACACACACACACGTGTGTACACACACACACGTGTGTACACACACACACGTGTGTACACACACACACGTGTGTACACACACACACGTGTGTACACACACACACGTGTGTACACACACACACACGTGTACACACACACACGTGTGTACACACACACGTGTACACACACACGTGTACACACACACACACATGCGTACACACACGTGCGTACACACGTGTGTACAAACACTGTACACACACACGTGTGTACAAACACTGTACACACACACACACGTGTGTACACACACTGTACACACACACACGTGTGTACACACACTGTACACACACACACTGTACACACACACACACACACGTGTACACACACACGTGTACACACAAACACGTGTACACACACACACGTGTACACACACAAACACGTGTACACACACACACACACTTGTACACACACACACACACGTGTACACACACACACACGTGTACACACACACGTGTACACACACACACGTACACACACACGTGTACACACACACACACACGTGTACACACACACGTGTACACACACACGTGTACACACACACACGTACACACACACACGTGTACACACACACGTGTACACACACACACGTGTACACACACACGTGTACACACACGTGCGCACACACACGTGTGCACACACACGTGCGCACACACACGTGCGCACACACACGTGCGTACACACACGTGCGTACACACACGTGCGTACACACACACACACACGTGCGTACACACACACACACACGTGCGTACACACACACACACACGCGTACACACACACACACGTGCGTACACACACACACGTGCGTACACACACACGTGCGTACACACACACACGTGCGTACACACACACGTGCGTACACACACACGTGCGTACACACACACACGTGCGTACACACACACACGTGCGTACACACACACACGTGCGTACACACACACACGTGCGTACACACACACGTGCGTACACACACACGTGCGTACACACACACGTGCGTACACACACACACGTGCGTACACTCACACACATGCGTACAGTCACACACATGCGTACACTCACACGTACACATACACACGTAAACACACACGTACACGTACACATACACATACATACATACACACACACGTACACACACGTAAACGCGTACACACACGTAAACACGTACACATACACACGTACACACACACACACGTACACACACGTGTACACACACACCTGTATACATACACACACACATACACACACGTAAACGCATACACACATGTAAACACGTACACATGTACACACACATGCACATACACACACACACATACACACACACATACACGTACACATACAATACATACATACACACACACGTACACACACACACGTACACACACACACACGTACACGCACGCACATACACACACATACACACACACATACACACACGCGCACACACAGGCGTATACACACACATGCACACACATGCGTATACACACACATACGTACACACACTCGCGTAATTCCACACACATGTGTACACAAACACACACACACACACATACAAAGGCCACACACAAACACAAACTCACAGGTACACATACCCACACACACCCACATACCCACACACACGCACATGTACACACACACAGACACACACGTACACACAGACACACACGTACGTACACACGTACGTACACACACACACGTATGTACACGCACGTACACACACACGCACGTACACACACGCACGCACGTACACACACGCACATGTACACACACACACGCACATGTACACACACATACACACACACACGTACACACACGTACACACACACGTATGTACACACACACCCACGTACGTACACACACACACGTACATATACACACATACGTACACACATGTACGTACACACGCACACGTACACACACATGTACACATACACACGTGTGTGTGTGTGTGTACACACGTGTGTGTGTACACACACGACTACACACGCACGTGCGTACACTCACACACGTGCGTACACTCACACACGTGCGTACACTCACACACGTGCGTACACACACACGCACACACACGTGCGTACGCACACACACACACGTGTACACACACACGTACACACACACACACGTGTACACACACACACGTACACACACGTACACACCTGTATACATACACACACACGCGTACACACACGTAAACACGTACACACACGTACACACAGACACACACACCTGTATACATACACACACACACGCGTACACAAACGTAAACGCGTACACACACGTAAATACGCACACATACACATACACACGTGCACACGCACACGTACACTAACGTACACACACGTACACGTACACCCGTACACACACAAGCGCACACCCAGGCGTATACATACACACACGTGAACACACACGTGTGTATACACACATACATACACATGTGTATACACACACATACATACACTCGCGCATTTCCACACACATACGTACACAAACAAACACACACACAATCACACAAGACACACACACACACACACACACACACACACACAGGCCACATACACACACACACGTACATGTACACACACGTACACACACACATGTACACACACCTGTATACACACACACACACACACACGCACACATACACACGTACACATACACACGTACACATACACACACACGTACACATACACACACACGTACACAGACGTAAACGCGTACATACACGTAAACACGTACACATACACAGTTACACACACACACGTTCACACACATACACCTGTATACACACACAAACCTGTATACATACACACACACACACGTACACACACGTAAACGCGTACACACATGTAAACACGTACACATACACACGTACACACACACACGTACACATACAATACTTACATACACACACACGTACACACACACACGTACACACACACACGTACACACATACACGTACACACACGCACGTACAAACACATGCACGTACAAACACATGCACGTACACATACAATACGTACACACACGCACGTACACATACAATACGTACACACACACACACGTACACACACACACGTACACACGTACACACGCACATACACACACGTACACACACGTACATGCACACACACGTACACACACAAGTGCACACACAGGCGTATACACACACACGTGCACACACACGCCTGTATACACACATACATGCACACACATGCATATACACACACATACGTACACACTCTCGCGCATTTCCACACACATACGTACACAAACAAACACACACATACACAGGCGTATACACACACACGCGTGTATACACACATACATGCACACACATGCGTATACACACACATACGTACACACACTCACGTATTTCCACACACATACGTACACAAACAAACACACACACAAACACACACATACACAGGCCACACACAGACACAAACTCACAGGTACACATACCCACATACACCCACATACCCACACACACACACGTACACACACACGTACGTACACACACACACACACACACACACACACGTACACACACATGTACGTACACACACACGTACGTACACACACACACGTACACACACACACGTACACACACGCACACGTACACACACGCACACGTACACACACGCACACGTACACACACACGCACACGTACACACACACACGCACGTACACACACGCACACGTACACACACGCACACGTACACACACGCACACGTACACACACGCACACGCACGTGCGTACACACACACGCACGTGCGTACACACACACACACGTGTACACACACACGCACGTGTACACACGCACACACACGTGTGTACACGCACACACACGTGTGTACACACACACACACGTGTGTACACACACACACACGTGTGTACACACACACGTGTGTACACACACACACGTACACACACACACGTACACACACACACACGTGTGTACACACACACACGTACACACACACACGTGTGTACACACACACACGTGTGTACACACACACACACACACGTGTGTACACACACACACACGTGTGTACACACACACACACACGTGTGTACACACACACACACACGTGTGTACACACACACACACGTGTGTACACACACACACGTGTACACACACACACGTGTACACACACACACGTGTGTACACACACACGTGTGTACACACACACGTGTGTACACACACACGTGTGTACACACACACACGTGTGTACACACACACACGTGTGTACACACACACACACGTGTGTACACACACACACACGTGTGTACACACACACACACGTGTGTACACACACACACGTGTGTACACACACACACGTGTGTACACACACACACACGTGTGTACACACACACACGTGTGTACACACACACACACGTGTACACACACACACACGTGTACACACACACGTGCGTACACACACACGCACGTGCGTACACACACACACGTGTGTACACACACACACATACACACACACGTACACACACACACACGTGTGTACACACACACACGTGTGTACACACACACGTGTGTACACACACACACGTGTGTACACACACACGTGTGTACACACACACACGTGTGTACACACACACACGTGTGTACACACACACACGTGTGTACACACACACACGTGTGTACACACACACGTACACACACACACGTGTGTACACACACACACACACGTGTGTACACACACACACACACGTGTGTACACACACACACACGTGTGTACACACACACACACACGTGTGTACACACACACACACGTGTACACACACACGTGTGTACACACACACGTGTGTACACACACACGTGTGTACACACACACACACGTGTGTACACACACACACGTGTGTACACACACACACACGTGTGTACACACACACACACGTGTACACACACACACGTGTGTACACACACACACACGTGTGTACACACACACACACGTACACACACACACACACACGTGTACACACACACACACGTGTGTACACACACGTGTGTACACACACAGTGTACACACACACACGTGCGTACACACACACACACGTGCGTACACACACAGTGTACACACACACACGTGCGTACACAAACACACACGTGCGTACACACACATACACACGTGCGTACACACACACACACGTGTGTACACACACATACACACGTGTGTACACGCACAGACACGTATGTACACACACACACACGTACACATACACACATACGTACACACACGTACACACACACGTACACACACACACGTACACACACACACGTACGCGCACACACGTACGCGCACACACGTACGCGCACACACGTACGCACACACACGTACGCACACACACGTACACACGCACGTGCGTACACTCACACACGTGCGTACACTCACGTGCGTACACTCACACTCACGTGCGTACACACACACGCACGTGCGTACACACACACACATGTACACACACACACATGTACACACACGTACACACACACACGTACACACCTGTATACATACACACACACGCGTACACACACGTAAACACGTACACACACACGTACACACAGACACACACACCTGTATACATACACACACACATACACACACACACACGCGTACACAAACGTAAACGCGTACACACACGTAAATACGCACACATACACATACACACACGCGCGCATACACACATGTGCACACGTACACGTACACTCACGTACACACACGTACACGTACACCCATACACACACAAGCGCACACCCAGGCGTATACATACACACACGTGAACACACACGTGTGTATACACACATACATACACATGTGTATACACACACATACATACACACACTCGCGCATTTCCACACACATACGTACACAAACACACACACAATCACACAAGCCACACACACCATCACACACACACACACACACACAGAGGCCACATACAAACACACACGCACAGGTACACGTACACACACGTGTACAGACACACACACGTACACACACCTGTATACATACACACACACGTACACACACGTAAACGCGTACACATACACACGCACACGTACACATGTACACATACACAAACACGTACACGTACACATACACACATACACACGTACACATACACACACACGTACACACACGTAAACGCGTACACATACACACGCACACGTACACATACACACGCACACATACACACGTACACATACACACACACGTACACACACGTAAACGCGTACATACACGTAAACACGTACACACACACACGTACACACACATACACCTGTATACACACACAAACCTGTATATATACACACACACGTACACACACGTAAACGCGTACACACATGTAAACACGTACAAATACACACGTACACACACATGCACGTACATACACACACGTACACACACACACGTACACATACAATACATACATACACACACACGTACACACACACACGTACACACATACACGTACACATACAATACATATACACACACACGTACACACACACACGTACACACACACGTACACACACACACACACACGTACACACACACACACACACGTACACACACACACACACGTACACACACACACGTACACACACACACGTACACGTACACACGCACATACACGCACATACACACGTACACACACAAGTGCACACACAGGCGTATACACACACACGTGCACACACACGCGTGTATACACACATACATGCACACACATGCATATACACACACATACGTACACACACTCGCGCATTTCCACACACATACGTACACAAACAAACACACACATACACAGGCGTATACACACACACGCGTGTATACACACATACATGCACACACATGCGTATACACACACATACGTACACACACTCGCGTATTTCCACACACATACGTACACAAACAAACACACACACAAACACACACATACACAGGCCACACACAAACACAAACTCACAGGTACACATACCCACACACACACACACACACGTACACACACACAGACACACGTGTACACACACACACGTACACACACACACACGTACACACACACACACGTACACGCACACGCGCGCATACACACACGTACACACGCACATACACACACGTACACACACGCACATACACACACGTACACACGTACATGCACACACACACGTGCACACACAGGCGTATACACACACACACGTACACACACTCGCGCATTTCCACAGACATACGTACACAAACAAACACACACATACACAGGCGTATACACACACACGCGTGTATACACACATACATGCACACACATGCGTATACACACACATACGTACACACACTCACGTATTTCCACACACATACGTACACAAACAAACACACACACAAACACACACATACACAGGCCACACACAAACACAAACTCACAGGTACACATACCCACACACACCCACATACCCACACACACACACACACACGTACACACACACAGACACACGTGTACACACACACACGTGTACACACACACGTACGTACACACACGTACGTACACACACGTACACACACACACGTACATACACACACGTACACACACACACACGTACGCATACACACACGTACACACACGCGCGCATACAGACACGTACACACACACACGTACACACACACGTACACACACACGTACAAACACACACATCACGTACAAACACACACATCACGTACAAACACACACACACACGTACACACACACACACACACGTACACACACACACACGTACACACACACACGTACACACACACACACACACACACACGTACACACACACACACGTACACACACACACACACGTACACACACACACACACACGCTCACACACGTACACGCGCGCACAGACACACACACACACACACACACACACACACACACACACACACACACACACGTACACACACACGCATACACACATACCAGAGTCATACAGCACAGAAACAAACCTTACAGTCCAACTCATCACTGTCAACCAGGTATCATAACCTGATTGAGTCCCATTAGCCAACATTTAGCCTATATCCCTCTAAACCATTCCTATTCATATACCCATACAAATACCTTTTAAATGCCACCACCTCCTCTGGCAGTTTGTTCCATACACGCATGAAAAATGTTACCTCTCATGTCCTTTTTAAATCTTTCACATCATAATTTTACGAACCAAAGTTTTAAGAAGATCACCCCTCAGCCTCTGACACTCTGGAGAAAATGCCCCAGCTTATTCAGCTTCTCCCCACAACTCAAACCCTCAGTCCCAGCAACATTGTTGTAAATATTTTCTGCACCCTCTCAAGTTTAACAGCAAGGTGACCAGAATTTTATGCAGTATTCTAAAAGTGCCCTCACCAATGTTCTGTTTGGCCACAACACAACATTCCAACTCCGGTACTCAATGTTCTAGCCAATGAAGACAACCAGTCTAAACGCCATCTGCATCACATGAAATTGGTTTCCTCTGTTATCAAAACTGGAAAGAGTTCACATTCCACATTCCGGCAAACAATAAAGCAACCACATAACATTACTGCCCATTTAAGACAACTGAAACATCTGTAACTGAATAGAGTTAGATTGCAACACAGCACAGTGACTACCTAGTTGTGACAAAGCCAAATCACAGATTAGCTGTTCAGCTCTCTTGGAAGTAGCAAGTTTAATTAGAAAATTTGATCTCCCCACTTTCCAAAAATGAATCCTCAACAACTAAAATTGATATCAAAGCTTAACGGAATCTTCAGTTAACATAATTAAGAAAATGAACAAGTTGACTTCACCAATAATTCAAATTACTGAAGCAGAACAAAGAAGTCCAAATAATCAAGTTGACAAAAGGTCCACCAGCTTCAACAAGCAGGCTAAGAACAAAAATTACAAATACAACTCGAGGATATGGCACACTTAACCCCGTGGAAGACATTACTAAGATGAGATGAGTGATATGTAAAGATTCAAGGTATTACAAAGAAAGACTGTCTGCTATAGCAGGAAAAGATATCTTCTGTAAAAGTACTGCAGGAGTTTAAAGGTCCTCCGATTGAGAAGAGAACCTCAGATTTCAAGGGGTCAGGAAGAGAAGCCCGCCTTAGGGATGACAGGAGAGGAGCAAACTCGGAGGACTTCTTCCTCCCTCCTCCCACTCTCCCTTGAGTCCTAACACCTTCCATTTCTCCCGCAGGTCTTGACCCCATCCCACAATCCCCACCCAGGGTCCGAGGCCACATGCCCCCAAAACATTTAAATGTGCATGTGCACAAGCACCTCACTGTGCACATGCGCTGGTGTCAACAAATGCAGCCTAATAATGATCAGGGTGCATGTGTTGTACATGGGTCTGGAAGCACCTAAAATATTTGATTGTAATCAATAAGCATTATACACTCTGATATTGTGACGTCTTGGTGGGAACATAAACCAGGATTTTATGTGAGACAGACCCAAGTTTAGGTCCTCCCAACTGTCTTTGCAGTAACGGAGTCTATTCTGTTCATCTGTAAATAGTTGCAGTTTCATGATAAACTACATTTTGTTCCCTCTACAAGACTCTTCTCAATTGATCAAAAAGTGGCCAACTTTGCACGCCAAGGCCACGTGAGTGCCTAATAAATCCACAGACACAGATACAGATGGAAGCACCCATGACAGGTAATGGTTCTGTTATTATTCTTTCAACCCACTGTAATCTCTTTTTACCCTTGCAACACCATTCCTCTCTATCGCCTATCCTATCTTCCTTCCTAACGCTAGCAATCCCTTTTGCTCTCCACCTTCTCTCCACTCCTCTCTCACTCACTTTCCCTGCCTCTATACTTGCTTTAAACTTGTCACATATCTTTCCATAACCTTTTCTCTCTTCACAGATTCTGTCTGTCCTGATAAGTATTTCCATTGTTTTCGGTTTGAATTCTTTTCATTGCTGCATTGATTTTATTAGGGTTTATGGTATACTGATTTCTAGTAAACAGGAAGCAACTATCAATCAGACAGCTAATGTCATCTGTTAGGTCACATGATATTCAATGCATAGAATTCATTCTGTCTTATTCTAAGATGGATTTCTCCTAGTTCTGCATATATATTATATATGATTCAGTAAAGAGGTCTGGCTAGAAAGACGGCTCTTCATCCACTTATGAACACACTTACTTATAACATGATGGCTACACTGAAGGTGAAAAACGTTCCCTCCAAGCACTAAGAATGCATCTAGTGGCACCCAGCACTAGTGTGAACATTTAAATAAAACCAAGGAGCAGTAGCAGCAATAATCATCATATTCTAACACAAAATCGCAAGGGAGAGAAAAACTGCAATCAAACAAAACAGGCAAATGTAACGAGAAAAGATCACAACAGACTGTCTCAGGCAGAAGTCCAGACTGACTAAACATGGTGAGAGCCCGCAAACATACAGTAGATTCCAAAAAAAGGCAAAAATGACAGTTGACAGATGCCAGCAATAACCAAACCATTGAATACACAGGTATATTCCAGCAGTAAGCAAATTTCAGAACAGACTCCAGGAGTTGGCAGACTCCAGTGACAGGGCCAACTAGCAGTCAGAGAAAATGGCACAAATCATGACAAACGGCCTCAAACAGTAAACAAAATAAATAAATTTTTACCCCTTCCCAATACAATGTGCTGAAAGTAACCCCACATTGGTGAAGTATTTCTAGTACATGATCCACTCCACTACATGGACACCCAGATCAACTGATGCTGAACAGTCCAATGGTTCAGAGTCACCTCAGGCCTTACACACAAACCAGACACGGAAAATAGGTCAGAGGTGAGTGTAGGTGGGGAGGTAGGGAGGAGATAGGTGAGTCCAGGGAGGACAGACAGGTCAAGGAGGCGGGATGAGGTTAGTAGGTAGGAGATGGGGGTGGGGCTTGAGGTGGGAGGAGAGGATAGGTAGGAAGAAGAACAGATTAGGGAGGTGGGGACAGGGCTAACCCATCCTTCCTCCCATCTATCCCCTCCTCTCCCTAACCTGTCCTTCTTCCCACCTATCCCCTCCTCCCATCTCAAGCCCCACACCCATCTCCTACCTACTAACCTCATCCCACCTCCTTGACCTGACGGTCCTCCCTGGACTCACCTATATCCTCCCTACGTCCCCACCTACACTCCTCTTTACTGGCTCCATCCACACCTCTTTGACCGGTCTATCTCCTCTCCAACTATCTTCTCCTCTATCCATCTTCTATCCACCTCCCCCACTCTCCCTATTTATTCCAGATCCCCCTTCCCCTCCCGCATTTCTGAAGAAGGGTCTAGGCCTGAAATATCGGCCTTCCTGCTCCTCTGATGCTGCTTGGCCTGCTGTGTTCATCCAGCTCTACACCTTGTTATCTCAGATTCTCCGGCATCTGCAGTTGCTACTATCACAGAATAGGTCAGCATGTTTCTATATTCAGTAAAGATAGTGTTGGGAATATACTAACAACATAGGTCACTGAGGATTCAGCAACATATGACCAGGTGTTGAGCACTTTGGTATTAGACATAACATTGTGATTAACTGGGATAAGCTCGACAGACATATTCATGAAAGCATAGACTCATATGTGAACAACATACACCAAAGCAGAGGCTATAAGAACTAATAAGAATTAATCTGAGAGCAAACCATCCTAAGTTCCATGATGAGGCCCTATCAGATTTTCTGTTGTCCAGAAAGGCTTTACATTGTCGAAATCAGTGTAGCTAGCTATGCAACTACAGCAGTCCTTATGGAAGGTGACAAGGGAAGGGAAGGGAATAGAATATATGTCTGGTGGTTGTATCCCACTGCAGGTGGCAGAAATGGTAGTTAATGATCCTCTGGATGTAAAAGCTGGTGGGACAGTAGGTGAGGATAAGGAGGTCTTATGGTCCTAACACTGTTGTAGGAGGGGAGAGAGGGGATGAGGGTTGAAGTGTGAGAGATAGGTTGGACCCTGTCAGCTACGGTGCTGGCGAAACACTGGTGAGAAAGAAGATGGACATATCAGAGGCCCTCTTGTTGAGGTGATAATGGGAACTGCAGAAGCTGGAGAATGCAAGATAATAAAGTGTGAAGCTGGATGAACACAGCAGACAAAGCAGCATCTCAGGAGCACAAAAGCTACACATTTAGGGCCTAGACCCTTCAGAGAGGGGGATGGGGTGAGGGTTCTGGAATAAATAGGGAGAGAGGGGGAGGCGGACCGAAGATGGAGAGAAAAGAAGAGGAGAGTATAGGTGGGGAGGTAGAGAGGGGATAGGTCAGTCCAGGGAAGACGGGCAGGTTAAGGTGGTGGGATGAGGTTAGTAGGTAGGAGATGGAGGTGCGGCTTGGGATGGGAGGAAGGGATGGGTGAGAGGAAGAACAGGTTTCGGAGGCAGAGACAGACTGGGCTGGTTTTGGGATGCAGTGGGGGGAGGGGAAGAGCTGGGCTGGTTGTGTGGTGCGGGGGGGGGAGGGGACAAACTGGGCTGGTTTTGGGATGCGGTGGGGGAAGGGGAGATTTTGAAGCTGGTGAAGTCCACATTGATACCATTGGGCTGCAGGGTTCCCAAGCAGAATATGAGTTGCTGTTCCTGCAACCTTCAGGTGGCATCATTGTGGCACTGCAGGAGGCCCATGATGGACATGTCATCTAAAGAATGGGAGGGGGAGTGGAAATGGTTTGCGACTGGGAGGTGCAGTTGTTTATTGTGAACCGAGCGGAGGTGTTCTGCAAAGCGGTTCCCAAGCCTCCGCTTGGTTTCCCCGATGTAGAGGAGGCCACACCGGGTACAATGGATACAGTATACCACATTGGCAGATGTGCAGGTGAACCTCTGCTCAATATGGAAAGTCATCTTGGGGCCTGGGATAGGGGTGGGGAGGAGGTGTGGGGGCAAGTGTAGCATTTCCTGCGGTTGCAGGGGAAGGTGCCGGGTGTGGTGGGGTTGGAGGGCAGTGTGGAGCGAACAAGGGAGTCACAGAGAGAGTGGTCTCTCCAGAAAACAGACAAGGGTGGGGATGGAAAAATGTCCTGGGAGACCGCAACTTTCCCCCCACAGTGGTCGAGAACGCCCTTGACCGTGTCTCCCACATTTCCCGCAACACATCCCTCACACCCCGTCCCCGCCACAACCGCCCAAAGAGGATTCCCCCTTGTTCTCACACACCACCCCACCAACCTCCGGATACAACGCATCATCCTCCGACACTTCCGCCATCTACAATCCGACCCCACCACCCAAGACATTTTTCCTGAAGTGCCACAATGATGCCACCCGAAGGTTGCAGGAACAGCAACTCATATTCCGCTTGGG
Organism: Stegostoma tigrinum; assembly: GCF_030684315.1. NCBI lineage: Eukaryota > Metazoa > Chordata > Chondrichthyes > Orectolobiformes > Stegostomatidae > Stegostoma > Stegostoma tigrinum. The sequence continues at coordinate 22,509,305 of NC_081371.1, read as the reverse complement.
AACACTGCAGCCCAATGGTATCAATGTGGACTTCACCAGCTTCAAAATCTCCCCTTCCCCCACAGCATCCCAAAACCAGCCCTGTTCGTGCCCTCCCCCCACTGCATCCCAAAACCAGCCCAGTCTGTCTCTGCCTCCCTAACCTGTTCTTCCTCTCACCCATCCCTTCCTCCCACCCCAAGCCGCACCTCCATCTCCTACCTACTAACCTCATCCCACCTCCTTGACCTGTCCGTCTTCCCTGGACTGACCTATCCCCTCCCTACCTCCCCACCTATACTCTCCTCTCCACCTATCTTCTTTTCTCTCCATTTTCGGTCCGCCTCCCCCTCTCTCCCTATTTATTCCAGAATTCTCACCCCATCCCCCTCTCTGATGAAGGGTCTAGGCCCGAAACGTCAGCATTTGTGCTCCTGAGATGCTGCTTGGCCTGCTGCGTTCATCCAGCTTCACACTTTATTATCTTGCCCTCTTGTTAAAGCTGGCTTTATCAGAACAGATGCAACAGAAATGGATGAACTGGGAGAATAGAATGCTGTCTTTACAGAAAGCAGGGTGAGAGGTCGTATAGTCATGGTAACTGTGGGAGCCTGTTGATTTGTAGTGGATATTGGTGACCAGCCTATCTGCTGAAATGGAAACAGAGATGTCTAAGAAGGGAAGGGAGGAGTCAGAGATGGACCAGGCAAAGGTGACAGCAAGGTGGAAATTAGAAGCAAGTGAGAACCAGGTGAGAAAGAGAAGCAGCACCGATAATTTCTTCGAAACACCGGAGAAAGAGCTTTGGCTAGGGTCGGAGTAGAATTGGAACAAGGAATGCTCCAAGAACATAAACAGAAGTTGCTGGAAAAGCTCAGCAGGTCTGGCAGCATCTGTGAAGAAAAGATCAGAGTTAACATTTCGGGGCCGGTGAAAAGAACTGAGGAAGGGTCATCAGACCCAAAACTTTAACTCTGAATTTTTTCATCACAGATGCTACCAGACCTGCTGAACTTTTCCATCAACTTCTGTTTTTGTTCCTGATTTACAGCAGTTCTTTCAGTTTTTATAAGGAATGATCCAACACTATCAAAGTGCCTTGGAAAGCTAAAGTGGCTAACTCTTAACTTGATACTAAGTACTAATAAGCCAATATTCAGTTCACTTTATTCAAAGGAACTGAATACCAAGTAAGTGCAGAACTCAGAAAGCTTAGTTGGTAGAGCATCAGACTTTATAAGGGCTCTTGCAGTGTTCCCACCTTTCAGCCAGAAGGCCAGGTTCAAGTCCCTTCTACTCACATGTATCATAGCACTTAACTGGTTCATAAAACAAATATAACTATAACTTTGCTCATGTAGCACTACTACCCAAGATGAATTTCAACCTCATGGATTGTTAGTCTTGACTCAACAACAATAATCTCATCTGAGTCAGAATTTTAAGACCATAAGACCATAAGACATAGGAGCGGAAGTAAGGCCATTCGGCTCATCAAGCCCACTCCGCCATTTAAATCATGGCTGATGGGCATTTCAACACCACTTCCATGCACTCTCCCCGTAGCTCTTGATTCCTTCCGAGATCAAGATTTTGTCAATTTTGCACTGAAGCCCCAACTTAGAGATTCAAATATATAGTTTAGAGTACGATCCTGTAAGTTCATGGTTTGTTTATCCTGCAAGATTTCCTGACATTTCCAATGACAGGTAATCTATAAGAAGAATAAGTGCAATTTGGTTTACATTATTCAAAACTAATGAAGTATTATTATAAAAACTGAATAGGTCTCCTACTAACATTATCTAAAAGGCATACGAATTAGGAACAGGATGAAGCCATTTGGATCATCCAACCCGTTCAGTCACATAATAAGATCATGGCTGATCTGACTACTCCACTGTTCCACCAACCATCCAATAACCTTTCATCCTCTTATTTATCAAGTACCTATTTCTGCCTTACAAAAAGTCAATTTCATTAACTTTCTCCACTTTTTGAGGGAGGCTTCAAAAGATTCATTACCCTCTGAGGAAAAATGTTTCAACTCGACTTAACCAGATCCCCCTAATGTTTACACTATTATCCCAGTTCTAGATTCTCCTACAAAAGGAACCATCCTTTCCATGTTTAGGATCATATATGTTTCAATCAGGTCAACTCTTAATCTTTTAAACTCCAGCAGATTCGAGCCAAGATGATCTAACCTCTCCTCACAAAACAACCTGTCTATTCCAGGTATTTGTCCAGAAAAAACTTTTTCTGAACTGTCTTCAACACAATTACATCCTTCCCTAAATAAGGAGGCCAATACTCTACACAGTACTCCTAATGTGATCTCACCAATGAGCTGCTTGACTGAAGTAATATATTTAAATGTTCTGTTAGCTTTCCTAATTAGGTGGTGCCCTGCAAACTAATATTTTGCACCATGATATCCATTTCAGAGCTTTGCAATCTCTCACCATTTAGTTAATATGCTTCTTTTATATTCTGTGTGTCAAAGTAGAAGATTTTACAATTTTCCACCGTATACTCTTTTATTCCAAACCTTTGTACATTCAAGTAACCTGTCTAGATCCTGTTATAGATTCATGTATTCATTTAAATTTACATTCTTCCCTATTTTTGTGTCATCAGAAAACTTACCTACCTTACTTTCAGTCTTTTATGTACCCTTGGGTATCACAGATTGGCCAGCATTTTCTTAATTGCCCATCCCTAGTCGCCCTTTAGAAGGTGGTGATGAGTCGCCTTCTTGAACCATTGCAGTCAACATGGTGTAGCTTAACCCACAATTCCGTTAGGGATGGAATTCAAGGATTTCAATCCAGTGACCGTGAAGGAAAAGCTATTTATTTCCAAATCAGGATGGTGATTGGCTTGGAGGGGAACTTGTAGGTGGCGTTGTTCCCATACATCCAAGTCATTTTTCTGATTTGTGAAATGTTGAAGCCATGACACTAATGCCTTGGCACACCAGCTGTTACACCATGCCAACTAACCTCTTTACACCTACTGTCTGCTTCCTGTTAGCTAACTAATCTTCTAGCCAGGGCAATGCATTGCCCCCTATTTTCTGCAATAACCATTGATGTGTCATCTTATCGAATATCTCTGGTTACACCCATTGTCCTTCATCTACAGCATGTTACTTCTTCAAACAGTTTCAATAAACTGATTAAACTTGACTTCTCTTGCACAAAATTGTTCAGAATTTGCCTGATCATCTTTCAAATTTTTTAAGTGCCCTGCAATAACATATTTAGTAATAGCTTCTAACAATGATAAATTAGCCTATGGCTTCTTGCATTCTGTCTCCCTTCTTTTCTTAATAACAGAGTAACATTTGCTATCTTCCAATTTATAGAACCTTCCCTCAATGATAAGAATTTTGGAAAACTGCAACCAATGAATCAAGTATTTCACTAGCAATTTCTTAAAACAATGTTAATCTGTGCATGTGCACAAGAACCTACAAACATTCATTGTAAGAATTATATTTGTCTGAGTCTTTGAGCACAGGAAAACAATACAATACTTAAATATATAAAATTACATAAAATCGATATGCAGGAATTGAACCACATGGCCAACCCAGGGAAGCTCAGCTCTAATGAGCATGCTCTTAATAGCAGGCATGTGGCACCTTGCGAGAAGTGATTTTACATAAGCCACTTGATATTGCACGTAGTTCTTAAGCAGCAAAGTCAGAATGCATTTACGTGTTTTATATGACATCCGTTGGTTCTCTGGGTTTCTCAAGCATTGAAATATTGACAATTTGCAGCAAAGTAAGAGGCTATTCAGCCCACAGTCTGCACCAGCCAAATAAACTAACCATCCATTCTAACCTCTCTTTCTATCATCTAATCCATAGCCTTACAGAATTTCAGACCTATATTCCTTATATTTCAGTTGAAGGTTCCTACCTCAACTAGCAAACTGGACAATGAATTCCAAAGACCCATCACCTTCTGGGTGATCAAGTCTTCCAGAGGTCCCCTTCTGGCAATCACTTCAAATCTGTGCCCCTGGATAATTAACCTCACCACTAAGGGTAACCAGTCTTCCAGGTCTGCTCTAAACTATTATTTTGTAGACCTCAATTAAGTCATCCCTCAGCCTCTTCTGTTCTAAGGCAAGTAACCTTGTCTATCCAACTTTTTCTCATAGCTGTAATTTTTAATCCTGGCTACAATCTTGCAAATCACCTTTCTACTCTCTTTACTGCAGTGCAAGTATGCCCTTCTTATAATTCCTATAAGGCAACCAGAAATGTACATAAAACTCCAGTTGTGGACAAACCAGTATATTGTATAATTTTAACATTCCATCCCTGTATTTGTATTTCATACCTCACCTAATGTGAAGAATCCCATGTACTGTCTTCACAACCTTACTCAAAGATATGGACAAACACTCCAAGGTCTCTCACTCCCTGTCCCTTTCTTAATATCCTCCGGTTTATTGCGGAGGCCTTTGCATTATCTGCCCTCCTCAAATGCGTAAGTTTCCACTACTCCAGAATGAATTCCATCTGCCTTTTTTTTGCCCACTGAAATAAACCATTGATTTCATCCTGCAATGGACAGCCATTGCTTTCACTATAAACCACGGAGACAATTGATGTGTTCTCTGCAGATGTGCCAATAATAACTGCTATAATTCAATCTAAATCATTAACATATACCACAGAACAGTGCCACTGGAGGACAAAGGAAATTTCCATTTGCAAAAGAAAACTGTTAACCATTACCCCTTTTTTTCCTGTCATTGAGTTGATTTTGGATCCAATCACCACATCCCCCTGCAACCCATGGGCTTTGTGGTTTCTAACACATCTGCGATGCGGCACCTTCTCAAAAGCTTTACTAAAAATCACTGTGGACAACATCTACTGCACTATCATGATCACTACTCCTTGTCAAGTCTTCACAACTTCCAGTAAATTAGTAAGACATTACCTTACTTTAAAAGTTGTGTTGACTATCCGATTAATCAGTATCTTTTTAAGTAACAATTAACGATATCTCAGGTAACAAAGTGTGGAGCTGGATGAACACATCAGGCCAAGCAGCATCTTAAGAGCACAAAAGCTGACGTTTCAGACCTAAACCCTTCATCAGAGAGGGGGATGGGGAGAGGGTTCTGAAATAAATAGGGAGAGAGGGGGAGGCGGACTGAAGATGGATAGAGGAGAAGATAGGTGGAGAGGAGAGTATAGGTGGGCAGGTAGGGAGGGCAGGTCAAGGGGGTGGAATGGGGTTAGTAGGTAGGAAATGGAGGTGCGGCTTGAGGTGGGAGGAGGGGATAGGTAAGAGGAAGAACAGGTTAGGGAGGTGGAGACAGGCTGGGCTGGTTTTGGGATGCAGTGGGGGGAGGGGAGATTTTGAAGCTTGTGAAATCCACATTGATACCATTGGGCTGAAGGGTTCCCAAGCGGAATATGAGTTGCTGTTCCTGCAACCTTCGGGTCGCATCATTGTGGCACTGCAGGAGGCCCAGGATGGACATGTCGTCTAGGAATGGGAGATGGAGCTAAAATGGTTCGAGACTGGGAGGTGCAGTTGTTTATTGCGAACCGAGCGGAGGAGATCCGCAAAGCGGTCCCCATGCCTCCGCTTGGCTTTCCCAATGTACAGGAGGCCACAACGGGTACAGCGGATGCAGTGTACTACATTGGCAGATGTGCAGGTGAACATCTGCTTAATATGCAAAGTTATCTTCAGACCTGGGATGGGGGTGAGGGAGGTGGTGTGGGGGCAATTGTAGCACTTCCTGAGATTGCAGGGGAAGGTGCCGGATGTGGTAGGGTTGGAGGGGAGTGTGGAGCGGACAGGGGAGTCCCGAGCGGACAAGGGACTCCCGGAGAGAGTGGTCTCTCTGGAAGGCAGACAAGGGTGGGGATGAAAATATGTCTTGGGTGGTGGGGTCGGATTGTCGATGGCGGAAGTGTTGGAGGATGATGCATTGTATCCGGAGGTTGGTGGGGTGGTATGTGAGGACTAGGGGGATTCTCTTTGGGCGGTTATTGTGGGGGCGGGGTGTGAGGGATGTGTTGTGGGAAATGCGGGAGACACAGTCAAGAGCGTTCTCGACCACTGTGGGGGGGAAGTTGTGGTCCTTGAAGAACGCGGACATCTGGGATGTGCGGGAACACCTCCGCTCAGTTTGCAATAAACAACTGCGTCTCCCAGTCGTGAACCATTTTAACTCCCCCTCCCATTCCTTAGACGACATGTCCATCATGGGCCTCCTGCAGTGCCACAATGATGCCACCCAAAGGTTGCAGGAACAGCAACTCACATTCCGCTTGGGAACCCTGCAGCCCAATGGTATCGATGTGGACTTCACAAGCTTCAAAATCTCCCCTCCCCCCACTGCATCCCAAAACCAGCCGAGCTCATCCCCGCCTCCAAAACCTGTTCTTCCTCTCACCTATCCCCTCCTCCCACCTCAAGCCGCACTTCCATTTCCCACCTACTAACCTCATCCCTCCCCCTTGACCTGTCCGTCTTCCCCGGACTGACCTATCGCTTCCCTACCTGCCCACCTATACTCTCCTCTCCGCCTATCTTCTCCTCTTTCCATCTTTGGTCCGCCTCCCCCTCTCTCCCTATTTATTTCAAAACCCTCTCTCCATCCCCCTCTCTGATGAAGGGTCTAGGCCCGAAACGTCAACTTTTGTGCTCCTAAGATGCTGCTTGGCCTGCTGTGTTCATCCAGCTCCACACTTTGTTATCTTGGATTCTCCAGCATCTGCAGTTCCCATCACCTCTGATCACAACTATACCTCAGTATTGATTCTAGTAATTTGCCCACCACTCAGGTCAGATTTACCAGCCCATATTAAGTATTAATTGCCACTTCTGATCCTATGTCTTATGGTATTGAATAATGTGATAAGCTCTACTTTTCTGCTTCATCTAATCTTGTATGGTTCTGGATAACTAAGGGCTCTAGATTTGTCAATAGTACCCTTCCTCTCTATTTCCATGCTCAACCTCTATAGCCTCATTTGCTGCTTCATTTAGTATACCATCACTCCTCACAGCCTTGATTTATTCTTTATGCAAAAATGATATGCGCTACCTACTTAATCCCCTTCTATATCCTACCTGATATCTCTGCATTCAAGGATATCAAACTACCATCCTTGCCTTTCTGAAACAAAGATCAAAGTCTTCCATGCTCAACAACTAATTCCATGCTCTTTCTAAAGTCTGCAGGTGATTCTGGTGTTATGAAGATCCAACATGATGCTGTTGGAGAGGAAATCCCTAAGTAAGTAGACTTCTGAACGGGGATCACAGGTATTATTATTGTTTATGATTCTCTGTTCTTGGAGTTGGTCATTAGGGGTAGGTTGGTAAAACAGTGTCATTTTCAGATTTAACTTAAATCCGAAGTATTCTGAAGTTTAGAAAAAAAAGTCAAACGGCTGGGTGTCCTCCAGAGTACCTACTCCTAGAGCAGTTGTCATCAAAGAATTCACTTACAGGCTCTTGTCTTCACTGAATTTAACACCTATTCCTATTTTAAGATCTCTATGAGTGTATACAACATGCATAGCCAAAAAGTAAATGTATGGAACTGAAGCCTTTACACAGCCTGACTTGGTGGTCAGTGTTCCAAAAAAGTCATCTGATGATGTACCATTCTGCCCAATTCTGGCCACTATGGCTTCATGATATGTGAATGACAGATTATCTGTTTAATGCAGCTAACTTTTTATAGCACTTCACAGGCTTTTATAGATTTTTTAAAATTCGTTCACACATGGGTCTTGGACATCACTGGCTGGCCAGCATTTATTGCCCTAACCTAATTACCTTTGAGGTGGTGAGTTGCCACCTTGAACTGCTGCAGTTCCTGCACTGTTGGCAGACCCACAATGCCTTTTCTGAGGGAATTTAAGAATTTAGACCCAGTGACAGTGAAGAATGGCAATAAATTTCCAAATCAGGATGGTTTGGAGGGAACTTGCGGTTGATGGTGTTCCAATGAGACTACTGCCCTTGTCCTTCTAGACTGTACTGGTAATGGGTTTGGAAGGTGTTGATTAAGCATCTTTGGTGAATTTCTGAAGTGCATCTTTTTGATAGGTAGAAATGTGGTGGAGGGAGTAGATGCTAACAGATGCGGTGAGCTGGTTTGTCCTGGTTGGTGTCAAGCTTGAGTGTTGTTGGTACTGCACACATCTAGACAAGTGGGTTATATTCCATCATACTCCTGACTGGTGCCTTGAGAATGGTGGACAGGTTATCAGGAGTCTGGAGTCGGATTATTTTCTGCAGTATTTCTAGCCTCTGGCTTGTTCTTGTAGCCACTGTATTTATATGGTGCATCCAGGTGAGATTTGTGGTCAATGGTGACGCCCAGACGTTGATATTGGGGCATTTAGTGGTGGCAATACCATTGAATGTTCAGGTGCGGCAATTAGATTGTCTCTTATTGTATATGGTCATTGTCTGGTATTTGTGTGGCATGAATGTTACTTGCCACATGTAAGTCCAAGCCTGACTACTGTCCAGGTTTTGTTGCATTTGAAGATCTACTGCTTCAGTATTGGAGGAGTCATGACTGGTGCTTAGTATTATACAATCATTAGTGAACATTACAGACTTGGGTCAAGTTTTTGACATACCTTCGGGCGGCACGATGGCTCAGTGGTTAGCACTGCTGCCTCACAGTGCCAGGTTCAATTCTACTGTCAGGTGACTATCTGTGTGGAGTTTGCGCATTCTCCCTGTGCCTGCGTGGGTTTCCTCTGGATGCTCCAGTTTCCTCCCACAGTCCAAAGATGTGCAGGTTAGGTAGATTAGCCGTGTTAAATTGTCTGTAGTGTTCAGGGATGTGTACATTAGGTGGATTATACGGGGATGGGTCTGGATGGGATGCCTTGAGGTCGGTGTGGACTTGTTGGGCTGAAGGGCCTGTTTCCACACTGTAGGGATTCTTCTAAAAAAAATCATCCCCACTTCTGACTTTATGATGGATGGAAGATGGGATACAGGGGAACTTAGCTGTCTGGATACAGAATTGGCTGGCCAACAGAAGACAGCGAGTGGTAGTGGAAGGAAAACATTCTGCCTGGAAGTCAGTGGTGAGTGGTGTTCCACAGGGCTCTGTCCTTGGGCCTCTACTGTTTGTAATTTTTATTAATGACTTGGATGAGGGGATTGAAGAATGGGTCAGCAAGTTTGCAGACGACACAAAGGTTGGAGTTGTCGTTGACAGTATAGAGGGCTGTTGTAGGCTGCAGCGGGACATTGACAGGATGCAGAGATGGGCTGAGAGGTGGCAGATGGAGTTCAACCTGGATAAATGCAAGGTGATGCATTTTGGAAGGTCGAATTTGAAAGCTGAGTACAGGATTAAGGATAGGATTCTTGGCAGTGTGGAGGAACAGAGGGATCTTGGTGTGCAGCTACATAGATCCCTTAAAATGGCCACCCAAGTGGACAGGGTTGTTAAGAAAGCATATCGTGTTTTGGCTTTCATTAACAGGAGGATTGAGTTTAACAGTCGTGAGATCTTGTTGCAGCTCTAAAACTTTGGTTAGACCGCACTTGGAATACTGCGTCCAGTTCTGGGCGCCCTATTATAGGAAAGATGTGGATGCTTTGGAGAGGGTTCAGAGGAGGTTTACCAGGATGCTGCCTGGACTGGAGGGCTTATCTTATGAAGAGAGGTTGACTGAGCTCGGACTTTTTTCATTGGAGAAAAGGAGGAGGAGAGGGGACCTAATTGAGGTATACAAGATAATGAGAGGCATAGATAGAGTTGATAGCCAGAGACTATTTCCCAGGGCAGAAATGGCTAACATGAGGTGTTGTAGTTTTAAGCTGGTTGGTAGAAAGTATAGAGGGGATGTCAGAGGCGGGTTCTTTACACAGAGAGTTGTGAGAGCATGGAATGCGTTGCCAGCAGCAGTTGTGGAAGCAAGGTCATTGGGGTCATTTAAGAGACTGTTGGACATGCATATGGTCACAGAAATTTGAGGGTGCATACATGAGGATCAATGGTTGGCACAACATTGTGGACTGTAGGGCCTGTTCTGTGCTGTACTGTTCTATGTTCTATCATCAATGAAGCAGCTGAAGATTGTTGGGCCAAGGGCACTATCCTAAGGAACTCCTGCAGGAGATGTCTTGGAACTGAGATGATTTAAGTCCAACAATCACAACCATCTTCTTATAAAGCAGACAGAACTCCAACCGCTGCAGAGTTTTCCACCTGATACCATTACGCTCACAATGTCTCATCTCTGGAATTCAGTTTTTTTGTCTAAAACTTGACCCAAGTCTGTAATGAGAACAGCGCCTGAGTGGCCCTGGTGGAACCCAATTGACCCCAAGTAAGCAGGTTGTGCTAAGGAGATCCTGCTTGATAGCACTGCTGGTGATACCTTCCAACACTTGATTGATGAGTGAGAGCAGACTGATGGGGCAGTAATTGACTGGATTTATCTTATTTTTTGTATACAGAATACCCCTGGGAAATTTTACACACTGTTGGGTGGGTGGCACTGATGAAGTTATACTGGAACAATTTGGTTAGGAGAAAGCAAGTTCTGAAAGACAAGTCTTCAGTACTATTGCCATAATGTTATCCGGGCCCATTGTGCCTTTGCAGTATGCTGTGCCTCCAAGTGTTTTTTGGTATCATGTAAAGTGAAGCAAATTGGCTGAAGACTGGAACATGGGATGCTGAGGGCCTCTGGAGGAGGCTAAGTTGAAATACCCACTCAGTACTTCTGACTGAAGATTGCTGTGAATGCTTCCCTGGCCAACGTATCTGCTTTTGACTTGTTGCAGTGCTCCAGCAAAGCTCAGGGCAAGGTGAAAGAACAGTTTCTTATTTTCTACTTAGGATTCAGGCTTCAGGACTCAACACTGAGCTCAATAATTTTAGTTCCTTCTTCCATGTCCTTCCCCCAACCAGGCCCTGTCAGCACATAAAAACTCAAAAGAACTGCAGATGCTGTAAGTCGGGAACAAAAATCGAAGTTGCTAGAAAAGCTCAGCAAGTTTGGCAGCATGTGCGGAGAAAAATCAGAGTTAACTTTTCGGGTCCAGTAGTTCTGATGAAGGGTCACCAGACCCAAAGCGTAAACTCTGATTTTGCTGCAAAATCTGTTGAGCTTTTCCAGCAACTTCTGTTTTTGTCCTTGTCAGCACATAGGATGCTATCATAACCAACCCACTATCATCAATTAATGCTCCTCACTACCAGGTATTGGTTCTCCCAGACAGACCATCACCCATTCCTTTGTCTGTCCAACTCCTGTTCTCTCTCTCTCAGCTCCATTGCTACCTACTCTTTACTCCTCCCCATTCCCCATCTTCAGCATATGTACCAACCTTTTCCTGGCAACAATCAGCTCAAAATAGATCAGAAATGTTTTGTCTGCTTTTTCTCCACAGACGCTATCAAACCTGCTGAGTTTCTGTTTTTGCTCTGTTTGATGATTCAAAGGACCTCAGCAGCCACACTGAGTAGTATCCCTTAACTTCTTCCAAGAATTTTCAACGTTTATATTATCTTCTATTATACCAACAATTTCTGCTTTTTTGTTTGAGTTTCTGGTACATGGCCACAACTTTTAGATAGTTATGTCACACTTCTTTTGTTGTTTGACTCTGTTGGAGTAATTTAAGTGCCATCTTCCAGAACACGATCTTCCTGACAAGCCGATCATCTGGTCTGCATTCAGCATCTCCAAGGCAGCAGATTAAAATTGTGTAGTTCAACACGGACTGGTGTTTAGATCTAGGCTGCAATCATGTTGCTTTCGGTTTCAATTTTTTGGAGCACGATGTCAACAAACATGCTAAGTTTGAGAGAAAGAACGAATAAATGGAGTTAACTCGCTCAGTGCAGCAATGTCTCATACGATACTCTGTATGTTACAGTCTCCATGTACATGGATATTAAAATCACTAAGGATGATGGATTTGTCCTCTACAACAACCTAGATAGCAACCAAGGTTGAATAGCAACTTTTATCCATAAAGGATAGAACAAAGCCAACAAAATGAGAATAATACAAGAACAAAATCCTAACAACCATTACGTAAATCAAAATAATCAACAACTTCAAGTGTTGAACAACAAAATTTTCCACTTCAATATCTTTCTTAACAGCTTTTTGTTTAAAATGTAACTGAATTCATCCAGGTCTTTTCACATACTCAGTGTTCTAAGGCATTTCACAGCAACATAGTAGTATTGTGTGTAGTCACTTATTTTACAGACAGCCATAAGAAATAATTTGCAGGCAATAAGATCTCACAAACATCAAATAATCTGTGGTTGACTCTCTGGTGGATGACTATTGTGGGATAGAAAATAAGAGACACAACTGAACTAGGTTATTTCTTGGATAAAGGAATGCCCAATAAAGGCAAGTGACTCCCTTTCAAACATTTTTCACTGATTCAATAAGATTAAATTATTTTTCATACAGCTTCCCAATTTTTTTCTAAAATAAAGAATGAATGTTGACATTTTGTGTATTATTACATTTCCAAGCAAAACATCCCTCTTTGCTTCCCACTTCTAAGTTAACAGCAAAGGTCTGTAATGCAGAAGAACAAGTGATTATTGTTACTACTAACCACACAGGACTCCATTATAATACATTTAGTAAAAATCACCAAAACAAGTTGTGTGTGTATCACAACAACAATCAAAATGTGCTTCTTCAGATATGAACTTTCCCATGGAAAAGATTAATTTATTACGGCTGAAATGAATACGCCCCTTTTTGCACTGTCACATGCTACCAACGGATAGGGGTATCTCCAGATAAAATCATTTCAGCAAGACACAGTGTTCCCATTGGCATCAATTGTTGCCAAGGCAATTGTTGCTGCTAGGCAACCAAGAGAATGCAGGTTGGATTTGAGATTTTTTGGAGAATGGCTATTATTTTAAATCAAGAAATTATATTCAAAGCTAGAATGAACTATAATATTAACATTAAACTGTATACTTTAATCTAAATCACAGTACAAAAAAAGATTATTTGTAATCCAAAATATATAATCCTCAATCTACCAATACAGTGAATAGTCCAAGTTTCAAGAAAAATATTATTTCTCCAACAGATTGGCTTTTTACAGCCTTAAAACAATTTCTACAATTAGAACGAAAAATTTGAATCATGATTAGATTACCTACAGTGTGGAAACAGGCCCTTCGGCCCAACAAGTCCACACTGCCCTTTGGAGCATCCCACCCAAACCCATCCCCCAATAACCCACACACCCCTGAACACTACGGGCAATTTAGCACAGCCAATCCACCTAGCCTGCACATTTTTGGACAGCAGGAGGAAACTGGAGCACCTGGAGGAAACCCACACAGACGCAGGGAGAATGTGTAAACTTGCCCGAGGCTGGAATCGAACCTGGGTCCCTGGTGCTGTAAGGCTGCAGTGCTAACCACTAAGCCACCGTGCCGACATGATCTATCAATCTCATTAATGGTCAGGTCACACAGAATTCCTATCACAACACAATGTATTAGAGCAGTAGAGCTTATTTGTACAAAAGCATGACCTCTGTCTATTAGGTTTGCAAGTAATTTTTTTTCAGAAATGTTAAAATTCCCACAACACAAAAAAATGACTAAAAGCAGCATATTAAGAAAGGGCAACTTTACAATTGACAAATTTAAAGTATTGCACAAATGTCTGTCAATCAAAATCATTCCTGCTGTTTTCTCAATACTGTAGCCTGCTAGTAACCTCATAGTGCCTCTCTAGGTGCACTGCCAATACTTTGAAGTTTATGTGCCCGCACTGACTATGTTGAATGTATTTATAATGTTGGTTTACCCAACTGACTTCCAGATGATACATGGCCTCATGATACACATTCCAATTTTTTTTTTGTTTATAGCGCCTGTGCTCCACCTTCCATTCTGCTCTATTTCTATGGCATGTATTCAAATGTCTATTACTCGATCATCTGCGATCTTCAAGCTCAATATGTTACAGTTATGTTTTGTTTTTCTTCACGGTAGATGCCATTCTGAGTTCTATTGTTTTTTGGCCTTCTTTATCCGTCTTTTATTTGATAGTTGCAAGTCTAATTTTTTGAATCCTATCTTCGCAAACACAAACGTAATGGTGCATTTAACGTAAAATGCATTCCAAAAAGTTTCAACAGCAATGAGATGCTGAGCAAAAGGAAAATTATAAAAAAAAACTATTAAAACATAAGCCATGACCTGAGTTACAGATTTAGGGGAGTTAACCCAGATACTAGAGGCCTTAGTGTTTGAGTTGCAGCCACGAGTTGTGTCACAACACAGTTAGTTATAACATAGATTTTCTAACAAGCTATGATCTCTTTTTCAGCTACAAAGATCATAAGACATAGGAGCAAAATTCAGGCCCTTCAGCCCATCAAGAGTCTGCTCTTTCATTCAATGAGGTCAATGATCTGATAATCCTCAACTTTACTTTCCTGCCTTTTCCTTGTAACACAATTTCCTTACAGATTAAAAATCTATCTCAGCCCTGAATATACTTAACAATCCAGCCTCAACAGCCCTTTGTGATAAAGAATTTAACAGATTCACCACCCTCACAGAAGAAATTCATCATCTAGGTCTTAAATGCGTGACCTCTTATTCTGAAATTATGCTCTCTGGCCCTAGACTCTCCCACAAAGGTAAACACCCTTACATTTACCCTGTCAAGTTCTTCAAGAATCTTGTACAGTTCATTAAGGTCACCTCTCATTCTTCTAAACTCCAGTGAGTACAGACCCAACCTACTCAATTTCTCCAAATATGACAGTTCTTCTATACCTGCTTTCAGCTAAGTGAACCTTCTCCGGACTTCCTCCAGTACATCTTTCCATGTTGTATTACTCTGTGACTCTATTAGGGACCCAAAACTGTTCATCATATTCCAGTAGTCAATGCTCTCACTTGTGTATTGTGTAGTTTTAGTAAAACCTCACCACTTCTATATTCAACTCTTTTTGAAATAAAGGCCCACATTCCTTTTGCTTTCCCTATTACCCACTGAATTTGGATGCTACCTTTTTGTGATTCATTGACAAGAACTCACAAATTCCTCTGTTCTGCAGTTTTCATTTAAATAATATTCAGCTCTTTTATTCTTCTTGCCAAAGTGCATAACCTCATTTTTTCACACATTATATTCCATCCACCAAGTTTTTGCCCACTCACCTAACCTGTTGATATCCCTTTGCAGACTATTGGGGTCATCCTCGCCACTTTCCTCCTGACATTTTTTGTGTCATAAGTAAACTTTGCAATAATATATTCACTTTCCTCATCATCAATATACATTGTAAAGAATGATGGACCCAGTGCTGACTACTGTGACACTCTTCTAGTGCCAGACCTCCATCCTGCAATTAGCCCCAATCTCAATTCTGTCTTCTATTGGTCAGCCTGTACCCTGTCCATGGTAATATGATACTTCCAACACCACAGGCTTTTATCTTTTTAAATAAACTTGTGTAGTATTTTATCAACTGCCTTCTGAAAATCCAAACATATTATGTCTGCTGCATGCTCTTTATCTAGCCTTCATTCTCGACGTTTTTCATTTTCCCTGGGCTTTTCATTTTCCCTGGAGTTTCAATCAGGTCACAAAGCTACAGAAGCCAGAAACAATAAAATGTGTGTTTAAGAACGGAGGGAATGAGCTCAATGCAGCCACAAGGAATTTACAACCTATGTGAAACAGATTCGATGAACAAAGTGACATCGCCGAGCTGATACCACTCAGCAGAATGCTCTCTGACTCATTACTGAGTAATGAATGACACCTCTGCGCCTCTTTCAATTAGGCACTTTCATTTTACCAAAACAGACACTCACTTTAGTGCAAGTCCCCACAACTCTACACAAGACCAAGCCTTTGGAGCTTACCAAAGGAATTTCACCAAACATTTGTCTCCATTCCTTGGCCTTCAGTGGAAGGCCCAACTAGTTTAACTCATCTGGTGAAAAATCTTGAGTTTTGTACTTGATGAGGCATCTACATCTGACAGCAGTGGTGACTGTGTTGAGAACAACCTCCTTTTAAGTGCCCAACACCACAATAACTCCAGGATATGGAGACCAGTCTTCTCTTTCAGTTTGCTTGTATGCAAAATATCTGCCATAGTTATGACAGGCTGCTGCTGTTCCCAAACAAACCTTCATTAGTACTTCAAAATATCCACTATGGACTTCTTTGAACTTCTGTCTCTTCCCAAAACTTTCTAGTGGGCCTCTACACATTTGTTCTATCACTATTGGCTCCTGCTCATTGGCATATATACCCCTGAGTGCCATGGCAGCTATTCATCTTCAAAGATAATGGGAACTGCAGATGCTGGAGAATTCCAAGATAATAAAATGTGAGGCTGGATGAACACAGCAGGCCAAGCAGCATCTCAGGAGCACAAAAGCTGACGTTTCGGGCCTAGACCCTTCATCAGAGAGGGGATGGGGAGAGGGAACTGGAATAAATAGGGAGAGAGGGGGAGGCGGACCGAAGATGGAGAGTAAAGAAGATAGGTGGGGAGAGTATAGGTGGGGAGGTAGGGAGGGGATAGGTCAGTCCAGGGAAGACGGACAGGTCAAGGAGGTGGGATGAGGTTAGTAGGTAGATGGGGGTGCGGCTTGGGGTGGGAGGAAGGGATGGGTGAGAGGAAGAACCGGTTAGGGAGGCAGAGACAGGTTGGACTGGTTTTGGGATGCAGTGGGCGGGGGGGAAGAGCTGGGCTGGTTGTGTGGTGCAGTGGGGGGAGGGGACGAACTGGGCTGGTTTAGGGATGCAGTAGGGGAAGGGGAGATTTTGAAACTGGTGAAGTCCACATTGATACCATATGGCTGCAGGGTTCCCAGGCGGAATATGAGTTGCTGTTCCTGCAACCTTCGGGTGGCATCATCGTGGCAGTGCAGGAGGCCCATGATGGACATGTCATCTAGAGAATGGGAGGGGGAGTGGAAATGGTTTGCGACTGGGAGGTGCAGTTGTTTGTTGCGAACTGAGCAGAGGTGTTCTGCAAAGCGGTCCCCAAGCCTCCGCTTGGTTTCCCCAATGTAGAGGAAGCCGCACCGGGTACAGTGGATGCAGTATACCACATTGGCAGATGTGCAGGTGAACCTCTGCTTAATGTGGAATGTCATCTTGGGGCCTGGGATAGGGGTGAGGGAGGAGGTGTGGAGGCAAGTGTAGCATTTCCTGCGGTTGCAGGGGAAGGTGCCGGGTGTGGTGGGGTTGGAAGGCAGTGTGGAGCGAACAAGGGAGTTACGGAGAGAGTGGTCTCTCCGGAAAGCAGACAGGGGTGGGGATGGAAAAATGTCTTGGGTGGTGGGGTCAGATTGTAAATGGCAGAAGTGTCGGAGGATGATGTGTTGTATCCGGAGGTTGGTAGGGTGGTGTGTGAGAATGAGGGGGATCCTCTTAGGGCGGTTGTGGCGGGGGCGGGGTGTGAGGGATGTGTTGTGGGAAATACGGGAGACGCGGTCAAGGGCGTTCTCGATCACTGTGGGGGGAAAGTTGCGGTCCTTAAAGAACTTGGACATCTGGGATGTGCGGGAGTGGAATGTCTTATCGTGGGAGCAGATGCGGCGGAGGCGGAGGAATTGGGAATAGGGGATGGAATTTTTGCAGGAGGTTGGGTGGGAGGAGGTGTATTCTAGGTAGCTGTGGGAGTCGGTGGGCTTGAAATGGACATCAGTTACAAGCTGGTTGCCTGAGATGGAGACTGAGAGGTCCAGGAAGGTGAGGGATGTGCTGGAGATCGCCCAGGTGAACTGAAGGTTGGGGTGGAAGGTGTTGGTGAAGTGGATGAACTGTTTGAGCTCCTCTGGGGAGCAAGAGGCGGCGCCGATACAGTCATCAATGTAC
This sequence comes from Stegostoma tigrinum, assembly GCF_030684315.1. NCBI lineage: Eukaryota > Metazoa > Chordata > Chondrichthyes > Orectolobiformes > Stegostomatidae > Stegostoma > Stegostoma tigrinum. The sequence goes on along the minus strand of NC_081371.1, from coordinate 22,491,427 downwards.
CGGAGGAAGAGGTGGGGTTTGGGGCCTGTGTAGGTGCGGAAGAGGGACTGTTCCACGTAACCTACAAAGAGGCAGGCATAGCTGGGGCCCATGCGGGTGCCCATGGCCACCCCCTTAGTCTGTAGGAAGTGGGAGGAGTCAAAAGAGAAGTTGTTGAGTGTGAGGACGAGTTCAGCTAGGCGGATGAGAGTGTCGGTGGAGGGGGACTGGTCGGGCCTGCGGCACAGGAAGAAGCGGAGGGCCTTGAGGCCATCTCCATGCGGAATGCAGGCGTACAGGGACTGGATGTCCATGGTGAATATGAGGTGTTGGGGGCCAGTTAATTGGAAGTCCTGGAGGAGGTGGAGGGCGTGGGTGGTGTCACGGACGTAGGTGGGGAGTTCCTGGACCAAAGGGGAGAAAATGGAGTCCAGATAGGTGGAGATGAGTTCGGTGGGGCAGGAGCAGGCTGAGACGATGGGTCGACCAGGGCAGGCAGGTTTGTGGATTTTGGGAAGGAGATAGAAACGGGCCGTGCGGGGTTGGGGAACAATGAGGTTGGTGGCTGTGGGTGGGAGGTCCCCTGAGGTGATGAGATCGTGAATGGTGTTGGAGATGATGGTTTGGTGCTCGGGTGTTGGGTCATGATCGAGGGGGTGGTAGGAGGTGGTGTCGGAGAGTTGGCGTCTAGCCTCGGCGATGCAGAGGTCAGTGTGCCATACTACCACTGCGCCACCCTTGTCTGCGGGTTTGGTGGTGAGGTTGGGGTTGGAGCGGAGGGAGCGGAGGGCTGCCCGTTCTGGGGGGGAAGAGGTTGGAGTGGGTGAGAGGGGTGGAGAGGTTGAGGCGGTTAATGTCTCGACGGCAGTTGGAGATGAAGAGGTTGAGGGAGGGTAGGAGGCCTGGGGGTGGTGTCCAGGAGGAGGATTGTGTTGGAAGTGGGTGAAGGGGTCAGTGGAAGGAGGGTTAGGTTCCCGGTTGAAGAAGTAGGCATGGAGGCGAAGACGGCGGAAAAACTGCTCTATGTCCAACCGTGACTGGTATTCGTTGATGTGTGGTTGTAGGGGGACAAAGGTGAGCCCCTTACTAAGGACTGACCGTTCGTCCTCAGTCAGTGGGAAGTCTGGGGGGATGGTGAAGATGCGGCAGGGCTCAGTGTGGCTGTCTTCTCTGGGCTTTCTGGCTGTGGAGGTTGTGGGCGGAGCGATGAGGTCGTCGGCCGTGGGCGGGGTTCCGTCGGCCGTGGGCGGGGTTCCGTCGGCGTCGGCCGTGGGCGGGGTTCCGTCGGCTGTTGGAGGATCGGGGTGGGCGGCAGCAGCTGCGGTGAGCGTGGTGTGTGGGGTGTTGTACCTGGACGTGGAGGTGGTGACTTCAGCAGCGGTTCCGGAAGTTCTGTGGCCGGCGGAGGCGGATGTGACGTCATCGGTGGGGTCTCCGGCCGTGTCCTCATGGTCAATGGCGGCGGATGCATGGTGGGGGAGGGGCAGGGACAGAGTCGGGATTTGGGAGGCGCAGGAATCCTCTTGTGGGTGGCAGGGGCCAGTGAGTTGGTTGTACTTACGATTTTTGGTGTCCAGTAAAGCTGAGTGAAACTGGGTATTCAGTCTGTGGATCCTGCGGAGGATGAAAAACAGCAGGGGTCCTTTGCAGGTCTGGGAGAGGGAGGCTCTGAGATTGCAGTCAGGCTGGATTGCAGTGCCTGGAGGTGCCGGCGCATGGCTGCAAGTGTCTGTTTCAGGAGTCGCAGGGAGAAACGCTTCTGAAGGGTCTGAATATTCTGGGTGTAGAGGTGGTCACGGTTGGGGCAAAATTGGGAAGGCTGAAATGTGGACTGCAGTCCCTTGGGGATGATCTGGTTCCGTAGGCAGGTGCTGAGGAAGGTGATGTGGCTGTGGTATCTGGTTTGCTTCAGGACATGGTCGAGCAGTTTCAAGGCCGAAGAGATATTCATCTTCAATCCAGCTTTTAATCACAAGATCATCAGCCATTTCTAGCCTTCTCACGAATCTGTCCAGCTCCTAGTTCGCTAGAAAATAACATATCTGATCAAGGGCACTGCCTCCTTCTTACATAGGACCCACAGTACACACATGGGGAGACTCTGCCTGAGTTTGGCCTGAAGTTCCAATTTCATTCACTAATGCCTAAGCCTGCAAATGACACTGGAACAGTTCTGACCCCTTGTGGACACTGGTAGTTTCATTTCCTCCACCATCCACTCCATCTTGTTCTGGCACTTTTCAACCTCACCTTCACGTTTTGATGTCAGTGCTCTGGAATCTTGTTCACTCTGCCAGAAATGTAATTTGAGATTTAAGACACAGATGATCCAAAGATCATGAAGCAGGTGTTCTTTATTCTGCTATTATTAGGCCCTTGAAAATCAAAGTGAAATTAGAGATAAATGAGAAAAACAATAGTATTTACCGGGAAATAATACAGCAGTTCACAACTGTTGAGGAAACCCTTTGTTTGTCTATCCTTCTCTCCATGAGACCTCTTTCTGCCAAAAGCAGTCTTTCATTCAGAAAGGGTCTGCTTGACTGGTTGAGCTCCTTTATTCAGTGCTTCCCTCATTGCCTCTAGAAGTACAGTTATAGCACAACTAACTGAGCTGGCTGATTCCTTTAGGTTATAGCTGCTAAACTGGTTCTACAGGAAATGGAGGGGGGAAACCAACAAGAGAGAGAAAATACTACATGACCTCATTAATCTGTAAAAAGTAGATTGGTAGAAATTTGTCCATGACAGTATCAGTAGGAATGACCACTTAACAGTCATGGTAGAGACAGTCTCATTTCTGATGGAGGATATGTATGGCAGTGCCATGATTTTTGAACAGGTCTTACTTAATACAGGGCAACTACAAGATGCTGTGGGCCAACCTCTAGGAACTGTATTAAATTTGTAACATCATAGCCCATGTATCTCCCAATCTACCATCTAACATTTAAGCTAGGGACCAACCTTAGAGAACCAAATGAAGAGTGCGGGAGGGCATGCACAATATTCTGGCAATAGTTCAGAAGGGGTGCTCCTATAGTAACTGTGCCCCAGGCTGTTTCAGTCCTGCCATAATACTGGCATGTACATGGCAATGTGAAAAATTGCCCAGGAATGACTTGTCCACAAAAAGCTGGACAAATGCATTCCAGTCAATCATTATCCTAAGCTACACTCTATCAGCAGCAAAGCAATGGAAGGGGTAATTGACAGTGCTATTGAGTAGTAATTGCTTAGTAGTAACCTGCACACTGATACTTAGGATTCTGTCAGGGTCACTCAGATCCTGATCTCATTACAGGCTTAGGTCCAAGCATGGACAAAAGGGTTGACCTTCAATGGTGAAGTGAAAGTGACCACATTTGACATCAAGTAGCTCCAACAAATTTGCAGTCAATGAAAATCAGGAAATCTGTCCCTTCTCTGGAATCATACCAAGCGCAAAGCACAAATGTTTGGAGGTCACTCACCTCAGTCCCAAGACATCAGTGACAGAGTTCTTCAGAATAGTATCCTGGGCCCAACTATCTTCATCCATTTAATCAATGACCTTCCCTCCATTTGAAAGTCACACTTTCAGTACCATTTGCCGTTTCTCAGAAACAGAGGTAGCTAATGTCCATATATAGCAAGGCCTGCATAACATCTAGGCTTGGAATGATAATTGAGAAGTAATATTCAAGCTATTGACAGGCAGTAATCATCTCCAACTACAAATGAGAATCTAACCAGATCTCCATGAAATTCAAATGGCATTACCATCATTGAGGGGGGTCATCAATGACCAGAAACTGAACTAGACAAGCCATAAAAATGGCCATGACTATGACAGGAGGTCAGAGGCTCAGAATTCAGTGGCAATTAAACACCTCTAAATTCCCCAATGCCTGTCCACCATCTATAGGACACAAGTCAAGACTGTGGAGGAATATCCTCCAGTCACTGGAAGGGTGAAAAATCAAAAATCACTCAAAAATACCTTCAAAGACAAAACAGCCAATTGATTGGCACTCCATCCACCATCTCTAACATTCATTCCCTTCACCACTAGCTCACCATGGCAGTAGCGTCTACCATCTACACATGCATGGCAGAAACTCACAAAGCCTCTATTGACTGCATCTTCCAAACACACAAACTCTAACACCTAGAAGGAAGAGGACAACACATTCATGGGGACACCCCCGTCTTCTAGGTATCCTCCATGTCTCACAGCATACTGACCTGCAACTATAACATTTCTCTTTCACTGTTGCCATATTCAAATCCCTGAATTCCCTCCTTATAGCACTGTGGGTTGACCCACAACTGAAGCAGTTCAAGCCGGCAATTCACCAGCAGCTTCTCAATTAGGGGTGAGCAATAAATGCCAGCCTAGCCAGTGATGTCAGCATCTCAAAGAAATAAAAATGATAGCTTAACCAACGTAATGGTTTGAAGATAAGTTGACTAGACGGCTGCTTTGTGATGCAACAGCATAGGTTCAATTCCCATACCAGCTGAAGTTACCAAGAAGGCCAAGAAGGGCAACCGCAGGAAGTGCTACAATTGCCCCCACACCTCCTCCCTCACCCCAACAGGCCCCAAGATGACTTTCCACATCAAGCAGGTGTTCACCTGCACCTCCGCGAATGTGTTATATACTGCATCTGGTGTACGCGTTGTGGCTTCCTCTACATTGGCGAAACCAAGCAGAGGGTTGGGTTGGGGACCGCTTTGCAGAACACCTACACTCGGTTCGCAATAAACAACTGCACCTCCCAGTCGCGAACCATTTTAACTCCCCCTCCCCTTCCTTAGATGGCATGTCCATCTTGGGCCTCCTGCAGTACCATAATGATGCCACCCAAAGGTTGCAGGAACAGCAACTCATATTCCATTTGGGAACCCTGCAGCCCAATGGTATCAATGTAGATTTCACAAGCTTCAAAATCTCCCCTCCCCCCACTGCATCCCAAAACCAGCCCAGCCTGTCTCCACCTCCCTAACCTGTTCTTCTTCTCACCTATCCCCTCCTCCAACCTCAAGCCGCACCTCCATTTCCTACTCACTAACCTCATCCTGCCCCCCTGACCCCTCCGTCCTCCCCAGACTGAGCTATCCCCTCCCCATTATACTCTCTTCTCCACCTATCTTCTCCTCTATCCATCTTCGGTGCACCTCCTCTTCGCTCCCTATTTATTTCAGAACCCTCTCCCCATCCCCATTTTCTGATGAAGGGTATAGGCCTGAAATGTCAGCTTTTGTGTTCCTAAGATGCTACTTGGCCTGCTGTGTTCATCCAGCTCCACACTTTGCTGTCTCGGATTCTCCAGTATCTGCAGTTCCCATCATCTCTGATCACAATTTTAAATTCATTCTTCACAATTTGATTCATAGCTTTATCTTGTAGTGGTTCTACCCTTTATTTTTACATCTTGACAAAAGCATTCACTATTTCCTTACATTATCATTTACAGCTGCTGATCTCCCTTTTTATGTTCGTTTGTTCACAAGTTAACTTCATGTTTGGTTCGTTAATTCTGTCACTACCTAGTGGGTTAAAAATCAGCTTCTCTAACAAAAGCAGATCCCAGTTCAAATTATAGTATTTCAATACATGTTCAATAGATTGTTGTTTAATGAGAGAGTCAAGTCACTTCTAAAGTAAGTTTGCATGACTTATTTAGAGAATTATTTGTATAACTGCTTGCTTTGATTATTGTTTGTGATATTTAGCTTATATTCTAAATGCAACTGTTTTTACATGGGTGTTTTCAATGGTGATTGTATAATTTAAATTTCTGGAGAGAGAATTTAAAAAAATCACTTTGGTACTTGGTATGAAAGGACTGAAAAAAGTTACATTAAAACAATGACTAATATATCTTATTGTGTTTGAGTTCCAAACAAATTATCCCCTTACATACAATAACGCTATTATAGCATACTTATTGATACGTATGCACTGTTTCAAATTCTGTACAAAGCACTGCAGTGCAAGATGCCTCCCTTCCTCCACTCACCAACCATTTCTTTGAACAAAACACTTCATTTGGTAAAACAGAGTTGTTGACTTTCATCGACCCACTTAAATTTAGAGATTTCCTTTCTCTCCAAGGTACAGATCTGATGAGGTGTCTTGGACCCAAAACGTTTAGTCTGCTTTCTCTTCAAAGGTGCTGCCAGACTTGCTGAGCTTTTCCAGCAATTTGTTTTTGTTCCCACTTTCTCACCATAGTCTTTTGTCCCTTTAGTCCAAGAACCATATATTCCTGCTTCTTGAAACATTTCTAACTTAAACCTTAATATCTGAACCTGTGCTGTACACTTGCCGCTCATCACATGATGAACTCAGCTCATGAATGTGAGGAATTGATGCTGTTCATTTTTAGAGTAACACAATATGGAATGGTGCTAAAGTTTCAGTGGTAGGCCTCAATGTCAGTCACTTAGCTGCTATCTGTCATCTGTCCCTAAATGTGTGAGGTATAATCAAATACATTTCTGATATACAAGAGTCTCATTAGAAGACCACAATTATGTTTATCAAAATTTATTGTTTTTGGTTTTTGGTGATCTGAAAGCTAAAGGAACTCTTTCTCAAAACAACAAAAGCTTCCTGTTCCCATTCAGTACCCCTAAATGACTAAATATTTAGATCTCCAAATCACTTTGCAAAACTCAGAATAGGGTTTGCTTTCAGAGGGACAGTCCTCTTGCAATTTTCTTGAGGTGTTTGGTGAATTTGACATGGTGACTGAAGAATTCGGTTTTATTTAGCTGGTAGCGTTGTTTTTACAAAATATTTGAGGTACTTGAGCAATGAACAAATCTGCATGACTGTCAATAAGGATTGAAATGCAATTTTGGCAAGCTGACACAGTGTTGTAATATCCAAACCTATTCAGCCTTCATCTTAATAGATCTGCTGAAGATGTGTGATTGAAAGGAGTGGAGTACTATAGGCAGAAGAGTAGGAATTGCAGGAAATTGATCACAACAAAAAGGTTTATTAAATGTCTGGAAATGGCAGATGTTAAAGGGTAAGCAAGACATGAGTGACAGCACAAACAGAGATTTTGTTGATTCTATTTCCTCCTGAGGCTCCTAACACACCAGTTCTGATAAAGTAGGGGACACTCTCTTGAAGAAATTGGTTTTCTTTTTAAATAATTTGGAATATTTAGTCAGAAACAGACATTTCAGTTAACAGATTGTTACCATCCTCTGAGAATCAGCACAACAGGCTTCCTTTGCTGAACAGCTGGTTTGTAAAATTATTGACAGATCTTGCACTTTATATGGGTGTCTTTCATAAGCTGTAGTTACTGTTGTTTTGTAGACAAATAGAACAGCTATTTTATTCAAAAGCACATTTTCACAAACAACAAATGAATAAATAAATTTGTTTTGATACTGCCGTTTGAGAATTAGCCAGTATCTGAAAATAACAGAGCTTCAGACACTTTTTCAAAATTGCATCATGGGAACAAGTACATGGAGCCTTTGCTTAACATCCTTCTGTCACTCCTACCAAGATGGCATTCCCACCACTGATAGTGGGAGCAGCTTTGAGGAATATCAGTCACCGTATCCAAATGAAAGTGTCAACAAGTTGGTGTAAAATTATCAGTATGACTGAAACAAAAGGATGCTCCGCACACATTTTTAGAAAGATTAACCATGTGTCAATTACAGTCGACACTTACAATATATCCTTGTTGCACCGATAGTGCCACAAGATCTAGGTTGCCTTTAATAGTGACAAAACAACAAACTGGTTAGAAATTATCTGGAATGTTGGTGAGAAATATGATTACTTTGATTCTCCCCTTGATGATGTAATTAACCTCAGTGACTCAGAATCTGGTAAATAACGTGATAACGTGTAGCCTCAGGTGGAAATACCCAGTTGTGCATGTATAAATATTGAGTCTCGAACAACTATATTTCCATAGAGTTTTAAAAGGCAAAATCTACATGGAAATTTTCATTAATTTCTGACAACTTTGTTAAACTTGAGACTGGGAAGTTATTATGGCAGATTTCATCTCAACGTTATGAAATCCTTTCAGGTAGTAATGATATTCTCTCTCTACACTGTACTCAAGTATACTTTCAAGCTTGCAACAATAAGTTATAGTTCCTACCAGTTTACAGCAAGATGTAATATGTTTGGAATTTTAATTAATGCAGTAGCAACATGTCACAAAGCTAACTAATCACAGTGCATTTAAAATATGGGATAGAAGCAACAGCAGAACACAGTTACTCAAGGAAGTTGAAGATAAAATGAAATTTGACATTAAATATAGAATAATGCTAGTGAGTTTTCAAACAGACTTACAAAACTGGAAGCAGTCCAAGAACATACAAAAATGCTACAGAATCTGAAGTTATCTTCCAAATATAAAGCACAAGCTTCTGTATGAAATTAGATTCTGATATAAAAATTCTTTGAGATATAATTGCAACAAGAAATTGATATACAGAGAATAATGATTTCAAGACCAGCTTCCCCAAGACTGATTTCTGCAGATTACTGAACCTTGTTCTAGTGTAAAACTGTAATAATATGGAAGTTGGAAATCTGAATTAAAAATAAAAGATGCTGGACATAGACAGCAGAGAAGGCAGCATCTGTGGACAACAATGTTTCAGGACCTCCGCTCAGTTCGCAAGAAACAACTGCACCTCCCAGTTGCGAACCATTTTAACTCCCCCTCCCATTCTTCAGACGACATGTCCATCATGGGCTTCCTGCAGTGCCACAATGATGCCACCTAAAGGTTGCAGGAACAGCAACTCATATTCCATTTGGGAACCCTGCAGCCCAATGGTATCAATGTGGACTTCACAAGCTTCAAAATCTCCCCTTCCCCCACTGCATCCCAAAACCAGCCCAGTTTGTCCCCTCCCCCCACTGCAACCCAAAACCAGCCCAGCCTGTCTCTGCCTCCCTAACCTGTTCTTCCTCTTACCCATCCCCTCCTCCCACCTCAAGCCGCACCTCCATTTCCTACATACTACCTCACCCCGCCTCCTTGACCTGTCCGTCTTCCCTGGACTGACCCATCCCCTCCCTACCTCCCCACCTGTACTCTCCTCTCCACCTTCGGTCCGCCTCCCCCTCTCTCCCTATTTATTGCAGAACCCTCTCCCCATCCTCCATTCTGATGAAGGGTCTAGGCCCGAAACGTCAGCTTTTGTGCTCCCGAGATGCTGCTTGGCCTGCTGTGTTCATCCAGCTTCACCCTTTGTTACCGTGTTTCAGGACAATGATCTTTCATCAGAACTGAGAAGTTAGAAATGTAATACATTTTAGTTGAGTGAAACGTGGAAAAGGAATAAATAAAAGATGTGATAAAGTAGAAAACCAAATTGAATTCAGGGTACAGAGTGAAAGGTAATAGCAATGAAGCAAAAAAAAATGAACAATCCAGATCTATAGGAGGTGTGGACAGCAGAATGCACAAATAAGGGCAAAACTAGACTAAAACCAAAACCTGCAAGGAAAGGGAAACAGAGATAATGGGAACAGCAGATGCTGGAGAATCCAAGATAACAAAGTGTGAAGCTGGATGAATACAGCAGGCCAAGCAGCACCTCAGGAGCACAAAAGCTGATGTTTCAGGCCTAGACCTCTCTGATGAAGGGTCTAGGCCCGAAATGTCAGCTTTTGTGTACCTGAGATGCTGCTTGGCCTGCTGTATTCATCCAACTCCACACTTTGTTATCTAGGAAAGGTAAACAAATGGGACCAGAGATTAAGTCTGAAATTGCTGAACTGAACAATTGAGCCTAAAAGGTTGCAGAGTACCAAAATGAAAAATAAGACCTTGTTCCTGTGCTTTGAACAATGAGGTTATAAAATTGAGGCCAGGTAAATGGACTTTTAATGTCCTAAATATGTTGGAATAACAAGGAATCAATAAAGTTGGCGCTTAAATCCAACCAAATAAATGTTTATCCCATTCATTGTGTTCTCTAAGTAAATCCTTGTTTCTGAATTGCTGAGACAGAGATAGGCTAGAGCTTGGAGGATTGGGTCTTGTTTTGGAGGGAGAGATACATTGGGAAATGAAAGGGAGTGTTCCTCCAAGAGCCTGGTTCAATTGTAGCTTTCAATAGGGAACTGGATAAACACTTAAAGCAAACAAACTTGGGAGGACTGCAGGGAAAGAGTTGAAGGCTGATGCTCGTAAAATTGCTATTGCAGAGAATTGGCATGGACTCTGTGTGCCAAATAGCCTTGTATGTTCTAACAATTCTATTGTTCATTCTATTTTATGATTCTATCATTCTCCTTTGCATATGTGCACCACCCTGTTTGAAAGAACTAAAAAGTCTGGAGACGAAAATTCATAAATCCATTTCCTTCAGACTACAGGAAATGTGTACAGAGAGACAGAATGCCACACATTAACACAAATAGATTGTGGGCAATGTATGCTCGGCAGAAGGCTGAACAGTTCACACTTCCATTGTCTCTGGTATCTCTTGGCTGACAGGTATGACCTCTGAAGGCTGACTGTTTGTTTGGAAGGACCATGAAACAGGTAAGTTGAAACAGCAAGCTCAACTGGTAGAAAAAAAATTCCCACAGAGAACAGAAGTGTTAATTTGTGTTAATATTCCAAGGCAAGTCAGCTATTATGTTGCAAAGTCTAATTCTTTTATTAAATAAATTTGGGCAAGAACAGACCGGAACATGCATGTAAATGACTCTAGATAATGAAATGTCTTCTTCTTCTCTCCCAGGCTCTGAACACCCTCCACACTCCCTGACTGTTACAGAACAAAAATGAAACATCGCCATTTTAAATTTGACTACTGAAATGTGATAGTATCAACGATATAATTGGTAGTCCTCTGCCACGTAACATGTGGATGTGCACCACGGTGGTCATCTTTTAGAAAAGATTAGATCCCGACTCTGACATAGTCAACTAAGCTGCATTTGCTGCATAGGAAGATAGTAGGCTAAGGTGATAAAAGACTCAGTGCCTTCAGTTCTCTGTGGGCATTTTTTTTTCTACCAGTTGTGCTTGCTGTTTCAGCTTACCTGTTGCATGGTCCTTCCAAACAAACAGTCAGCCTTCAGAGGTCATACCTGTCAGCCAAGAGATACCAGAGACAATGCAAGTGTGAACTGTTCAGCCTTCTACCAGTCTACCCAGTCTCATTACTGCAGAAGAGATGCTGAAGACTCAGACATTGCAGACATTCAGATAGATCAATGCTGCATGCATTCTTACTCAGAATCACAGAGTCATTAGTGTGAATTACACAGTGTAGCCCAGTACGCCTGCACCAACTCTATTATGTCTATCATTGTCATCTAGTGCTAATCCCCTGCCATTTCCCCATATTCTTGCACAATATTACTATACAAGAAAAAAATCCAATGCCTCAACTGAATGCATCTCCCACCACATTTCCCTGCAGTGCATCCATATCCTGCCAACTTGCAATGTGAAGTTTTTGTTCTAAACATCATATTTGCTTCACTTGCATATCACTTTAAATCCAAATGTCTTCTTATTCTTGTTCCTTTTACAAGCAGATAGAAGTACACTCTATTTACTCTGTCCAGCCACATTTTGAAGACTTCAATCAGATCTCCTCTCAGCTTTCTCTCTATAGCGAAGAGTCCCAACTTTTTCAATCTATCCTCATAACTTAATTTTCTCCTAACTGGAACCACACTGATTTTATAAATGAATGATCTCTTATTACACACTTCAGTGTGCAACTAACCTGTGGGATGACACAATGCTCAGAGGTTTCACAGTGCCAGAGAGCCAGGTTTGATTCCCTTCTCTGGCAACTGTCTGTGTGGAGTTAACACATTCTCATCATGTTTGGGTGGATTTCTTCCAGGTTCTCCAGTTTCCTCCCAAAGTCCAAAGATGTGCAGGTTAGGTTGGCCTCGTTAAATTGGCCATGGTGTTCAAGAATGAGTAGGTTGGGTGGGTTAGCTGTGGGAAATGCAGGATTACATACAGTTGGGGCAAGTCTGAGTGGGATGCTCTTCAGAGCGTCAGTGTGGACTCGCTGCACTGCTCCCACACTGCAGGGATTCTATGATTCTCTATGACTCTACGAATATCACAGTTAAACTGGTTGTCTTTTGTCTATATTATTTGTGAATGAGTCTGTGCATATTTAGGGTTTCTAGAAGGGGTAAAGTTTAAATGACATTGGAGTAGATTAGAAATACGTTATTTTCTTTTTTTGATAAAGAGGGTTATTTTCTGTTAATGTTGAAACCTAGTGCAAATTGCTTTTGTCCTGAATAGCAGACAGTCAGGGAAATTAGTAATTTTAGAAACCTAACAGATTTTATACATTTTGGGATTGTCTGTGGGACCGTGGGATCTGACTTTGGTGCACTCTTCCCAGTTAATTCATAAAAATAGAAAGTTGAAGGACTGTAGTATGGCAAAAGACTTAAGAATTGGGCAGAAGCCAATAATTGATTTTTTTTTCAGAAACTTGCAGGAAAAGTCCTGAACTTGTGATCCCATAGAAACTAAAAGAATAAAAATGGGAAACCTAAGTGGATAAATTTGTGTTCTTAGTAGAAATCACAGGAGCCTGGAATTGTAGGAAGGACAGCTCATTACTGGGGGTTTATCAACTTGAGGAAGGCTATGAGAATTTTTTCTTAAATGGTAAATAAGTAGTTATATTACAATTCATCTTGGAGATGGGCAATATGGTTGGTACACTGGAAGTTCAAAACCTGTTCCATAGCACCACCATGTTGCCAGATTGCGGAATTGTGAAATGTTAGAGAATGAAAGCAGGAACCTATTCAGGAGTTTGGAAAGTACTGTTAAGTCAGAACTAACTGTGGGTTAGTTGAACTTTCCAATGTTACATACTAAATTAATAGTTATGTTCAATAGCAATAGCAAGATAATGCAAATTCTGATGACGTGAAATAAAAAGGGAACAAAACTCAGTTGGTCTGGAAGCATCCATGAAGAGAGTACCTAGTGACAAAATTAACATTTCAACTTGTAAACATTAACTTTTCTTTCTTCACAGATCTTCCAGACTTGCTGAGCTACTTCAGCATTTTTAAATGTTATTGGCCAAATAATACAAAGGCAAAAACTAAACATTGCAGATTGATTCTAGCTCTAAAACATTTGACTGGAAAACACACAAAATACTCTCCAATTTTGACAGTTAGGCTGGCAGTGAGAAATTCTGGTCATAGCACCAAGGAGCACTGATTTTTAAGGCCATAGCTTTAATTACATTAAACTAGCCAACTTAAGACTCTAAATGGACATCCTGATGCAGTTCATTGAAGTAAAACTGGCAAATATTTGATCAGCCTGATAAATAAAAAGCAAATGGGTGGGGAGCTGCAGCAGGGAGCTGCTCCTCCTAATCTCAAAGAAAAACAATTTTGTAGAGCCTCTTAACGTCGGCAACAGAACCGACAGCACATTACACATTTTTCAAATTAGTTCTCCAAGGAAAATTAAGAGTTTTATCATCATATATACACTCAGAACTGACTACTCTGTACATTTACCATGTTCAAACTGACCCAAGAGAGTTGCATGCGGTCAAAAATTTGTGGCATCTCTTCAAAAATTTCTAGAATAAAAAGACCTAGTTACTAACATCTAATAATGTCTATTGAAATAATGCTGAAATACATAACTTGCACATTGGTAAGTTAGGTGTTATGTTGCTTTTGAGCCAGAAAAGCATTAAAACCACATTAAATGAGAAACATCAAAGTAATATAGAGAAATGTTATCAGGTTTGTTCCACCAAGGCCATAAAGTCCATTATTAATTTTGAAAAAAGACAAGTCAGTAAATGTTCAACTGTTGTTTACTGACCAGAAGATAAATCCTAAGTCCTTGTTTCCAGGTCATAAAAAAATCAAGGTTTTGAAATTCTGAAAATTCTGTATTATACTCCATGCTCTCAAAACCTTTATGCAGATAAAGAAAAAAGATGATATACTTGCCACATAATACAGAATAATTTAAACCTTTCCAAACATACAAGTGTTGCCACAGTTTGAAATCATTTGATTGACTGTGCAATAATTTTGGCTGTCTATAATTGTTAAACAGCTTCATATACAAGTAAAGGTAAAATTGTCTCCATTAGTAAACTGTTCCACAAACTGAGTGCATGTTAAATTATAAACTTTTTTAAATTTTGAGTTATAAAAAGAACTGTTGCTAACTCAGATTCTCCAGCATCTGCAGTTCCCATTATCTTTGCTGCTAACTTTTCTTTGCCATATTCCTAAAACAGTTCTTAGGAACAAACTGATGCAATGTTGAAGAGAGTGTTATTTTGGCTTTTCAAAGATCCATTAGAAACTTCTCCCTAAACTACAAGCATATGCACGGAAGTCAAGAGCATCATATTTGCTAAAGGCAATCAAAAGGGACTAATGGAATGAACTTAACTCAAGGGGGCTGTAATACAAAAAGCAGAGCTTATTGGGCTTCTGTGGTACAATATACGAGTATGGCCCTAACTAGATTTAAATTATCATTTTCCAAAACTGACTGAGGGTTGACCTTACAGAGGTTTATAAAATCAAAACGAGCATAGACATGGTGAAGAGCCAATGTCCTTTTCCCAAGATGGGGAGTCCAAAACTAGAACAGTATAGGTTTAAGGTGAGAGGGTAAAGATTTAAAAAAGGTTCTGAGGGGTAGCTTTTTCACACAGAGGGTGGTGCGTGCATTGAACAGGCTGCGAGAGAGAGGTTGATACAATTACAACATTTAAAAGTCATCTGGATGGGTATATGAATAGGAAGAGTTTACAGAAATATGGACCAAATGCTGGTTAATGAGACTAGGTCAGATTGGAATGTCTGGTCAGTATAGATGTATTGGACAGAAGGGTCTGTTTCCATGCTGTATGACTCTGACTCTAAAGCAGTTATTTCACACAGAAACCAAATGCACGAAATGTCTAAACAAACTTATTATTCATAAGAAGTCAAATTTTATTGTGCAGCCGTATGAGCAACTAAAATTTAACAAAACAGATTAATATATTCTGTATACATAGTATAACATGGTCCTTATAAGGAATGAATTCATCTGAATCACAACCACCAATTCCAGGACATTTACTATTACAAAAACAGCATAAGAATTTCCTAATTGTCACATTTCTCCTTTCCAATATCACAGAATTTTTAAAATCATATTGTACTATGACAAAGTGCAAGAGGGCATAATTGGTTGGGAGTATGGAGGAAATGCAAAACATGGAATGGATACACAACCAGATGTATGAAAAGAGAAATGGAGAAAGGAGAGCAGTGGAGAGCAAGACATGTGACTACTGCATGGATAAACTGACAGACAGATAATGACCAATGTGGTAGGAAAATTTCAAAAGAAATGTGAAAAATTTTTCAGTCTAGATTCACTCATCTATATTGTAAATAGTTTCAGCACATAGGAAATTATACTAAAAACTCATACTGGCAATACCTGTTACTCATTCAAGTAGTTATGTAATTGGTCTTTTCATCATTAAAAAGGTGTATTGTATAGTATGACACAAAGTTGCTATTATATATAGGGATAAGTAACACTAAGGTTAAAAAAAATTGCTACTGATACTGACAAATGACTCAAAATGCTCCAAGTTCTTTGTTACATACCACACTTCCCTGCCAGGGATCCAATTTCTAATTTCCAAAATGCAATTATAGACTACAAACAGATTTCACAAGCTGATAAAAAAATTACAAATTGAGCATTATAAAAGCCCCCTTCAAATTTTCAGTTTATTCTAAATGCTGGGCCCCAATGTGAACTCTAATGTCAAAATAAATACAATCGTGCAATCTCATCATGCAATGTGTACCCACTCTCCCAGTATGCATCAGTGCCAGCTAGCTGAATAGTTTGCTATAACTTCCAGTAGTTTGTGCTCAGTTTTTCACAAAATTGCTTTGTAAAGTAAATACATTTAAAATATACTACATTGAATGCCTTTTTAAAATAAAAACATTTACAAGGGATGATAAAGCAATCTGAAGGGATTAAGTTCAAGATCGAAAAGGCTGGGTCTTTTCTCTGAAAGAATGAGAAAGGCTTGACAGGAAACTTTAAGATTCTGTAAGAATAGATTGGTGAACATACAAAACAGGTTTCCATTTGTGGAAACGACAAAACCTATGGGGCTGTAGTCATATGACTGTCACAAATAAAACCAATAGACAATTCAGGGTAAAAAAAAAGACAGTGACAAGAATATGGAGTTTCCCCACCCACTATAAGGAGTAGTTAGGTAAAGAACAAATATATTTCATGAAAAACAAGATAAATACTTATGAAAGGAGTATAAGAATACATTGATAGATAAAAAGTGTGAAGAAGCTCGCATATATCAATAACATACGCATGAAATAACTGGCACAAATATTTATTTAGCTTGCTATATGCCACATAAACTGGGGAACATTTAAAAAAAGGAAAAGCAGCTCATGAGTGAAAGCAGGAGAATGTAGATGCCACTAAAGAAGAGTAATAAAGACACATTATGGATTTTCTGTAGATGGTGAGCCCTAAGAACTCAATAACCTCATGTGCAAGAACAGGAATATCTTTCACAAAGGATCCACATGACAGATAATCTTCACACTGTTAACTCCCAATTATGCTAATTTTCAGATTTTCATGGTTCTACCTAATAAAAGTTTCTCTCAACTGAGATGCCATATCAAAGGTTTTGTGCATCAAAAGTAGATTCCTCTTTGCACTGGCCTGTCAATTCCAAGAAATAATCACCATTGTTTCAAAGGTCAAAATCATTTTATATTACTAAAACAGATGATTGACCTTCAATGGAATCCGGAATTTGCTTCACCAGCTCTGCTGAATATTAATGCCTCAAAAATTCCATAATTTGCTTACCAGCAGAAATACAATAGTGCTCATACTAGTGACTTTTGTCTCTGATTGCAAGCAGTCCAGAGGGCCAAAAAGATCAGCTCATTTGAGTACCAATGTCAGACACTTCTAACTAGCTAATGGAAATGGGCAATATTGCTTGCCACTGCCACCAATTTTAAAAATTCCGTCTATAACTTTGCTCAACTGTCACTGGTGCAATTTGGTCCCAACATGATTATTTCACGGGCAAATAAATTAAGTAGCCGTACAAAATGTATTTTTAAGTTACTGGACATGTTACAAAGCATAACACTTAGACTGCAAAAACTAATGTCAAGATGGAACACAGCAATTCCAGATTTAGTAGCTAATCACTAAAGCATGTGTCCATGTAATCTGTGACATCAAATTAAGTCCAAAATTAAAATTACCTATAATTTTAACAGCTAACTGTAAGATATTGATAAACGTCAAGATATTCTACATAATTAAAGTCAGTGGTGCTCCTGGAGTGTGTGCCACTTGATTGTTGATTAGTCAGTTAATTTAAACAATGGAGCTATAACTTTTAACAAGCAAATGATTAGTACTTTTGCAGACAATTGTTTAACTGACAATGCCACGATCTTGGTCCATTTAAGACACACACATTTGCTCCGCAGCATTACGCAAACAGTTCCCACAGTATGTTAACTAAAATATACGCTAAGTATCCTAAATACAAGTATTTTACACAAACTAAAATGTTCTCGTTGATATGCTAAAGGTAAACTACAGTTCAGAGTCGCAAGATATAGGTAAGCATCTTAATCGTACCTTTAGAAATACTGGCCCCTTAAGAAATTGGTAGACAACGTTCACCATTTATCATCTATGCTATTACACTGAAACAATCAAGCAAAATTACTTTCAGAGCAGTAGTAGTATTCAAATTTTTAAAAAAGACTAAGTATACAAATCTACCTACAAAATTTCTCCAACATGCCCCCTAACAATGCAGCGCCGGTGGTGATTAGACACGATTAAACAGTCGGCCATTTTACGGAGCACGAACAAACTCATCATCATTCGGATTACGGTGATCGGATTACAGCAGAGGAAATTTGGTAATATTGCCCATGCATCACTCATATATAATTCATTACAACTACAATTCCAAACATAGTATTAAGTGATCGTAACATTGCATACACAAAAAAATGTTCGCAATAGATGAAACATCTAATTCCGTTTTAGTCATCGCCGTACATAAACCTAACAATCAGTTTGGTTCGCTTTCCAAATTAAAAGTCAAATTATTATCAACGCACAGGACGGTGATCGCGGGGTCAGACAAGTCAACAGCACCTATCAGGCCCAACAAAAATCATTTATCTCCACTGCCAAGCTTCACCTGCCCTGTACAGGACAAAAAATTACTAAATCTTCAGTGTAATTTAATAAAGCATTAGACAGCTAATCACAACCGTTTACAATACGCTCACACGTTTCCAAAAGCCACATGCTTCCTGATTTCAAAATATACCATGCCACTAGAATAACAATGTAAGTATTTTGAATTTACCAGATTGGAATTGGTTGCATTCGAGTCGTCCTCAGGGAAAGGTATATAGACGGCTAAGGCCACACAATTAGCGAAAATAGTTAGGAGAATAATTATTTCGAAGGGCCTGAGGCTGAGAGTTAAAGAACAATTGTAATTAGAAAAAAAACACAATCCGAAAGCAAAGATTTACATCTTATTTGTTTCAAGCTAAATATAATGCAAAGAGTGTGATTTGAAATTCAACAGAACGTCCCAAATACGTTAAAGGCACGGGCACTTTCTGTTTAGAGATAATACAAGATTGTTTTTAAAGTAAAACAAATGGCTGCGACAGGAATCTGTTACATTTTCTATGCGTGTGAATGTTTTTAGAATAAAAGGATTATTCTTGTTAAATGTACGTTTCGAAAACAAGTTTGAAAGTAATAGTTAAAGGTTGCATTCCCATATACATCAACGTCCATTCCTCATCAGATCACTCCCAGTGAACGTATGAGGACATGAATATGCCCTGCCTCGTTCTATTCCAACCAAGTCATAACCAGAAATCTCGGCTACTTCCTATTTCTCATCTATGCGCTGCTCCGCTGCAAAGACACCCCCCCAAAAAAAAATACGTAACAATTGACATGTAAGCTGAGAATACCGAGTTCTACATTTTTCTCTGCTTGTTCAACATTCAGTGCTGAATTAGAACTTTCCTTTAATTAAATATGGGAAGTTATCTTCTCCAGTCATACCACAGATTCGATTTGCCAAGTCCATGCCTTGGTGGGTGGGCTGAAGACAGGGATATAGGCTAATTCAATTTGTTTCCGATCTTGCTCTACACTGAACTTGCAAACGGTTATCCTTTATACCATGAAGACCTCAGTACCATCGGTACTAAGCTCACGTGTTGCTGAACCTCATTCCTACTTCAGTCACCTTTTGACGTGACTATTCCAATGCCCATCCCCATTTTGTATGCTTCATATGCTTAAAATCATTTCAAGATTCTGCTGCAGGATTCTTAATCCGCACGGAATTCCATTCTTTTATTAGCCCCGTGTCTTGCTTTACTGCATTGCCTCTCAATTTTAGAAGTCCTACCCTTGTTTTCGCATTCCTCCCAGGTCTGGTCACCTAGCCAAATATCTCACCAGTGTCTACGTATAAGATTTAGTTAGATGACCTTCGTTGGAATGTTTTATTGAGTTAAAAGACTTTGCAAATATCATGTGTTGGAGCGGGAAAAGGTTCTCTAACCTCTTACTCCCCATTTCTTGAACGTGTCTTTATTTTACATTTATGTGTATAGTTATTGCAGTCTAGCTGTACCTATGCATCTGCACACCTTAATGCCTACAAATCTTTTTACAATGTTTAACTGGTCGCGATTTTAAATATTTTCATATTTTAAAGGATATTTCCATTCGACAATATTGATACATGCTCGCCTCAAAGGGTTTTTGAGAGTCAAGCAGAAGAGAGCCCGTGGTGGACGTGTGGTCGCGGCGCTAGCTTGTTTTTTCTGCTTGCTATACTGTTGCCTTTTCCTTTGGGTTGAGTTGGCCGTAGAGACCATATTGTTGCCCATCATCGCGGCGGCTTTGGCTTGTCTGGCCGCGTCGATGGCTGCCTGCCACGACAAGGCAGCTCCAGGACTTGGGATGTGCTCTGGAGCCAGACCGTCCGTCCTGGCATTTGAAAGGCCACGGGCAAATACAGCTCGGCTGCTACCATAGTTGGCGCCTGGAATAAAAAAAACACTTTAGCCATGTATATACTATAAAAATGTAGCCTCCAGTATTCCTTTCTCCAAATAGTTGCTGCCAATCCCTGATAATTCTTAGATTTTCACGCAAAACAAGTCTTAGTAAATTCGAATCAAAACAGTTAGGAATGTTGCAATCACAGATAAGTGTATATAAAACGATAACAGTACAGAATATTATTCGGAATTTTAAATATTCCAAGATTTGAGATTTAAATGAAAAACTGCAACCTGAAATAATGACTTCACAGATGGTGGAGCCATTTCCTTCGCGAATGCTAACAGAAAAATTGAAGAAAAAAAAATCTCCGTCCATAGTTCAAGAAATAATGATTCATCCGGGAGCTCGATCAAAAAAAAGCCAAATTTAGATATCGTTCGTACTAGCTTTACGATACCATCTCCAAATATCATCCATATAGAATTATGGTATTTAACCATAAATAGAGTATTTCCTTAAAAAGACGCCCGGACAACTTGATCGCATGTTAATTTCATGTGCAATACATGTGCAGCAGCACTGCTTCGAGCAATTGTTTCATCATGTTAATATTTGCGGGGGGAAAGTGTAAAACGGTCCCTAAAACATATTATTCTCCCAAACTGCCTGTTAAATATCGCTATACAGCCCAAACGCCCTTCGATTACATTTAAGGAAATAAGATTTGTGATGCTCCTCTTTCTCTCTCTTCCCCATTCCTGTTTTCACGGTACTTACCTTGATGGTTTTCCTCAGGAATATACATCCTCTCCTTTTCATTCACCATTTAAATACGCCAATGTTTTTGTTCCACAAACGGCGATTACCTGATCCCCATTATTACAATAAAACGCAAGTAACTGATCCTCTATACCTCCCTCTTTCTCACAGCACATCCTGATTACATCCGGGGCTTCACAGAGAGTACATCATACACATTCCAAGCTCGCTTTCACTCTGTTTAGTGGATATTACGGGAGGAGGGAAAATATCCCGGGCAACTCTCTGAGGGTTAAATCCTGTCTTTCCGTATGTAACTAAAGAATGGTTAAAAAGAAGGGAGCTGGGTGGGGTGATGACCTAATGAAGCGTGGAAAATAGACGGAGAAAGGAAAACATGCAGTGTTGCAGGCCATTCCTTGCGAACGCTGGAAGAGTTCCCTGAGCGCTATCTTCTGACTGTTTCCAGATGTTCTTACGTGTAAAATAAACTAAGCACATTTTTTTGTCTCCAGAGCCTGGAAACAGTTTATGGAATCATGACGTAAAATAAACAAGTGGACAATGTCTCCCTAAGCCAAAAAAAACAAAAAGCTCATGCCAATTGTTTCCCTTTTTTGGCTTAATTGCTCTTTTACTCAACTTGTTGATATCCTGTATTGTGTGTCGGAAGCTCATAGAAAGACACAAATATTTCTTTCTTATCCTGTCGATTTGTTTTGAATAAAAGATTCGAATACATATATTTTGCATTAAGTCGTAGAGAACAAAAATGTGCCGTTGACTTTTGTTTAGTATAAACCATAGAAGAAAATAGCGTTACATTATAATGAAAAAAAATCTAGAATTCAAAACTAATGGAAAAGATATGGATATCTGTTAATTAGCCATATAATTGGAAATGTCATTGCTATCCTTTAAAAACTTAGTTATCCTGAGTTGTGAATTCAATTTAAGCAAAGATGTTGTCACGAGGTCATGGCTTATGATGAAATTTTATCTCTAAACGAAGACAAGCAAACTGGAAGCAACAAAAGCTGTTCAGGTCCCGGAAATGCTCAAGTAATTATGACTGTTATTTTCAAATTGGTAAGAAACCAAATAAATATCTGGGTGGAATCAAATAAAGCTTGATAAATTGTATTCTTGCTCATTATAGATAATTTTATTAGTAAATTAAACTTGAAACAGGTAGAAATAAGTTTAAACCTTCAGTTATTTTGCACAGCTAAATATATTTTTACTTCACAATCAATCAAGTGTAAATAAATGCAATGGGATAGGAGCCCAAAGTTTGGTGACAAACTCCACCAGATTGTAAATTTTATCACCATTTAGGTATAACCTCACTTAATTACATCCTTTCATATACTCCAGGAAGTAAATATTCTGAAATGTCGCCACACTGCCAGTACTGCTATTTCTAGTTATTTATTTAAATAGCAGTTGCTTACCTGTTTCTAATGCTAGTTGAATAATCTTTATTGCTAAGCTATTTTGTTGCACTGTTCAGTTTGGAAGTTTATATTCTTGTGTGAATTCTAAAGGTACCTGTTTATAATGCTAGCTGAATAATCTTTAATGTTAAGCTATTTTATTGCACTGTTCAGCTGGAAGTTTATGTTCTTGTTTGAATTTTAAAGTTAACAGTTTTTTTAATCCATGTCATGTATTAAGATAATTTACTTAACCAACCGTATATTTGAATTAGAGTATCAATAATGAATTTAGAATGAAATAACTATATCATGAAAAGCCAGATTTATTATCCTCCATGTTCAAGTAACCTAAATAAACAAGCTTAGTTTTTTTTACATCTTGGAAGTTGTATTTTTTTCTTGTCATGAAGAAACTACAAATTACAGGTGTATTAATCATGGGAGCGAAGAGAAAAGGCAGTTATTATTTTTGGCCTGCGATATACCTAAAGCGTACCATTGAGAGTTCAATCTTATATTTCTTTTCAAGCTTCTTGAAAGCATGGAGAAAATCATAAAATCCTTAAATCTACTAATGTGCCGTATGAAATTATGCCATGTGTGGAAATGACACAGATTGCACATTGGCAAGTTCTGCAAATACACAGCTCAGATCCCGGATGTTGTGTGAATATTTATACATTTAGTTATGATGTAAGACTTCGTTTTAAAAAAAACCACACCTTTTGGCTCTGAAAAGTTTTGGTACTGAAGAAAATAATTTAAGAAACATTTTGACTGATCTCAAATCAACTACTTTTATAAAAGTAATTCAAACTGAAGTTTAGGCTGTGATCTTGAACTAAAACATTTAAAGAAAACATTAACTAACTTGCTTTCAATAGCAAATTAATTTCATAATAAATAAATGTGACCACTGCATTCTGAATTTTTTTTAAAACTTGCATTTATATAGCACTTTTCGCATTCATCAGACTTTCAATGTACTTACAACCAATTGAATACTTTTTGAATGTATGTGTCATTGAAAAACAGCCATTTTGCACATAGAATCCTCATACAAGCAATAATGTAATGTTAAACAGACAAGCTGTTTGGGAATAAATGTTGGCTAGGGTACTAGGAATAGCTCACCTGCTTTCCTTTGCAACCTCTCACTTGATAAAGACAGCACCTCCAACATTGCAGCACCCCCTTAATGCAATTTCCACCTTGATTTTTGTACTATCTTGTAGAATGAGATTTGAGCCCGCAACCTTGTGACTTAGGAGTGCAACCAACTGAGCCACAACTGAACTTGCTGGGAAAAATAAACCCACACACTGCTTAGATAGCAATAGACTAAACCAGGTGGGGAAGCAAAGGAATTGCTGGGCACCAATATACAGATCAGTAAAAATAAAAACAGGTAATAAGACCACAAACAAAGAGGACTAGAATGGAAATGCAGGAAAGTCATCTTGTTCGGAACTTTGGTTACAGTTCAACTGGAATGCTGACATCATTCTGTGATACATATCATTAGAACATAGAGGCATTGCAGAAGATGCAAAAATGATATACAAGGCTTGATGTCAGAAATGAAAATTTATATACATGAGGATATATTGAAAAGGTAATGCTCCTTTTGCAACAAATAAAAGGCTGAAGGTGATTGGAGATTCTTGAAATAACGGAAGGGTTTGTTTGGTAATACAGGGAGAAACTGTTTCCATTTGTAGGAGAAAACAAAATGATAATCTGTAAAGTTAGTTATTAATAAACCAATAATGAATTCAGGAGAAACATCTTTACCTAAAGTGCAGCAGGAATCTGGAATGCATTACTGCAAGGTGTAGTTGAAACAAATGGCAGAGGCATTGAAGGAGAAGTTGGATTAGATTAGGGTCATAGAGTTATACAGCACAACAACAGACCCTTCGGTCCAACTTGTCTATGCTGACTAGGTTTCCCAACTGGTCCCATCTGTCTGCCCATATCCCTGTAAACCTATTCATGTACCTGTCCAGATGCCTTTCAAATATTGCATCTACCACTTCCTGGCCTCTAATTTTGAACTCACCTACCCTAGGGAAAAGACCTTTGCTCTTCACCTTATCTATGCCTCTCTTGATGTTAAAAACGTCTATAAAGTCACCCCTTAACCTCCGACGCTCTGGTCCAAAATGTCTCAGCCTGTCAGCCTCTCCTTATAACTCAAACCCTCCCGGCTTGGTAATATCCCTGTAAATCTTTTCTGCAGTCTTTCCAGTTTAGGAACATCCGTCCTATAGCAGAGTGATTCTGCTGAAACAAAAACTGAAATTGTTATAGAAACTCAGCCGGTCTGGCAGCATCTCTGGATAGAAAGCAGAGTTAATGTTTTGAGTGACCCTTCCTGAAGAAGTTTCTGAGTTTCTTCATCAATTTCTGTTTTTGTTTCACATCTTCAGCATTCACAATTCTTTATTTCATTTTTAAAATTCTGCTGATATGCTTAAATGAAGAACTATTCAAAGAGATGCATGTGGAGCATGTATATGGAATAGACCATTTTAGCTGAACTGCCTGTTTATGTATGATAGGCTTAATTTAGTTTACTGTTGATAATGAAGAAAACAAATAAAGCTCATTATGTGATAACAAAGTGTGGAGCTGGATGAACACAACAGGCCAAGCAGCATCTTAGGAGCACAAAAGCTGACGTTTCGGGCCTAGACCCTTCATCATCATCGGTCTAGGCCCGAAACGTCAGCTTTTGTGCTCCTAAGATGCTGCTTGGCCGGCTGTGTTCATCCAGCTCCACACTTCGTTATCTCAGATTCTCCAGCATCTGCAGTTCCCATTATCTCTGAAGCTAATTACATGATAATTTGTATAATCAGTATCATTTTGTAAATTTTAATGGGAAAAAAATACACTATTTGTTAACTTCTTTTTTCTCAGAAATTGATTGGTTAATCAATAAAATGTGATGCTAAAGTATTGACCTTTCGTTTCCCTCCCTGTTAATGTTGATGGTTAAAATACAGTCGAGCTCCATAATAGTTTGGTTTTTGGAGTCCAAAAGTTTTAGCTAAACTGCACAAGTTAAAAAAACTAAGATCTCCTATTTTTAATTAGCAAAATAAACATTTAAACAATAAGTTATTTATTTTGAGACACCCCTACTATGAACAAGTTTGCAATATGTTGAATCACATTACAATTGGTTTACACTGTCAACAGAAAGAATTAGGGTAAAAGTAATCCTCAGCAGTAGCATCAAGATCCTGATTTAAAGTAGTGATAATTCAAATACTACTTATCACATTTTATTCAGCAATTTTAATTCTTTGGAGAATAAATTCCATATTATTTTTGCTGTATATTTTTAATCGTAATTTTTAAAGCTGACATTATACAGTAAGATGCTTTGCAGAATATACAAATTTGAAGTAGGTTTATCAATCTGAGGAAAGTGATAAGGATTAATTTCACTGGTTTTGCCTTCTGCAGCTCTGGAGTATATTGAGATTTTCTGGAATTGGAGTCACTGCGTTGTGCAAAAATATAAAGTTAAAGTTCACTGCTTTCTTCACTTTTCCAGTAGCCTTATGCCTCTGACTATTTACCCAATTCACTTTCCTCTTTAAACAGCTTAAACCCTGTTCCCATTCTTGCTTCTTGTTCCAGTATCAGTTTAATTTAGTGACTCCTCTTTCCAATAGCTGGCCCTATAGTAATTGGCAAGAGGCCAGACATTTTTTTCATCCACCAATTACAGTTTTCATATAGTAGTTATATGCTACCTTTATTGAGGTAAAATATCACAAAATGTGTCAAGGCGTGTAGCCAGAGAAAATAATACCAAGCCAAAGAAAGAGAGCTCATGTAAAGTGACCAAAAGTTTGGTGAATAACACAGCCTTCATAGAACAATGTAATGGAGCAGGCAGAGGTCACAAGGCTTAGGGGAGGGATGCCAGGGCTTATGGCCTAGATGGCTGAAGGTCCTATAATTAATAGTAGTGGTGGTGGCAGGGTGCAAAGGAAGTGATGGATATATAAAAAGCCAGTGCAGAAAATGGGAAGAAGTAAAGAGGAGCAAGGTCCTAGAAGAATCTGAATAAAAGAATAAACTTCCGAAATCAAGGCTTTGGCTGACCAGAAGACATTGTCAATTACCCTCATCTGTTTATCAATTCTTATTTCACCTGTGGCAGATTCTAGACCTGACTCTGTGCCCTGCTTTGATGGAAGTTATGCTGCTGTGGATCCGATCTGCCTTCAAGCAGTGAACACATGAAGGAGATGACAGAGAACAAAAGCCAATAATGTCTGCAAGTATTTGGGATATAGAAAAATAGCCTTCTTCCCTCTCACAGTAACATACTTTTCTTAACCCTCTGCTCCCAACATATCACATCCTTTCACCTGACCCACTATTTATTTCCCTTCTAAACAAACATTTTTCCTTTCATCATTTCTACCTCTTCTTCAAAGTACCAGCTCAGCTCTTTGTCATTTCCAAAATCTTCACCCGCAATCTGTCATCTTATCCTAAGCATAACACATACTCCCTCGTCATGGTCACGTTCCCAATGTGATGAAAAGTCAATGGTGTTTTTCATCCAGAATGTTTCCCTTTTCACTTGGATGGATGGATGGATAGATGGATAGATGGATAGATAGATAGATAGGTAGACAGACAGATATAGTCATACAGCACAGAAACAGACCCAAGGGTTGAACCAGTCCATGCCAATCACAATCCCAAACTAAACTCATCCCACCTGCCTGCTCCTGGCCCATATCTCTCAAAACCTTTCCTATTTATGTACATATCTAAATGTCTTTTAAACATTGTAAATGTACTTGTATCTGCCTCATCCTCTGGAAGGTCATACAACATACTTCTACTGTCAATTTCTGTCAAAACAGTTTATTTTAAAATCAGGATGAGGAAAGAAACATTTGGGCCAGATTTTCTCATGCCTTCTTTTCTACAAAAGAGGGATCCGAATTCTGAGAAGATTTGGCTCAGATCTCCCTGAGAAATACGAAGCTTTCCTTCCATTCTGATCACAGTTCTTTCCCCTGGAACTGTTGGAGGAATGCAATCCACATCCCTTTTCACATCAGCATCCAACATATTCTGAAATGTAAAAGTCCAGAGAGTTATGTTGATAACTACTGTCAAGTGGTAAGTATGACATTAGGGTGCTGAGGAGGCAGGGTGCCAGGAAAGTAGGGTGCCACCTGGGAGGGTGTTGGGTGCCAGATAGTAGGATGCCAGATAGGTAGGGAACAGGGTGCCAAGTAAGCAGAGACCAACTGGCTATGGTTCCAAACAGGTAGGGTGGCAGAGTGCAAGGTAACAAGAGGCCAGGTAAGTATTTAGAATAGGTTGGAATGGGCTTGAAAAATCAGGCTTGGTCGCGGTTGGAGAGGCTGAGTGCCGGATCTGGATGACCTTGAGAAGGAGGGTGTTGTTTTGAGTCTTGGGGTCTGGATGTCAGGTTATGGGTGTATAGTGGGTCTGGGTTCGGGTCCTGGAGCGGAGCATCCTGGGGTCTGGCAGGAGAAATGCTGCTTCTTGGGCAGGGGTACAGTCAGGTCTGTTGGGTCAGTGAGAGCTGATTCCAGGGTATTGGGAAGTGAGGTCCAGGTCTGGGAAGTGGAAGGCGTGTGGGGAAGGTGTAGGTGGGGATGTATGAAGTATGGAGTCATTTTAATAAATACTCAGGAGTTATACTATATATATATAATAGTCTAACTTTTTGTGAGTAACTATTTTACTTAATTTCATCGGAACCATGCACAACTCCAGTCTACATTATAAGTACTGTCTGCCCAAAAAAACTGCCTCGCTACTGGCCCCTTTCTCCATTATGAGAAACGATAGAGTGAGAGGCAGGGCGGTTAACCTTTCACTATTAAAAAAAAATCTTTTAATTGTTTGGGTGGAAGTCCATTTGCAAATTACACAGATTTCACCCAGGATTTCAAAACTTCAAAAATGAAAGCAGACTTTGCTGGAAAAAGCTCAGTAAGTTTGGCAGCATCTATAAAGAGAATTAAGAGTTAACGTTTTGGGGTAGTTCTGAGGAAGGGTCACCGGACCCAAAATGTTAACTCTGATTTCTCTTCACAGATGCTGCCAGACCTGCTGACATTTTCCAGTGACTTTTGTTTTTGCTCCTGATTTACCGCATCCATGGTTCTTTCAGTTTTTATTCATTGTAAAATCAAAAATTGACAGAAAGCAAAAACAAAGTTCTAGTCTGGACAAAAAGTTTTTGGCTCCATGAGTGAAATTAGGAACATCTCTTAACTCAGCAATTGTAAGAAAAAGTTTAATACATTTGTATAATGAATTTATGTCATAAATAAATAAAATTGATAATATGTTGCAAAAGAATTAATTATTTTGTATTTTCATCCTATGCCTTATAATTACTTTTTGAATTTGAAGGATGCAGTAATATTTTGTGGTACCTCACAGAGGTTACCAAAGAATCAGTTGTTACTGTTTCTACGGACTGTGCAAGGTCAGATTTGCTTGTGTTGAAAAAAATATATCCCATCCCCAACCCAATCTTTCTCTTCCAAATAGAGTCATAGAGTAACACAGCATGGAAACAGGCCCTTCAGCTCAAACTGTTCCACGCTAACTGTGGTGCCCACTCAGCTAGTTCTAATTGCCCATAGTTGGTCTGTATCCCTCTAAACCCTTCTCAACCATGTACCTATCCAAATGTTTTTCAAATGTTGCTATTGTACCTGCCCTAACCATTTTTTCTGGCAGCCTATTCCATATATGCACCACTCTCTGTGTGAAGAAGATGTCCCTCAGTTCCTTCTTGAATCCTTCCCCTCTCACCTGAAACCTATGCCCTCTAGTTTTTAATTCTTCATCCCTGGGGAAAAGACCATATGTATTCATCTTATCTATGCCCCTCATGATCTTATACACCTCAATAAGGTTGCCCCTCACTCTCCAAAGTTCCAAGGAATAAAGTCCTATCCCATCCAACCTCTCCCTATAACTCAGGCATACTAGTCCTGGCAACATCCTTATAAATCTTCTTTGCATACTTTCTGGTTTAACTATGGCTTTCCGATAACAGAGTGACCAAAACTGTATGCAAAATTCCAAGTGCAGCCTCACCAACAATGTACATAACTGTAACATAAAGTCCCAACTCTTCTACTCAGTACCTCGACCAATGAAGGCCAGCCTTCCTCACCACCCTGTCCACATTGGATGCTGCTTTCAATGAACTATGTACGTGTACTCCTAGGTCCCTCTATTCCACAACACTCCTCAGGACCATAACATTTACTGTATAAGTCCTACCTTGGTTTGGCTTTCCAAAGCAGGTGGCATGGTGGCTCAGTGGTTAGCACTGCAGCCTCACAGCTCCAGGGACCCGGTTTGGATTCCAGCCTCAGGCAACTGTCTGTGTTACTCAGGCAACTGTGCTGTGTTACTCTATGACTCTATTTGGAAGAGAAAGATTGGGTTGGGGATGGGATATATGCAGAGTTTGCACATTCTCCCCGTGTCTGCGTGGGTTTCCTCTGGGTGCTCCGGTTTCCTCCCACAGTCCAAAGATGTGCCGGCTAGGTGGATTGGCCATGCTAAATTGCCTGTAGTGTTCAGGCGTGTGTGGGTTATAGGGGGATGGGTCTGGGTGGGATGCTCCAAGGGACAGTGTGGATTTGTTGGGCTGAAGGGCCTGTTTGCACACTGTAGGGAATCTAATCTAACCTGTGTGCGGGATCTTGTCAAAGGCCTTACTAAAGTCCATATAGACAACATCCACTGCCTTACCCTCATCCATCCTCTTGGTTACCTCTTCCAAAAAGTCTAAAAGATTTGTCAGACATGATTTCCCACCCAAAAATGTACGAATTGTTTCAATAAAGTAAAAGAAGGCGACTTGCCAGCAAAGTAATTCTCATACCCCACTTGCTCACGACGTTCAGCTTCCTCCAATACAATAAAAATCGATCTTTTGATAAATTTACACAACTGTAAGAAATCAGGAATAAATCCTGTTGTTGAAGTGGTACAATTCTGAGAATTGCTGACGCGATTTCGCTAATTACAGCTGCCGACACTCCGCACAGAGCGAACGTTGGGCGAGCGGGTGCCTCGCGCTGAGCAGGGCGAACGTTGGACGAGGGATCCCACGCGCAGAGCAGGGCGAGCGATGTGCGAGCGGGTGCCACGCGCTGCGCAGGGCGAATGTTAGCCTTGGTCGTTAGCTTGTTCGGCAGCATGTCCTCAAGTGAAATCAACGAGTAGAGAGGAATGCATCGACGATTCAGTGAATAGATGAGTTTCTTATAATTCTAGAAATGCTCTTTCACTCTGAACTTGCTCAAAACGCCACTTATCATAAATACCAATGACTATCAATGATACAAAATCTAAGGTTTGATTTTTTTTCTCAAAGTTCTGTATTTGTCATCCCAGAATGTACATGATTACAAGTGACAAGCTATGCCCGACCTAAGATCGCCACTTCGTCAAAAGTTCACTTCACTGTGAACTCTATCCTGCCAAATAACTAAAATCCACAAAAAACTTCCACAAATCTAAAAACTGATAAACATTGTTAAATTGTAAATGTAATTGCAAATCATGTTATATGAATCCAGAGTTATGTGAGATTTATAACAAGCTGTAAGTATTCTAAATGCTTTCATTTGTTTTGAAGGGGCAGGAAAAGGAACAGTAAAGTAATCTTTGCATTTTTAATACACCAAACATTATCACCTGGAAATAAATTATCTCAACCATCACCATTGTGACCATACTGCACTTTTAAGATATGCATTCTGTCCCTTCTCTCCTGCAGATGAGTGTTGTCACAGTGGAAATGTCTCCTTCAAACAAGCAATTGGCAAAGCTTTGGGTTCTTCTTGGATTATTTTTTAAAGCATCATTAATGAGCAGGGTCAGATCATACAAGCCCTTCAAGGCATTAGTTTTGCTTTCAGTTGGTTGAGCAAGATTTTGCTGGATGCTGGAGCTAAAAGTTGAGTTGTCTGTCGCTAGAGTGAAGTTTAGGATTGAGAGGCTTCGTCTTAAAAATCAAAAAGAACAGACGGTTTCTTTTGGCATTTCTTTCTACTGGACTGGAAAGAAGCAGCATGTGAGAACAATAACTGTGTTGCTTAAATGCCTTTGTCAAGCTTATGTTTGTGTGATGCAGCCTATATTGGTACAGTTCATGATCAGTGGTTAAATAATATGTTATCTTGGAAAGTATTTCAATAGAGTAAAGTTATGTCAATTGTTCTTTTTGCTCCATTTTAACTGTTATAAGAATAAAATATGTTTTGATTGAAGCTTAGTGGTAGATCAATCAAAACATATCTGGAACACTGCACCTTACTACAACCTCTTAAAAATATTTATGAGTTAGGGCTTAATTTCTCTCCATAATATACTTGGAGGTGGGGGCAGGTGTGGGCGTGGTTTGGTCCATAACACTATTGACACTCATTCAGTTACAATTTATGATGAAAACTATATCTGTTCCAACATCTGACCCTTTTCCCAGAAACATTAGCTTCCCCTCCAAACTTTCCAGTTCATTCTCGCAATTGTTACATTCTTCATGCCTCATTATTGGACTTGACACTTTTCTTCCTGCTGTAAATGCTCTTCTCTCCCCCTCCACAAGCTAATGTTCTTGATAATTTGCAGTGGCTCATCTACCAACTATAGCTAATGCAAACTCCCTTCCTCCTCCTTTCCCAGTGAAGAGTTTCTTCAGTTAAGCATTGTACCCCTTGTCTCACTTGGGAAATGCACTGGAAATCAAACCTCACTATCTCAGAGTTGCTCAAAATGTGAAATTTGAATGAAACTTCCAAAAATCCCCCCAATTTGCCTCTGATGGACTGCTTCCCAGAATAAAAGCAAACCACATAGAATCCAGTTCCTTCAGTAACAACACCTCAATTTGCTGGAAGTCACTTAATTTAACAAGAACACTAAAAGAACATGAGTTCTAATTTTGTAACTTAAATATTACCACTACTGAAGTCTCCTTCCAAACACATACAGACACACACACAAATAAAGCAGAGAAATCATAAAGATTGGTTGATTTATTGTCACGTGTACCAAAGTACAGTGAAAAGCTTTGTTTACAAGCAGTATAGGCAGATCATAGTAAGCAAGAATGTACAGATCAAAAAGACTTAGACCAAGATATACACGTTATTTGCACAAGGTGTGTACTAAGTAGATCAACTTTCGCAGGATCAGCATTATTTGATGCTAGAAAGTCCATTCATCAGTCTAATTGAAGAGCTGTACACAAACTAACTTTGCATGTGCCCAGACTTCTGTATCTTCTGCCTGATAGGAGAGGTTGTCGGAGATCATTAGTGGTGTGTGATCGGTCTTTGATGATGTTGGCAGCCTTTCCACAGCAGCAGAAGATTATAAACAAGTGGGGAAAATAACCAGGAAAACACACTTCTGTACCGCTATACCAAATCACAAAGCTGGTTTCACGATCCTTTTGATTCTTTGATAATGTGTTACCTGAACAGCCCTGATCAATTTATAGTTCACTGGTTTCTTGGGTATATTTCTTGAAGTCTTTACACGTTAAAATTATTTCGTTGAGTTGAAGTTTTTTAATTATTTTGACAGAAAATTCAAGATAACAATTTTCAGAGAAAAGAGAGAGAGGTTGAAGTAGTCAACTTGTGAAGGTTTCTCATGTTCCCACTGGGTTCTCCTGATCCCATAACAAATGTTGCCAGTTTGTCTGTTCACAGTGTCTCAAAAATATAACGCTGGGGTCAATCTAAATATTTTTTGACTAACTGTCAATTTTGCTGAGTTTTATGGAGGATCTCTTTCCTTGAAACCTAAAGCATTTTCTCATAACATCATCCCAAACTCTCCTCATTAACGATCTATTCCATCCCTATGATGCCCCTCTCGACCAATGCTCACTGAATTCTACCATTTGCTGTGGCTGGAAGAATTTGTTGCTGGTCAGATATCACCCCTATTGCCCGCACCATCTTTAAAAGGCCAGTACTTGCCCAGGCAAGTACAGTTAGTCCAGAGCTGACCTGTACTTGACATGATATTTGCACTGGACATGGCATATGCGGAAAATTTGACATGTTGCTTGCGGGCAAACACCTTAATGTTCTGGTAGACATGGTAGTGCAGATGTGGCTCATCTTCTTCCCATAGGACTGGCAGAGGAGGCTCTGATAACAATCCATTCTAGCGTAGTCTGAGGTTGCCAAATGGGTCACCACAGTTTTAGCTGTTCCCATGTTTGATGAATGAACTCTATGAACTTCCAACCATTTTGAGTGGGCATCCACAATGATTAAGAACATTGAACTTGTGAAAGAACCTGCATAGGTGATGTGTAACTGAATCCAAAGTTTACCTGTCCATTCCCATGGAAGTGGGTGAGATGTTGATCGTAATTTTTGTCCTTGTTGGCACTCTGGGCACTGTCCTACAAATGTGGTTATGCCTGAAACCAAGCCTGGCCACCAGACATTACTTCTCGCCAACATCTTCATTTTGAAGACCCTGGATGACCCTGGCAGTATCTGGCAGCAACCTTTGCTCTGGACAATCATTCTTGCTCCCCATAATAATATGCCATCCTCTACTATGATCTGGTCTCTCTGGGTCCAGAAAGCTTCCAATTCCCTTTGGTTTCTCTATCACTATTTTTGCCAGGACCGGATCTTACTGTGTCCAAAGTCTGATAGTTTGTCAGCTGTGACTGGAAATGTATCCAGAAAATTTAAAATCATTATGGACTCTTCAAGTGGCGGTACCACTCGTTGTGTATCTGTTGTTGGGAAGCAGCTCATTGCATCCAACTTTGCTACTTGTCTTCCTGGATGGTGTTCCAACTTGTAATTATGCGCACTTAGTATTGGAGCCCTCCCACTGAATTCAGCCTTAAAGTATGGGTGGAACTGCCTTGTACTCTTTAAGCAGACTTAGCAGGGGCTAGTGGTGCATTATGGTTACAAATTTACACACGTAAAATTATTGGTGGAACTTCCTGACTCCAAATATGACCGCCAAACCTTCCTTCTCTATCTGGGCACACTTAACCTTTGCATTAGTCAAAGTCCTGGATGCACACACTACTAAGCATCCCTCTCCATTGAGCCACCTAACAGCTAACACTACACTGATGCCATATGGGGAGGCATCCCATGTCAATACCGAATCTTGCTTGGGATCATAGTGTGCCAATACCTTAGAGGATGATAGTTGTTTCATTTCCCTGAAAGCCATGGCTTGGCTACATGACCATTTCCAAGGCTGATGCTTTCTTAGGAGTTGATGTAAAGGTGCCAAGATGGAGATCACGTTATATATGAACTTTCTGTAATAATTCATCAGCACAAGGAAAGACTTAAGCTCTGTACAGACGTGGGAGCTACGGCACCTTTGATCACCCTCACTTTATGTTCCCACAGGTGTAACCTGGTCTTAATAACTCTGCAGTTCAAGTTGGTCACTTGAGGTGCCTGGAACATAGTTTTCCCTTCCAAGGCATACGCCCACCTGTCTAAGGACTTTGTCCAAGTTCTCGATATGCTGCTTAGTGGTTTTCCCCGTTATTAGCATATCGTCTGGATAAATTACTTCATGCTTATAAAATGTTCTCCAGCAACTGGTGAAAAATTGCACAAGCTGAAAACACCCCAAATGGCAGTCTTCTTTGTTGATACAAATTTTTATGGGTATTAATTGTAGCATACTTCTGGGAATCCTCAATTAACTGTGATTGCAAGTATGCATGGCTCATATGCAGCTTTGCGAAGGACAGTACCCCCTGCCAGTTTTGCATATAAATCTTCTATGCAAGGGATTTGGTATTCATCCAGCTGCGAGAAATGGTTTACTGTTTGTTTAAAGTTCCCATAGAGGTGAACCAACCCATCCGGTTTCACAATCATTACAACTGGTGATGAGCATTGCAAAATGGATTGTTTTGATGATTTGAATATTTTGATTTTGACTCCTTTACTTTACAGCCTTCTGATTTCCATCTCTGTTTTTCATAGAATCATACAGGCGTAGAGCTGTACAACATGGAAAAGTCCCTTTGGTCCAACTCGTCCATGCTGACCAGATATCCTAAATTAATCTAGTCCCATTTGCCAGTGTTTGGCTAATATCCCTCTAAACCCTTCCTACTCATATACCCATTCAGGTGCCTTTTAAATGTTGCAATTGTACCAACCTCCACTAATTTCTCTGGCAGCTTATTGCACACACACATCACCCTGTGCCTGAAAAAGTAGCCCCTTCGGTCCCTTTTAAATCTTTCCCCTCTCACTTAAACCTATGCCCTCTAGTTTGGACTCTCCCACCCCAGGGAAAAGACCTTAGCTATTCACCCAGTCCATGTTCCTCATGATTTTATAAAAACTTCTTTAAGCTCTCCCCTCAGTCTCCAACTCTCCAGGGAAAACAGCCCCAGCCTATTCAACCTCTCCATACAGCTCCAAACATCCAACCCTGGCAGTATCCTTGTAAATCTTTTCCGAACACTTTCAAGTTTCAAAACATCATTCCTATAGCAGGGAAACAAGAACTGAATGTAATATTCCAAAAGTGGCCAAACCAATGTTCTGTACACCCTCAACATGACCTTCTAACTCCTATACTCAATGCATTAGCCAATAAAGGCAAGCATTCCTTCTTTACTATCCTGTTTACCTGTCACTCCACTTTCAGGGAACTATGAATGTGCATTCCAAGGTCTCTTTGTTCAGCAACACTCCCCAGAACCTTACCATGAAGTGTATAAGCCCTGCCCAGTTTTGCCTTTCCAAAAGGCAGCACCTCACATTTATCTAAATTATACTCCAGCAGCCAATCCTTGGCCCATCGACCCACCTGAACGAGGTCTTATCGTACTCTGAGGTAACCTTCTTCACTGTCCAGTACACCAGCAATTTTGATGTAATTTGCAAACTTACTAATCATACTCCTATACTTACATCCAAATCATTTATGTAAATTGCAAAAACAGTGGACCCGGCACCAAATCTTGTGGCACACCGCTGCTCACAGGCCTCCAGTCTGAAAAGCAACCTTCCATCTCTACCCTCTGTGTGCTACCTTCAAGCCAGGGCTGTATCCAAATGTTCTCCCTGTATTCCATGTAATTTAGTCTTTGCAAATGGAAAAAGGCAAATGTCCCTGGATGGACCTTGTAGAATTGTGGAATTGCTTCCTGGCCAACATGCAAGGTAGCCTTGGCTCCTTTAATAGTCCCTAGACTTTCCTGGAAAACCTCCATGTATTTAATTAGGACTTCACTCAAACAGCCATTTTCTAAATGAAAAATGTTGAGCCAATCTGGGAGAATCTTTCTCAACCAGTTTCACCCCATTAAGGTTTGGCCTGAGCCTTTTACTACAATCAGTGGTAATTGAACTAGCTGATTTTCATAAGAGACTGGAACTGCAGTTGTATCCTTAATTGTAAAGGTTTCCCAGTGTAGGCTCTCAGTCTAGCTGAGGTCTTGCACATGCTTAAGTTAAGAGTCCAGAGCAAATTTTGTTAAAGACCAGTACTGTGATCACTGAAATAGCCATGCCAGTTTTGACAACCATTAGAATTAGGTGATCATTTAGCCAGATGTTGCTAAGCAAGTTAACTGTTCCAAAGTATATGTAGGCGAATTTTCCAGGTGCGGGCTTTCCAGGGTGATCACTTTCCTGGATACTGGTCAATGAGTTCTCTTACTCAATTTAGGTCTAGCAAATGGGACTTGAATCCAGGCCTCTCTGGTCTAGGTGCAGAGACACTGCCACTGCACCATAAGACAACCCAGTACAAATGTGCAATCTGAACCCTCAGGATTAGTTACACGTGGCATCACTAAATACTGAGATGTTGACAAAGCTGGACAAAACTTTGGTGTGCAAATCAAAGTTATTTCTTTTTGCATGAGATTTCCAATTTGTGAAAAAGTTTGTATATTTTAGTGTTGAGGTCACATGCTTGTTAGGATTCAGTTAACAGAGTGTATACCATCCAGTCTCATTTTATCTGTTAACCTTTTATGTAGTTTCATAACATAGGAATAAATGTTAGGAAGTCAATCAATGCAACAAAACAAACTGTTGATCAGCATTTAACAGACCAACATTCACATTCTTAATTAAGCAGCAGAAGTCTTTCAGAAATTCACAAGGGTTTTATTGTAAATTTATTGTTTAGCACAAAGACCAGTTTTCACCCATCCCTTCCCTGTTTAGAAAACCTTCAATGGGTAAGATAGCCAGTTCTTCTTTTATAAAAAAACCAAAATCTACCAATGATGGGTATTGAAACTTAACCAAAAATAAATAAGTGGAATGAAAAAAACTCAGCCCTTATTTTTATTTTATGAAACAACCACCAAATCACCCAATTAAAGAACCCATACTTAAATTCAAATTCCACTGACCACCACCTATTTTCAATCAACTTTGGATGTGGTCTGGTTTTTCTTTGAATGAGCATGCATTCTAATACTGACAACAAAAACAGAAAAACTTCAAAGTAGTTAAAAATAAGACTGAAAGATCAACTATTGGATTCACAGTTGCTTAGTAGTATAGAACTTAATTATTTTTGAAAAGCAAGACATGTTATCAAAGCTTTTCACACTCATTAGGACAAAAAGAAATATCAAATTTCAAACATCACAACAATCCATATGACAGAGCAAGATGGTTGGCAAGTCAATCCTGACTGGCTGAGGTATTGCCATGGAGAAAGCAAAGTGAACTAATCGTTGTCCAAGTTCCTAAATAATGCAAAAAAATGCATTATTTCTGTTTGCAGACAATGGGTCCCTAAATCTAAGTTATGAGCTCAAGAAATTATCTCAAATTGTTTTGTCCTGATGAGTGGAGGATGAAAAGCTTTTGCAACATATGTCTTCTCTTGGCTATATAGGGATGAAATTAGATCAATTCCTGAAATACCACAGCAAAATAAAGGACAATATTCAGATTAGGTATGAAAAAATGGTAGAATGTGCAAGTTAAACACGTTATTAATTGCTTCAAAAGGGCGAGTACAGTGATAACTAAACTTCAAGAAATAAGACGGATACATACAAAAGAAGAAAGAGGAATATGGAATGAAAGGAGAAAAAGGAAGAATACAGAATCTGAAGAAAAGTGAACTCCAGAAAAGGGAATTTATAAGATAAAGAAAGAGTGACAGTGATTAAAACAGAGCTTCAATTGAATGGGCGGGGGGGGGGGGGGCAGTTTCAGGCACAAACTTTAAAAATAACACTCAGATTGTGGTAATTGCTGGCAAGACTGGCATTTATTTTCAATCCTCTGTTAGCTTGCAAAGATGATGGTTAGCTTCGATCTTCAACCATTACATTTGTAGCAATTTAATACAGCTGAATGGCTTGCTAGGAAGATTACAATTAAGAGAATTACAGCGTGGTTAACCACATATAGGTTAGATTCTGTAAGAACAGTAAATTTCCATCCCTTTACCTGGTAGCTTTTTTTGCAAAAACTTAATAAAATGTTAGACCCATGCTGAATGGGAGTGACACACTGTTCAACAAAGGAATGAATCTAAGGAAAGTCTCAGTGCATAAGGCTAAGACTCTAACATAATTCACTCCTAACGGAGTTGGGCAAATACTTGTTTTAATATAATCCCTTTTCAGATTGAGTTTATTAGTTAAAGGCTTTCCTAAGCCACAGCAGAACAGCTCTCAGCTGGTGAGAAGTCTTCTGAGGCCCTTAAAGAATGCATTGGGCTCTTGTGGCGCTGTGGTAGCATGCCTATCAAAGAGCCTGGAGGCCTGGGCTCAAGTTCTAGAGCTGTGTGTTGACATCGCCAAATAGGTTGATTAGGAAATATCAAAAACTTGCATTGGGTGGAATTCCAGTATAAGTTGGGGAAACTCAACTCCTTATCCTCAATGCTCATATACTGAACCCAGAACCTCATTAATTTTTTTTAATGCTTTTTAACTGTTTCTCCCATTGTAGAAAAAAATGTCTCTTTTTTTAACATCAACGCTCAATATCTTTTATTCTTCAAGTTGTGTAAGAATTCTACATTTTGCAAATTTTGCAACTTCAATAATTTAAATGTGGCGTCAACAGGAAAAATCTTCCTCCTAATCCCACTTCTAAAGTATTTGGGTTGCTGGGCTTGCTGCAGCCCTAGCTCTGATTACTTCAACTATGGTCAAAGACAGGAGGAAATGCAACAACACCAGAAGGCCATCATACAACAGTCACTGAAAGCAAGCATTCAGGTGCAACAGGTGGTGGAGAAGACAAGAGATATGTTGGTCTACTCATGCCCAGCCTGACCAGACCCAGCTCACTTACTTGGAGCAGCAGACTTGCTTCACTAATTCTCGGGACGATCCAGATGCAGGAAACCTTCAAGGAAATGAGGAAAATGTGCTGGCCTGAAAGTGAGGTTGAAACAATGCGGTTTCAAGACACCCGTCCTCAGCATACTCCTAGCAAACATTCAGGCTATTGAAAGCAAAATGGATGACCTCAGATCTAGACTCACCTTCCCGAGGGAACTGACAGACTATTGTGTGCTCTGTTTCAAAAAGACCTGGCTCATTCCTGCCATTCCTGACCATGATCTACAAACTGACGGGTTCCCCATAGATCACATAGATTGCATGGCATCCTCAGGTAAGACAAAGGGCAGTGGAGTATGCTTCCTAATGAACACCTCCTCGTGCTTGTACGTAGCGACTCTGGCAAGCCATTGCTCCCCGGACCCAGAACGCCAAACAGTAAAATGCTGTCCCTATTATCTGCCACAAGAATTCACCTCTGCCATTCTGACAGGAGTCTATATACCACCCTATATGGATGTGAAGAATACCCTAGACAAGATTTACAACACCACAAACACTCCGGAGACAAAATCCCCCAAAGTCTTTCACAGCCGGTGACTTCAAACAAGCCAACCTCAAGGGAGTCCTGCCAAAGTATCACCATCACATTTCCTACCTCACTAGAGGACTGAACATCCTGGGCCACTGCTACACAACCATCAAAGATGCCTACCACTCCATCCCCTGCCCAAACTTCGAAAAATTAGATCACAGCATTGTGTTGCTCCTCTGGACTTACAAGCAGAAGCTAAAAAGGGAGGATCCTTCAACAAAACAAGTACAATGCTGATCCGAGGCACTGGAAGACCGTCTCCGGGACTGCTTGGAACTTGGGGACTGGACCATATGCAAGTACTCAGCTGAAAACCTAGGCGAGTATGCCACCACCGTCACGGACTTCATTAGTAAATGCACGGCGGACTGTATACCAAAGAAATCAATTAGGGTGTTCCCCAACTAGAAACCTTCAATGAACTAGGAAATCCACTCCCTAATAAAGACCAGGCGTGCAGCATTCAAGTTGGACAACCCAGACTGACGCAGAAAATCCAGGTGTGACCTCAGGAAAGCCATCAAGGATGTAAAGAGGTAATACTAGTATGTTAGAGGCCCAAACTAACCATACAGGCTCCTGTTGCCTGTGGCAAGAGCTAAACAAAATTACAGGATACAAAATGAAGCAGAGCAATTTGTCGGACAAAGACACGTCACTCCCTGATGCGCTCAATAATTTCTATGCTCATTTCAAGCAGAATGCCTGTAGCATGATATCACCTGCCCCAATAGCCCCTGATGTAACTGTGCCTACTGTCAACACTGCAGACATTAGAACAGTCTTCCTTGGAGTCAACCCAAGGAAAACGACAGGCCCGGATGCAGTCCCCGACTGAGCACTTAGATTCTGTGAGGACCAACTGGCGGAGGTATTCACATTCCCTCCCACAAGCTGAAGTCCCCACTTGCTTCAAAAAGACCACCATCATCCCAGTACCTAAGAAAGCACATGCAACGTGCCTTAATAATTACCAATCAATGGCTCTGACCTCCATAATCATGAAGTGCTTTGAGAGGCTGGTCATGGCCCACATCAACTCAAGTCTCCCAGCCTGCATTGAATCTCCACAATTTGCCTACCAGTATAATAGATCCACAGCAGATGCAATTTCCCTAGCCCTGCACTCATGCCTGAAACATCTGGAAAACAAGGACACCTACGTCAGACTCCTGTTCATGGACTACAGCTCCATCTTGAACACCATCTTCCCCTCTAGACTGATCTCAAAGCTCTGAGACCTGGGTCTTGGCTTCCCCCTCTGCAACTGGATCCTCAGCTTTCTGACCCACAGGTTGCCATCAATGAAGTTAGACAACTGCATCTCCTCCACAATAACAGTCAAAACAGTAGACCCCAAAAGATGCATTCTCAGACCCCTACTGTACTCCCTGTACACCTATGACTGTATTGCCAAATTCCAAATGAACACCATTTGAAAGTTTGCTAATGACACCACCATGGTAGGACGGATATCAAATAATGACAAGTCAGAAAGGAGATAGAGGGCTGTGGTATAATGAAAACAACTCTCGCTTAACATCAACTAAACTAAAGAACTGATCATTGACCTCAGAAAGAAGAGAGGAAAACACTGCCCTATCTACATCTATAGAGCCGAGGTTGAGAGGATGGAGAGCGTCAAGTTCCTAGGAATGACATTAACTGACAACCTGTTCTGGACTTCCAACATAGATGTGACAGTCAAGAAGGCACAGCAATGCCTCGTCTTCCTTAAGTGGCTCAGGAAATTTAGCATGTCCACAAGTTCCTGAACCAACTTTTATGGATGCACCATTGAGAACACGCTGTTTGGGCGCATAAAGGCCGAGTATGGCAATTGCTTTGCCCAGGTCTGTAAGAAGGTATAGAATGTTGTGGGCAAAGCTCAGACCATCATGGAAGTCAGTCTTTAAAGTATAAACTCCATTTACATGGCCCATTGCTGTAGAAAGGCTGCCAACATTATCAAAGACCCATTGCACCCCAGTAATGTTCTCCTACAACATTTTCTTTCAGGCAGAAGATACAGAAACTTGAACACACGCACCAACAGGTTCAAGAATAGTTTCTTCCCTGCTGCTATTAGACTGATGATAGACTCTTGAACTTCAAATAATGCTGATATTGCTCATGTTGATCTTGCCTAGTGCACACCCCGTGTGATGTAATTTGTATGCCTCTGTCTAATTTCTTTTCCGCCCTATGATCTTAATGTCATTGCTTACTATGATCTGCCTGTACAGTACTACTCATAACCAGAGCTTTTCACTATACTTAGTTTCACATCAGAAAAAGTCAATCAAATTCATAGCAAGAGGATTTGAGCTCAAGTGAAGGCATGACTTGCTGAAATTGTGCAAAGCCTTTGTGAGACCACTCCTGGAGAATTTTGAGCAGTTTTCTTCTTCTTACTGGAAGAAGGATGTTCTTGCTGTGGAGGGATTGCAACAAAGATTTACCAGACTATATTAATTGGAATTTAAAGAATGAGGGAAATCTGATAGAAACCTATGAAATTCTAACAAGACTTGACAAGATAAACACAGAAAGGATATTCCCAATAACTGGTATCCAGAGCCAGCAGTCACAGACTAAGGACAATGGACAGGTCATTTAGGACAGACATGATGAGAATTTTTTCACTCAGAGTGTCGTGAACATATTGAAATCTCTGCAACAGAAAGTGGTAGAGGCTAAAAAAGAATATTTTCAGAAAGGAGTTACATGCAGTTCTTTGGGCTAAAAGGATCAAAAGATATGGGGTGAATGTGGGAACAGGGTACTAAGTTGGATCCACCATAATAATACTAAATGGGGAAGCAGGCTCCAAGGACTGAATAGTCTATTCAGTTCTGGTTTTCCATGTTTCTATTTGAAAATTACTCAGCGATCTGATATTTCCTCTCTTTTCCCCATCAACAGCCTGGGATACATCTCATCCAGGCCGAGAGATTGTTCAACTTTCAAGGTTGCTAAACCCATTACGATTTCCTCTCTAAGTTAATTTCATCTACCACTTCACAGTCCTTTAACCTGAAGCCTATGCCCATCTTATTCCTTTCCATCATGGAGATCAATGTATTCATTGAGAGGTGTGCCAACTAATGTAGAATTCTATCATGTTATGATCACTGTTTCTATGGTGATCCTTTACTGTGAGCTCACTTCCTAATCTTCTCTCATCACACCTTAACAAATATAAACTAGTCAGGGCCCCAATGTAGATCAAGAATGTAGTGTTCTAAAAAATGGAACTGAAACACTGTATGAACTCATTCTCCAAAATACTTCTGCCAATTTGATTTATCTAATCAATATAAAGCTGACAATCTCCCGTGTTTATTATATAGCCCTATTATTTCATTATTTGATTAATACCCTGTCCGAAAGGGCAACTACTGTTCTCACCAGTGGGTTCTTTCCATCGCTGTTTCTTAATTCCATCTAACGGATTGTGCATCTTGATTTCCTGAGCCAACATCATCTTCTCAGTACTACAGTAATCATGTTTATTATGATGCTAACACAAATGTTTTCCTTTCTTCTGAATCTTTCATCTAATGACTGACGTGAATATTCATTTCCTAGTCTGTATTATCTTGTTGTCCAGTCATCTATCTTTTGAAGAATGCTTTCTGCATAAAAGGCATTTAAGTTTCTTCACATTCTTCCTGCCTCTGACTCTACTTTCTGATGTACTCTTAAGTCTGTACACTCTGTGCCTTCCTGTCACACTTGAGTTAATATGACCCATATCTCTCCTCTGCACTATTATCTTGATTTTTCTGTTCAAATTTTGAAACTTCACCTGAACTCTCCCATTTGCACTCTTATAGTAATCTAAGACC
This sequence comes from Stegostoma tigrinum, assembly GCF_030684315.1. Taxonomy (NCBI): domain Eukaryota; kingdom Metazoa; phylum Chordata; class Chondrichthyes; order Orectolobiformes; family Stegostomatidae; genus Stegostoma; species Stegostoma tigrinum. The sequence goes on along the minus strand of NC_081371.1, from coordinate 22,447,304 downwards.
GATACCCCTATTACCCACCTAATCTACACATCCCTAAATACTATGGGCAATTTAGCTTGGCCAATCCACATAGCCTACACATCTTTGGACTGTGGGAGGAAACAGGAGCACCCGAAGGAAAACCATGCAGACCACAGGAAGAATGCGCAAACTCCACACAGCCCGAGGGTGAAATTGTTCCCAGTTCCCTGGTGCTGTTGCACATGAATCACAAAACATGAGCATGCAGGTGCAGCAGATAATTAGGAAGATGAATGGAATATTAGTCTTTTTCACAAGGTGAATGGAATATAAAAGCATAGCTGTCTTGCAATTGAGAGGGATGGCATAATGGTAATGTCACTGGGTTAGTCATCCAGAGACCCAGGCTCATCCTCTCTAGACGTGTGTTCAAACTGCGGGTTGTAAAATGTAAATTCAATGAAAATCTGGAATCAAAAGGAGCTTGTTAAATGATCATCATGTTGCAAAATCCCATCTTGTAGTTCAAGTAAGTAAATCTACCATCTTTATCTGATGACTCCAGACCCACACCACTGTGACTGTTTCTCAAAACAGTCAGTTCAAAGTCAATAATGCCAATGTCTTATATAGGACTAAACCTGACATTAGTTCCCTACAGAAAAGATATACTTGCATTGGAGACAATGAAGATTCGCTAATTTGATTCCTGGAATGAAGATATTATCTAATGTGGAAAGCTTGAGTGGGTGCAGCCTGTATACATTGGATTTTGAAGAATAGATTTGATACTGAGAGGGCTTTTCCTCCTGTGGAATCTAGAACTGGTGGGAACATTTCAAGGTATTTCTACTTTTATAATGTTATTAATCATTGGAAATTTCTATCCGGAGAGCAGTTGAGGCTGGGTCACTGAGGATATCCATGGCTGAGTTGGACAATTGTTTAATTGACAAGCTTATAAAGAGCAACCAGGGACAGGTAGAAAAGCAGAGTTTATGCTCAGATCTGCCATTATCTTATTGAAGCTCTATGGGCTGAATGGCACGCTCCTGCTCCCATTTCTCAGATAGAGATATTCTTACGTGACCTTAACTGCTCTATAGGAAAAGGGTTACAACACTTTGACTTGCAAATCAGTTGTATCATAGTTAGATCAGTAGCTGATGTATACCTCAATCCAATTCCCTCCCCTTGCTTATATCACTTTATACTCTTATCCAACAAAATCCATTGATTTCAATGCTGAAATTTTCAATGGATGCACAGCCTTTCAGGAAGAAGTGCATGATTTTCACTGTATATTATTTCAAGTTCTGTACCTAAAACTTCAAAACGCAGCGGAATTAATTGGAGAAAACTATTACATACGGTGCAGTACATTCATTTGTATCCTCAGTTATGCTCTCACATTGAACAATAGTCAGGATTACTTTAAAGATTTGACACCCTACAACCAGTATATGTTGCGACATTTTCTGAAGTTGTTTTTATGATGTAGGTTAAGGTCACAACTAATCAAATGCATATTTTGCCAACATAGCTGATGCAAAGGAAAGAAAGATTTAATATCGAGAACTGGAAAATCAATAGTTATCAGGAGGTACAGCCAAATAGATGAATGTCTTGCCTATGCTTGGCATACTACTACAAATTATACAGGCAACATTCTGTCACTTATTATTTGTGTTCTGATGTGACATTGTCTAAGGCTTTTAACTACTTCACAAGTAAGTCAGGTTTAACCTCAGATTTCAACAAGAAAGCCCGCATGATCACTCCCTACAAACCAGAATTCCTTTACTCATCAACATCTATGTAATTATAGCAAGCCTCGAAGAAAGTAATGAGTTATATCTGTTGAGCTACAATTCAAGTAAAGAAAGATCTTACACAAGGTCTGTGATTGTAATCAAATGTGGCACTTCATCCCATAAAATACCCTGCATATGTTTTCCATTGCTAGCATCATAAAAATCACTGACTTGAGAAAGATAATCAAATTCTGCATTCAGCATCTTTTGAGGATTGACTGGAACAAATAGAATATCTTTGTGGCTAACGATAAGACAATCTGATCAGTTGCATCTACCACATAATTGTCTTCCACTAGTCCATCTAACCAAACTTTCTATAATAATCATCCTGCCTACCCTGTGCTCAACATTAAATATTTTTCAAAGTCTCTCTCCCATCTCACCATATGCCCTCTGTGTGCCCACCTTATCCATGTGATCCATCTCCTGTTCCTTCAATGCTTTTCCCACTAAACTGCTAATCACTCAAATTCCCCTCCTGGCCCCATGCTATCTGATATGGTTAATGGATCTTTCTTTTCTGTATAGTCCACATTCCTTAAAAAAAAGTCCTTTGCACCTTCAATTCATCTTCAAACTCCGTCACTTTCTAAAGTCCTTGACATAATATCACCAGCCAAATCAATTCCCATTGTTCGCAGACTTCTATGTTTGAATTCCTCCAATCAGGTTTCTGCCCCTGCCACACACCAAAATGGCTATTACAAATGGCTTTCTATATGCCTATGACAAAGGTAAACCTTGTCTTCTATCATTCTCAACCTGTCTGCAAACTTTGATGTGGTCATCCACACCAAACACCTCCAATGCCTTTCCACTAGTGTCCAATTGCTGCATCAAATGCTTCTCCTTTGGGGGTATTACTAGAGGGACAATGTTAATTTTCACATCTACACTATATGGCACCATCACTATATTACCACTAACCAATGAGGAGGCAATGACCTAGTAGTATTATTGCTGGACTGTTAATCTAGAGACCCAGGCTCAAATCCCACCACAGCAGATAGTGGAATTTGAATTCAGTCAAATATTTGGAATTAAGAATCTAATGATGACCATGAATCCACTCTTGATTGACAGGGGGAAACCTGATCTAGTTCACTAATGCCTTTTGGGGAAGAAAACTGCCATCCTTGTCTGGTCTGGCCGACATGTGACTCCAGACTCATGTTTACTCTGGGCAGTTAGGGATGGACAATAAATGCTGCCCGGCCAGTGATGCCCTCATCCAATTAATAAACAACACAAAAAACTGTGTCATCCCTGCTGATTGCTGATTGCATTTAATGCCCATCCTTATTTGCCCTTTTCTCCTTTCTTTCCAACAAAACTTCATGCATAGATGCTTGGGTAGTGAAAGTGTGAGAGGGAAGAACTGTCTGGAACTGTCTTCCAAATATGACAGCTGCTGGTCAGGAAAGCTATTGCCTCAACAAGTAGCTGATAGTTTGAAAAGAGTGATCTGAAGTCTTGGGAAGTCACTTCATATGTAATGATCATGGATTCTTTTAAATTAACATTGTATACTACGAGGCCTTTTGACTAAAGGCAGTGAGATGAGATATTATGTTGCATACCCCATTTCTTGCACATTTCATGGAAAGTTATATGAGTGTACTGTGGACCATTGTTGGACACAATTTGCCAAGATACATTGACTACCATAATCAGCCTGTTCAATGTGTCAATTTTGCACTAATGGAATCTTTAATCTGTCACACAAGAGGGAAATTTGGTGAAAGAGTCAGTCCCCAAAATGTTATTGTGTCCTTAGCCATGGAAAAGATCAGTGATGATCTTAAGTCATGCCTCAGAAGGTATCTCCTGTGGAAGGAAAAGTTCTCTTGATTGGGGAATTGATGAAATTGACAAATTTCACATGAGTTAATAAGTCTGATCCTTATTAATGTTGGTCTGATATATGGATTCATACACCACTTTTGTAGTTTATTCTGTGCTTACGTAACCTACATATGTGGGGTCCAAATCCAAACTGTCTCAACATACTGCTTGTGAAATTACATCTTCTCTACCTTTAAAGATTAGTTATCTACACAGTCCTAACTCAAATCCTGAATGGCCAGGAAAGCCATCTAAGCTTGGAAATTTGCTGAATGCATTTGTCCCACCCATTGATGGTGATCATTTGAGCTGCTGCAGATGCTCATCATCTGATGGATCTGCACTGCTCAACTGTAACCAAAATAGTTGAGGTTGATGTAAAGACTATCTCTAGTTCAGATATAGTGACATCCACTTGTAGATCTGCAGGAATATATTCATTCATAGCAGAGTTTGGAAATTGGCTTGTACAGAGATGATCATTGAAATTGATCATTGGTTTGTGTATATCTCTAAATCATATCCTAGGATCTTCATAAGTATAGGTAGTCATGGAGGTGCATTTGTCAGAAATTTTTGACAGATCATTTCTAATGGTTTGCAATTGGTATGGATAATGAAATGTTTGCTGAATTGATAAGCATGAAACTATTGTATCCCAAAAATAAAATAGAGCAAGAGTTTCTCTTTTAATAATGAAATAGTTTGAGTGAACTATCATAAGGACTTTAGAACCAAATGCAATTGACCTGCTGTCCTATAATATATACATTCTAAGTCCAATCGGTGATATTCGTTCACAGGTCAGCGCAACATTGAGGGCCGAAGGGCCTGTTCTGCGCTGTATTGTTCTATGTTCTATATGTTTCCTGCCAATGTGGCGAACTTGAAGGGATTGTAAAATTGAATGACATAATTGCTGGATCTTATAGCATTTTTGAGAGATTGAAAAATATGCTGGTGCTCTTCTTGTCATACTTATGGTATGTTTTAACAGACAAGATCTTGATAAGGGAATACCTTGGTCACAAAATTCAGAACATATGGGAATAAAAAGTCAATGAAACCAAGACTTCTTTGTAAATCATGATTTCCTTGTAGTGCAGGTATCTTCAGTGTGTCTTCTGTTTTAATAGGATCAGGTCTAATACTGGTTGATGAGTAGATGGAATTGAAGAAATTGATTCTGCCAATGTTGATTTCACATTTTAGTTTTGGTTGTTAACTTAAGCTTTAAACTCATGTAGGTGATGTGGAATAATGACTGTTAGAAAAACACTTAACAAGTGCAATGACACTGTCACCTTTTCAGCTTTTAGTGTCCATATACTGCCAGTAGCTAGCTGTCATGAGTAGCCTTTAGTGCCCAGTTACTACCATCTTCATCGACAGCATGATGTGCTTTGTATTTTTCTGTATGTTAATCAATGTAACACATAACACAAATAGTTGAGTTGAATCAGGTGTCTTAAAGCTTAGTTTCAATACTCACTATTGACAAGGCTGTACTATCAAAAACATAAAACACATTCTAACTCCTGTGCTTTCTGATGTTTCCATACATTACACACACCTAACTGACTGAGGACAAATAGAGTTTCAATGTGATAGAATCAATGAAGATGAAATGGTCAACTTTATAACAAAATGTCACTTGTCATGACTTTAAGTAATTATCTTAAAGGCACAAGCCTTTGTGGTTAAAAAAACTTGTATCCCTTCGTATCTTCTTATGTGGCCGGGTGCCATACTTTGTTTTAGAATGATCCTGTGAAGTACCTTTTGGAATTTTCATTCAATTTTCATAAGTGCCAAGGTGATGATCCATTTTGGCCTCCGCCACAGGTCCCCAATATCATAGGTGCTGGTTTTTACCCAGATCGATTAACTTCATGTGAGATTAAGAAATTGTTGGAGGCACTGGGTACTGCAAAAGCTATGGACCCTTACAACATTCTTGTCTGAAAGATGTGTGCACCAGAACTTGCTGCAACCATAGCCAGGCTGTTCCAGTGCAGCTATAACACTAACATCTATCAAACAAATGATGTGGAACAATGCCCGAATATGTCCTATACACAAAAAGCAGAACAAGTCCCAGCCAGCCAATTACCACCCCATCAGTCTACTTTTAATCATCTGTAAAGTGATGGAAGGCATAGTCAACAGTGCTATAAGCAGCACTCACTCAGCAATAGTCAGTTCACTGATGCCCAGTTTAGGTTCCACTAGGGCCACTCGGCTCTTGAACACATGACAGCCTTAGTTCAAACATTAACAAAAGGGCTGAATTTCAGAGGTGAGGTGAGAGTGACTGGCCTTGAAATCAAGACTGCATTTGATCGAGCGTGGCATCAAGGAGCCCAAGCAAAATTGGAGTCAATGAGAATCAAGGGAAAATTCTACGTTAACTTGATTAGTACCTGGCAAAATGATGATGGTTGTCATTATTGGAGGTCAACCATCTCAGCTCCAGAACATTTCTGCAGGGGTTCCTTAGGGTAGTGTCCAAGGCCCAACCACCTTCAATTGCTTCATCAATGATCTTCCCTCTATGTTGAGGTGTGAAGTGGAAATTTTTGCTGATGATTGCATAATGTTGAGCACTATTCATGACTCTTTAGATTCTAAAGCAGTTTTGGTTTAGATGCAAAATCCAGGCTTGCGCAGAAAAGTGGCACATAACATTCATGCCACATGTCAAATGGTTTATGGTGGAAAAAGAACATAGAAAGGGTAAATAGAATTCTGGAAACTTAAAGTCCAAATTTTAATGATGGATTAAATTGTCTGACTCTGTCATTTTTGATCTGAAGCCATGACATGCAGTTTTCTGTTGATTGATGGTCATTTTTTGATTTATTAGTTAGATGGACCAGGGTCTTTTCCTGTTAGAACTCTTCTTTTTAAGCTTCCTTAATTTTCTGTCTTTTTCCTATATGGAGGGCAAGAGAGGGACAAGTGGATCCTTTCACTCTGCAGGCTCCAGATGTTTTCCTCAGTTGGCTTGGCACTCAAAGCTTTTAACAGTCTAGAGTTCAACCAGTCAGAGGGCTGTATTCAGGCAGAAATTTCCTTAACTCAATTGATTAGTGCAGTGGACAGTGAAAAAGGTTATCTCAGAGTAAAATGGGACCTTGGTTGGATGGGGCAATGGGTCAAGGGGTGGCTCTGAAGTTTAATCTATATAAATATTATGTGTTGCATTTTGGTAAAGCAAGTCAGGATTGGACTTGTACAGTTAATGATAAGGACCTGGGGAGTGTTGCTGAACAAAGAGGCCTAGGGGTGCAGGTTCATAGTTCCTTAAAAGTAGATTCACAGGTAGACAAAATAGTAAAGGTGGTGCTTGGCACATTTACCTTCATTGGTCAGAACATTGAGTATAGGAGTTGGGATGTTATGTTGCAGCTGTGGACGACATTGGTGAGGCCACTTTTAGAATACAACATGCAACTCTGGTCTTCCTGCTATAGGAAAGTTGTTGTTAAACTTGAAAGGCTTCAGTAAAGATTTACGAGTATGTTGCCAGAATTGGTGAGTTTGAGCTACAGGGAGAGGCTGATAGACGTGGGGGATTGACCTTATAGAAGTTTACAAAATCATTAGGGACATGGATAGAGTGAATAGCCAAGGTCTTTTTCCTACAGTTGAGGAGTCCAGAACTAGATGGCGTATGTTTAAGGTGAGAGGGGAAAGGTATACAAGAGAACCGAAGGGCATCTTTTTCACACAGAGGGTGGTGTGAGCATGGAACGAACTGCCAGAGGATGTGTTGGAACGTGGCACAATTACAACATTTAAATTACATCTGAATGGGTACATGAAGAGGTAGGGTTTAGAGAGATATGGACCAAATGCAGGCAAATAGGACTAGACCAGTTTAAGATTTCTGCTCGGCATGGACAAGTTTTACAAAAGGGTCTGTTTCTATGTTGTATAACTATGACTGTTTGTACTGGTCTGTCACAAAATTTCCCACTCAGTTCTTCAAAAAGCAAAACTATATTGAACTGTTCAATGCATGCCAAACTTGATTTTCATATTGCAAAGCCACCCCGGTATATCAGTTACATGGCAGACCAATTTCATTATAGCTCCTAAAATGAAATATATATAGTCTCTTACACTGTCTTTGTAGCATCAGCAAATTTAGTTATATCACACTTGGTCCCTTCATTCAAGATATTTGTATAGACTGTAAACAGTTGAAATCTAAATGCTTATCCCTGTGTGGAATTCTGCTAATTACATTTTGTCAATCTTAAAATTGCCCAATTGCTACCTATATGCTTTCTGTTCATTCACTAATTCCCTATCCTTGCTAATCTTACTCAAATTAACACGAAATCTTCTCTTCTGTCATCAATTTTTACATGGTGCCTCCTCAAATAGTAGGCTATTTGCATGAATCCAATATTCACTGTGCAAGTAAGGAAGATTCTTTTCAATGTTGGCTAAAGGTGGAGGAGTCTTTGTGCAGGCTGGGAAACAGGGGATGTTATTTCTGCCTGCTAAGCTTTATTTTAAAGCCTTTCAGGCCCGATAGAACATGACAGAAGTGAACAATTAGGGTAAAGTCATTGATATCCTTTTAAAACGATTGATGAGGATAAATCTCAGTAATTGTAGTGAGTCAGCTCAAAATGATAGAAGTAGACATTCTGCTCTCACTTCAGAAAGAGGCTGCTTAGAAAAATTTTTTTTATTGTCACAGGAATTACTTGTTCCATCACTCACTCACAAGACTCACAGGAAACTGGCTGCAATTGTTTGACATGGGCAAGAAAAGACTCCTTGACAGAAATGATTGCTCCCCTTCAGTTCAAGAATAAAATCAAAGTCTGAATTATTTAGTTATGGCCTGCAAATGTCAGGGATCAATTTTAGAAACAAATGGTATTGATATAATCCCATTTGATGTTATTATCAGTCAAGTCAGACCCCAGAGTGAAACCTAATTTAATAGATCATATTTTGTTTTGTAAGGGTTTTAATGAAGTGGTTTCTCACTGAAAGGTAAGCACACAATACTGTGCATTTTGCTTTAACAATAAAACAGAAGTTTTGTTTCTTATTTTAAAAAGAAGTTAAAATAAAATAGAACAAACAAAACTATTTGCTTATAACACAAATTCACAGCTTTTAAACACATGCGGCTGAATTTTTTGCCTGGTTGGAGCTGCAGAGATCTATTGGAAGAATTTTTGCTGTGAAGCTTGGGGAGTTCTCTCACCATATCTTACATAACTCATTGCATTTACTACATATCCACAACTATGGTCACCATTATATCTCTTCCCAGCCCCATCTTACCACGCACCAGTCCCAGGACAACTTACTATTCATTGGATTTTGGCAACAGGCTGGCATCCCTTGCATCTGTGCCATCTTTATAGGTCACTGTGCATTGGATAATAGCAGGCTTTCCAATGTCATCTTCTCATTGACAGTCAGAATCTGAACTTGTCAGAGAAGGGGAAGGTGGCTCTACAATTCTCCAACAGTGACTCAGAGGTCTCATTTGAGGGGTGGATGCTATGGAAGGCTGTCCTCTTCCAGGTGGACAGGTAAGAATTGGACAGGTACAAGAGACCACACGGCCAGACCCTGGATGCCACCTAGACAGTGCCATATTAATAGTGCAAAGGAATGACTGGCAGTGTCATGAGAAAGTCAGTGACATTCTCTATTGCACCAGGGTGAGTTCCACACTGTTCTCTCTGCTATCTCTCACACACTCAATCTCAGGTATTGCACTCACATCTGACAAGACTCATGTTGTACCACTCTCATTATTGACGACACCATATTCCCTCACTTGCTCTCATCCATCTCAAAGCCTTCACACCACTAACCCTGCACTGCCGCTGCACTGTCTCTTCTTATCTCAGAGCACCTCACCATCTTTCAACCACTTGGGCATTACTAACAGTAATGCAATCACTTTTTCTTCACTCAATTCTTCCCTTTCTTTCCTTATAGGAGAAGACTACCCAAAACAAGGCAGAGCAAACCCATATTAATGGAGGGTTGTGCAACATTAGACTCCTCACCCTTTACGAGGAGAGAATTCTGGCCCTTGCAGAAACCTGCAACCACTCCTGTTAATAAAATGTGAGGCTGGATGAACACAGCAGGCCAAGCAGCATCTCAGGAGCACAAAAGCTGACGTTTCGGGCCTAGACCCTTCATCAGAGAGGGGGATGGGGGGAGGGAACTGGAATAAATAGGGAGAGAGGGGGAGGCGGACCGAAGATGGAGAGTAAAGAAGATAGGTGGAGAGAGTGTAGGTGGGGAGGTAGGGAGGGGATAGGTCAGTCCAGGGAAGACGGACAGGTCAAGGAGGTGGGATGAGGTTAGTAGGTAGCTGGGGGTGCGGCTTGGGGTGGGAGGAAGGGATGGGTGAGAGGAAGAACCGGTTAGGGAGGCAGAGACAGGTTGGACTGGTTTTGGGATGCAGTGGGTGGGGGGGAAGAGCTGGGCTGGTTGTGTGGTGCAGTGGGGGGAGGGGATGAACTGGGCTGGTTTAGGGATGCAGTAGGGGAAGGGGAGATTTTTACCTTTAGAAGTCACAACATCAGCAGGTGCTGTAGCCCCCTCCTTAACAGGTCAGATGACTTGGCCCACCCACTTTGTGTATGGTCATAATCATTTTCTTCCCCATTGTGCACTTTTAATTTCCAGAACAACAGATGTGACAATGAGTGCTCCTTGCTTAGTGTCTTGCAGCCTCTGCCTTCTTGTGTTGGTGAGCACCCTCCCAACGTCCTTTCTTGGTCACACTTCCCACAACCATTATAGGATTCAGACCTCCTAATAACCCCACCCAACCCATCTACATACACCTGCACCTGCATACTTCTCCAACCCAGCCTCTGACATTTAAGGTCACCATGACTTGTGTGGTTATTTACTGTAAAGCCAGGGCGCTCCAGATGTGGATGAATGCCTCTTCCACATAAATACCTTTCTCAGCCATGCTTTATCAAATACCCCTTTGCAGATACTGTCTCCCCACCCTCCACTGTCACAACTCTCATCCCCATTTCTCCCAGAGTGCAGCCCACTCCTGAAGACATTTGCCAAGTCTCATTCCCACCTCCAAGTTATCTTAGCCTGTCCCTAATCTCTTCTTCACCTAGGTTCTCTGGATGGACCCTATGGACTGACTGCAGCCTTTTGAGCAATCTTACTGGACAGTGCCCGACAACAGGTACCCTGAAAAACCTTGAATGATGGCTGTCAGATCCCTGTTCATGTTAGATGTATCCCCACACTGGCCTATATTGAGGCCCAGGACTGCAAAGGCACAGACCGCTGACTGAGGAAAACTTGACAGGATTCTTGACCATGGCCAAACTCCTAGACGCGTATGGGGGCTATCCTTGACAGGGCCCCCTCACTGAAAGGTGCCTCTATAGATTTCAGTGAGGACTATCTCCCTGAGGTTTTGGGACATGGCTGCTTGCTTACTGGCACATGGTGCAAGTCTGAGATTGATGTAGCACACAGCTGTATAGCAATATGTGCACCTCTTTGTCTGAGGACAGTTGAACAGCAAGGCAAAATGCCTGGCTATGTGACGATACTAATTCTCAGGGCAAGGCATGGATTGTGCCCTGGGCTACAATTTGATTGAATGCAATGTTGAAATTGTTGGGTCAAGCAGTGGTTCGATATACCAAGTACACTCTTTGCTTTTCATTTTGAATTTTTTTTTATATTTAGCTTGTTTGGCAAGTCTGGCAAGTCAGTCAGGAAGTTGTATATTAATCAGGCACGTTGGGCCATCAATAAAGTGTTTAACATGCAATACTCTCCTTTAACTGCCAACTCACCATCGCCTTGTGAAAAATTTGCCACTCTGTGAAAAGTATAAAATATGGTATGAGATGCTGTCAAAATGGGCCTCATTGAACTTCCCATCTGATTCTTGCCTATATTTGTCAGACCTCTTTAAGATTCCTCCAAGGTTTTGCAGTAACAGACTCCAGAGTTAAAAAACCAGGCGGGAAAACACACCGACGCTTCATCAGAGGCTGCACTGATGATGTTACCCAGCATGGTAATCAAATGTCTGCAGAACAACAAACCAGCTCTGGGAGCCAACCAACCTCAACTCTTTAAGATTCCACCCAGTAGAAGTATAATCCCATTCATCCTAAAACGCTTCTCTCTAAATTGAAAAGAAAAACAATAGCTTTTAGGATAGTTCACAAAGCACAGTCCTGGAACAGCACCAAAAACACACCTTGTATAGAACCAAACAAAAAATTCACTTACACAACCCACACCAGAGTCCTTGTCTCTAACATTTTGACAAGTTTAAAATCACTTGTGATTTTAACCTTATAGACTGAAACTACAGATAGCTTCTTCTGAGAGTTATTCATGCACCTCAGTTTAAACATACTCAACTTTCAATAACCTATTCAGGGTTTTATCTCAACACGTCTGGTCTGAGACTATCACTAATTCTTTATGATAAAGGAACCTAGTTTCATGTTATTCTTCCCTTCTCAGCAGTACTGGTTTATATAGCTATCTTCATCTAAGGGCTCATGAGACTATCCAAAACTCAAAATAAAACGGAAAAAGCAATATCTCTTTCTAAGTTATGGGTGCTTAAGTTTAAATATTCTCTCCTGACCTTCTAAATGCAGCTTATTTATCTTGTTGAGTCATAAAAAGTTTACTAATGTACACAAAAACCCATTAAATCTCCAGCTAGGCTTCAAAAACGATTTTAAAAGATAGCACCATGACTACAGCAATACTTGTATGTTAATTATTAACTCCAGACACACAAAAATCCTTGCCTCCTACTAACCCAGGATTCAAGAATGCAAACTGGCAATAAAGATATTAAAACTATATAAACCACACTGTTTATGTTTCAGTATTAGAAATGAAAATGCACTATTGATATGGAAAATAATTCATTTGGTATGAGTCTGATCTAACTCATGACTTATGTGTGCCAATGTGATAAATATGATATCAATACATGATGGATACTTAGTTCTTACTGTGAAAGGAATAGAGCTTATATCGTCCTGCCAGCTACATATATGGCAGTTATTGTTTGAAAACTCTGAATGGTCTAAGTACAGCAAAGTCCACGATGGTGACAGAGCAGGATGCTTCAAACAGAGCTTGTCCATTCTATCTGTTTCCTTTTCTTATTTTCAACTCTTATGCTTTTCTTCCCCTTCTTTCTTCGCCCAGCCATTGACTCAATGCAGACCTGGTGAAGTCGCCTCTTGGCCTGGCAGAGTGATCTTCCATCCTGGTGAGGTGGCCTCCTGGTTTGGTGTGGTGACATCCTGGCCTGGCATGACAACTTTCTGGTCAGGCATGGCAATCTATCAGTGGCCCAGTGTGGGAGTTTCTCAGCCAGGCATAATGGTCCGTATCTTATAAGGAGTTTGAGTAACTCCTCTATTATCCTTTTAGCTGTGATTTTGCATAATGAAATGGCCTCTAGAAATCTAGTGGACTCATCCATTATGGACAACAAATACCAATTCCCATTAAATTAAGGCCCTTGTGTTCCTCAAATGCAGGAATGGGAATTAAAGGTGCTGGTTTTATTGCTGCCTGAGGTTTTCCAATTACTTGACATGTATGATATGTCTGGCAAAACTCAGCTACAGCCTTATGCACTCCAGGCTAGAAAAAATGTTTTTGCATTTTGGCTTGAGTTTTCCTTTCTCCAAATTGCCTCTTACTGGTAATTCATGTGGTCCCTGCAATATCTCTTTTCTATGACCCACCAGTAATACAACACGATAAATGGCTGCCATTTCTCATCTGCTGAATATGTGAAGGTCTCCATTTCCTCATCAAAGAAATTCATCATTCCATCATCAAGACATCATTTTGAAGATAGTGACATTCTGGGATACATTCAGATTCTTCTTCTATGTATGATTTTTGAAAAAATTGCTTTAGTTTTTCATCTTTCTGTCATAATCCAGTTAATTTCTCTGAATGAAAAATATCCACTTTGTCCTCCACCTGTTCTTGTATTTTCTCAATCATTTCATCAGATATAGTCTCTGATAATTGTACTTCAACTTCCTTATCTTTATTCTTCGATATTTCCTCCTGCTTCAACTTGTGGCTTTGTGACCTTGTTATCACATAGTCAGGAAAAATCCCAGGATATACTTCCTGTAATTCCTTAGTTTCCTGATTTTTCCACTGGCCTTTCAACCACAGTAGGCAGCATTTCTACCTGTGATCCAGCTATATCATTACCAAGGACACACTGTATTCCTGGAATTGAAAGTTCCTCCAGTACCACCACTTTTCCACTTTTCACCAGAAACTTTGCCTTCACTTTGCATAATAGATCACTTCTCGTATCACCATGAATTCCATATATTGCTACTTTTTCTGGCAATAGCCTTTCTAAATTACATATCTCCTCATCTCTCAACATCAAAGATTGACATGCTCCAGTAGCTCTTAAAATTACAATTTCTTCACCTGCTCCTCCTGGCGTATATGAGTAAACCTTGCCCTCGCAAGTATATGATTTAAGAAGATCTGGCACTTTCTTCTCAACCAATCCCTGACCAGGTTGTACATTTTAGTGCAGCTTTTAAGATTCCTTTACTACTTTAACAAAATTCACTGGCCTATCCTGTTTTCCCACATCTGTCTTTCCAGTGTTTTTTCTAAGCCATCAACACTGCAACTTCAGGTGGCCTACTTTATTGCAGTGAAAACACACAAGCTTTTTTACTTCTCTTCCTGAGGATTTACCTTTTCACCAATGTCTATCCCTCATCGATTGAAATTGATGTCAGAAGCTAAACTTTGATTTATGAACCAAATCATAATTATTGGCCATTTAAGCTGGTAACCTCTCAGACTTAGCTTTCTGCTCTTCCACATGAGTTGTCACTACTTCAGGAAATTAAGTTTTGAACTCCTCCAAAATAACAATCTGTCCAAGAGTGCCATATGTTTGATTTATTTTCAATGCCCTTATCCACCTGTCAGAATTACTTTGTTTTACTCTTCCAAACTCAATGTTTATTTGACCAGGGACCCTCCTGAGATTCCTGAAATGTTATCTGTATGCTTCTAGCACTAGCTCATATGCACTTAAGATAGATTATATCACCGCCTCATACTCCCCAGATAATATCCTCTGATGTCACCAGGTTAAAGTCCAACATGTTTATTTGAAATCACAGGCTTTCGGAGTGTATCCCCTTCATTAGATGAAGTGAGAGAGAAGCACACAGAATGCAGAATTTATGGGCAGAGAGAGATCAAGGGCAGAGAGATCAAGAGACCATACAAATAGTGTGAGTGGAGTGCTGAATAATATGACATTGTGGTCAGGGATGAAACAGATGAGTTGTAGGGTGGCGTCTGGAAATTGGCAGTTATTGGTATTGAGTGCCTAGTCTGTTGCAATGATACCGTCTTCGTGGGGTGTGCTGGTGTAGAGTGCTGAAATGTTCACTGTGATGAGGAATGTTCTTGGTTCAAATTGTCTATGGATGCTGAGTTTCTTGAAGAAATCTGTAGCATTGTGACAGAAGCTGGGGGTAGCTTGTACAATGGATTCATGTCAGGTGATCGAAGTGTTAGATGGTGTCAGTAAAGTGACAACAGCTGAATAACAAGCAAAGGGATGGCCTGTTATTCCTATCAAATGAGGCAGAAAGATAATTACAAAAAAATTAAAAATAAGGTGGAGCTGGAGACAAACCAAGTGACTGGAATAACATGATAGGTATAAGAGTCGCCCGAGGGTCTAACCAAAGTCATAAGTAATCGAAAACTGTACAAACTAATTAAGGTAGAGAGATCATGACAATTTATCCAGGTGATGCTGTCAGAAACAGGGTAGTAAGAAAGATTTTACAGATATATAAGTGTGGTGGGGTCACATATAGTGTGACAAGAACCCATTGTACAAGAGATTCTTAGCTTCTGTCGTGACACTACAGATTTCTTACAGAAACTCAGTGCCCATGGACCAGTCAAACCAGGAACATTCCAAGTCACAATGGATGTTTTGGCACTCTACACCAGTACACCCCATGATGACAGCATTGCTATAACAGTCTAATACTCAAAACCAAAGCTGCCAATTTTCAACATTCTACAATTCTTTCGCTTCATCCTTAAACACATGTATTCACCTTTGACAACCAGTTCTTCGTCCAAACACATGGAACAACCATAGGGACCAAATCTACATCCTAATAGGTCAACATTTTCATGCACAAGTTCAAGCAAGTCTTCTTCGCTGCATAGGACCTCCAATCAATGGTATACACCAGATATATTGACGACATTTTCTTCCTTTGGACTCATGGTGAGAAATCACTGAAATATCTACACAACGATATCAACAAGTTTCATCCCACCAAACTTACCATGGACTGCTCTTCAGAATCAGTTATCTTCTAGGACACATGCATCTCCATCATGGACAGAGACCTCAGTACATCACTCTACCTCAAGTCCACAGATAACCTCACGACACTACAATTCTCTACCTTCCACCCTAAACATGTCAAAGAAGCCGTCCCCTGTGGACAAGCCCTGCACATACACAGGATCAGTTCAACTCACTGATCACCAGTTCCTACATGCCACAGTGAACAATTCCAGTGATCTCCTCAGAAAACAGAATCAGGATGTGATCGACAAGAGTACCCTTCGTTGCCCTGTACTTCCCAGAGCAAAGAGACTATGCCATGTTCTTCAAACCCTTCAACATGTCATCGACAAACATCTCACTAGGATCATCCCTATGCCTCTAGTTCTTGCTTTCAAACAACTGCCAAACCTTAAACAGATCAAGTTTGCAGCAAACTACCAAGTCTCTAGGATATCAACCATAACACCACAAAACTGTGCCATGGCAACCTCTGCAAGAAATATCAGACCATTGAAATGGTTATTACCATCACATGTGGGAACACTACCTGCCACGTACATGGCAGACACTCATGTGACTTAGCCAATGTTGTCTATCTCATACGCCGCAGACAAGGATGCCTCAAGGCATGGCATATTGGCGAGACCATGCAGATGCTATGAGAACAGATGAATTGACTCCACACCACAATCACCAGACAAGAGTGCTCCCTCCTGGTCGCGGAATATTTCAGCGGTCAAGGATATTCACCCTCTGATCTTCGGGTAAGCATTATCCAAGGCAGCCTTTGAGATACACAGTGCAGAATCGCTGAGCAGAAAATGATAGCCAATTTCCATACCTATGAAGACGGCCTCAACCATGATCTTGGGTTCATGTCGCACTACATGTGACCCCTCCACACTTCTGTATCTGTAAAATCTTCCTTACTGTCCTGCTTTGGCACAATCGCCTGGATAAATTGTTATGATATCTCTACCTTAATTAGTTTGCACAGTTATGGATTACTTACAACTTTGGCTATACCCTCGGCATGTGACTCATATATCCATCATGTTGTTCCAGTCATTTGGTTTGTCTCCAGCACCAGCTTATTTTTAAAAACCGAGGGAACTACAAAAGCTGTAACTCAGGTACAAAAGCAGAAGTTGCTGGAAAAACTCAGCAGGTGTGGCAGCATCTGTGAAGAAAAAAATCAGAGTTAGCATTTCAGGTCCAGTGGCCCTTCCTCAGAACTCTGATTTCTGTGGAGAGTTCTAAGGAAGGGTCACTAGACACAAAACATTAATTCTGATTTTTTTTTTCTTCAAGATGCTGCCAGACCTGCTGAGTTTTTCCAGCAACTTCTGTTCTTGTTCCACATTCTTTTTAATTTTTTGCAATTATCTCTTAGCCTCATTTAACCAGATTATAGGTCATCCCTTCACTTGAAATTCAGCTATTGACACTTGGCTCACACTCTCTAACACTTTGGTCACCTGCAGGGACTTATTATTTGACAGTCCATTTACACCTTTTGTATGGTCTTTTGATCTCTCTGCCCATAAATTCTGTGTTCTATGTGTTTCTCTCTTGTTTCATCCGATGAGGGGACTATGTTCCAAAAGCTTGTGATTTCAAATAAACCTGTTGGACTATAACCTGATTAGAGAGATAGTAGGAACTGCCGATGCTGGAGAATCTGAGATAACAGATTTTCAGAAGAGTCTCGATTAGAAATGTCAACTTTCCTGCTCCTCTGATGCTGCTCGTCCTGCTGTGTTCATCCAGCTCTACACCCTGTTATCTCGGACAATAAGCTGGTGTTGTGTGGCTTCTGACTTTGTCCTCCAGCCCAACACCAGCATTTCCACATCATGACCTCCTCTGACAATGATGCAAATACCTCAACAGCTCGATCTACTAACTTTTTTTGTATCAACATGATTGCTGGCCATTTCATTTGTTTAGCCACTTTATCAAATGAAATGAAAAAGAATTTTACATCTTTCTCGTCAAACTTAGGCAATGCTTGGACATATTTAAGCAGATCCCACCAGGCTTTTGGCTATGATGGATCTATTCTCTATCACTGTCCACATCCCTACTCCTACTTTTCTTCTCTATCTCAGCACTTTTAAGTTGACTGTACTCTCTAGTCGCCAACTTCCAAAGTTCAAGTTCTATCTCTCTCTTTCTCTTTTCCCTATGTGTTTAATTGTAATTCAAACTGTTTTATTTCCTTTTCATATTCAAGGTGTTTCATTTGCAATTGAATTTTAGCCATTTCCAAAGAGTCCAATGCTGTTTACAGCAATTTTAAATGTCAAGCTATTGCTGCAATTACCTCCCCTTTTCGCGTAAACCCAGCCAACCCCAACTCCACCAATTCCAACAGTTTTGCCTTGCTCACTATTTATAAAACAGCCAAAGTCATTTCTTCCACCCCAAGGAAGAAATGATCAAAAGAGCCACAAGGCACAGATAACAAAGTATGAAGCTGGATGAACACAGCAGGCCAAGCAGCAACTCAGGAGCACAAAAGCTGACGTTTCGGGCCTAGACCCTTCATCAGAGAGGGGGATGGGGAGAGGGAACTGGAATAAATAGGGAGAGGGGGGAGGCGGATTGAAGATGGAGAGAAAAGAAGATAGGTGGAGAGGAGAGTATAGGTGGGGAGGTAGGGAGGGGATAGGTCAGTCCAGGGAGGACGGACAGGTCAAGGAGGCGGGATGAGGTTAGTAGTTCGGAAATGGAGGTGCGGCTTGAGGTAGGAGGAGGGGATAGGTGAGAGGAAGAACAGGTTAGGGAAGCGGAGACAGGCTGGGCTGGTTTTAGGATGCAGTGGGGGGAGGGGACGAGCTGGGCTGGTTTAGGGATGCAGTTGGGGGAGGGGACGAGCTGGGCTGGTTTTGGGATGCGGTGGGGGAAGGGAAGATTTTGAAGCTTGTGAAGTCCACATTGATACCATTGGGCTGAAGGGTTCCCAAGCGGAATATGAGTCGCTGATCCTGCAACCTTCGGGTTGCATCATTGTGGCACTGCAGGAGGCCCTTGATGGACATGTCATCTAAAGAATGGGAAGGGGAGTTAAAATGGTTTGCGACTGGGAGGTGCAGTTGTTTATTGCGAACCGAGTGGAGGTGTTCTGCAAAGCGGTCCCAAAGCCTCTGCTGGGTTTCCCCAATGTAGAGGAAGCCACATCGGGTACAGTGGATACTGTATACCACAATGGCAGATGTGCAGGTGAACATCTGCTTAATATGGAAAGTCATCTTGGGGCCTGTGATGGGGCTGAGGGAGGAGGTATGGGGGCAAGTGTAGCATTTCCTGCGGTTGCAGGGGAAGGTGCCGGGTGTGGTGGGGCTGGAGGGGAGTGTGGAGTGGACAAGGGAGCCATGGAGAGCGTGGTCTCTCCGGAAGGCAGACGAGGGTGGAGATGGAAAAATGTCTTGGGTGGTGGGGTCGGATTATAGATGGCGGAAGTGTCAGAGGATGATGCGTTGTATCCGGAGGTTGGTGGGGTGGTATGCGAGGATGAGGGGGTTCCACTTAGGGCAGTTATTGCGGGGGCGGGATGTGAGTGATGTGTTGCGGGAAATGCGGGAGACGCGGTCGATAGCGTTCTCGACCACTGCCAGGGGAAAGTTGCGGTCCTTGAAGAACGTGGACATCTGGGATGTGCGGGAGTGGAATGCCTCATCCTGGGAGCAGATGTGGCGGAGGCGAAGGAATTAGGAATAGGGGATGGACTATACAAGGCACACCCTGTTTAAACCAACCTAATTCAACACCCGAGATGCAGGGGATGGGGACAATCGAAATGTGGAGCTGGTTTAAACAACAGATATTGCGTGTCCTTGATAGGTATGTCCTTGTCAGGCAGGCAGGAAGTGATAAGGTAAGGGAACCGTGGTTTACTAAAGAAATTGTATCTCTCGTTAAGTGGAAGAGGGAGGCTTATGTGATGTTGAGACGAGATGGTTCAGATGAGGCGATGGAGAGTTACAGATTAACTAGGAAGGATTTAAAGAAAGAATTAAGAAGAGCAAGGAGGGGACATAAGCAGACATTAGCAGGTAGAATAAAGGAGAACCCCAAAACTTTCTACAGGTATGTGAGGAATAAGAGGATGACTAGGGTAGGAATAGGGCCAGTCAAAGAGAGAAGTGGGAAGTTGTGTGTGGACCCTTTGGAGATCGGAGAGGTACTAAACGAATATTTTTCATCTATTTTCATTCAGAAAAAGGAGAATATTGTAGAGGAGAAGACTGAGTTACGGGCTACTCGAATTGAAAAGATTGAGGTTAGTAAGGAGGAGGTATTTTCAATTCTAGAAGGTGTGAAGGTAGATAAATCCCCTGGGCTGGATGGGATTTTTCTGAGGATTCTCTGGGAAGCTAGGGAGGAGATGGCGGAGACTTTGGCCTTGATCTTTGAGTCCTCATTGTCTACAGGTTTAGTACCAGAGTACTGGAGGATTGCAAATGTTGTGCCCTTGTTCAAGAAGGGCAGTAGAGATGACCCACGTAATTATAGACCAGTGAGCCTTACATCTGTTGTAGGAAAAGTTTTGGAATGGATTATAAGAGATAGGATTTATAATCATCTAGCAAGCAACAATTTGATTGGAGATAGTCAACATGGATTCGTCAAGAGGAGGTTGTGTCTCACAAGCCAAGTTTTATGAGAAGGTGACCAAGCATGTGGATGAGGGAAGGGCAGTTGACGTGGTGTACATGGACTTCAATAAAGCCTTTGATAAGGTTCCACATGGTAGGCTATTGGAGAAAATGCGGAGGCACGGGATTGAGGGAGATTTAGCAGTATGGATTAGAAACTGGCTTTCTGTAAGAAGGCAACGAGTCGTGGTTGATGGAAAATATTCAGCCTGGAGTCCGCTTACTAGGGGTGTGCCTCAAGGATCTATTTTGGGACCACTGCTGTTTGTCATTTTTATAAATGACTTGGATGCAGGCATAGGTGGATGGGTTAGTAAGTTTTCAGACGACACTAAAGTCAGTGGAGTGGTGGACAGTGTGGAAGAATGTTGCAGGTTGCAGGAAGACTTGGATAAACTGCAGAATTGGGCAGAATGGTGGCAAATGGAGTTCAATGTGGATAAATGTGAGGTGATTCACTTTGGGAAGAATAATAGGAAGGCAGAATACTGGGTCAATGGAAAGATTCTTGTTAGTGTGGATATGCAGAGCGATCTTGGTGTCCACGTACATAGATCCCTGAAAGTTGCCACCCAGGCTGATAGTGCTGTTAAGAAGGCATATGGTTTGTTAGGATTTATTGCTAGAGGGATCGAGTTCCAGAGCCGTGATGTCATGCTGCAACTGTACAAAACGCTAGTGTGGCCTCACCTGGAATATTGCGTACAGTTCTGGTTGTCCCATTACAGGAAGGATGTGGAAGCATTGGAAAAGGTGCAGAGGAGATTTACCAGGATGTTGCCTGGTCTGGAGCAAAGGTCTTATGAGAAAAGGCTGACGGATTTAAGTCTGTTCTCATTGGAGAGAAGAAGGTTAAGAGGGGATTTAATAGAGACATACAAGATGATCAAAGGATTAGATAAGGTGGACAGTGAGAGTCTTTTTTCCTAGAATGATGACATTGGCTTGTACGAGGGGGCATACCTGCAAATTGAGGGGTGATAGATTTAAGACAGATGTCAGAGGCAAGTTCTTTACTCAGGGAGTGGTAAGGGCATGGAATGCCCTGCCTGTCAATGTAGTTAACTCAGCCACATTAGGGGTATTTAAACAGTCCTTGGATAAGCATATTGATGATGATGTGATGGTGTAGGGGGATGGGCTTAGATTAGTTCACAGGTCGGTGCAACATCAAGGGCCGAAGAGCCTGTTCTGCGCTGTATTGTTCTATGTTCCTACACCAGCTCCTCAGCCACAGATTCATCTGGCCTATCTTTTCATTTCTATCCTCACTGGCACGTGGCACTGGGAGTAATTCAGAGATTACTACCCTTGAGATCCTGCTTTTTAACTTCTTACCTAACTCCCTAAACTCTTTTTGAAGGACTCTACCCCCTTGTCTACCTATGTCATTTGTACTAATGTGCATAATCGCCTCTGGCTGTTCATCCTTCCCATTCAGAGGGTTCTGCAGCTGCTCAGAGACATCCTTAACCTTGGCACCTGGGAGGCAACACACCATCCTGCTGCCTCTTCCGTGGCAGAATCTCCTGTCTGCCCCCCTCACAGTTGAGTATCGCTTTGTCTGTCCCTCTGAGCTGGCCACAGTACCTCAGACCCGACTGCTGCTGCTGTTGCTAGCTCCTAAAAGGTCATCCTTCCCAACAGTATCCAAAGCGGCATACCTGTTACTGAGGAGAATGGCCACTCTGTGCTATTTGCCTTCCCCACTTACCTCTGCTGGTGGTCACCCAGCAACCTGCAGCCTGCGCCTTCCAAATAACCACTTTACTATAGCTCTTATCAATGATGTTCTCTGCACCCCAGATCACCCGAGTGCATCCAGTTCCAGTTCCAGTTCCAGTTCCTTAACACAATCTGTCAGGAGCTGCAGCTGGGTGCACTTTTCATGGGTAAAGCCATCAGGGTCACTGGAGATCTCCCACAACCTGCAAGAGACACACACCACTGCCCTAACTGCCATCAGTCCAGACATTAAGAGATTTAAAGAGCCCTTAACTGTACCCCTGCTTCACCTCTACATACCAAAACCTCTTAAGCAAAGGCCTCAGCACTGCCATTCTAACAAGGGCTCACTCCTTAATGGTTATTCCCTTGTACACTTTGACCTTGCCATTCATCCTCACAAGGTCTTTCTTTTCAGTCAGAGGAAGCAAAAGGAGGTGAAACATCAGTTTTGTGTTTCAAGTTTATCCACACCTTAACACCAGGTTCTCTCTGCCACTGTCATCATGACTGTACAGCAGGTCAGTGTCTCCCAGAATTCCACTGTGATGATTCTCAGCCACCTTCTAATTCACTGCCCTTCTTTGCCATCTCATGGAGGGTGTCCTGTATAGTCATGATGACTATTGCAGCATCTCCCAGAATTCTGCTGTGATGACTCTCAGCTACCCTCTGACTTGTTTCCTATCTTCCTATGTGATGGGCATGACTCCAATTGGTTGAGAGTTTTCCCCTGATTACCATTCAGTTTAGTTGAGGAGCCTTGATGTCCTGCTCAATCACAGGCTGCATTGGTATTAGGAAAAGCATTCACTTTAACTCTCGTGGTCAGCTGTTTTATTCATCTTTGGTTTAAGGGCTTAATGAGATCAGGAGCTAAGTGACCCTTGCATGAACCCAAACTGGCTGCCATTGAGCAGACTGTTATTGAGCAAATGCTTCTAATTAGCACCATCAACAACCTTTCTATCACTTGGTTACCTGATGAATTAAAGCCCTTAAACATTTAGCTGAGATTGTCTGGAAATGGGATTTTAAATCAGATGGGGTTGGAGAATGGAGCTAGAGGATAGAGAACAGTAATAGATCACATTTCCAGCAGAAGTGAGCAATGCTTGTATTGCTTTGATATGGAAAAACAATTCTACAAACAATCACAGCATTATTATAGTACAGAAGGAGGCCATTCAGCGTATAAAGCCTGTGCTGGCTCTTCTATCTATTAAGGTTGTATTATCTAATGCCAAACTTTTCCCATTTGCCCAAATAATACTACTACCCATTACTACACATTTCCTACAATCAGGAGCCTGGTAGGATGGAGGAATACTTCACTTGAAGAATAAATCCAGTTCTGAAGAAAGCTGACAAATAGAAAATAGGTGAGCTGGTTAAGACTAATACTGACTATGTTAC
Source organism: Stegostoma tigrinum (assembly GCF_030684315.1). Classification (NCBI taxonomy): domain Eukaryota; kingdom Metazoa; phylum Chordata; class Chondrichthyes; order Orectolobiformes; family Stegostomatidae; genus Stegostoma; species Stegostoma tigrinum. The sequence goes on along the minus strand of NC_081371.1, from coordinate 22,423,461 downwards.
TGATTTTATAAGGTATTCTGAGGGACGTCTCTACTATACTGGTGAATTATATAGGCTACAAGCATTTGAATTTTGACTGATCAACAGTTGCTAAATGCTTCAATTCCCATTGTTACTCATCAGGCCCTTAAATATTTCTTCCAGAACAGTCACCAATCCATTGGTTTTACTCTGCTCAAGGTAGCGAAGAAAGAGATGTTATGGACCAGACCAAACACCTCAAAACATTTTAAAAAGATAGCCTGGGCTGTAACATTTTCTTCTTTTAAAAGGTAAATTTGAAATGCTGTGTTCTAGATGCAATGTGATGGGTCAAGCTATGTCATGTTAAGCAAAACAGAATTTATTGAGAGACTATAGTTAAAATACAACCAAAGAAAGAGGAATTTAGAATGACAACTTTATTGAAAAACTTAACAGAATAATACATACAGTAAGTTACTAATTAACTTTTCCAATATACTAACATCCCACAAACACACCCCTTGGTAAAAAGGAAAATTCAGAAAAATAGATTTGTCTCACAGGTAACCCAGCAGCAGAAAGAAACCCAAACTTCTACGTGTAACCAAGAGAGGGAAAAGATAGCCTCTACTTCTTCAAGCCAACAACAGCATCAGCTTAAAGCTAAACCCAAAAAAAAACACCAGAAAGCTTGGTCTGTGAGTGTGAGAACCACCTAGGCTAACTCCATTGTTCCAACGTTTTTCAAAAAAAGGTCCGAGGCCTTACAAGCTGTTTACTCTCATGGTTTTGGTAGACTGCTCAGTGCCTTTGCCTTACAACTTCTCTCCAAAATAAACCCAGGACAAAATAACCCCTTAAAACCAGAGCATTTGCACAATGGTTATTGCACATTTGAATAGTACCAAGGATAAACACTTGTCATATCACTGACTTATATGGTAATTGATTAATGTTACAAAAAACCTTTTCAAAGAGAGGGATTGGCAGGCTAATTAAGAAGACTGCATGAAATCATAGATACCTGGGAGAGTGGCATGGAATCAGTACAAACTTGATAAAAAGATAGGGATTTTGCTGAAGAAAATATGCTACATTTAGTTTTGTGTCTCATGAACTATGTCTCTGTAATGTCTCACTACGTTCAGTATAATCCCGTTTGCCTTCTGAAGAACAGAAGGTTCGCACATCTAAAATCTAAACATAAGTGGACACAGTGGAATTATCAATTTCAGAAACAGAGGTTTGAGAAGGCCATTTGGCTTTCTAAGCCTGCTCCCTATCCAACAAAATAATGGCTGATTTACAACCTGTTCCTGAAAAGTAAAGCTTTTCTTATCATTCCTATATCCTATGGCTGTTTTAGTACCTAAAAATCTATTGAATTCTGTTTTAAATGTGCTCAGTGATTGAACATCAACAGCCTCAGTGATACAGATTTCCATTCCACAGATCAGGAACATTCAAATGAAGAATTTTCTTCCCACTTCAGTCATCAATGGCTAAAAGCCTTTTCCTGAGAGAGTGATCCGATGATTTATATCTCCAGCAAAGAAAAACATTTTCTCAGCATTAATGTTGTCAAACCACTTCAGAAGTTTACATGTTTCAAAAAGTTCATGCCTCAGTTCTCTAAACTCCACAGGATGTTCAAGAAAAATCCTATCACTCCAGAACTAGTTTACATGACCCCTTGTTATACATAGGTAGGTATACTGTTCCTTTGCCAAGGAGACCAAGCCTGAGATATGGCCAAACCCTTGTCTTGGAGATTCTAATCGGATTATGATGCAAGCTAAAATGCCATTTATCTTCCAAATTGCCTTGTGTATCTGATGGACATGTCATCTAAGGAATGGGAAGGGGAGTTGAAATGGTTCGCAACTGGGATGTGCAGCTGTTTGTTGAGAACCAAGTGTAGGTGCTCTGCAAAGTGGTCCCCAAGCCTCCGATTGGTTTCCCCGATGTAGAGGATGCCACATATGGAACAGTGGATACAGTATACCACATTAGCAGATGTGCAAGTGAACATCTGCTTGATGTGGAAAGTCATGTCCATCCTGGGCTTCCTGCAGTGCCACAACAATGCCACCCAAAGGTTGTAGAAATAGCACCTCCTATTTTGCTTGAGAACCCTGTAGCCCAATGGTATCAATATGGATTTCACAAGCTTCAAAATCTCCCCTCCCCCAACTGCATCCCAAAACTTGCCCAGCTCGTCCCCGCCTCCCTAACTTGTCCTTCGTCCCACCTATCCCCTCCTCACACCTCAAGATCCACCCCCATCTCCTACCTATTAGCGTCATCCTGCCCCCTTGACCTGTCCATCCTCCCTGGACTGACCTATCCCCTCTCTAACTCCCAGCTTACACTCACCTTTACTGGATCTATCTCCGCCTCTTTGCCTGTCAGTCTCCTCTCCATCTATCTTCTCCTTTATCCATCTTCTATCCGCCTCCCCTTCTTTCCCTATTTATTTCAGAATTCCCTTCCCCAACCACATTTCTGAAGAAGGGTCTAGGCCCAAAACATCAGCCTTCCTGCTCCTCTGATGCTGCTTGGTCTGCTGTGTTCATCCAGCTCTACACCTTGTTATCTCAGATTCTCCAGCATCTGCAGTTTCTACTATCTCTGTCAAGATATGGTGTTAGACAGAGAAGGAAAAAGGCATTTTAAAGACATAAATGTGGCACAGGTGTTCATTCCATGTATCTAGTAACATCTGTTGTTGTATTATTAAACTGTTTGGTGCTGACATGACTATCTTAAGTCAAACAAGCAGAGCATCTTTCCCCATTTGAAGGCGATTCCAGTGCTCGTGCAGGACCATTTAATGTCTTACATCATCATCAATGTGTGTGCCTCAAGTTGTTCACATGCCCCAGTGAAACATTGACTGGATACCAGATTGTTGCTGTCAAGGCTCATGAAATTGATTTCAGGGACAGGGAGGTCAAAGTGAGGTGGCTAAGCTTGTGGTCTCTACATTTTGGACACTGCAGAGACAACTTATTGGAGTAATGAAGAAATGTGGCTAGTTCTGCAAGAACCGGGCAAGAAGGACATTTCCACTGACAAGGATCTCCATAGTCAGGCGAAACAGTCTCAAAATAAATGATAGATGATAGACTGAAATGTGAAGGACTTCAGTCTCTAAGGGGAATTCGAGGGAGATCTTTGAACTTCAGCAGCCACAGGTGAAAGCACAATCACTGAAGATGCTCAGCAATTGTAACGGAATGTAAAGGAACCTAACCAGCCAAGTGAGTGGGCAAAAATTTGGTTGATGCAATATAAAGTGAATAAATGAGAACTTGTTCATTTTGGCAGGAAAAATACAAAAGCTGTATACTATTTAAATGTTTAAATGGAGAGAGATTACAGAACATGGTATGGAGTGATCTGGGTATCCTAGTACATTAATCATATAAAGTTAGAATTCAAGTACAGTGAGTGATGAGGAAGGCATTTGAATGCTGTAATTTATTGTTTGAGAATGGAACATAAAAGTAGTCAAGGTTTACTTAGCCATTAATGGTGTTTATGAGACCACATCTGATATACTGTGTGTAATTTTGTTCTCCTAATTGGAGAAAAAAATATAATTGCTTTAGAAGCATGTCAGTGATTGTTCCTGAATTGAAAGGTTTACCTTATGAAGAGAACTTGTGTAGGTTAGGTTGGTATCTATTGTAGTTAGAACAATATGGTGATCTTATTCAGGCATCTAAAACCTTGAGAGACTGGATACAGTCACTAGGCGAGTGTTTCTTCTTGTGTGAGAGACTGAAACTAGGGGACATAGTTTAGGAATAAGACATTCCCCATTTAAACAGAATGACATTTTGATTTCTCCCAGGTGTTGTTAAGAGTGTCAATTCTCTTCCCCAGAAGACCAGGTCTTTAAATTTATTCAAGACTGAGTTGGATTTTTGATAGGCATTAAGGAATATGGACAGGAAAGCAAGCTGAGACCACAACAAGATCAGACAGGTTCTTATTGAGTGGAATTATAAACATTCCTGCACCTGCTGAGGTTGCCATGAAAGTTCCTCCTTATCAAAATCTTCCCTTGTCTGAGGATAAATCACCACCAGTCATCTTTCTCTAATGAGAGAGCAACCCTATAGCCCTCTGGCGCTATGGTAACTTTACGACATTACTATTATTGAATGGTAAACTAGGAGCAAAGGATCAAATGGCTTTCTCCTGTTCCTATGTTCCTAATGCCAATCAGGATTTTTGGCATAATGATGGAATAAGGCAACTACTCAAATAAGGCAGGATGGACACAAGAACATAAGAAACAGGAACCATCTAGCCCATCAAGCCAGCCTTGCCGTTCAACAAGATGACCGATCTGCCCCAGGCCTTAACTCCTGTTTTGTGTCAGCTCATCATAGCCATCAACTTTCTCCTCTTTTCAGTACTTTCAGTGATCAAGCTTCCACAATTCTCTGGAATACAGAATTTTAAATATTCACTGCCCTCTTACAGAATCTCAATTTTAAATGCACATCCTGTAACTACCCTACCTCCCCGTTCAAATCAATGTCTACCCTCTGAAGTCCACTCAGAATCTTGTATTTTTTCAATACGATCACCCTTTATTCTTGTACATGTTAATGAATAAAGGCCTAACCTGTTTAGCTGAATTTAAATTAGCCTAATGAAGTTCTTTTGAACTGCTTCCAACACCAATACTTCTTTTCTTAGCTACGGGGGCCAAACTGTATGTAGTACTCCAGGTGCAGCTTAAACAACATCCTGTGCAGTTTTAACAAGACTACCTTATTTTTAAACTCAAATCCCCTAGCAATAAAGCCCAACATTTCATTTGCCTTCCTGGTTACTTGGTGTAGTTGCTATGGCTGTACTTTCTTGGATTCTTTCTCCGTTTAAACAACAGCCTGCCTTTTGATCAGAGATGATGGGAACTGCAGATGCTGGAGAATCCAAGATAACAAAGCGTGAAGCTGGATGAACACAGCAGGCCAAGCAGCATCTCAGGAGACAAAAGCTGATGTTTCGGGCCTAGACCCTTCATCAGAGAGGGGGATGGGGAGAGGGTTCTGGAATAAATAGGGAGAGAGGGGGAGGCGGACCGAAGGTGGAGAGAAAAGAAGATCCCAAAACCAGCCCAGCTTGTCCCCGCCTCCCTAACCTGTTCTTCTTCTCATCTATCCCTTCCTCCCACCTCAAGCCGCACCTCCATTTCCTACCTACTAACCTCATCCCACCTCCTTGACCTGTCCATCTTCCCTGGACTGACCTATCCCCTCCCTACCTCCCCACCTATACTCTCCTCTCTACCTATCTTCTTTTCTCTCCATCTTCGGTCCGCCTTCCCCTCTCTCCCTATTTATTCCAGAACCCGCTCCCCATCCCCCCTCTCTGATCAAGGATCTAGGCCTGAAACTTCAGCATTTGTGCTCCTGAGATGCTGCTTGGCCTGCTGTGTTCATCCAGCTTCACACTTTGTTAGCCTGCCTTTTGATTCTGCCTATCAAAGCACATAGTCTCATGTTTTCTAGCATTAAACTCCATTGCCAAAATTTTATCCATTGTTTCAACTTATCGATATCCCTTTGTCCTTATGTTCTCATTGCAACATGTTCTTATTTGCAACCTGCAACTTATTTTAGCTGCCGTTTTCCTACTTCACATTAATTCCCCAATTCCATGTCACAAGGATCCCACACACGCGTTAGCTATGCTCTTTTTATATAGCCACAGAAGGCCTTGCTACTTGTTTTATATTTATTGACAATTTATTTTCATTAACCAACTTAGCCACACTTTATTAGCTTTTGAGTTATCTGATGCTGGTTCCTAAAATTAAACCAAGCCTTTGGTCTACCACTAGGTTTTCCTGCTTTTTTTTTATTGACTACTCTCTTTTACCACGTTTGTTACACATGGATAGTTCATTCTTCCAACTGAGTTCTTCTTCTTGACAGGAACAAATTTTTGCTCTTGTTATTGCAATATTATAGAGTTTAGAACTTTAATAACTGTTCATGGATTGATTGAATGAACAAAAGATAAATGGTAACACACAGCAATAATTCTGTCTGGACTAGTGGTTAAGAAACAAAGACAAGTTGTTACACAGAGATTCTGAGCAATTAGGTAAACTAAACTGCTTTGACACCTGCCTGTTAAACTGGATACTTCACGGCAATAAAGGACAAGGATTGCCCAGCATAAGAATTTAAGGTGTTAATCACAGGAAAGCTGTGTCTTTGAACAGACAGGCAGTATCAAATGTAGTAAGAAACAAAAAAATTACTTTTGATAAGAAAGCCAGCTGCAGACACGCAGTAACTCAGATGACTCTAAAGAAATAATCAATATATCACCTCAGAGACTAAAGAATGAAAATTTGTATAAGAATCGAACACCAGAAACCCCCTTTAGCAGAACTCTAGAAACAAGTTAAGAAGCTACTGGGAATGTTAACACTGCATGTTTTTTTTTGAATGATTGTTCATTTTTAGTTTTATTTTAGCAGATCTGTTATTCCATTGAAAAAAATTATTTTATAATTTAACAACAGACAAAGAGAAATGCAGGTATAATTTCACCTACTGAAAATTTCACACTCTTTCATAGGCCCCTAATGTGGTTCTGTTTCATTAAATGAGTTGAGACTGCTGAAAAGCATTTCATTCTTTGATTTCTTATGGTTTTGTACCAATATAGCTTTTTCTATCCAGATCAGCACTAGATCATTTTCACATGATTTATTTTTAAGTAAATGTGCGAATCAACAGCTTTAATGAACCATTTATTTCAGTAGCACCAAGTAACTTGTGGAATTGTCAGAATAAATGAGGAAGCTCCAAGCAAGTACGATTAATAAATATGTGAAGCAGTGCATTCTGGGAGACATTGGTTTAGTCGCCACAACTGAACAGCGGATTGAGGAAGAACCCCATGTCAAGGAATGATAATCCCCAGAAGTTACACTACTGTAGTGTTTCTACTCTTCCCATCCCCCAACCCCCATCTTCCTCTAACCAAAAGAAAAAATGGGAGATATTGAGATAGGCTGTTAGAAAGTAGATTGCAGCCTGTAAGGAACTTGGAATGTTTGCAAAGGTTGCATTGCAATTTAAGTAACCAGTTAATTGGAAATTACCAACAAAATAGTTTGAGAGGGGCTGCTGTATTAGGGTTATTTAACTAACATAGGTGGAAGATGGAAGTGCTGCTGCCAGTTGGACAAAGTGTGGGCTTAGGTGAATACTGTGCTTCAGTGAGTAAGGCAAGCAATGTAAAGGCGAGGTGTTTGGGCAGTGGTGTGCTCTTCCTTCCAGAAGTGGGAGATCAGGGAATAATCTAGTATCCCTAAGAACTTGTCTACAGGAAATGTGACCAACTGCAGCTCCTCACTGCATCGGTCGATTGGAGCAGCAGTTGTACACACCGAGGAGCATAGATGGGGCAGCGAGTGCTGTATACGGGAAGTGGACACACCACTGGTTCAGTCAGGTAAATGGGTAATTGTCAGGAGCAACAGGCAGGTAGTGCAGAGTCTCTTGTGTCTATTCTGCTCTGTAACAGATATACCATTTTGGATACAGTTGGGGATGTAAGCCTCTCAGGGGATTTTAACAACAGCAAACAGACCTGTGGCACCACAACTAGCTCTGGTGGAGAGCAGGGTCAGGCAAAATGAGTGACAGTGGTAGTTAGGGACACAGACAGGCACTTCAGTGGCTGAATTCGACATTCCAAGATGATGTGTTGCCTGCCTGATGTCAGAGTCAAGGTCATCTCTGAGCAGTTGCATGAAATTCTGAAGGGGGAGGGTGAGCAGGAAGAGGTCACTGTGCACATTAGTATAACAACGTAGGTAGAAAGAGGGATGAAGTCCTGCGGAGTGAGTACAGGGAGTTAGGAAAGAGGTTGAAAAGCAGGACCTCAAGGGTATTAATCTCTGGATTACTACCACTGCCATATGCTAATGAAGCAAGGAATAGAAAGATAGGACAAATGAATGCTTAGCTAAGAAGCTGGTGCAAAGGACAAGATCTAAGTTTCTTAGATCATTGGGTCCTTTCCTAGGGTGGGGGTGACCTGTACAAGAGGGAGCAGTTAAACAACTTGGAGGGGAACTAATATCCTCATAATGAGATTTGTTTGTGCTACTCAGGATGGCTTAAATTAGAGTGGCAGGGGACTAGGAACCAGAGCAGCAGGTCAGTTGCAGATATGGGTGGAGAAATGTCAGATGGTGTTTAATTGGGTAAGTGTATATATTTTTGGAGAGCAAATGTTAAATAAAGGTATGTAGATAATGGTAGGAACCTGAACAGCATTTATGTACAGAGGGATCTTGCGGTTCAAGTCCATAACTTTCTGTAAGTGGCCACACAAGTAGATAGGATGGTAAAGCTTGCATATGACAGGCTTGCCTTTATTGGTCAGGGAACTGAGTACAAGAGCCAAGATATCATGTTGCAGCTTTATATGACCTTGGTTGTGCCACACTTAGAATATTGCAATCAATTTTGGTCACCACATTTTACAGGATGGATGTGGAGGCTTGGAGAGGGTGCAGAAGAAGTTTACCAGGATGCTGCCTAGATTAGAGGATATGAACTGTAATAGTGGCATGGTGGCTCAACAGTTAGCACTGCAACTTCATGGCACCAGGAGCCCAGGTTCAATTTCAGCCTTGCCTGTCTGTGTGGAGTTTGCACATTCTCCCTGTGTCTGCATGGGTTTCCTCCAGGTGCTTTGGTTTGCTCCCACAGTCCAAAGATGTGCAGGTTATTTGGATTGGCCGAACTAAATTGTCCCTAGTGTCCCTTAGCCATGCAAAATGTGGGGACGGGTCTGGGTGGGATGCTGTTTGGATGGTCGGTTAGACTTGTTGGGCTGAATGGCCTGTTTCCACACTGCGGGGATTCTGTGATCGGCTAGAAAAACTCAGGTAGTTTTCCCTGGAGTTGCAGAGGCTGGGGCGAATCTTGATAGAAGCCTATAAAATTATAAGTTGCATAGGTAGGGCTAATGGTTAGAATCTTTTTTCCAGAGTTGAAATGTCTAATACTAGGGGACATGCATTTAAGGTGAGGGGGGAAAGTTCAAAGGAGATGTGAGGGACAAGTTTTTTACACAGAGAGTGGTAGAAGTCTGGAATGAACTGCTAGGGGTAGTGATAGTGGCAAATTGGATAGGAGCATTTAAGGGACTTTTAGATAAGCACATGCATATTGCAAGGAATGGAGAGATATAGACCAAGGATTGGCAGAAGGATTTAGTTTAATTTGGTGTCACGTTCGGCACAACATCATGGACTTGTACTGTACTGTTCTATGTTCTATGCAAATAATATATTTTAAACTGTGTCATATTACATATTTGTTTCCTTTCATAATTGTTTTAATCCTGTTATGCATTGTTAATCAGTAACTAAGTGATGTTAATATGCCATAAAATTTCATATTTTTATATAAAAAAACAAACTTTATTATACACTAAAAGAAATTATACAAAGCCAGAATCACTAATCAAACACCATAATTTTAAAAGATTTATGCTATAAATCCACTTCTGTTCGTTATACCTCCAACTAATCTGTGTTTTGTGAAATGTTGCAAGAACCTTGAATGTTTTGATTAAGGTTTATTATTATTATTATTATTTGAGTTACGTTCTAGAGGTAATTGGGTTTCGATATTCAATTCTGTGAAGAATAATTACTGTAGGGTCAGAATATCATTATTTTTAACACAGGTCTTTTTTTAACAAAAGCATAGAGAGACAGCTGGAGACAGGCCACAAACGGGTCCAGTTCAGAAGAAAAGATCCACACCAGCAGATAAGTTGTTTAACAGCCTAACTGTAGTCAAACCTTGAGTTTTTTTTTGCACAGTTCAGTGAGAAAGGCCAGTGAATTAGACTGTCGGTGTGTCTCAGGATAAGAGAGTAATAAAGAGAATCACCTGGTCATTGCACAGAAATACACGAAAAGGAGATGCTTGCAAAATTGGCAGTCAAGTAAGAAATTAAACAGTGAAGATCACAGTAATACTTCTACCATGGTAATGAAATTGCAAAAGTAAGACTTATGGTCTACCAAGCTGGTTTCACTTTGAAATATGACTTGTCCAGTATTACCATTAGCTAAAATCATAATGGTGTTTATTCACTGTTGCTGGGCAAACCCAAAGGTATGCCATAGTCCTTGGTTTGGCTAAGTGATTGCTATTTTTCTTCAATACTTCTTAAGTTTAGGCCATTCAGTTCAAGCATGGAATTCACTGTCTTCTTGCTTAGCTATTCAGACAAAGAAAAATGCTAGTGCCTAATAGCCCTCTATGCCTCCAATGTTTCCAATAGCTGATCCAACATCTGATTCCTAGTTTCTAGCAGATGAATTCTATCTGTTCTGTTGGCTGCTGGCTTTTGTGAGCAAGGACACACAGATAACATAAGCATATGAAACATGAAAATATGGCATGCTTCAGGATATTCCTATGAAAAAATCTCTCTGATTCATTTAACCATATGAGTAATTTAAATTTCTGACAGATATAATTACACTTTCTCTAGACTTGTTCTTCCTATTCCCTTGTTGACCTACAGTTTTTAGCTTTCTTTCATCTGGGATGCGCATAAACAATTTAAAAGTTTTCTTTGAGACAAGGGTGCATCTTCTGTGACCACTACAAGTCCACAAATAAATAATTCATTGTTTAAACTGTAATCCAGTTGTGAGGAAGTGTCGTTGGACCTGAAACATTAACTCTGATTTCTCTGGACAGATGCTGCCTGACCTCATGAGCTTTTCCAGCAATTTCTGTTTTCATTTCTGATTCTAGCATCAGCAGTTCATTCGATTTTTAATTCATTGTTTACATTTTTCACCTCAAACCTTGTAAGATAAACTCAAGTTATGTTTTAAATGAATCAACACATAACGTGTTTTACATATATATTAGATGCATGCCAGTTTCTTAACCTAGTGTTTCCAGTACATCTAATATTTTCTTAAACTCAGTTATATTCTAAAACATGAACTAGTTATTTATAAAAGGGTGTACTCTCTAACTTAAATCATAACACTGTAGATACTAGAAATTGAAACAAACATTGAGAATGCTTAAGGCATTCAGCAGTTCTGGCAATATAGTGTAAGACAGAAACAGAATTAATATTTTGAATCTGGTTTGACTTCACAGTTCTGAAGAGTTACACCACACTGAAAATGTTAACTCTGTTTCTCTCTCCACAGATGCTGCCAGATCTGCTGTGTTTCTCCAGTATTCTTTGTTACTTTGATACTCCTAACAAAACAATAGCCGTACTAAAGATGTTATTAACTGCAAATAGGGTTTAACTAAGGGCTATACAATGAAATCAATCATTGAAATGCTTCCCTCAGCATGGTTTCCAGCATGATACATTTTAAGCAAGTTAATTACTCATGATTTTTAAGTTAGTGATACATCACTGTAATGATGCATTAATCAATGCTATGCTCAGATCATTCAGGCAGAGAATGTTTGTTTCAAGTACAATCACAGAATAACAAATAAAGTGAATCAATTGTGCCTATGCTTATTAATATATATATATATATATATATACATATATATAAAACAATATTGCATTCTCTGACTTTGATGATGTAAGGAAATAAATCAATGTCTGAACAAATGACCCTACAAATTCGCCCACCAAACAACAACTTGGTATGCATTATTTAAATTGTTAGTAAATTTAAGGCTTGGCCATTATTATTTCACAAATCAATAATAATCACTTAATTGTTTAAGAAGTGCCTGAGTAACAATGAAATGTCTATGCCCCTTGGAAAGTCATAAAGTGTAATAATGACACAAGAAAGCTATAATGAAGGGAGCAATCCAAAAAATAATTAAGAAATTAAGGATCTAGTTCAGATATAATGCAAAGTTACGTAAGTAGATGACCCTCACACTTAAGAAACTAATCAGAAACAAATTAGATGAATCACAATTCGTAATTATTACTGATCATATGGCTTGGAAAATGTTAAACAACACCAGTTTTCAGTGGCCACAGTGAGCATGGAATTTCAAAGTGAAGACAGGAGATTACCACACAGTCAGGAGTAAATGACCACATAAGTATCGGAGAAAGACAGAGTCCCACATGTCACACGCGCTTTAGACTAGTTTGGGAAGCAAGAATTGTGTTGAGCCAATAAAGTCATTGCGTAGTTTTGTTAAGCAATACCTCTGTTATTCAATAAATGTTTCCTGAGTTACATCACTAGACTGTTTCATATCACCTGAACGGTTGAAGTCCCAAATGAACAAATAAATATTCTGTGGATGCAGAGTTTAAATTGTGCTAAAAATATACGCAGGAATCAATTCAGTGATTTTTCTCTGAATTACTCTGAATGCATTCATGTTCCTTTTTAAAAAAAGTAGTCTAAAACTGTACATGGCACTCCAGATGCAGTCTCACCAATGCCCTGTACAATACCTGCAAAATATCTTTACTTTAATATTTCATTTCCCCTGCAACTAAAGAAAAACATCCCACCATCTGTTCTAATAACTTGGTCTATTTGCGTAATAATTTTTTTGTGATTCACATTTCTCAATGCTCAGATCCCTCTGCACCTCAAAGTTCTGCAGTCTCTTTCTATTTAAACAAAGTATTGCTTTTCTATTTTTTTCTGCTGAAGTGTAATTTCAGCCACTATGCTTGTTTCACGCCAGAAATAGACAGTAATCTGGGATGGAAAAGTACTGAGAAAATTTTGGAAGTTAGCATCAGCAGAGAAGTAATTGGAGAAACTTAACAGACTAAAATCTGACATAGCTCCAGGGCATTTCAACTCCACTTCCCTGCACTCTTCCCCGTAGCCCTTGATTCCTTGTGAGATCAAGAATTTGTCGATCTCTGCCTTGAAGGCATCTAACGCCTGAAATCATCATTAGTTTGTGAGTAGAACATGGAAGATCATCGATTGAGCTAAACTGAACTTGGTGAATCTTTAGATTTGCAGAACACCTCCGCTCAGTTCGCAATAAACAACTGCACCTCCCAGTCGCAAACCATTTCCACTCCCCCTCCCATTCTTTAGATGACATGTCCATCATGGGCCTCCTGCAGTGCCACAATGATGCCACCCGAAGGTTGCAGGAACAGCAACTCATATTCCGCCTGGGAACCCTTCAGCCCAATGGTATCAATGTGGACTTCACAAGCTTCAAAATCTTCCCTTCCCCCACCGCATCCCAAAACCAGCCCAGTTCGTCCCCTCCCTCCACTGCACCACACAACCAACCCAGCTCTTCCCCTCCACCCACTGCATCCCAAAACCAGTCCAACCTGTCTCCGCCTCCCTAACCTGTTCTTCCTCTCACCCATCCCTTCCTCCCACCCCAAGCCGCACCCCCCGCCACCTACTAACCTCATCCCACCTCCTTGACCTGTCCGTCTTCCCTGGACTGACCTATCCCCTCCCTACCTCCCCACCTATACTCTCTCCACCTATCTTCTTTTCTCTCCATCTTCGGTCCGCCTCCCCCTCTCTCCCTATTTATTCCAGAACCCTCACCCCATCCCCCTCTCTGATGAAGGGTCTAGGCCCGAAACGTCAGCTTTTGTGCTCCTGAGATGCTGCTTGGCCTGCTGTGTTCATCCAGCCTCACATTTTATTATCTTGGATTCTCCAGCATCTGCAGTTCCCACTATCTTTGGTGAATCTATACACTGGTTTTGGCCTAACACTGATTCGGTGATTGACCAGTCAACCAGAGCTATGTGCTTGCACTCCAGGCCAGGGGTCTGCAATACAGAGAGGGTGATCGTGAAGAAGGTGGAGGACGGAACATCGGTAGACTAGACCTTCTTCGTTATGAGAGTCCTCCTAGATTGCTGTGGCTTCCAAGCAGCAGATACTTTCTCCCAGCAGGGACTACTTCAACATGACCTTCAGGAGTATGAAGAATGTGAGTGACTCTTGAAGATATTCCAAGAGAAAGAAAGTGAGGGTCCCCTTTTCATGTGCAGCACCATTGTCTGTTCTCACTGCACAAAGGAGCCAAGTTGTTACAGTCCATTTGTACAACCCCCATGTCCTGGCAGCAGATGTCCTGACCTTCCTGAGCAAGTACATACAGCTTGTAGGAAGCAAAACTGATGTAGTGAACCCGTTCAGAAACAGGACCAGCAGTATCAGGTCAAGGTGACCAGTGGGAACATCCTCCACCTGCCCTCTAGTTTTGCGACTGGAGGTACAGCAGGCTACCTGACATATTGGTGCAGCCCAGAGTGAGCAAAATCTGCGGGAGGTCAGGGCAGATGGAGGTGAACTGCAAACAGGAGGAACACGTAAGTACTGCAAGGATTCCAAGAGCTGCAATCTGAGTGGGGAAGCAGGCCACCTGTACAAGGCCTTAATAAGACTGGGTGGGAGAGAAGGCACATATGCTCAGATGGGTAGAAGTATCAATGCCAAAGGACAGTGAGGTGCCGTCCATCAGCAGGAAATCTGACATGAGCAGCAACCAAAAGGAGGAACAGGCAGAAAGGAGGAAAAGATAGCCAGCACAGCAGCACAACAACTGACCCAATCTTCACCTGAACAGACAAAGTCAATGGAGAAGGAGGAAACGAAAGAGGTGAGAGAATGAAAACCAGTAAGAAACAACCGGAAAAGAAAAAACACATCAGGCCCCCAAAACCCCATAGCTAAATGGAAAGGAACAGCTGCATGTTGGATACACCAGCAGCTCTTCTGACAAAGAAGATATGCAGTGGGATGGCAATCAACAAAAAAGAAGCAGAACACCACAGGGGAGAAGGAGAGGAGCACCCCCCAACCCAGAAATGTTGGACATCCTGAAGGCCGCAGAGAAGCTCCAGCCATTGAGAAACATAGGGTACCCGCTGCACTACAGCTCCAGGCAACCAGAAGCAGTGACGGTTTGAATCAGGAACTGTAAATAGCAGCCCCTCTGCTAGAAGAACTGGATCTTCCTGGTTTAATTCTCACCCCATGGACAACAGAGCAGAGCAATCTGCCCCCAGGGAGGAATAGCACGGCTAACTCAGTGCAGAGAGTGTCCAATAGTCTGCCCACGTCACAGAAATGCAGGGAGCCCCCCACCCCCAGTGACAAGACCATGGGTGAATGGATATTGGGTAATTTCATGAACTCTTAAAATGGGTTTTTAAATCACCATTATTAACATGCATTGCTGTAAATCTGCTACGTGATGTGTTTCCACATTGGCTTACCTGGCCAACATCAAAGCAGATATTCTGTTTCAGCAGGATTGCAGGATACGGCAACCACACCAGCTACAGGAAATGGCAGAGCTTACGGACTGGGCCTTTGATTTAGGTAGGGGTGAAACAATAGCTGTTCCTTTAACCTGGGTATTCTGCTGCGAAGGGACAACTTCACCATGTCTGGAGTAAAGGAGTTGGTGGGCTGGAATCTCCTTGTAGCAGACATTATGTACAGAAATGCTCCCCCGAGACTAATTAATGTGTATAACCCAGGAGTAAAGAGTGAAAGGCTGGCCATCCTGCTGTAGCTCCCACTGCTGCTGGTGACACCTAGGCTGGTCTTTCTGCCCAGAGACTTCAAATGTATCATCGATGTGAATCGACGATCCGGATGGGCTAACAGCAAACCAGGCGCCACATCCAGATTCCTGATGGATACAGTTAAAGTCGTCAAGCTGCAAGATGACTTCAGCACCTCTCAGGTAGAGTGCAGTGCAGATAAACCTGGCTGTGGCCAGATGGGTATATCCACTCAAGGACAGATTTCCTGTTTGTGTCCCATGTGTTTTCAGTCAGATCCACTGTTGTCAAGCTGATGTTCTTCTCTGATCACTGCCTCCTTCTGGCTGACTGTCACCTACAGGGCGACCAGTGTGTTGGGAGTGTGAAACTATTGACCCCAGAAAACATTGAGCAACTCAAAAGAGATTTCACAGGTTGGAAAACTGCCAAGCCCCTCAATGAGTTTCCAGCACACTGGTGGGAAATAGTCAAGGTGAATATCAAGAGGTTCTTTATCCTCAAAGGTGTTCAGAAGGTCAGAGAGAAGCAGGGAAAACTGTTCAAACTTTAGAAAATCATGCAGAACCTATTCCTGCCGCAGATGATGGGGGTCAAAGTCACAGAGGATTTCCTGGAGGTGAAGAGCCACCAAGCCTCACTCTTTGCCTCAGAGGCCACCAAGATAATCTTCTGGTCTAGGATCTGCACTGTGGAGCAGGATGAGATGTCTTCACATTTCCTCATCCAGAAAGTGCACAAGGAGAGCTCTGTGCTCAGTAGCCTAAAGGAAGAACACTGCTCGGTAATGTCTTCTCAGCCTGATACACTGAAGATCAGTAAATCCTTTTATGCCAGTCATATGACACAAACACGGCAGCCTCTCAGTCATTCCTGTCCTCTATCATGAAGGTCTTACTTGATAGCATGTGGGAAAGGCTGGACCAATCGTTATCTCTGGATGAGCTGACCAAAGTCCTTAGAAAAAAATAAAACTTCTGGCAGTGACAGGTTGCCAGCTGAATTGTTTCAGGCTGTGTGACTTGATTGGCCAGGACTTGCTAGAGGCATATGACAGTATGCTTCTGTCAGGCAGCATGTGTGAATCTATGAGGGAAGTTATCATCTCCCTCATCTACAAGCAGGAGGGGGAGAGGGAGGGCATTAGAAATTGGTGATCAATCTCAATGCTGAATGCAGACTACAAAATCCTAGGGTCAATGCTATCTAGGTCTGGACTGGACCTGGCAATTCACCCCAAGCAAACCAGTACTATATCAGACAGAATGATCTCTGAGGGCCTTGTGTTCCTCAGGGATACGACTGCTGATGTGCAGGACTGGCGGTTGGATGCCTGCCTCATCAGCCTGGACCAGGAGAAGGCCTTTGATAGGTTGTCATACTGGTACATATAGGATGTGCTCTTCAAAATGAGCTTGGAGGAGGGAATCTGCAATTGGATCCAATTGCTCTATACCAACACTGTTAGGTCAGTGTCAATAAATGTTGGAATTAAGAATGCGCCCCGATCAGATCTGGATTCAGGCAGGGCTGCCCACTCTCTCCTGCCTTGTTTGTACATTGTATTGAGCCTTCCGCTGAGTCTATCAGGAAGGATCTGAGCCTAAGAGGGTGACTTCCAGGCAGTGGAGGCCTGCAGGCCAAAGCCTCCCTGTACATGGAAAACTTTGCCTTTTTCTGCTCAAATCTGCTGTCAGTGTGCAGACTCATGAGCATCTGCGACTAGTTTCAACTAGCCTCGGGAGGTGAGGTAAATCAAAGCAAGAGTGAGGCCATTTTTCTTTGGGAACTGAGCCGACTGATCTTTTATCCCTTAACTGTCAGGACAGATTACATGAAGTTGTTAGGAATATAGTTTGGGGGAGGTGGGCCGTGCACAAAATCTTGGGAGGTGTGCCCCACCAAGGTGGAAACTGATCTTTTTGGAGCACTGTTCTCTCTCCGTTGTGGGTAGAAACCTGGTCAACAGGTGCAAGGCACTCTCTCTGTTGTTGTATATGGCGCAGGTCTGGCCCATTCCCTGAAACAGTGCTGTTGCAGTCACCCAAGCCATTTTCCATTTCACCTAGAGATCTAAGATGGACCGTGTTTGCAGGGATTCCATATACAAAACTCTGAATAAGAGGGGAAGAATGTACCCAATGTCACCTTCATCCTGATGGCAACCTTTGTGTGGAGCTGCATGCGCGAAAACCCTCAGTACGCAAACACCAAGTGTCATTATGTACTGAGGTTCTACCTGTCCCCAGTGTTGTGAAGGATGGGACTGGCCTTGTTACTATGGAGCATTCCAAGTAGTTAGACTATTTCGTATCACCTGTCCTTCATGGGTAAATTTGCAAAGAAAAACACCATTGACCACAGCTCCATCAGCGTGTGGTTAGCACGTAGCATCTTGGCGACCCTGAAGGAAAAGGAGAGGTTGGATATGGTCACGTGGTCCCCTGAGCAGACGGTTGCCAAGGTGCAATGGGGAAAGACCGCTGCCAAGTCTTTCTGCTGATGGAAAATAGGGTCCATTCAGTTATCGGACTTTCGTAGTGCCTCAATGCATGTAAACATAAATGCATGGATGGAGTCAAACTGCAATGTTTGTTTCTTGATATGCTACTGTATAGAATCAAACTGCATCTGTGCCTATGTGTATATACAAAGATATTTTTTATGAATATAGTATATGCTTGAAATAAAAAATAGTCTCTAGGGCCGAATACCCTCAACATAGAGTTCTAAAAAATATAGTTGTGGAGTTAATGGATGAGCTGGCTATGACTTCCAAAATTTGTTAAAGTGGGGAATGGTCAATCAGTAAATAATTCATCAATTTTCAAAAGAAAGAGATTGAAAACATTGAAACATTGGCCAGTTAGCCCAACAACATTCATTAGGAAATGTTGACACCTATGATTAAGCAATGTAAAGGCCGTGGCTTTATAGTTTTGTCTTTTTTTAAACTGTGGACCCAAATGACAGAAAATAAAACTGTTTTAAACCAGGTATTTATAAGAATGGCTTTTAAAATTAAGGAACTGGAGCCAAGGGGCTGGTTGTGGATTAGGGATCAATTGTCAATGACAAAGATTTTTCCTTTTAGTTCTCTGCAACAAGCTATTTTCAACCAGAAGTTCTGACTTTGAACAAGGTAACTCAGAGACCTTCCAAATGTGAATCAGCCACCCTATGCCTCTTGCAAATCAGTGGACCTATCAGAGAATGGGGAGAAACCTCTGGATCAGCAAGAACAAAACCAACACAAAGTGTGACCAAAGATTACAGGAATTTTCCCATTTTATCTCCACCCATGCATTTTCTTTTCTCTGTTTGGTATTGGTCAGTTTGTGTGTATGTATGAGGACATTTATCAGGGTTTAAGGTTTTACTTGTTGAGTTTACTTAATTTAGTTTAATTGCGTATCTATAGTTAGAATCTGATTATGTGTAATACATAGTGATTATTGCTAAGTACAAGAATCTAGCCTATACTTTCTATTAACCTGAGTCTGAAAATCAGATAATTTGAGGATTTATGTTTTTTTTAAAAGCTTTAATTTTTATGATGACTTTGGGGATAGCAGGGCGTAATTTCAAGCATGCTACCTCAGTGAATTGTGACAGGAAGTCTTAACAATGCTCTTGGAATGCATCGTATGATAGAACAAGCCAACACGGTTCTTCTAAAAGGGAATGCAGCTTGTTGAGAAGCAGCAATTAATCAGGAACTAGAAGGGAGATGGGAACTCAGAATATTCGCATACGCCAGAAAATACTGAAAATGTTGTCGAAACGTTGAGCTGTCAAGTGTTGAGACCTTCATGATTTTTTATTTATATCAATTTTGGTTTGGAGCTGTGAACTGTGAGCTGAGAACTGAAGGTGATTTATGAACTGTAAGTAGCAATTTGTTTTAATGAAAAGAAAGCAAACAAAATGGTATTTGTTGAGAAGGCTAGGCCTGCAAGTTAATTGTGGGTTGATTCTTGTCCAAAGAATGCTGTTGACATTTCTATATTGGACAGGAATTATGCTCAAACAGATGGCAGATATTTGGACGTTAACGGGGCCTCACAGGGACTAATGTTGCAGTCAGTCTAAGAAAAGAAAATATTGGAAAATCACAGAAAACCACAGTTTGTACTAGTTTTGAACTGTGTGTTTTCGTCAGAGGATTGTGGCTGCCTAAGCTACAGGGTGGAGATATGATTGCCCCCGATTATTCTTCCAATATCAATTTATTTAAAGGCTGAATAGAATGTACGTTATAAGAATTAAATGA
Source organism: Stegostoma tigrinum (assembly GCF_030684315.1). Classification (NCBI taxonomy): domain Eukaryota; kingdom Metazoa; phylum Chordata; class Chondrichthyes; order Orectolobiformes; family Stegostomatidae; genus Stegostoma; species Stegostoma tigrinum. Next base: position 22,403,669 of record NC_081371.1, on the reverse strand, counting down.
TTATTCATTGGGACCTACTGGAAGCTATTTGCATTGATTGATGTCTTCAGAAACTAAATGAAATACATTATTATGTACCTGTGATTCAACACATCATGGAAACAGCTTATGTAAACTGGCCAGTTACATCCCTTCTATTTTTCTTTTGATTTACCTCTGAACCCTGTCTGACTGTTTTTATGAGTGGGGTCTGCAATCTGCAGTCTTTCTCCATTTAAATAATATTCAGCTCCTCTACTCTTCCTGATTCCTATTTCTGTTGCTACAGACTTGCCCCATCATGATCTAACCTCCACCTTTGATAGTCTTAATCTCATTCAATCTATTGTTCTCTCTCACCCTAGTCATTCCTCCTTGTATGACCATCATCTACACTCTCTTAAATGCAAACTAAATAGATTTGAACAGGTCTGCCATAAACTGGTGTTGCCATTCACCTCAGATTTGAGCACTAAAAGCACTAATAGATCTTGCTTAAGAACGTGACTCACTGTTCCATTCATCTTTTTCAACCCTTTTCCCTGTATCTGCTAATCTCAACTAAAACTAGTTTGAGGAACTCATAAATATATTTTGTCACTAAGATTGAAACCAACCAGTTCAGACCCACTGCCACTTCCCTCTGTTCCCCTAGTCCATTGGGTCAATCTCAATCTAATTGACCCTGCTCCACCTTTTGGATTTGATTCTTTCTCCAGTTTCTTTGCTTCCTCTCCTCATGCACTCTCTTATCCATTCAAATGACAACCTGCTCTCTCATCCATATCCCCATATTAAATGACTTATCCCCACTATTCTAATTTTCATTCACTGCAAATGGCCCACTCTTGAAGTACAATGTCCCTTTAGGAATGTCATCTGCCACAAGCAAGGGAATCACTTTTATCCACAGGCTGTTTCGTCTCTGTGCAGTATATTTCAAACAGTTGCATGGTCATATAGTCTCAGAAAACATTGGAAGTCTCCTGACATTTCTTCCTGCCTCTCACTCTATTGGTATTGTTAAAGGTTCTCTCTCCTTAGGGTTTGTGTCTCACTTTTTCAGAGCTGCTGTCGTTATTCTTCCCCTTAATCAAACAATCCTCTACCCTTCCAACATTGTAAAGTGCTTCCTCAGCCCAAAATACTTTTTCTTCTGAGCCCTTGCTTATGCTTTTGTCTCCCAAAATTGTTCAATTCAATTTCTTTTAATCAATTTCTTTCCCTGTTATAATACTAAAACAGCTCTTAATTTTAAGTCCAATGGACATCCTACATGTCTCTGACAAAGTTATGATATCTATCTGCATGTTCTCTTGACTCGTCTACAGTCTCTAACATGGTTGATCAAACCAGCCTTCTCTAATACAAAACAGAAATTGCTAGAAAAGCTCAGCAGGTCTGGCAGCATCTGTGGAAAGAAATCAGAATTAACTGTTCTGAAGAAGGGTAACTTGATGTGAAAAATTAAGGATTCCTCTGAAAAGATGCTGTCAGACCTGCTGAGCTTTTCAAGAAATTTGTTTTTTCTAATTTACAGCATCTGCAGTCCTTTCAGCCTTCTCTAATACCTGTCCATTGTCATTCAACTGGATGGGAGTGGACTCATCTGGTTTCATCTTATCCAGTTAATCATTTGTTTCATTTCCTATTCCTGTAAATGTATCACAGATGCCCCATGGATCTACCCTTGCACCCTGTTCTATTTCTTAAGTGTGAACTACCCCTCAAAGATATCATCTGAAAATGCAATGCCAGTTACCAAATATATGTTCATGACACCTGGTTCTTCCTTGCCACTACTTTACCGGATTCTTCCATTTCCTCTAAACTATCACTCTACTTGTCCAACAGGTAGTACTGAATGATTAGAAATTGCCTATGATTAAACACTGGGAAGAATGAAGCTTTTGTCTTTATTCCTGATACAAATCTTAAGGGATAATTACTTAGCCAAGTGTTTCTTTGTCTCTGTGCAGCACGTTAAAAATTACAAAATGGACACACAATTTACAGTAAACACTACTGACCTCACAACTTCTCTTCCTGGCCCCACTGGCTACCTGATATTGGTAACAGTTCTCTCTCCTCAGGTTCTGCTCTTCTCTTTCAAGTCTTTGGCTTTCCCAGAAACTTTATTCCTGAGACAGCAATTCTCTTGCTCTATTTATTAACCATGTGAAGCTGAATGTGGCTGTTTTGCAATCAAGGTGTCATGTGTTTACAATATCATAACATTGTTCTATTCCTGCCAGGCTTACCTCATCCATATCTTTGTTAATTCGATGTGTGATTAATTTAATGCATACTGACTTCCTAAATTCTACCCTCCATAGACTTGAAGTTGCCTAAAGTTCTAACTCATGCAAGATCCTATTTAAACATCACTTGTATGTTTGCTGACATTGAGTTTAAAATTCATGTCCATGTTTTCAAATCTCTCCTTCACTACATTGCACTCTAACTTAATAAACTCTCCATCCCCACAACTCTCCAATATTCCTTTAACTATGGTGGCTTTAATATTCCTATTTTTAATTCCTCAACTATTAATGTTTATGGATTTAAGCTGCCTTGGTTCTGACTTCTAGAATTGTACTCTGTAATTTCTTCAACACTCAACCTCATTTACTTTCATTACACTCCATCTGCTTATACAGCTTGATATCATATTATATTTTATAATGAGACTGTGAAACATTTTGGGATGTGCTGTTCTGTTAAAGGCACTATATAAATGCAATTTGTTGCTTACTGCCCATGTTTAGATTCCATTACATTATTATAGGGTTTAAATTTAAAAAAGCTGAACGTTCCAAATGATCTAAGTCCATTGTTTCAGAATTAACAAGGACTTTTTAAATTTGTTCATAGGATGTGATTTTTGTTGGTAGGTGAGCATTTGTTGACCATCCCTCACTGCCCTTTAGAAGGTAATGGTGAGTCACATTCTCAAACTGTTGATGTCCAGGCTGTCTAGGTTTATCCATCGTGTTATTAGTGAAGGTATTCTGGGATTTTGATCTATTGTCAAAGAAAAATGGCAAAATAGTTCCAATTAGGATGATGTGAAGCATTCTAGGGGAGCTTACAGAATGATGTTGTGATATATCTATTGTACTTGAGCATTGGTGGTGAATGATTAAGATTGTAGTTGGGATACTGATCAAGTGAGATGGTAAGAACTGCCGATGCTGGAATCAGAGATAACAGAGTGTGGAGGTGGAGGAACAGAGCAGGCCAAGCAGCATCAGAGGAGCAGGAAAGCTGACGTTTCGGGTCGGGCCCCTTCTTCAGCTGCACTTTCCTTTTCAAGCTCCTTGAGTGTTACAATTGCACTTATCTAGGTAAGAGGAGATTACTCCACCACACTTCTGATTAATGACTTGTGAAAGGTGAACAAGATTAGAGAGTTGAGAAGTAAATTAGTAACTGAAGAATTTGCACAGTCTGAACTGTTTCAAAGCTAGAATCCTGTTCAGTTTCCGGTCAATGTTAATCCATGGGATGTAGATTATGAGGGCCTTCAGTGAAGGTGATGTCGCTGAAGTTTTTTTATAATTCCTAACATGGAATTATATTGCTGTTTTCTCACTGCCACTGGGTGAAAGACCCAGAGTTCCCTTCCTACAGCATTGCGGGTTCACCTGTATCTGGTGGACAGCAGTGGTTTGTTTGTTTTTGTTTCAAATTTTCAGCATCCACAGTTCTTTGTTTTTGTTTAGTGGTTTATAAAGACAACTCATCCTAACTTTTTGAAGGCCAGTTAGCGATTAGCAACAAATTGTAGGGCGTGAAAGTGATGCTCACTGCCCGTGGAAAATAAAAAGTAAACAGAAATGTTTAGATTCTCGGACAAAGTAGAAATAGAGTTAACATTTTATGTCCAGTGATCCTTTGTCAAAACAGTTCCAATAAAGGGTTACTGGACTGAAAACATTAACCCTTTTTCTTTGCACAGATGCTGCCAGACTTGCTAAATTTGTCCAGCACTTTGTTTTTGTTTCAGATTTTTATGATCTGCAGCTTTTTATTTTATTTCAGTGGTTAGATTCTCTCTCATAGACAATGGTTGCTGCCTGCCATTTGTGTGGGTCAATTGTTAGTGATCACTTTGAAACATTCTAGATTATGAAGGGCTTGAAAGGGTTGATATTAAGATGTTGTGTCCTCAATAAGTATATTTTAAATTGAAATGGACAGATTTCTCATCTCACATGGAAGCAAGGGACATGGAGAGTACATGGAAAGATGGAGGTGAACCCCAACATCAACCATGGTTGGGATGCATGGTAGAGCAGGCTTAATGGGCCATATGGTCTTTTCCAGATCATGTTTCTTACTTTCTTTTCAGACCAAGACTGAATGTTCCTGCAGCACGTGGGCAAGGACAACTCACTGACGGAGCTGAACAACTTCAAATGTATTTCAGTGGCACCAAGTAGGAGAGAAAGCTGGAAAGGGAATTAATAGCATTTTAAGTGGACCTGCACAACCATCACTAATTGTTGTGGTATAGACTTTAATTGTCTAAGCTGTAAGTCTGCTCTTTACTGTTGTCGGATTGGCATGGCTGTCCACAGAACTGATCCTTCATATTGCTGTTGTGGTGCTTGGGGGAAATTGTTGCTCCTGCGCCATCTCTCTGGTTATTGGATGCTGTGATTTGGCATTGATCATCCTCAAAATTTGCAGAAACAAATTTAAATTCTTACTCCCTCATGGTCTGGTTGATTGCACTGTTTTCCCAAACGAGATGGTCTGCAATACAGAGGTTCATAAGACTCTTTTTCTGAGGCTTTCAAGATATTTGATTGTACTGACCACCTGAATGCTTTTTACACTTGAGAAAATTCCTCCCAGAATATCTGCTTGAGGATTCTGTGATGAGCAGGATACATGGCCTGCCCATCTTACATTGAACTTTCTGGCAGTTGGTACCCATTCTGCTAAATCCATCAAATTGAGCCTGCAGGAACTTGCTATTTATTTGGAATGGGTTGGTTAGCTTGGTTGGCTGAATGGCTGGTTGGTGATGCTGAGTGACACCAACAATGTGGGTTCAATATTCATGCTGGCTGAGGTGATCATAAAAGTCACACCGCATCTTGTTCTCACCCCTCACCTGGGGTGTGGTTGCCCTAAGGTTAAACTATCATCGATATAACAAGGTGTAGAGCTGGACGAACACAGCAGGCCAAGCAGCATCAGAGGAGCAGGAAGGTTGATGTTTCAGGTCTAGACCCTTTGCCTGAAGTGTCAATTTTCCTGCTCCTCTGATGCTGCTTGCCTGCAGTGTTCATCCAGCTCTACACCTTGTTATCTCAGATTCTCCAGGATCTGCAGTTCCTACTATCTCTTAAACTATCATCCACTGCTTCTAATGGGATAGCTGGGCTACAATAACTTTACCTTTATTTGTGATTTAGGTATTCCATCAAAATTCTTATGGTGGACTTGCAGTATATCAGAAACAGAATTCAATGTCACACAAGTTATGTCAGACTTGAAATGTTAAATTTGTTTCTCTCTACAGACTGATGACTTCCTAAATCAAAACTGAATAGAACTGTGGATGCTATAAATCAGGAACAAAGACAAAGTTGCTGGAAAAGCTCAGCACGTCTGACAGCATCTGTGAAGTAAAATAACAGAGTTAACGTTAGCTCTGCCGACTTTCTGCACCACCTTCACTTTTTGGTGTGGGAGGAATAACATCCTGGTAGAATTTAGAACATAGAACATAACTCTCTGTGGAAAAGAACCTACCTCCGACATCTCCCTTATATCCACCTCCACTCAGTTTAAACCTATGCCCCCTCATAATAGCACCCTCCACCCGAGGAAAACATCTCTGGCTGTCCACTCTATCTATATCGCTGATCATTTTGTACATCTCTATCAAGTCACCTCTCATCCTTCATCATTCTAAAGAGAAAAGCCCTAGCTCTCTCAATCTTTCCTCGTAAGACCCTCCCTCCATTCCAGACAACATCCTGGTAAATCTCCTCTGCACCTTTTCCAACGCTCCCACATCTTTCCTGTAATGAGGTAACCAGAACTGAACACAATACTCCAGATGTGGCCAAATCAGGGTTTTGTATAGCTGGAGCATAACTTCACAGCTCTTGAACTCAATCCCTCTGTTAATGAAAGCTAACACTCCATACGGCTTCTTAACAATGCTATCCACCTGAGTGGCAGCTTTCAGGGAACTATGGACATGAACCGCAAGATCCCTCTGCTCCTCCATGCAGCCAAGAACCTTTCCATTAACTCTGTACTCTGCTTTCAAGTTTGTCCTTCCAAAAAGAATCACCTCACACTTTTCAGGGTTAAACTCCATCTGCCACTTCTCAGCCCAGCTTTGCATTCTGTCAACATCCTTTTGTAATTGAGAACGGCCGTCCTCACTGTCCACAACTCGAACCACCTTTGTATTGTCCACGAACTTAATAATCCACTCTTCCACTCCTACATCCAAATCATTGACAAAAATCACAAATAGAAGAAGGTCCCAGAACAGATCCTTGTGGTACACCACTCGTAACTGAGCACCGTCTTGAATATTTTCCATCCACTATCACCCTTTGTCTTCTCAGGGTCAGCCAGTTCTGAATCCAATCTGCCACATTTCCCCCTGTCCCATGCCTCCTTAATTTCTGCATGAGCCTACCATGGGGAATCTTATCAAATGCCCTACTTAAATCCATGTACACCACATCCACTGCTCTACCTTCATCCACATGTTTGATCACTTCTTCAAAGAATTCAATAAGGTTAATGAGGCATGATCTACCACTCACAAATCCATGCTGACTATCACAAATCAAAATGTACCTATCCAAGTCATCATAAATCTCTCAGTTTAATACTAGGTTTCAACTTAATGCTTCCTCACAGGTCGGAGTCAGCCAGAGGTAAAACTTGCTTTTCTGAAGAAGGGTCACTGAACCCGAAACGTTGACAACTTGCTTTTCTGAAGGGTCACTGAACCCGAAACGTTGACTTTGCCTCGTCTCTGCAGATGCCATCAGACCTGTTGAGTTTTTTTTTCCAGCATTTTCTGTTTACGTTTCTTTCTTTCTGAGTGGTAAGCAATAAGAAAAATATCCTGCAACTAAAATAACATTGCAACATTATATAATGTTACATAATATATAACATTATAACAATCTGATTATGCCTTCAAACCTGTTTTGGTACTAACACCATGTGTGGACTCGAATATGTATATATATATTTTTAATCCCCTATCTCTTACAGCAACTTCCACGCTGCCAGCGGAACTCGTCACCCTTATGTTTTCGGTGTTCGATGGCTCTGTAAGCGATTGTGTCGTCTGCCTTGATGTCTCTCCGAGCTGTTATCTTGCCTGTTTGTCGTAGTAAGATGGCTGCGGTGTCGGGGAATAGAGGTATCGATATTAGCCTCGCAGCCTTACAAAGGCAGGATCCGTATATTTTTCGTATAGTGGATGTGGCTAGTCAGGTCGCGCTATACACCTTCAGTCAGAGAGACAATGAATGGGTGAGTTTAAAGTGAGGAATCGCGAGTTTGGAGACTTTCTGGTGACGTGCTCAACTGAATTTGCCACTGTTGCTGCCGGAAGGTAAAAGGAAGGGTGACTGACGCTGAATTTGTCATTACTTCGTAAACCTTTGATGAAACTTTGTGTGTCGAATTGTGGGTAGTGCTTTCTTGTTCAACGTTACAGCACATGTTCAGGTTGCACTTGAAAAGATGTGTATTGAAGGATGTGAGATCTGCATTAACGATTCTCGGAGTTTTAGACTCTCAGACTTTCTAACGGTTCAAAAAGAAATGAATATAAAAACGTTGAATGATGCGATAACATTGGGCAAAAATTTAGCGTGTGTACACGACTCTGCGTATTCGATGCAGCTGAAACTGATGCCTGCAATGTTAAAGGGCTGAGGAAAAAAAAACTTCATGTAAGAAAATTTAATACCAAAACATCGGCCAATTCGACGATTTGGGACTAAAGTTTCCACATATCATTGATCTCGTACATTGTCCTTTGTCCTTTGTTCCGTGTTTGTTCTGGCCATTTCTAGAATCGTTTTCTTGATTGGATGGAACTTTACAGCGTGCACTAATATAACGTGTAATATATAGTGAAATTTATTGAAAGATTACGTTGTACGTGACTTTCAATTTATGAAAATTGAACATTTCATTCATGACTGGAATCATCAATGTTGTACTTTGAAAGAGCAGAGGCACAAAGTATCCTAGATCTTAGTATTTGATCAGTCTCCCAAAAGCTGATACTGATGCAACTCTTCCTTTTAATGTAATGATTGAAGCTTCTTGCCTTTACAGTAGAAAGGACAATTCATAACATGAGTATAATGTGAATTATTGTATAAACAAGAGGTACCCTGGTCAGTGTAAGAATGTAACAATGTAAGTACCTTACCACATCAGTGCCCCCCCCCCCTCCCATGCACTTAGGATCAGGATTCACCTATTCAAACAAACCTATCATTGCCAAGTGTCACTGTTGTACTGCTACAGTGTGTTTAGTGGAGGTACACCTGCAATGCCATTAAGCAGGGAGTTCCAGAATTTTGACCCAGCAACGCAGGGAGTTCGAAGTCAAAATAGTAAGTGGCTTGAAGGGAAACTTGCGAGTGGTAGTATTCCCATGTATCTGCTGCCTTTATCTGTCTTGATGGTATTGCTTGTGTGTTTGGAGTATACAGTCTGAGGAGTTTTGGTAGATTAGTGCAGTGCATCTTGAGATGGTAGGTAGCACTGCTACTTCGTGTAAATAGTGGAGGGAGTGAACGTTTGTAGAAGTGGTGTCAATCAAGTGGCTTTTTCCTGGATGGCGAGATCTAGTTGTTTGAGCTGCAGTCATCCAAACAAGTACAGATCGAATTCCTGACTTTTGCCATGTTGATAGTGAACAGGCTTTGCAGAGACAGTTGCGTTACTAGTTGCAGGATTCCTTGTCTCTGACCTACTGTGGCTACAATAGCATTTCAATGGATAGTCCAGTTCAAATTCTGGTTAATGGTAACACCAAGATGTAGGTGGTGGAATGTTCAGTGAAGGTAATGGCATTGAATGTTAATTGCAAGCAAGGGGTGTTTGTTTTTAGTCACTTAGTCAATCATGGTTTTTAAAACTGGCTGAAATTCTGATAGCTACTGATGTTCTGGCAGCATGTCATGTTGTACAACTAAATGTTCGTCTAAAAGTAAAACTTAACCATATTAATTACTGTGTTAATATTGCAGGCTAGGGAGCAATTTCGTTTGTTTTTATTTCCAGACTATACTTGTGCTGGGGTGTGTTTGCCATTCTTCTGTATGGCTTTAATTCCTCTAGATGTGTGATTTTTACATACTGTAAAACAGTAATGTAATACAAAACAAATCACATGCAGATCAACTCTATACTGCATCATTTTCCGTGTGTATTGTTAAATTTACTGAATTGACAGCTTTGGGAGTTGGAAAATTTTCTCACACCAGCTATCCTAAGTGAGATGATTAATTATTGAGAAGTTTAGGACAGTTTTGTACTGAAAGGTCAGTCTTATCCAATTTACTGCACCATTTCTGTGTGGGCTCCTTGCTTTTAGTGAAAAATCTTTCATTTCGTCCTTTTGAATCTAACCAGTTCCTAATTGTGTTCACCAATCATTGATATCTTAGTTTCTTGAAGGAAACTGTTTTAAATCACATGCACTCATGGCAATTAAAGCTCGTGAGCAATTCACACAATTGATTGGTACCAACATTAAGAGAATAGGTTTTATATTTGTGTACCTCTGAAACATTGTAAAGTGCTTCACAACCAATGGATTATTTATGACATGCAAGCATTGTCTCACAGTCCTAAAAGAATCAAATACTGAGTTTATTTAGAGAAACAATAATGCTGTAATTACGTTCATTGCTAGTGTATTCTGGAAGTCACTAATTAGATGGAAAGATAGAGAAGCAAAGTTTCTGGACTAATAGAGATACAGGAATAATAAGTGGTTACAATAGTGCACTTCAGTTATCCTAATATAAATGTATTTACTGAGTAATTCATAGTCACATGAATTGGCCTATTCTTCCAGTGTCTGCTCCAAGTTGTGGCTGGCAAAATTGCAAGCTTCCACCATGTCCATTAATCGCAATAGTTAGGGATTTGCTTCAACGGTAGCTTTTTGGACACTTGCACTTGTTTTCAGAGATGTCCAGCATTTAGATGTTGTATTTCTATATATGCACGTTAGTCATATCTATTTGTCTTCATCTAGTGTTGGCATTTCTCAAATTCAGACGGTCAGAAAATTCTCTTGAAGTTGAGTTAGAAACCTGGGCAGTTTCAGTTAGTTGGTTTCGTCTTTAAAGAAGTTGAAAGCAATTGAAAATGTTGGTTTCACAGTGGAAATAAGACGTTTATTAAGAGAACAATTATTTCCACGTGGAATAAAAATGATTAATGTGGACCTCAGAATTAAACAAATGTTTTGAAAGTAAAAGATACTTTGTTTAAATTTCTATCTGGGGCTTTTTAATTTGCTTCTGGGATTGGCCATTCCTTATTGACCCAAAAAGGGTGATGTGTTGCTTTCTGGAGCTGCTGCAAGACTGTGGTGTTGTCAAGAAGGGTGTACCAGGGTTTTGACTTGTGATATTTTCAGGGCTTAGGCTGCAGAAAACTATCCTTTCTTACGCTGCTTACGTGTTTACTTTCACAGTATCAAGCACAGTCAGCTTAACTGCTGTGTGAGGGCAACTACATATATGCCAGAAATAATGTCAAGGAACACACAGATCTTTAAGACTCAACATGCCTGTTCTGGGTCCTAAGCAGGATTTAATAGTATAGTTGATGTACTCAATGTAAAAATTCAACTAAATGAGGAAATGAAATGTCAGAACTACCTGCAAAGGTCAGTCAAAGAGATCTGTGGTGGATTCCTTGCTCTGTGTGTGTGTGTGTGTGTGTGTGTGAGAGAGAGAGAAGCCAACTTGTTGCCACGCTGTGAGGGGCATTTAAAATGTATTCTTAACAGCTGTGGCACGCTTACTTGGTTCACGGAGAACTGAGAGAACCCTCAAGACTTGTAAGGTGTAGAAAGCTGTTGGGTCAAATTAAAAACAAAAAAGAAACCTATTTGGACTTTTAAGTTTAAACGTTGGTGGATTTCCTGCCAATGCACTTGAACAGGAAGTTGGTGCTGTTTATATTATGTCCTTGCACTAACACTGCGCTGGAACCATAAGTAGTTTGCCTGTTGTTGCTACCTTTTCCTTGCCCCATTTTCTATCCATGCTCCATTCTGTTCACTGCTTTCCTGTTGCTGCCCCACCTGATGCTTCACTCACTTTCCTTCATTGCCCTGTTTGCTGCTTAGTTGCTGCATCCTCTTTAGTGATTTGTTTGCTGGCCTTGCTTTATACAAAATATACATCAGTTCCTGTAGCTAATCACAGTAATTCCTACATGTTTAATAACACATCTGCATACTTTTTAAAAAAAGTTGGGAATGTGGTGCAAATGGTTATCTCAGTGTTGTTAGCAGTGCAATATTTGAGTAATCAATTGTAGTGACATACATTTTTTATTGCAAACTTCTGTTAAGAGGTGGTAATTTCACTGTCACTGCAACTTCACGTGTGGTGTGTGTGTGTGTCTCCTGCAGTTGTGTTGCCAGTAAGTGTAGTATTAAATAATAAATCTTTACAAAATATACTTTCAACTTCGTTTCAACTTTGTTTCATTCGTATGATGTGCAAACTTTGTGTAAAATGTGGAATTATTTATTTTCATATAATTCAGAGTTTGAACTTTTGCTTTAAAAGTTAATGATCACCCACGTTTACAGCATTGTACATCTTTCAAATTGATATCCTCCTTAACTAAATAAGCTATAGATGGTGCATTCTTCTTGTAATGTCTTTTTCAGTGAAAAAATATTTTTAAAAGCGATCAAATGTCTCCTTAAATATTTATCATTTTTTTTGTTCTTTGTAACCTAGTTTCCCAGTTCACTTTAGCTTATACTGTCTTCATACTGTTGTAATTACTTTTAAGAATCCAGTGAGGGACTTGAATTTCTGAATCTCAAATTCAAGTTCTATTGTATATACATGTTCATAGCTAATGGTCCTTTACTTACTAATCTTGTCTGATTTGTCCATTGCCAGATTTGAAATGGCTTGTTCCCTGTCTGGTTTCAGAATGTTTTAAGAAACTGTCCTACATACCTGTATGAACTCTATTCTTCAGGCTACCTTAATCTTTTATTTATTTGCTTTATTGAAAGAGTAATGTTTCTTGCAATTATCGCGGTCTCTTTCTCACAAGATCTAGTTATTTCCAGTATTTATACCCTGTCCTGTAATGTAGCTGAACATCAGTTGTCATCAGTAGTTTCTTTCTTTGCTTTTGCTATTTCTTATTACCACCCAACGTGACTGTTTGCTTTGATCCTCCCAGGATCATTTCTTACTGATGTACTCATCTCATCCTTTGACCATAAGATTGGGTGTAGGAGCAGATTTAGATGATTCATCATAAAGAGTACGCACCATTCTCCTACTTTCTGTCTGTCACCTTTGATCTCTTACTATTCAAGAACCTATCTTCCTCTGACTTAAATACGCTCAATGATGTGGTCCCCACAGCCTACAGTGGTCATGAGGTCCACAGATTCATCACCCTCTGGCTGTAGAAATTCCTCCTCATCTCACTTCTAAAAGGTCATTCCCTTCACTCTGAGGCTGTGTCCTCGAGTCCATGTCACTCCTGCTAGTCTTCTCCATGATCACTCTGTCCAAGGATCTTGGTATTTTGTAAGTTTGAATTTGATCTTCCCTCATCCTAAATTCTCTCCAGTAGCAACAGAGTCCTCAACCAGTCCTCATGACAAAGCCTTCGTCCCCAGGGCCACTCTTGTAAACCTCCTCTGGACCCTCTCCAAGGCCAACACACCCTTACTTAGATATGGGGCCCAAAACTGCTCTCATTGTTACAAATGTGGCCTGACCAGAGCTTGCTGAGCTGGTTTCTTGTATCGCAGACATTTAATATCATGCTGGGTAACATCCTCAGCGCAGCCTCCGATGAAGCATCAGTGTTTTCCCACCTGGTTTTTAAACTCTGGAGTCCATTCATCTGACTTGCCTCACTTCCAGTTTTCCTTCATTGTGGAATGTATATGGGGTCGAATTCAATGTGTTTATTAATAGCATGCTTCATGGAGTGCCAGGCGTCTAGGAATTCTCGTGCCTGTCTCTGCCTAGCTTTTCCCATGATTTTGGTACTATTCTTCCTTCTGGCATAGTTCTGCATTGCTGCAGTGTGTTGTTGCCCTTTTAAACAGTGTTCGCACGCAGCTTTGTTTGTGTGTGCTGGAATGGTTACTGTTGAGGTTCGGTACCTGGTCCGTGTGTGTGGCTTTTCTGTGTACTTTTGTTTGCAATTCCCTATTTGTCTTGCATCTACCATGACATCCAGGAATGGAAGCTGCTTGTTCTTGTCTTCCTGTCTGGTGAATTTTATTCCAGTGAGGGTGTTGTTTATAAGTTTGTGTGTCTCCTCCAATTTGGTCCATTTAATGATGACAGAGGTGTCGTCCACGTAGCATATCCATAGTTTTGGTTGGATTTGCGGAAGGGCCATCCTTTCTAGACTTTGCATCACTGCCTCTGTTATGAGTCTGGCGATAGGTGACCCCATGGGTGTCCCGTAGATTTGCTGGTATGTTGGGCCATTGAAAGTGAAGTGGGTGGTGAGGCATAGGTCCAATAGTTTGAGCATGTTGTGTTTGGAGATGGTTTCTTGTTCCAGTAATGTTGTCATTGTTTCCCTTGCTAGTAGTATGTCTGTTGATGTAGATAGGGCAGTGACATCAAATGATATCGTGGTCTCTTCGTCTATCCTTATGCCTTTAGAGTTGAGGAATTCTTGGGCTGAGTGGATAGAATGGGGTGACTTGTTGACGAAGTACCTGAGTCGTCTTTGTAGTTCCTTGTCAAATCTGTGTGATGGAGTGCCTGGTGGGGAGACTTTGGGGCTAAGGGTTACTTCCGGCTTGTGCACTTTCGGGGGGCTGTAGAATTGGGGTGTGTTGGTTCCTTCGGGTTTCGTTCTTGCTTTGTTGATCTGATCTGTTTGTTTAAGTCTTTTTAGCGTGTTGAGGATTTTGTTGCCTAGTTGCAGTGTTGGGTCAGTCTGTACTGGCCGGTATGTGTTCTCGTCGGTGAGCAGTGCCAGTGCCTTTATTCAGTATCATTATCATGCGATCTTTGTCTGTGGGTAGTATTGTGATGTTTTTGTCCTTCCTTAATCTGTCCAGGGCCGGTCTTTCCTGTGTGTTGGGTGTTGAGTTTGCTTCTTCCGGTTAGAGTTGGGATTACTGCCTATCTTATTGTTTGTTGTGTTTCTTTGTTGATATTGTTGGTCTTTTAGTGTGGCTCCCAGTATTGCCAGGAATTCCGTTTTGTTGGCGTCCCTATAGTTGTAGTTCAGTCCTCGGGTGAGAACAGCTTTCTCCGTGTCTGTCAGTTTCCTGTCAAAGAGGTTTCATATCCATGTGTCTGTTCTCTTGTTGTTGTTGTTGTTATTGTTTTTTCTGGTAAGTGTGGTTAGCTTGTCTTGAAGGGTCTTTTTATTTTCTTGGCTCTTTTATGGTCTGTTGGCTGATGATGGCTTGTTCCATGTCTGTTCTCTGGTCTTGATTGGTAGCTTCCAGGAATAATATTTTTTGGTGCATAATTTCTCTGTATTTGTTGAGGTTAAGTAGATTTGCTTTGCAAAATTGGCAATAGTGTCCAGGGTAGAAAATACAGAGATAGGGCAGGGGGTGGGTCTGGGTGAGACACTCTTCAGAAGGTCAATGAGGACTCAATGGGCTGAATGGCCTCCTTCCACACTAAGAATTTCATGAAGGAGGATTATTTCAGGAATCCCTCAGGAGTATCATTCACAATTTGGTTGAACTTCAAAATCTTTTCGACGGAGAGTAATGCTGGTTCAAACCAGTAGATTTCAGGAATTAGAGAAGGATAAAGAAAGAGATGCCGAAAGCAGATAAGGGAAAATCAATAGATGAGCCATTGTAGACTCTTAATCAGATGTTTCATAAGTCAGCAAAAGTTTAATTTGGTCAATAAAATTCCAGGGTGAACCACCCATAGTTAACAGCTGGTTAAAGAAAGTAGTCTATCAAAAAACAAGGGCATGCAAAGTAGCACAAACTAGTGTCAGGCCAGAGGATTGGGATTTTCTTTTTTCAGGAACCAGCAGCAGATGAATAAAAAGCTAATAAAAAAGACAGAAAATTGGGTATAAAAGTAAACTGGCAAGAAATATGAAAACAGATGGCAAGCGTTTCTGTGGGTAAATAAAAAGAGAGAAGCTGAAATAAGCGTGGGCCTCTTTGAGGATGCAACTGGGGAATTAATAATGCAGAATAGGAAATGACAGATAATTGAAACTAGTATTTTGCATTGTTCTTCATGGTGGAAGATGCAATAGACATCCCAATGATAATAGTTAAGTAAAGTGCTAATGTGAGGAACGATCTTATAACTGTCTCTCACGTGAGGGAAGAAACACCTAACAAAATAGGCCTAAAGACAGATGTATCTCCAAGACCTGAGAGATGACCTCCTACATCTGGGCTAAGAGTTTTAAATGGAGTGGTGATAGGAATAGTGGAGGCTTTGTTCAAAATATTCCAGAACTTATTGGATCCCAGGAAGGTTCCAGACGATTGGAAAATTGCTAATGTGACTCCCCTTTTCAGGAAGGAATAGAGACCAAATGTAAGAAAACGTCGACCTGTTAGCCAAACTCTTAGTGCATTCCATAATGTAGCAGAGTTGACACGGTTTTGTGAAAGAGAAATCCTGTTGGACAAATTTACTAGAATTCGTTGGCAAAGCTGAAGTGGCAGATGCAGTGTATTTGTCTGTCAGGAGGTACTTGATAAGGTGCCACGTTAAAGATTAGTGCACAAGTTTGGAGCTTATGCCATTGGTTAACATGCAGAAGACAGAATCAGGATTAAAGTTTCAGATTGGAAAGATGTAGATAGTAGACAGCCACGAGGATCAGTTCTAGGGTTTCAATTTATTTATTGTTTTTATTAATGACTTGGAGGAGGGCAGAGTGTAATGCATCTAAATTCTGATGATACAAATATAAGTAGAGGGAGGTACATTGTGATGAAGACATAAGCAAGTGGATATGGATAGGGTGACTGAGTGGACTTTAATGTGGGAAAGTGTGAGGTCATGCGCTGTGATAGAAAAATCAAAAACCAATATTTAAATGGAGAGAGACTCTGAAAAAAGTGCAATGCGAATAGATCTGTGCATGTTGTGCATGAATCATGAAAAGGTAGCATACTGCGCAGCAAGTAATTCAGTGCAGCAAATGCTTGGGGTTTGGAGTTTTACAAACAGGATGTCTTATAACAACTGTGCAGGCTGTTGGTGAGGCTGTGCCTAAAAGTACTGTGTACAGTTTTGGTTTCTATCATAAAAAGTAGTGGCATTGGAGGCTGTTCAAAAGAGATTCATTAGGCTGATTCCTGGGATGAAGGTGTTGACTTATCAAGAATGGCTAGACAGGTTAGGCCTTTAATCATTAAAATTTAGAATATCAGAGTTGGTGAATGATCTTGTTGGAACATTCAAGATTCAGAGAAAGCTTGACAGTGTAGATGTTGAAATGTTGTTCTTTCTGCATGTGGGAGAATCCCAAATTAGACATTGTTACAGATTAAGGGGACACTCAGTTAAAACTGAGATGCAAAGAATGTTTTCTCCTCGATTAGTCTTGTCTGGAATTCTCTATCCCGGAGAGTGGCAGAGGCTAGTTCACTGAAAGAGTTTAAAGAGGAGGTGGATAGATTTTTGAAATATCGGGTTGAAGATTATGAGAAGCTGTTATGGAAGCGGGATTGAGACTTGGAGCAAGCACGTGAGCCTGCTGAATGGCCTATTCTTCCTACTTCATATGTATTTAAGCTAAGCTGCCTTCTCTTGAAAACACAAGTGTTTCCTCCATTTTCTTTCTTCTGTTGTGTGAGCCTCGGAGGTCTGTGTGTGGAACCACATAGTGGCTACATACATGCAGCAGTGCAATTTAGAATAAACTTTGTCCCCTACACCCACCTCATTATTTCGCATAAGTCAATGTAAAACACTCTGTAGAGCCCAAGTTTACTTAGCCAGTATACTGGTTCCAGCGTAGTTCAAGCTGAAAGCAATCCCAATGGCACAGCACCTTCTTTCCTCAGTATTGGTACCATTGTTCCACAGATCAAACCTGTTTGCCCATGCTCATCTTTCATGCTCATTCTCTGAAATGAGATCAGACAGTTTGATGTTCTTAATGGAAATCTGACCACTCTGATCAGTCTGCGCATGTGCTTTTGCATGTGTCTTGTCAAACCAGCCCATAATAACCAATCATTGTCTGAATTACAAATTTGACGTCAGTTCATCTGAACTGAGATTTCATAAGCTTACACCATTCAGAAGCAGAAGCTTCTGAGGCACATTTTGGCTTTCTGTATCTGTGAGCATCCAAAACCTGTGTACTGAAGGCATCTCTTGGCTGTTATATAAGGCAGATAAGAAAAAGCCAAAGTCTGTCTGAGATGTAAAGGGGAAAAAAAATTGATTTCTCGATCCCTGGTTTCAACAAGAGAAAGCTGATCAATTGTCAGGATAGTCAGAACAGCAGATACTGGAGTCGGAGACGCCGGTGTGGAGCTGGAGGATAATTTTCTGAAGAATGGCCCTGACCCGAAACGTCAACTTTTCTGCTCCTCTGATGCTGCCTGGCCTGCTGTATTCCTCCAGTGGTGATCAGTGATCACCATTGATCAATTGTCAGGCGACTTCCCACTGCAATGCTCCAACTTGCAATGATGTTGCTCAGAAATGCAGCCATCTTATCTATTCTGTACTAATTTGTTTGTGACTCAGGTAGTATTTCAAACAGCATTAGATTAGTTCCTAGCTACTCGTTCCACCAAGGGAGTATTTCTTTCTTAGTCCTATCTATGTCAGCGGTACATAGACCAGGACAATTTCATTCCTCCATTTCTCTCCAGTCCCAAAGTGCTGCTCATAACCCTGGCACTAGAGAAGCATTTCAACCTTCAGGTCTTTTCACTCTCGGCTTCTGAGAACAGTGTCTGTACCCCCAACTATTCTGTTCTCCACTATAATTTATTTTCCTCGTTACTATCCTAGCCCATAACATTCACAACCCACTTATTACTAGCTCCCTGTATTTACACATGAATTTACATCTAATTTTTAGGTAGGATGTGAATGCTTTCAGGAAAGTGCTAGAAAGATGATGAGAATGATTAAAGGGATGAGAATTTTCCATAACCAGGATAGATAAGAGAAGCTTAATTTATTTTCCTCAGAAGAGAAAGTTGAGATGAGTTTTGAGAGAAGAGTTTGATTTTGATTGAGCTTAATTTTCTCCATATAGGGAAGAATGTGACTCCATCAGATACTTGAGCTTTTGGCTTCCCCTTCCCATACAATGCCTGAACCAGATGCTTCTTAATTTTAGCCTGCTATCTGCCCTTGAATTTAAATTCTGATTCATATCTTTACCACCCCACCCGTCCCACTCTGAAAACCCTAACGTATTTATTCTCTTCACTAGGTTTCTTGGTCTCCATGGTACCTGTTCTGGTGATGCTAACTTTTGCACAAGGACTTCCTATATGTCTTCCTTTTTTGTGCCTCAACTGAGCATACTCCTCCCATTTCCCCCCTCAATTTTATTTCCCATATTTCTGATCTCATTACTTCATCTCCCTCTTAAAACAATGACTGTATTAAAGCTAAGGACAAGGGGATCCTATTTGCCTCCATATCAAATATTTATCCTTATTATTTCTGCCACTTTCAGCCATAATGCCATATGTGATCCCATCTCTTTGAGCAGTCTGAAGACCTGTTTGCTGCATGACGCAATGCCAGCCCTTTAATGCCTTCCTTTATCACAACAGTGGGCCACTGTTCAACTGAAACAGCAATTCACTTGTACATTAAACTGTGAATGCACGATATTAAATTTACAATGTGGTTTCTGCTACCCTGATCAAAGGCAGACTGGGTGATTGCTCAGCCTTTTAACTGGTGAGCATGCTTCTGAGCCTCTGATTACTTGCTAATTTAATCCTCTGTCCCACTCCCACTGAGATGCCTGTTCAAATGAAAATTACGTGTACTAAGTAGTAATTTAGTACTTTACCAGTGGTATTCTCTGATCTTTTAAACTATTTTTTAAATTGCAGTTTTTTTTGTTTAAGCTTTAAGATTGCTGAAGATCATTACTTTTGAAGCATGACATTTTAGACGCAAGGAGAAATATATCTTTATTCTCGCTTCTTGATGTACATAAAAGCCTGATGAACCAAATAGAGAGGATGATAGTATAATTAGAAAATGGACGCTAATGAGTAAAGTAAAGAAACAAAAGATGGATCCAGTGGAGATGACAGAGATGGTGATTAATTGATAATGCCACTGGGTTAGTGATCCTGAGGCCCAGGCTATTTGCAAAAGCAGTGTGGGTTCAAGTCTTATCATGGCAACTGTTGGAATTTAAATTCAATTGATAAATTCAAAAATCTGGAATTGAGGTCTAATCTTAGTAATATTGATCATAAAACCATTGTCTTTTGGTGGAGAAACCCATCTGGTTCACTCATGTCCTTTGGGGAAGGAAATCATTCCATCCTTATTTGATCTGAACCATGTGTGACTCCAAAACTACAGAAATGGGGTTGACTCTTGACTGCCTTCTGAAGTGGTTAAACAAGTCACTCAGTTCAAAGGCAATTAGGGATAGACAATAAATGTTGACCTGTCCATGAAAGAATTTTTAAAAAGCAGCTGGATTTGGCAACAGCAAAATCATTAGTAGCAGCTGCATTTCATTCTTGAAAATTGCAGGGCAGTGCTTGAAGGACAATGTACATCACTTGACCAAGATCTCTTTTCTTTGCAATAACAATTTTGGTAGGCTCCTCATTTGCTGTTAATTTGAGAGTGAACTTAGTTTAATACTGGCAATAGTGAATACTTTCCAGTTGTGTCTTTGGCACATTAATTGCCGCACATGTATGCACACATCTACATCTTCAGTTGTTGAATAATGGTTATAACCTTTCGCTGGCTTCTTCCCATTCACTATGCCTGGTTCAGTTCATGAGCAATAAGTTTGTTTCATGCTGAAAGTTCATCAAAATTTTAAGAAAAAATATTTTGGCTGTAAATTCACTTTTTGCTAGTTGTGCTCTCTTAAATTACCATAAGGGCTACATGCTTGAAAGATCAATTTGTCTGTTCTGTTCACAGATATTGTCTAATTTTCCCAAAGTTGCCAGGTTTTTTTTTGGTTTTGTTCCAGATTTCTTGCAATTGCAGTTTTAAATAAATTACTGAATTTCTTCAGAAAGAGCTCATATTTTGTAGAATCTTATTTTTCCTCAGCTTGTAGCTGAATAAAAGGACAATCTTCATTATAATCTGGCTGTGTTATGTTTCTCTGGTTGCATAAATGGCACTGATATTGAATGATTTGCAAACTACTGAGAACTTCTGTGTACTTTTATCGTGGATACTCTACAGTTTGCAAGAGACAATTGAATTTATTTAAATAAAACCAAGGACTGCAGATGCTGAAGATCTAAAATAGAAATAGAAATTGCTGGAGAAACGCAGCAGCTTTGACAACATCTCTGTGAAGGAGCATCACTGGACTCAACATTAATTGGAGAGAAAGCAGAATTATGCTGCCAAACCTGCTGAGTTTCTCCAACTTCTGCTTTTGTTTATAATTTAATTGACATATGTTTACAATACACATAAAAGCCATTTTTGAAAATTTAACTTAATAAACTTCAAACTTTCAATTTTTTTGAGGCCAGAGCACAATGCAAGTCTCATCATTTCACTTTATTGAAAAATGATGAATGGAAGACTTATTCCCAAATCATAACTTTGTTGGTTCTAAATCTTGAATGAACTTTATTCCAAATGTGCAGACTTTTGTCCTTACATAATTCTCTCATTAATACTTCTGTTGACAAAATGAAATTGGGTTTAGCTTTGTTTGGCCTAGACAGCCTGATTGTGATCCAGATATCTCGTGAGGGAAGTTCTAGCACACTAGTGCAGAAGCTTTCAGATGGTTCATCAAAATATTATGCCATGTCTTAGTTTTTATTTATGACTTCTCACCCAATTTTGTTTACACCAAGTTTCTGCTAATTTCCTGTACCTTATGATGTATGACTTTCTTAAATATTAAAGGCTGTATGAATTTTCCCTTTTAACCGCAGGAGAAGACTGACGTCGAAGGGACCTTATTTATTTATGCAAGGTATGAAAAATTAGGAAATAATTATTTACCTGTCGTTAAATATTTTTAAATGCACTAAATGACTAAATTACTTGGCCTCCAATGTCCTATGTGTTTGTGACTGCAAACCTGTGTAATCTGGTCCCACACGAGCTGTGTGCTTTAAGATTGTGAAATTTTGAGTGCAAGTGAGTTCCGTGAATAAGCACAGTCTACCCAAATTTCTCAATTTCTTTCAGCCATCTAATTGTTCTTATATCTCCACCCTCCCACCCCAGCCTGGAAGTTGTAACTTTACCTTTAGTTCTAAATATCAGAGAGACTTGCATTTATATACCATTTTTCATGATCTCCTTGTCCAAAAACTCCTTAGATTCAATGAAGTACGTTGTATTATAGTCACTGCTATAACATAAGAAACATGCTGGGTATTTTGTCACACTGTAAGGGCCTTGCAATATGAAATGTCCCGAATGTTTTACCTGATATTGGTTGAGTTATAAATATTTAGTCAGGTCACTAGACATCATTCCTCTGCTCTTTCGTAATATGTTTCCAAGAATGTTTTATGTCTACTTGAGAGTGCAGATGGAGCTTTGGTTTAGCATTTTGGCCAAAAGTGCTAATCTCAGATTGTGTGGTGCTTAATCTGTGCTGCACTTGATTGTCTACCCAATTTGTGATCCTGATGGCACATCAAAAAAGATGGTAGAAAACAATTGTTAACATTGATTTACCCCTATTTGTCTCCATTGACGTTTTTGGTTTTATTCTTATCAGATTAGCATTAAATTTGAGTTCTATCTGACACCCGGAATTGTTGCATGTACATGCTTCTGGCTGTGTTCTTGAAAGAAGTTTCATGTCTAGACTATATATTTTTTTAAAAAAAAAGCTATATAAAGTAGAAAATCAGAAGATTTTGAGTTACACACTTTCCATGTAATGTGCTAGACAATGGCATGGTTTTTCTTTATACCTTAAATTCTAGAAAAAAACAAACTTTGCTTCTTATTAGTTTGTCTGTGATGAATAGCAATTAGATGATCTTCAGCCACCAAAATATCAAGATCCTAAGGACTTCTGGTTATGCTGTGAGATATTAATGTGAACTTTATTTCATTGCATAATCCATTCGAGCTATGGCTTCAACATCCACTTTGTCTGTCATGGCAGCTATTAAAGGATAACTCTGTTTACAGTTGTCGCACTTTTTTCTCTGTAATATGATTTCTTTCTGACAGTGTCATATCTGGACATAGTATCAGTACTTGTGCTCTGCTTTCTGGCTCTGCATATTCCGATCCCCCTCTGCTAGTCCATGGGCCACATTTTTAGGCGATCATTGCGAGTCAGTATTTAAACTTCTCAGTAGCTATTCATGCATATTCTGCAAAAGTTGCAACTCTATTTCATAGATCTCTCCAAGATATATGTTACTTAGGTATCCACTTTAGGCAATTGGCCTTTTGGATGTCATACAAAATAGGAGCCGAAGTGGACCATTCAGCCCTCAAGCCTGTTCTGCTAATCAATGTGATCATGGTTAGTGTTTTGAATTCTGCATTCTCAATTTATTCCCAATAACCTTTGATTTTCTTTTCCGACCGAGCAGGTATCTATCCACCTCTGTCTTTTAAAAAATATTCAGTGAAGTGACCCACCTCTGATGCAGCATTTGTAGTACTTTGCTGTTACCCTTACTTTTATGTTCAATTTCTCTTGCAATAAGAAATTCTCTTGCATCCGATTTGCCTTGTTGATTATAAACTGTACCAGCGTTTTATTGTTTGGTGGCTCTTGCACCAGAAGACGCACATCTCTCCGCACCTTGGAATTTTGCAGTCATTTTCCACTTATAGAATATGCTGCTTTTTTATTCTTCCAACCAAAATGAACAGCTTCACATTTTCCCACATAATTGTCCGTCTGCCAGGTTTTTGTCTGCTCGTTCAATCTCTCTTTATCCATCTTTTGATTTCCGTATGCCGCCTTCACATGCCTTCAAACTATCTTAGTATCATCTGTGAATTTACATACCACACCCCTTTGTCATCGTCAATTGTGTAAAAAAAACTGAGGTCCCAGTATAGATCTCTGCAGGATTCCACCCAGCATATCCTGTCAGTATGCATAAATGAGACTTTTCAGACTTGCCTTTTCTGTCAGACATTCAACCTTGTGGTAATGCTAATATGTTGCCATCTATATCATGAGCTTTTGTTTTTCACAGTAGCATTTGATGTGGCATCTCACCAATTGCATTTGAGACATCTAAGTATAATATGTCTATAGGCTCCCTTTATCAACAGTTCCTTTAAATAAATTAAGATTTTCCTTTGAAAGCTCCTTGTTGAATCTTTCTGATTACTTTGAGCTTTGCTAGGTGGCAGCTATGGTTTTTTAATAGCGTCCCTGCAGTGTAGAGACAGGTTATTTGGCTCAACAGGTCCACACTGCCCCTCCAGAGAGCATCCCAACCAGACCCGTTCCTTTAACCCTGCATTGCCCATATCTAACATACCTAACCTAAACATCCCTGGATACTATGGGCAATTTAGCACGGCCTACCCTGCACATCTTTGGACTGTGAGACGAAAACAGAGCACCCAGGAGAATATGCAAACTACACACTGACAGCTGCCCAAGACTGGATTCGAACCCAGGCCCCTGGCGCTGTGAGGCGCAGTGTTAACTACTGAGCCACCGTGCCACCCCAATCTATTCCAATACTATCTCCAGAACAGATGTCAACCTGACTGGCCTTTTTTCTCATTCATTCACAGGATGAGGGTGTTAGCCGGCAAGGCAGCATTTATTGCCCATCCTTAATTGTCAGAGGGCATTTAAGAGTCTGCCGCATTGCTGTGGATCTAGAATCATCTGCAGGCCAGATCAGGTAAGGAAGGCAGTTTCCTTTCCTAAAGGACATTAGTGAATCAGAGGTTTTTCGACAATCGACAATGGATTGATGGTCGTCATTAGATTCTTAATTCCAGATATTTCCAAATAGGGCCTATGGTTTCCTGCTTTCTACCACCTCGTTTCTGGAATAGAGGAATTACATTTGCTACTTTTTGAACTAATGCAATCTTTCCTGAATCTGGAAGATTTTAGAAAATTACTACCCAAAACTACTGATACCTGAGCCACCTCCTTATAAGACCTTAGAATAAAATTCTTCAGGACCCAAACGCTGGTCAACCTGTAGCTATCAATTTGTTTGTTTCACTTCCCTCTTAAACTTAATTTCATTAAGTTTCTCTGTCTCAATTCCACCTATTTTTGGATAGTCTTGTCCTGTGTGTTATGACCACGTGCATTTACATTGTACAGCCTTGGTCTTTCATATTCTGTCTCTCATGACCTTCATCTTGAAGAACACAAGCACTTAAAGTAAAAGGCATCTCACTTGCTTCTCTCAGCTAAGTCCTCTTTTTCTTATTGATTCTGAGGAATGAAGTTTGCCTGTTTATCATGCTTGATAAATAGTATATTAACAGTATGATTGGGTATTCATTAAAAGGCATGTTCTTTCCATTTCATATGAACTTATCTTCTGCGTTGTGCTAAATCTAACTAAAATAAATTCTGTCTCAGATGGTCATGTACAATGTCACAGACCATTAAGTTTTCTCAGCAATTTCAGCCTTGATGGAAACCTGGCACCATGTATCACTTCAAGGCCTCTCCCTATCAATTTAATGCAGTTCTTTGCTCTCAAAGCACCTGTTAACTATTCCTTAGGTGTTCCTGGCATTCATTTGCCTAGTACTGCTGTTCCAATTTTGTATTTTGCAATAATAGCCAAGTCATCTAAAGACACTTCTGTCATCGCTCCATGTCATTTAACTCTTGAAATCTTCCACTCTGTTAGTGCCCATGCCCAATATTTGGGCATTTTAAAAATCTGGAAGTCATTGAGCTGTTTACCATAAAAATAGATGTGCTGCTGGAACTGAATGGTCCAGCAGCATCTTATGAAGAGGAAAAATAGTTGGTGTTTTGAGGTGGTGTGACTTCGGAACTGAAGAGACATTGAAATGTGTTGGCTTGGATGTTATTAAGAAAGGTGAAGCAAGTAAACCAAAATGAATGGTTAGGGAGTAAGGGGAAATTAGGGATCAACGATATAATGGAACAAGAGGGAAGAGTAATAGTAGTGGCTCAAGTAAAGAAAAGACACACTGTCCCAAAGTAAACCTGAAAAGCAAGGAACATCTACCCTGGGCCACTGTTTTGTTTCATTACCATAACCATCACTACTCCTTTTCCTCCTTATTCCAGTTCACCATTTGTTCTCTAATCCCTCCTCCTTGAACCTTTCCCTGACCTTGATGCATAACAAGGAAAACTCGCTGATTACCATGTATCCTCTTCCCTCAGCTGATGACTCTGTGCTTCCCCCCCCCGCCACTGTTGAACAACACTTGAGAGGAAGCACCCAAGGGTGGTAAGAACACAATCTTCCACCCAGTGGAAATACTTCAGTGTGTATCACCAAGATGACGCGGCCATAACGTTAGTAGTTGAACTGTTGAGGTCCTGAAGGATGTTGCTGCTAGACTGGGAACGAACAAGAGGGGAAAAACATACTTGACCTCATCGTCACTAATCTGACTGCCACAGATGCATCTATCCGTGACTGTATCAACAAGACTGACCACCACACATTCCTCCCAGAGACCTGCCTTTATAATGAAAATACCTTGGCTAGTGTTATGTGGCATTATCACCATGCTAAATGAGACAGACATAGAACAGATCTAGAAATTCAAGGCTAGGCAATCATGAGGTGCTGTGGACCATAATTAGAAACAGAATCATGCTCCAAATTGATTTACAACCTCAAGACCCAGCAATACCTCCACTCTACCACTGCTATTAAGCTAGAAGATCAACCCTGTCTAATGAATATTAAAGGAGGGTGTACCAGGAGCAGCACCAGGCATACTTTAAAAAAAGGTGACAACTTGGTAAAGGTACAAAGCAGGACCACGTGCATGCCATATAGCTTGAGCATTAAGTGATTGACAGAGCAAAGTGTTCCCACAGCCAATGGATCAGATCTAAGCTCTGCAGTCCTACCACATCTAGTTGCAAATGGTGGTGGGCAATCAAACTCCTCCAGGGAGGGGTGGCTTCACATGTATTCCCATTCTCAAAACTGAGAGAGCCTAGTACGCCAGTGCAAAAGATAAAGTAGAAACATTAGTCATAATCTTCAGCCAGAACTGTGAGTAAACAATCCATCCTGGCCTCCTTCAGAGGTTCTCCGTATCACAGATGCCAGTCTTCAAGCAAATTGATTCACCCCACATGATATCAAGAAACATTTGGAGGCATTACATCCTGCACTGGCTTTGGGTCCTGACAACATTCCGGCAACAATATTGAACACTTGTACTCCAGAACTTGCTGCAGCCAAGCTCTTCCAGTACAGCTGCAACACTGGCATTTACCTGTCAATGTGAAACATTGCCCAGGTATGTCCTGAATGCATAACATAGGACAAATCCAAAATGGCCAATTACTGCCCCATTGCTTTACTCTTCTTCATCAGAAAAGTGATTGAAGGTGTCAAGGACAGTGCTGATAGGTAATACTTGCTCATCAGTGCCCACTTTGGATTCTGCAAGGTGTACTAAGCCCTGATCTCATTGCAGCCTAAATGAACTGAATTCCAGAGGTGAAGGGAGAATGACTGCCCTTAACATAGAGGCTGCATTTGACCAACTGTAGCATCAAGGAGCCCGAGCAAAACTGGAGTAAATGGAAAATGGGAGAGGGGGACTCTTAGCCAGTTGGACTCATAACTGATATAAAGAAAGATGGTTGTGGTTGTTGATGTCAGTCCACCCAGCCTTGGCATCTCTGCCCGAGCATCTTCATCTGTTTCATCAATGACCTTTCCTCCATCGTAAGGTCAGAGGTTGAGATGTTTGCTGATTGATGGCACAATGCTCAGCACCATTCATGATGACTCAGAATCTGATAAGGTCCATATCCAAATGAAACAACAGCTGGAAAATATCTAAGCTTTGGCTAAAAAATGGCAAGTAACATATGTGCCACAGAAATGTCAAAATGCCGAGCAATAACCTTCTCCAATAAGAGACCATTGTCCCCTGACATTCAGTGACATTACCATAGCAGAATTCCTGCTATCAACATCTTGGATGTTGCCATTGGCCAGAACTAGCTATATAAATGTAGTGGCAATTAGAGTAGCTCAAAGGTTAGCAATCCTGCAGCAAGCATCTTGCCACCTGACTCCCCAAAGCCTGTCCGCCAGCGACAAAGCACAAGTCAGGAATGTGATGGAATATTGCTTGAATGAGTGCAGCACCAATAACACTTGAAGCTTGATACCATCTGGACAAAACAGCCCACTCGGTTGGCACTGCATCTACAAATACCCACTCCCCCACTGATGCTCAGTAGCAGCAGTGTACTATGTACAAGATGCACTTGAGAATTCACCAAAGGTCCTCAGCTAGCACCTTCCAAATCCCCAACCATTTTGATCTGGAAGGACAATAGCAGCAGAAACCTGGAAAGATCAAAAAAGGCAAGTTCCCCACCAAAGTATTCATCATCCTGACTTGGAAATGTATGGCTGTTCTGTTATTGTCACTGGGTTAAAATTCTAGAATTCCCTCCCTCTCAACATTATGGGCCTACCTACAGCGTGTGAACTGCAGTGGTTCAAGAGGACAGCTCATCAGCACCTTTTCTAAGGCAAATAAGGATTGGCATAATTAATTAAACCTCTTGTAGAGAATCATGTGAAAACTCTTTAAAGATTTCTTAAACATGCTGGTACATCTGAGATGATGAAGCTTTAATTTCCTTATCTGCTTTTTATGTATATAAAAGCTTGCTAAACCATTGTAACAATAATGGAAAATACTGTTTGTGTCTCAGTATACTGAACAAGATGCTGCTTTTTGAATACTTAGCGGTACAGGGCGTTATCTTTTTTAATTCAGCAAAACTCCATTATTAAGCTGGCTGAAAAATTATAGAATATTGCAATGAACATGTCCTGGAATCTAGCTAATGGGGTTTTGGGAGCTTTAGAAAAGACTATAGTTTAGACAGTCTTAATTTATTAAGACTATTAAATAATGGATAAGAAGCTAGAATACTAACATTAGACATGTTCAAAGGCATGGGATAAAATAATTAAAATGAAATAATTTTGCTTACTTTAGGAAAACCTGATGTGATCCTGAAAAAAATCAACTGAAAATGTTGGTGGTGCAAATGAAATTGTACCCATTTCAACCTCCCATGGATAAAATGGGACTGCTAGGTGCTAAGTAAAGCATTTGAGATTGCAAATTTGGGCAGTTCTGTGCTGCGTGTCTGGTCTTGTTCTCAAGTGGATTATGCTCAAACTTCTTTCACATTGTACCACAATAGCCTGCAGAACCAGGAATTTCATGTTACAAAAGCAGAACCTGCTGGAGAAATTCAGCAGTAATGGGAGCGTCTGTGGAGAGAAAGCAGAATTGATGTTTCGGGTCTAGTGACCCTTCTCCAGAACTTCAGACCTTCATGCTATCATGTTATCTGTTTTGGGTTAGATTTCAACCTAGGACTCTGATGTAAAACCACTCGTGTCTTTTAGAATGTACTATCCAATCCTAAAGGATTTAACTTAAAATTCAATAGCTTGCATGCAGTGAATCTCTTTTGGATATTCGGATGAAATTAACAAAATGCAGGTTACATCCGAATTCCCATATTCTTATTGTCAAGGAGAATGATTTGCTTTCAGTCAGGTTAAAAAGTGATGCTAATAGGCTTTACAGAAAGTGTTGCAGTAGATTTTGCTGTAGTAATGACCGAGAAGCCGTAAGTATTCGCCATTGTTACACCTCTGAATTTATGGACCTTCTGAATCCACACCTGCGCAATTAATTGTAGAAATCCAGAAGTTATTATTGGTGATAGTTTTTCTCCATAAGGTGTGTGGCTGAACTCCCACAGGCTACAATTAGAAATAACTGAACTGGTAAAGCAGTCTCGTTTACACTGTCATATCATTATTAAAAGTTCTTTAAATGTAGGAAATGTTGACAGAGTTACTGATTTTAACTGTGTTCTAAACCTCGAGTACTTCTCTGACCTTAGAAACTTCTATTTAAGTTTATCTAATGTCAAATTATTACATCCTAATAATTCCCAAATTTCTAATATTAAAAATATAGTCTTTTAAATGATATTTCAACTTCAAATGTATTAGACCCTTTTCTCGGTCATTTTAAAATTTCGAAGTGAGGAATGACTAGTGAACTTTACTTCAGGTTTGCTGTCCATATTTCAGGAGACTGGCAGCTTGCCGTGCTTGAAACGTCACTGCTGAATGCCGGAAAACCACCTAGATGTGTCACCAATTTCAAATGAACGTTAAGAAAGATGAAATCTATGGCACGGAGATTTCTAAGTCTGTTGTCAGCTTTCTTTGAGGTCAGCACTGGGTACCAAAGTGTTGCTGCTGACAGCAAAATCTGGCCTTCTACGTAGCTGTTGAAGTTGGTGAAAAGTGTATAAGAAAATAAAAAATGCAATAAGCACAACAAGAAGGGAATTAATTAGATTCTTGTCTCTTCAAGTCTTATAGGAATTTGGGAGAAAAGTACAGTCCTGCCCCACAAATTAATTGTGCCAAACATTCCATAAAATTCACAGCCAGAAAGTCTTACATGAATCTATGATTTAGAGGTGTATTTACACTACGGTAGCAATGTCTGTATACTTCACGCTCAAATTGACATTTTGCAGTTTAAATCCTAGTCTGAAATTGGAACTTTACCAAGGTATCTGTCTCACTCTGCTACACCACAGAGTCAATTAGGGTTCTGTTTTCAGATTATTATCCCTAAAACTTAAAATGTATCTGTGGGAAATGGCCTAATGCCGAGAGGTGTTTGGGTGGTCAGCCTCTCTTCATTATTTCTTTTTTTTAAATCTTTCCATTTCCTGATTCTGTACAGGTGTTATATTTCAGAAATTTTCATTAAAACACTGGACAGTTGTGATGACACCAAAAACCCATAATTTAACATAAGCTTTAATACAAAAGCAAAATTTTGCAGACCCTGGAAATCTGACATGAAAATGGAAATTGCTGAAAACTCTCAGCAGGTCAGGCAGCATCTGCAGAGAGAAACAGATTTAATGTTTCAGACTGAAGTCTTTGTTCTAATTTGAAGGTCTTTCCATATTTACATACCATTTTTAAAACATGATCAGAGTAACAGCTGAAGGAAACTATTTGACCTTTTTGAGCTAATTTGATTAATTGTATATTAATTGATAGCACCCGTTGGGGGGGTGGCGTGGGGGGCAAAGGATCAATAGACTGTGACCACTCCCCCTAATTTTTTTTCCAGCAGTGAAGCCTTTGAAGTCTGTGTGTGACAGATACTTCTAGTTCTGGAAGACACTGTCACAACAGGTGTGCCAGCATCTCTCACCATGAATCTTTCTCACTGACCTTCATAAGGAAAGAAAGCTTGGAGCTTTTTCCAATTACTTTGACCACTTTAAAGCTGCTGACCAATGTGTCTGTTGGTATGGATCTTTCTTCTAACCTGCCCATCCCTCTAGCTTCTTTTCCTGGATTGTAAAATGTTCAACTGAGTAAACACTTCAATATTTATATCACTAGGTGGTTTGTCTAGTCATTTAACACAGGTGACCTAATTTTTTATAAATACTGTTTTGGCTAATGCTTAAAAAGTGGCTTCTGACCCTTTATTTTCGAAGAACTAAATACCAAAAGAAAATTTGTCACTACTTTAGAACACAATTCCCAAATGTTCATGCTATACTATGAAACTGAGGTTTTGGACTTTTCTACCTAGAGAGTTGTGGACATTTTATCTTCACTTGTATTCAAGATATAGATCAACGGCTCTTTAGGCTTAAATAAAATTGAGGATATTTAAATAGCATGGGCAGGAGGAATTGAAGTAGAAAATCACCCATCGAATGTCTTTGTCAACCAATATTTGAGAATACAAAGGACAGAACTGAAATCAATCTTATATGCCATTTTATAGTTATTCATACAGCTCAAATTACAAGTAAACACCAACAACCTCTCAAGCACTGCTGCATGCTGAAGCTATTTATAAGGATTCTGGTGAATAGTGACTTAATATCTACTGCTGGAGACAACTAAACACAGCTAGATTGATTCACTTGTAGATCAATTGTCTTAAGGTTATGGAGGGACAGGCAGGAGTTAAACTAGAAAAGAGATTGGCCACTTTCTTTTTCAATTGCAATGTAGCCTGAATGGACCAAATAGTCTATTGCAAATTTTCCCTCTAAGTTGCATGGCTGTGCTTGCAGCTGCTCCAAGAGTCCACCATATATTGCATACCTTTCATCCTCTGGTTGCTTCACCCGACTAGTTTCCTGCTCTTTTAGCCTCTTGAAAATAAAAGACCTGAATTATAACTTGCAGTTTAATTTCACATTGAATTTGCCATTGAAAGTTAAACCTAGTAATTAAGTGGTGTCGATGGCCCAGTGATGTTAATCTGTTAATCTAGAAACTCAGCTAATGATCTGGGGACAGGGTTTGAATCCCACCATGGCAGATGCCGGAGTTTGAATTTAATTAAAAAAAATTAATTAAGAATCTAGAGATAACAGTGTGGAGCTGGAGGAACAAAGCAGGCCAGGCTGCATCAGAGGAGCAGGAAAGCTGACGTTTTCACTTGGGACCCTTCTTCAGACATGGGTCATGAATCTATTGTTGACCATGAAACATTGCCAACTATCAGAAAAAAAGCATCTGGCTCACTAATGTTCTTCAGGGAAGGAAATCTGCCATCCTCATCTGGTCTGGCCTACATGTGCCTCCAGATCTGCAGCATTGTGGTTGACTCTCTGCTGCCCTCTGAAATGGATCCTGGCAACCACTCAGTTCATGGGCACTTGGGAAAGGCAATAAATGCTGGCCAGTTAATCATGCCCACAACCTATGAGAGAATTAGAAAAAGAAAACACTTTTTTAAACAATATAATTTGATTTACTGGCCGTTGAGTAGCGGTTGGCAACTATTCACTGAAGGCCGTGGAATCTTACTCATGCAGTTGGCAGAAAGATTTTACTAAATATCACTTAAATTTTGACTTCTTCTATTCCTGTCATATTTCAATTCACCCCCTTGCACGTTGTTTCTTTGTTGATCCTTAGATTTAATTGGTAAACAGATATAAATTTGATTTTGCTGAGGCCCTAGATGTCTAGTTATCCTGCCATGCTGTTACTAGTTTACACTTGCAGCAAACAATGATGCAAAATGTTTATAAGCTAGAGGATACAGAAAAAAAATTATAGTGCAGTGAGAAACACCGTTGTAGCGACAATGGGCCAGTTCGTAAACCTCCATATGCACCTCTAGAAAAGTATATATTTTCCAGCAGTTGAATTGTAATCTATACAATAACACTTAAAAAAAACTGTGTGCCTGTCTGTACAAATGCATGCATATATCTCTGCAGAAGCACACAGTCAAGAATGAAGTAGAATGGCATTTATTGCCAGGAAAATTACTTGAATCTGGTACTATGTCATAAAACGTACATAGTTAGAAATTTTAAAATAGAAGCAGCTTTATGTCTTCAGTTCTGAAGATAACTATTTTGTCAGGACGTCCTTCGGAATATTGACCTAAAGAAATAATTTCCAAAATTGTATGTGTTCCTGTCAAGTGCCAAACAGAGCATCTCTGCTCTTAATGAATGACGTTTTATTCTGCTGATATTGTCATGTGACAGACAGAAGATTAAATATATTGGAGGCCGAGTTTTAGATTTGACTTAAGTAGAATCTTGAATTCAGAACAGAATTTTCACCTCTGAGCAAGATGTTATTCTTTGAATTGTGTGCTGTTCTATAGACAGGAGGATAAATCAGTGAGTATGTTCTGTCATTATGCTAAAGAGATACTATGAAAGGATCGAGTGACCGCTAATTTACTGTTTCAGAAAAAGTAAATGTTTCAACATAAATATACAGCAATGGTGCCTTTTTCTCTAAGTATTATGATGACTCTAACAGAAGTTCAAAATTTACATATCCATCTATTCTATTGAGACTGTTATTTGTATGGAGAGAATCTGTGACAATAATCTAGTGTTCTGTTTGAATTTCATGCTACACCATGTAATTTGAAAGTATTAATCATGTTGCTGTCAGTGACAATTTTATTGCTGATACTTTTTTTCATTCATATTTACTCTAGGCAACAAATGTCATGGCAAGGGGAGGGATGAGATTAAAAAGAAATGATTGAGAATTTGAATTTGGAATAGAGGTAGATGATTTTATTCAGTGCAATGAAGTGTTGTGATAGTGCTGCAAAAGTTTGAAATTTATGTGTTGCATCAGCTTCTGAAGAAAGATGAAAAATATGAACAGAACTGTTGTCTTGAGAAGCCAGAAAATTGTTTGGAACAGTGACAAAAATACATGTTTCCAGTTAATCATGTGTTTCAGTCAGGAAACCGTTGGTGTTAACGGGTTAACTGTTTATTCTGCTGAGTTTATAGCAGGTTTAGAAAACTGATCAAAGGCAATTAGTTTAGTTTGAAAATCAGAAGATTGGGAAGGCTACCAAAACAAACAGAGGATAACAAAGAGAGAAATAAGGAAGGAGAGGATCAAATATGAAGGTAGGCTAACTAGTAATATGAGAAATGATAGTAAAAGTTTCTTTCATAATAAAAAGAAACAAGAGGCAGAAGTAGACATTGGGCCGCTCCAAATTGATGCTGGAAGGCTAGTGATGGGAGATAAGGAAATAGCTGAAGAACTTAATAAGTACTTTGCGTCAGTCTTCGCAGTGGAAGATTTGAGTAGTATGCCAACAATTAGGGAGAGTCAGGGGGCAGAGTTGAGTATGGTAGGCATTACAAAAGAGAAAGTGCTAGAAAAGCTAAAAGGTCTAAAAATTGATAAATCTCCTGGTCCTGATGGGCTACATCCTAGAGTTCTGAGGGAGGTGGCTAAGGAGATAGCGGAAGCTTCGGTCGTGATCTTTCAAAAGTCACTGGAGTCTGGGAAAGTCCCATTTGATTGGAAAATTGCTGTTGTAAACCCCTTGTTTAAGAAAGGATCAAGGCAAAAGGTGGAAAATTATAGGCCGTTTAGCCTAACCTGGGTAGTTGGTAAAATTCTAGAATCCATTGTTAACCATGAGATTTCTAAATTCCTGGAAGTGCAGGGTCAGATTAGATCAAGTCAGCATGGATTTAGTAAGGGGAGGTCGAGCCTGACAAACCTGTTAGAATTCTTTGAAGAGGTAACCAGTATGTTAGACCAGGGAAACCCAGTAGATGTTATCTATCTAGACTTACAAAAGGCCTTTGATAAGGTACCTCACGGGAGGCTGCTGAGCAAGGTGAGGCCCCATGGTGTTTGAGGTGAGCTACTGGTTTGGATTGAGGATTGGCTGTCTGACAGAAGGCAGAGAGTTGGGAATAAAAGGTTCTTTTTTGGAATGGCAACCAGTGATGGGTGGTGTCCCACAGGGTTCAGTATTGGGGCCACAGCTGTTCACCTTATATATTAATGATGTGGATGAAGGGACTGGGGGCATCCAGGCGAAGTTTGCCGATGATACGAAGATAGGTGGACAGGCAGGTAGTACTGAGGAGGTGGGGAGGCTGCAGAAAGATTCAGACAGTTTAAGAGAGTGATCTAGGAAATGGCTGATGAAATTCAATGTGAGTAAATGCGAGGTTTTGCACTTTGGGGAAAAAGAATACAGGCATGGACTATTTTCTAAACGGTGAGAAAATTTGTAAAGCGGAAGTACAAAGGGATCTGGGAGTGTTGGTCCAGGATTCTGTAAAGGTTAACTTGCAGGTATAGTCTGTGATTAAGAAAGCGAATGTAATGTTGTCGTTTATCTCAAGAGGGTTGGAATATAAAAGCAGTGATGTGCTTCTGAGACTTTATAAAGCTCTAGTCAGGCCCCATTTAGAATACTGTGTCCAATGTTGGGCCCCACACCTCAGGAAGGACATACTGGCCCTGGAGCGTGTCCAGCGGAGATTCACACGGATGATCCCTGGAATGGTAGGTTTAATGTATGATGAACGGCTAAGGATCCTGGGATTGTATTCATTGGAGTTTAGAAGGTTGAGGGGAGACCTAATAGAAACTTACAAGATAATATATGGCTTAGAAGGGGTGGACGCTGGGAAGTTGTTTCCATTAGGCTGTGAGACTAGGACCCGTGGACACATCCTTAGAATTAAAGGGGGTAAATTTAAAATGGAAATGAGACGACATTTCTTCAGCCCGAGAGTGGTGGGCCTGTGGAATTCATTGCCACGGAGTGCAGTGGAGGCTGGGACATTAGATGCCTTCAAGGCAGAGATTGATAAATTCTTGACCTCACAAGGAATCAAGGGCTACGGGGAGAGCGCAGGGAAGTGGTGTTGAAATGCCCATCAGCCATGATTTAAATGGTGGAGTGGACTTGATGGCCCGAATGGCCTTACTTCCACTCCTATGTCTTATGGTATTATGGTCTTTAGTTGATTTGTTGTACAAACGTGAAACCTCAACCAAAAGATTTCGGATCATTAACGGAACTTGGTCACTTTTACCAGCTATCTACAGGGCCCTGTAATTAAATGTCTTTCTCTTCCATCACCATCTCTTTCCCAGCATAAAAAAGATGTTTCACACTAGAAAAGTTATCTCTGGGTGTTAGATATATACTTGTCTATTATTGCAGAAACAACTTTGTTGTTCAGTTTACCAATGTTGCTACTTTAAATTCTACATTTAAAATTCTGGATATTGTAATCCAGATGATGAGCTCAGGAAGATTTAAATGTTAGATGACAATTTTTTTAAGAATTGATTTTTACAGTTTTATTACATATATTTATTGTATCATAAAATCTCAACAATATTTCAAATCATTTCTGGGGTGTGTGTTGCTGACTGGGCCTAGTTGCCCTGGGAAGGTGGTGGTGAGTTACTTCCTTTATATGGTGCAGTCCATTTAGTGCCAATGCAGTTGTATCCACAGTGCTGTTTGTGAGGACGTTCTGGAGTTTTGACCCAACAAGACTGAAAAAAACCATGATCTACTTCCAAGTCAGCATGGTGAGTGCCCAAGAAGTAAACTTGCAGGCATTGGTGTTCCTCTGCACCTGTTACCCTTGTTCTTCCATATGGTAGTTGTAGTGGGTTTGGAATGTGCAGGTCTAAGGCAACTTAGTGAATTTCTACAATGTGTCTTGTACTGGTACAATGCTGTTACAGTGCTGCTACAGAAGCCGAAGTAGGGAATGTCAGTATATGTGGAAATGGTGCCAGTCAAGCAAATTGCTTTGGTTTGTCCTGGATGGTGTCAACCTTCATGAATGATGTTGGAGCTGCACCAGTCCAGGCAGCTGGAGAGTTTTCTATCGCTCCCACTCTCTTGAGTTATGCCTTGTGAACAGACTGTAGGGGCGTCAGAAGGTGAGTAACTTGCTGCAGCATTCTTAGCCTCTGACCTGCTCTTTTAGCCACAGCTATTTGATTTCAGTCTGTGGTCAGGGGTAACCCCAGAGTGTTGATTATGGGGATTCAGTAATGGAAATGGCATTGAATCTCAAGGGGCAATGGTTATATACTTGTTGGAGATGGTCATTACCAGGCACTGTAGTGCGACAGTTTCTTCCCGCTTGTCAGCCTAATTGGAATATCATCCAGGTCTTGTATTTGTAAATGAATCTGACAAATTTTCAGTATCTAATGAGTCACAGATGGTGCTTAACATAGTGTAATTATCAATCCACATCCTTGCATCTGACCTTGTGATGGAGAGAAGGTTGTTGATGAAGCTGCTGCAGATGTTTGGCCTCAGAAACTACCCTGAGTAATTCCTGATGAGATGACTGACCTTTCAACAATCACAACTGCCTGCCTTTGTTCTAACCCATAGAGTTTTTCCCTTGATTCCCGTTGACACTCATTTTGCTAGGCTTCCTTGATGGCACACTAATGTTGATATGAAGGCCATTCATTTACATATCGCCTCTGGAGTTCACCTGTGTTGTCTATGTGATCCATGGATGTCATGAAATCATGAACTAAGTGGCTGCAGTGGAACCTGAACTGAGCATAAGTGAGCATGTTGCTTATTAAGCACTCTTGATAGTGCTGTTAATGACATCTTCCACCATTTTACTGATTTACTGAGAACAGACTGATGATTATCAGCGATGTTGGATTTGCCCTACTTTTTGTGTACAGGACATACCTGGGCAGTTTCCACTTTGTTGTTTGATGCCAATATTTTAGCTGTCATTTAAAATGGCTTTGCAAGGGTGCAATAGGTTCTGGAGCACAAGTCTAAGTATTGTTGCCAGAAGGTTGTCAGGACCCAATCCTTTACTGTACCTTATTACACATTTCTTGATATCATATGAAATGAATCAAATTGGCATCTGTGATGCTAATGCATTACAGCACTTCTGGCTGAAGATTGTTACAAAAGCTTCATCTTATCCTTTTTTGAGCTGTTGTGCTAGTCTCCTCCACCATTGAGGATGGCGGTGTTTTCAGGGCCAGTATGTTATTTAGTTATCCACATCAGTAATGACTGAATGAATGTTGCAGGGTATCAGAGCTTAGATCTGATCTGTTGACTTGTGGAATCGCGTAGTCTTATCTATCACTTGCCTGCTTATACTGTTTGGCATGCAGATAACACCTCATTCTTAAGTCTGCCTGATGCAGCTTTTGGTATGCTGTCCTGCATGCTTCTTTGAATTAGGGTTGATACTCTAGCTTGTTGATGATGATGGCTGAGTTGGAAGTTTGCTGGGCCATGTGATTACAGATTATGGTTGGCTACAATTCAGCTGCTGCTGCTGATAGCCCAAAGCATTTCATGGATTCCGAGTCTTGAGTTGTTAGATCTGTTCAAAGTCTTTCCCATTTAGCATGGTAATAGTGCCATACACCATGACAAAAAGCATCTTCAGTTTGAAACCAGAACATCATCTTCATAAGGACTGTATTGTGGCCACTCCTTCTACCACTGTCCTGTTCTGAAGCATCTGCGGCAGGCACGTTGGTGAGGATGTGATTCATTTTAATTTTTGAGTCTTGTTGGTTCCCTTAATTCCTGCCACAGACCCAGACTACCAGCTGTGTTCTTTGGGACTCAACCACCTTGCACAATAGTGGTGTTGCCGAGCTTGTGACTTGGTGAGGGACCCTAAAGTCACTCGCCCAGATTACATTTTTACCACCCTCCATGCGTCCTCCTGGTGCTGCTGAACATAGAGGAGCACTGATTTATCAGATGAGGTGTTCCAGCATGTGGTGATTAGCAGCAGAGTTCCTTGCCTTTGTGTGACCTGAAGCCATGAGATTTCAGGGTAGATAAAACACCTTTTTTAACTTTAAAGTTGTACACAATATTGAAGTTCATTTTTTTAGGAACATGCAATCAAGTAGATGTAAAGAAAATAAGACCAATAGTTCAGATTAGTTTCTTTAGCATGCCTTTGTCTTACTTTTCAAAAGGTGGATCTGTAATTGCTCAATAGTTTTCTTGTCCTGACAGCTCTGAAAAACATAGAACTCCTACGATTTTGAAGCAGGCTCTTTGGCTCGTCAAGTCCACATCATTTCATGTGTTTTGGTCTTAAGCATTTGGTAAATAGGCTTGACTATGTTCAACACAGTCAATAACACGTTAAAACTCGCTGTTGAAGTTAATTTACACATGCTGCCTACTTGGAGCTAGCAATTTTGAGTATTGGAGGGAACAAAAATAACCAACTAAATACAACAATGTAGACATTTGAAGTCTTAGTAGAAACTTAGGTGCTACGTCCGTTCTTACTGCATTTCGTGGTAGGCATATGAAAAAATTTTAACACCTATGTTAACGCACAGTACCCTGATAAAGTGTTGGTATCTAAGCTTGCAATGAAACACTAAAATACAAGCTACTTTAAATATTTCACCTGAGACTTTTATACTTGAGTATATTGTGCTTTGTAAAGTGAGTAAATTATTTTACTAAACCTCCCTGAACATCTTGATCTCTTTTTTAAAAATAAATCATTTTCAGGTTTATTCATGCAAGGTACTGACTGTATCAATTTGAAGCTTTTTGCTGCAAAACAAATGCAAATTATTCAATATACTTAAAGTCAGACTTTTTGAAGCATAAATGCTGCGTAAGCTATGCAGTGCAAAGTTCAATTATTTTTCATTAAGTACCTTACTAATGTGACTTGCTTTTTGTTGACTGCAAATTTGATCACAATATTGTTAGTTCTCTTGTGAAGTCATTAAAAAATGACAGCCCATAAGGGAATTGGTCGTTTTCTCTTGCTCATTTGGACCCAGTTGCTCCAGCTTCTTGCTCATTTTTATTTTATTGAGCAGCAGTATCCTTTAGCAAGGCATCAATAATTTCTACATTTACAAGCACCCTCTCCCTTCATCCAACTCCATCAATAGATTAACAGCATTCAGCTCAGAGAATGTATAATCAGAAAATCCTGCCGTAGATTGATGGAGTACAAGTCTAATATGTCTGTTTCAGATGTGAAGACAATGAAGTTGCAACGCCAAAGATAGTTGTCATTGGATTTTGCTTTTTTGTTTCCTCCCTTGCTGAATGGCTTACATGATTGTTGGCCGATATCTAACATGAATAATACGCCATCTCTTTTTCAGGGCTCATTTTTCACAGTAAGTATTTCTTTTAGTATTGACTTCATGGTATATCATCCAAATTGGCCTTGGTATGCAATGTTTGGCACGAGGATATTGGCTCTTTTGCACTTAGGTTTAGTACTTTATGTAAGTTCTTTTCCTTCGCTTTGTCAGTTTTTGAAGAAACTTTTGCTGCTATTCTCACCAGAAGAGACAATGTGATAGATTTCTTACTATAGGCTACAGGTAGGATAAAAACACCACAAAATTGCTGGGTGCTGTGATGAAGTGGAGAATGGTTTAGAATTTCCTCTCGAGTTTGTTTTCTTTCTCTCCCCCCCCCCCCCCCCCACCCAAGTCCTGTTACAAATCATATACTTATAAATTGTGTTAGCTTTTACATGCTTCTACTCGACCACCTTGAACTCAAAGATTGGATTATGAATATCACTTGTTTTTTTAAAAAAAATCATCATAATTATAGAACTAGTTGGCATACCAACAATAAAAAAGGATTGGGAATAATTGAAATATTGTTGGATTGCTGGTTTTTGCATCAGGACCTGATTGCAATGCAGTTTTGAAACTTAATCCATAGTGCAGAATTTTCAAAATTCTAAAGCAAATTTATTTGTCTTCTATTAATGAGGTTTTTCACATCATGAGATTTAAATGCTCTGACTTGCTTAAACTCAATAACATTGGGAAGTAGAGATTATTAACTTTCCACTCCAGCAAATTCAGTCCTTGACAAGGTTAAAGCAAGATTACATAGGTATAAACTAGTTCAACAATTGACGAAGCTGTGGAGTGATTCTGGAGAATGGTAAATGGCCCGCTTATGGCATAGTGATAGTGTCCCTACCCCTGTACTGGCAGTTAGAGCCATACAGCATAGAATGTTTAGTATGACTGCACATTGGCTTTTCATCAAGTGTATGGCTGAGTTTCAAATCCTACCTGCTTCAGCAGTGTCTCATAGTATGTCTAAACTGGTTGATTGAAAGAAAATTTACATATTTCTATCTGTACGTGCATTTTCTTTGTCAGAATAACTTCTATGTACTTGGGTTGACTAATAGAAGTAGATTTTAAGTAGAAGGTGGTCATTATAAAATTATTTATTAATGCTTTTCTGACTCTGCTTTTGGTTCTAGATCTGCTTCTCCAAGGCATGGCTTTACCATCATGAATAGACTTAATGTGGAGAATAGGACTGAACCAATTACCAAGGATTTGGACTTTCAATTACAAGACCCTTTTCTACTCTATAGAAATGCACAACGTAAGATTGGAAGGGAAGTTTTTTAAAAAAATTAAAACCAAAAGAACTGCGGTTCCTGTATATTAAGAACGAAAACAGAAATTGCTGAACAAGTTCAGCAGGTCTGACAGCATCTGTGAAGAAAAATCAGTTAACATTTTCGAGTCTGGTGACCCTTCCTCAGAACTGATGGTAGCTACGAAAACATCGGTTTATATGCAGAAGGTGGGGAGAGGGAGGGGGTAAGGAGTGAATGCTTGGTGGGTTTAGAGCCTGAAGAGAGAGAGAAAAGAGCAGTTGAATAGTCCAAGGCGTCAATAATGATCTGGCTAGGAGGGTGAATAGCTGTTAATGGGACTGCTAATGACTAACAATAGGTAGTGTGTAATGGCAGGCTGTGTGATAACAAGGCCTGGTGTGTGGGATAGGGTGCTGGAAAATGGGAGAGTTTAGGCCTGGTGTATTAAAGTGGCAGACAACTGCAAGCAATAATTTGAGGGCCTAAACACTCCTCTGTCCTAGCTCCCTACCCCCCTCACCAGGCCGTGTTATTTTTTTTCTTGATTCATTCATGTGATGAGGGCATCACTGGCTAGGCAGCATTTATTGCCCATCTCTATTTGCCCAGAGGGCAGTTAAGGATCAACCACCAGGTAAGGTTGGCAGTTTCCTTTCCTAAAGGACATGAGTGAACCAGATGAGTTTTTTCGACGATCAACAATGGGTTTATGGTCATTAGATTCTTTAATTCCAGATATTTTATTGAATTCAAATTCCACCATCTGCCATTGC
Source organism: Stegostoma tigrinum (assembly GCF_030684315.1). Taxonomy (NCBI): domain Eukaryota; kingdom Metazoa; phylum Chordata; class Chondrichthyes; order Orectolobiformes; family Stegostomatidae; genus Stegostoma; species Stegostoma tigrinum. The sequence continues at coordinate 22,361,523 of NC_081371.1, read as the reverse complement.
AGGATTCGAACCTGGGTCCCCAGAATGTTGTCTGGTCTCGGATTAACAGTCCAGTGATAATACCACTAGGCCATGCCTCCCCAATAGCTTGCCATTACATACTGCCTATTGTTAGTATTTGCAGTCCCTTTAACAGCTATTCACCCTCCTAACCAGGTCATTATTAACTTATTCATCAATCCACCTGCTCTTCTCTCTCTTTGGGCTCTAAACCCACCAATCGTTTAATCCTTACCCTTCCACATACCCATCTTGTGCGTACAAACTGACATTTTTGTAGCTACCATCAGTTCTGAGGATGGGTCACTGGACCTGAAAATGTTAACTCTGATTTTTCTTCACAGATGTTCAGATCTGCTGAGCTTTTCCTGCAACTTCTTTTTTTTTAATAATTGTGTTTATCTGTTAAAATTGTATTCCATGTGTTTGACACTGTTTAAAATTTCCAGTACAGTTTGGCTTCACTGTTCTTGTTCCTGAACCAACAAAACTGACATGAGCAGCTGTTTCTTTTATAAAACAAAGAACCTTGGACGCTGGAAGTCTTACTCAAGAACAGAAATTGCTGGAGAAACTCAAGGTGTGATAGCATCTGTTGAGAGAGGGGGTCAGATATACTTTCTGAAGAGCCACTGAACTAGAAACTTTGACTCCGACTTCTCTTTACAGATGCTTCCAGACCTAATGAGTTTCTCCAGCAATTTCTATTCTTGTTGTAGCTATTTCTTTCCCTGATTGATCTATTAGTTAGAGCTATGATATAATGACAGTTGTCTTAGACTTGGACAGTCAGTAAGAGCATTTCAATTTTGGGAATGCCACAGATGACATAATTAGTTTGTTTGTTATTCACTTATGGGAAGAGAGCTAGACCAGCATTTGTGCCCTATTCCTAGTTGCCCTTGAAGGAGTGGTGAGCTGTCTTCTTGAAACTGCTCAGTTTGTTCAAGCAAATTTGCAGTTTCATGTGAATATGCCTTACTGATTAAGAACCATGTTAACTAACTGAACAAAAAAAACTTTGAAGCCACATTTCATTTTGAGATCTGACTTGTTGATCATATGTAACAAAATACAGCAATAATTCATATTCTGTTGGAATCAAGGAGCATCCTAGACCTTGTATCCCAATTACTTATTTCTGATACTTGTTACTGCTAATTTAGTCGTATCTGTGTATGATAATCTAAACAACTATGATACAAAAAGCTACTTTGAAGAGGTTATCTGAAAGGTGAATAACAGGACTGACTGGCATTCACTGTACTGAGTCAGTAAAAATATAAATGTTTGGAGTACTTTATGCTTGGGGAAGAAAGGGCCTCCAGTGTGTGAACAGGGGTGGAAGACTTGGATCAGGAACAACACTGTCCTATGGCTTCTATTCCTACCCCTGTTTGTATTGGAATTGCAGGATAGATCTGTGAAAAGTCCAATTTGGGATGTTTTAAGGCCAATTGATTCATATTCTGTTGGAATTGATTGATGAAGACAAATAGTTGTATAGCAACAGGACATTGATTGATGTGTCCAACATGACAGTAAATCTAGTAGTAGTAATGAATTGTAGTAATTCTCTAACATTTATTTTCTTTTCCACATTACAAATGTCATACAATTTATTTGACACAGTATAAATAATTTTATCATTGATAGTACCGAGGTTGATTATTTGTGCAATGATGACATTAAGAAAACTGTCAGATGTGTTCAAAATACCCAGTGAGAATTAGTATAATATTGAAGTTGGTTGATCTCACATCACAGGTTACTTCGTTGGTTAAGTGATGTAAGTCCTAGATGAGCAAACCTTTTCCTTTGCATAGTGTTCATGGTTTCAATTTTCAAACTTCTGCAGTCTCTTTGTTTTTTGCAATAGCTACACCCATCCAGCCATTGCATGAACATGTATGACAATGTGTTTCCAGTTTTTTTTCTTGAGAGCTTTGTACTTGAATATTGTCGCTTGCTATGATTTTTGCCATCTGCCCTACAAGATGGAACCACTGTCAGCCATATCATGTGGCTAGTTGTACGTACTTGGCTGAATCTTGTTAGCTGTTTGTTGGTTTGGTAAAGTTTATTGACATTATGAAGATGCTTTGAATGTTTTCTTTACTAATTTAGTTACAGTGTTCCTTTTAGAGAATCTTTAATGCGCCATCTGAAATGCTTTGAATTCTGAGTTAGCAATGTTCTGCACTTACCTGAGGGTATTGAGTTGATAGTTCTATGGGTAACATGACCATTTTGCTGATACTCATTGATACGTTCTGTCAAAGTTTCTTCAGATGATGTCACTTGCTCAGTCATTTCCTGTAATTTCTGGTTTATTGCATATCTTTCTCTAGCCTCTAATTATTTTCTTGGAAATGTTTGAGTTTTCCTGTTGCTATACAACTATTAGTCGTCATGGTGAATGCCACAAATTTTTATTTTTAATTGAACTGTATTCTTGCTATTAAGCGCATTATGGTGGATCAGGAGGACACTGGTTAGCCTTGTGGTTTGGCTGTGAGATTTGTTGCTGGAATTGGCAGAGAGAAACTCTGAAGATTCTTTTGTAATTAATTAATAATCACCATGGTGTTTGATCCCTGAAATATTAGTCAAACTTTTCATGAGCTATAGAAAAACAGTTGGTTCTTTTTTAAGGTCAAGACCCATTGGACCATCTTTTATGTGAGTAAATCTATGTACGTTCTGGTCTTAGACACACCCATGAAGGGAAACATCGTGTCAGCATTTACCATGTAAAGCCCCGTAAGAATCCTATATGTTTCAATGAAATCATCTTTCATTCTTCTAATTTCTAATGCGTAGAATCACAACCTGTTTAGCCTTTGCTCATAAGCCAGTCCCACCATACCAGGAATCAACTGACTGAACCACTTCTGCAGCAATAACACTGCTTTAATAAGGAGACCAAAACTGCTGTCAGTACTCCAGATGTAGTCTCACCAGCATCTTGTACAGTTACAGTAAGATTCCCCTGCTCTTATTTTCCAACCCCATGGAGATAGGGCCGATATGCCATTAGCCTTTCTGATTACCTGCTGCACGTATGTGAACTAAATGGAATATCTGCAAAGTTGGAGATAAGACAAAGCAGCTGGGTGGGAAGATGAGAGATAATGGGAACTGCAGATGCTGGAGAATCCAAGGTAACAAAGTGTGAAGCTGGATGAACACAGCAGGCCAAGCAGCATCTCAGGAGCATAAAAGCTGACGTTTCGGGCCTAGACCGTTCATCAGAGAGGGGGATGGGGAGCGGGTTCTGAAATAAATAGGGACAGAGGGGGACATAAAACAAAGATGGATAGAGGAGAAGATGAGAGTAGAGGTGGGGAGGGGGGGAGGGGATAGGTCAGTACAGGGAGGATGGACAGATCAAGGAGGCGGGATGAGGTTAGTAGGTGGGAAATTGAGGTGTGGCTTGAGGTGGGGGGGTGTGGATAGGTGAGAGGAAGAACAGGTTAGGCAGGCGGGGACGAGCTGGGCTGGTTTTGGGATGCAATGGGGGGAGGGGATGAGCTGGGCTGGTTTTGGGATGCAGTGGGGGAGGGGGAGATTTTGAAGCTTCTAAAGTCCACATTGATACCATTGGGCTACGGGGTTCCCAAGCAGAACTTCCACTTCCCTGGCCCCAACACCTCATTTTCACCATGGACGTCCAGTCCCTATACACCTGCATTCCTCATGCAGATGGCCTTAAGGCCCTCCGCTTCTTCCTGCCCCACAGGCCCGACCAGTCCCCCTCCTCCAACACCCTCATCCACCTAGCCAAACTCGTCCTCACCCTCAACAACTTCTCTTTCGATTCCTCCCACTTCCAACAGAAAAAGAGGGTGGCCATGGGCCCAAGCTATGCCTGCCTCTTTGTAGGTTACATGGAACAGCCCCTCTTCTGCACCTACACTGGCCCCAAACCCCACCTCTTCCTCCGTTACATTGATGACTGTATCGGCGCCGCTTCTTGCTCCCAAGAGGAGCTCGAACAGTTCATCCACTTCACCAACACTTTCCACCCCAACCACAAGTTCACCTGGGCCATCTCCAACATATCCCTCATCTTCCTGGACCTCTCTGTCTCCATCTCAGGCAACCAGCTAGAAACTGTCCATTTCAAGCCCGCTGACTCCCACAGCTACCTAGAATACACCTCCTTCCGGTCCACCCTCCTGCAAAAATTCCATCCCCTATTACCAATTCCTTCGCCTCTGCCGCATCTGCTCCCAGGATGAGGCATTCCACTCCCGTACATCTCAGATGGCCGCGTTCTTCAAGGACCGCAACATCCTCCCTGCTGTGGTCGAGAACTCCCTTGACCGTGTCTCCCCGCATTTCCCACAACACATCCCTCTCACCCCGCCCCCACAATAACCACCCTAACAGAATCCTCCTCATCCTCACATACCACCCCACCAACCTCCGAATACAACACATCATCCTCCGACACTTCCGCTATCTACAATCTGACCCCACCACCTAAGACATTTTTCCATCCCCACCCTTGTCTGTCTTCCAGAGAGACCACTCTCTCTGTGACTCCCTTGTCCGCTCCACACTCCTCTTCAACCCCACCAAACCCGGCACCTTCCCCTGCAAACGCAAGAAGTGCTACACTTTCCCCCACACCTGCTCCCTCGCACCCATCCCCGGCCCCAAGATGACTTTCCATATTAAGCAGATGTTCTTCTGCACATCTGCCAATGTAGTATACTGTATGCACTGTACCCGGTGTGGCTCCCTCTACATTGCAGAAACCAAGCGGAGGCTTGGGGACCGCTTTGCAGAACACCTCCGCTTGGTTCGCAATAAACAACTGCACCTCCCAGTTGTGAACCATTTCCACTCCCCCTCCCATTCCTTAGATGACATGTCCATCATGGGCCTCCTGCAGTGCCACAATGATGCCACCCGAAGGTTGCAGGAACAGCAACTCAGATTTTGCTTGGGCACCCTGCAGCCCAATGGTATCAATGCGGACTTCACAAGCTGCAAAATCTCCCCTCCCCCCACTGCATCCCAAAATCAGCCCAGCTCGTCCCTGCCTCCCTAACCTGTTCTTCCTCTCACCTATTCCCCCCCGCCACCTGAAGCCGCACCTCCATTTCCCACCTACTAACATCATCCCGCCTCATAGACCTTTCCATCCTCCCCAAACTGAGCTATCCCCTCCCCACCTCCCCACCTATACTCTCCTCTCCACCTATCTTCTCTATCCATCTTTGTTCTATGTCCCCCTCTCTCCCTATTTATTTCAGAACCCTCTCCCCATCCCCCTCTCTGATGAACGGTCTAGGCCCAAACCGTCAGCTTTTGTGCTCCTGAGATGCTGCTTGGCCTGGCAGCCTCGAAGGCACTCCGACAGTTCCAATTAAATTCAATATATTTATATATTCTCGCATTACAATAGCCACATGCCACATTAATCTCATCATAACTTAATAAATTAAAGACACTAGCAAATAACATTGACCTAAACACTCACTGTGATCTAGTCTGACTGTTAGAACTCTTGTTGTCTTATGACTACTCAACGTAATCATCTAACCTTATCTCAGAGTGGGCAGGTTGCTCTTATAGCTGACTGTTACTTGGTCTTTTGACTTTCTATTCCTTGCTGTGTGTATGCTAATGTAACTAACTCCTAAACTGCAGATCACCTTTGGCCTCAACTGCTGACTGTTCCCTTTGTCGTGGCGCTGGGCTAAATTGCATGAGTTTGGCTACTGAATATTTTTGGCCTGAAATCACCCTACTTTCTGCAGAAGTGGCACTGCTAAGCTTATTTCTTACCAACATGTTTATTTCACTGTGCTGTACTTGGGTATAATCCTGTTTTCCCATGATTCTCTCCTTCAGGCTGAAACCTGGAGCAGGGTACAGAGTTGGATGATCAGCAGTGACTGTGTTGAACAGCTGAGCAGACTCAAAAAGGGCAGAATGAACTATTCCTGGTTCTATTTACTATATTTTCTGTCATTAATCTCCAGATTGTTTGTAGTGCCGCATACAAATGAGAACAGAAATAGAACAATAAGGCAGATGAATGTTCCTTTAGAAAGAGGGTGCAGGAGGGAAGACTTGCTTTTTGTGGGACACTCTGGAGCTGGCTCTGAGGAAGATTGCACATGTATAACCCAGATGGGTCATACAGAGCTGGGCTGGGTTCTCTGTGGGTGTCATGATGCTGCCGAGATTGTGGGAACCAAGAGAGCATGTTAAAGAAGAGTATCAGGGTGCACACGGTACTTGGAGAGACAGATAACACAAGTTCATAGATGAAGTAGGAGCAAGGGAGGAAGTAATGGAGCCTAAATTAGGTTACTGTATACGACATATGGTTAAAAAGGTTGTAGAATTATAGATACAGATTGCAAGATACAGTGATAATAACAGTGATTTGGCTCAAGGAGAAGAACTGGATGTTAAGTATTCAAAACATTAAAAAAAAGAAGGGGAGGAGGAGGAGTGGGACTCACATCTAAGTAGAACAATGCAGTGCTGGAAAAAGAATATGTCCCAGCAGGCTTAAGTACAAAATCAATTTAGCTAGAGTTTAGGAATATAAAAGGAACAGTTACATTTCTTGATGTAATCTATAGACCACCAATTAGTTGGAAGGATGTAGATGAACACATCAGCAATGAAATTGCTCGGATTATAGAGTAACTACAACAGAGGACTTTCGTTCCTCAGTAGACTGGGATACTGTTCGTGTAAGGGGCAGTGAGGAGCAAGTATTTCAAGATTTTGTTCAGTAGATTTGCCTACAGCATTATGTATCCAGCCCAACAAGAAAAGGTGCGCTTTTGGTCCAAATTCTTCAAAATGAGGTGGGTCAAGCAGATTAAGTGACTGCAAGGAAGCATTTAGGGGATTTTAATAATTGGATCATTAGGTTTAAGAAGATGGAGAAGAATGACAATGGCCAATCTAGACTAAGAAAACTAGTAAGTAGAGAGCCGACTGCATTAGGACAAGAATGGAGTTGGGTTGGGTGAACTGGAATGAAAGGTGGGAAATGCTGTAACTGAGCAATAAGCTACCTTCAAAGAAGAGATGGTTCAGGTACAGTCAAGGCATATTTCCTCAAAAGGAAATGTAGGACAAAAAAAAAAATCCAGGGCTCCCTGAATGAGAAAGTGGTTAGAAATTGATATTAAAGAAGATAAAGTGTGCTTATGACCACTGTCATAGAAAATACAGTTGATAACCAAGAAGAAAACAAAAGGTTCAGAAGTGATGGGAAAAATCATTTTGGAGAAGCAAAGAAGAATTATTAGAAAAGAGTGGCAGCCATAAAGGGTAATTCAAAAGTCTTTAATAAGCACAAAGATAGTAAAGAATGGTAAATGGAGATATTGGGCAAATTGAGGACTAGAAAATAATTTGCATGTGGAGGCAGGGCATGGCAGAGGTATTAACTGGGTACTTTGAATCTGTCCTTACCAAGGAGGTACTGATTTAAACAGTGAGCTCCTTTCCATGTAATAGAGCTGGAACCATTTCTAACCCACTCCATTTAATTTCACTCTGTCTCTGACTACTTGCCAAAGTATTTTTCTTGCATGCTCCTCTTAATGCAGGGTTAAATTTTGGTAAATGAGATTATTTTCATATTGAAGTTATATATGTTCAATATTCAAAATATGTGGGAGTGCTTTCAATATGAAATGTTTTTCCATTTTTGTTGGACATCTTAATGTAATTAGAATAAATCTGGAAGCGCTACCTTCATTGAGACAGAAAACTTTTTACTTTTTGTTTATCCTTTCCTCCAGTGGAAAACAACAAGATTAATGGGCAAACAACTGAATTTTAGAAGGTAAAAATAAATAAAACTTGTCTGAACAATTGGAATGGATGTACCAAGCCTATATATTGCTTTTTTTTGCCCAAAACTGCTCAGAATAAAATGGATGGTACCACTGAAATGACCACGCTCCAATTGAAAATTCTCAATTCAAGGGCATAATTATCTCTTCAGTATTTTAATACCTAGATAATTCTTGTTATTCGTGATGAAGTTCAATAACAATGATATCCAGTACTGAATTGCCTGGCCTGAATGTTCATGTGCAAGTAATTGAGAAAAAGTACTTTTAGTTATTTTGTTCAAATACTGAAACAGTCAGAATCCATCTGCAGCAAGACGTGGACAGCATTCAGGCTTGAGCTGGTAAGTGGACAAGAGCCATCTCCAATAGCAGAAAATCCAACCATTGATGTTCAGCATTAAATGGCATTATTTCACCTAATATCCTTACATTTACCAGAAACTCATCAATTTCAGTACTTTGGCTATAGTTGCAATTCAAGGGCTAGGAATTTTGCAGCTAGTAACTTTCCTCCTGACTTTCTAGATACTGTCTGCCATCAGTGAGGTGTAGGTCAGGGAAGAGATGGAATGCTTCCATTTTAAAGACATTATGAGGTGTCGCGGAAATGTAATTACCCAAAGACTTCTACCTTTGGATGCTTTCATGTATGAAACGTATATGGCTATGACCAATAAATAGGATAGTAAATTTTCTCTGCGAGAGCCAACTCAAGGCTGAACAACACAAATTCTGACAATGCACTAAAGCATCTGATTTTTAAAACTACGAGATTAGCTTATTCTAGGTTAATATAAATGATCTGAAGGTAGGCTTAGCAGTTTAAGACAGCTCTCCGGTAGAAGTTTCTTCTTAGCACTCCTGACATTTAGACTAATCAGTTAAGTTGGTGACTACATTACGTGACTTCGTCACTTCCTGTGACGGTTAGTTGCATAATCAGACATTTAAATGAACATACTTTACCTGTTATCAAGCACACTATCATAACAAGAACCTTCAACCAATTATTTTAACCCTGTATTAAAATTGCTAACTATATTAAATGAGAGGCATTTGATAAGGTTCCCCATGGCAGGCTTATTCATAAAGTCAGGAGGTATGGGATACAGGGTGATTTGGCTGTCTGGATTCAGAATTGGTTGGCTGACAGGAGGCAGGGAGTGGTTGTAGATGGTAAGTATTCTGCCTGGAGGTCAGTGCTGAGTGGTGTCCCGCAGGGCTCTGTTATTGGGCCTCTGCACTTTGTAGTTTTTATAAATGACTTGGATGAGGTTGAGGGGTAGGTTAGTATGTTTTCTGATGACACAAAGGTTGGAGGTGCCGTTGATAGTAGCGAGGGCTATTGCAGGCCTCAGTGAGATATTGTGATAGTATGCAGAGCTGGGCTGAGAAATGGCAGATGGAGTTCAACCTGGATAAATGGGAAGTGATGCATTTTGGAAGGTCGAACTTAGATGCTGAATATAGGATTAAAGGCAGGATTGTCGGCAGTGTGGAGGAACAGCGGGATCCTGGTGTTCACGTGCATAGCTCCCTCAAAATTGCCACCCAAGTGGATAAGGGTGTAAAGAAAGCATACGGTGTTTTGGCTTTCATTAACAGGGGGATGGAGTTTAAGAGCCGCCATTTGCTGCAGCTGTACAAAACCCTGGTGAGACCACACTTGGAATATTGTGTCCAGTGCTGGTCGCCCTATTTGTAGGAAAGATGTGGAGGCTTTGGAGAGGGTGCAAAGGAGGTTTACCAGGATGCTGCCTGGACTGGAGGGCTTGTCTTACGAGAAGAGGTTGACTGAGCTCGGACTTTTCTCTCTGGAGAGAAGGAGGAAGAGAGGTGACCTGATCGAGGTGTACAAGGTAATAAGAGGCATGGATAGAGTCAATAGCCAGAGACTTTTCCCCAGGGCAGGATTGACTGCCATGAGGGGTCATAGTTTTAAGGTGTTAGGAGGAAGGTATAGAGGAGACGTCAGAGGGAGGTTCTTCACCAGAGAGTTCTGAGCGCATGGAATACTTTGCCAGTGGAAGTCGTGGAAGCAGAGTCATTAGTGACATTTAAGCGACTGCTGGACATGCACATGGACAGCAGTGAATTGAGGCGAATGTAGGTTAGGTTATTTTATTTTTGGATTAGGATTATTCCACGGCACAACATTGTGGACTGAAGGGCCTGTACTGTGCTGTACTTTTCTATGTTCTATGTTCTATGAGAGAGTGTTATAATAATTGAAATTGGGAATGGAATGATCAACTCTGATAATCCAAATGACAACCATATGTTTGTGCATACCTTTTTCCAGTCTCTGATCACATTGCTGTTTGTATAGTGTTGATTCTTTATTTCCTTTCCTAAGTTGTGTCTCTGCATTGGCAGACTACATCTGTAAAATGTCATTGTAAAATTGCATTTTTTAAAGCATATTTTGGACCTATCCATAATTCAGGCTAGTGCAGATACTAATTAAAAATTGAAGTTGCGTCCTTATGAAGACTTCATCCCTTTCAGATTATAAATAGACTTTTAAAAATACTGTTAAGAATGAGACTAGATATGTGTCTCCTGTCAGCAGTCTACTCAAGCCTTTTATAGTCAAAGGAAGCTTTGACTGTGTCTGGGTTGCATATAGATCTGTCTTGTGGCTGACTGTGAAGAGTGTTCTGCCAACACTGTGTTCTTGCAAACTTTAAGATAAGATAAAAGAGTTCGGTGTGAATGTGAGGCAATTCCATGCATTAAAACAAGCTGCTGGGAAGCTTTGGACCTTACTGATTCACCAGGATCAAAATCTGAAAGTCTGCCCAGTTCTGAGGAAAGGTCACTGGACCCAAAACATTAACTCTGATTTCTCTTCACAGATGCTGTGAGACTTACTGAACTTTTCCAGCAACTTCTGTTTTTGTTCCTGATTTACAGCATCTGCAGTTCTTTCGGTTTTTATTTCGCATCTGAAAGACTTCAGTTCAGTTTTTGGTTTATATGTTAAACGTATTGAAAATATTTCTAGTAACTTAGAGACCTTCTTCACAATTGCTTCCTCTCTAGCTGGTTTTCAACTCCTGTATTCAATATTCAATACCTTTTGAAGTAATCTAGTTTCATCAACCATTGGGATGATTTTGTTTTAAGAATGTACAGCTGAGTTACAAATGGGGTGGATCCTTCACAGTCCCCAAATAATATGGGCCCTGGAGAATTGTCAATGATGAGCAAGGCTTTTGTCAATGTTGGGCACAAGAAGTCACATTTTCTAATTATGTTCCAGATATTGAAATAGGTTTCTTGCTAGTGAGCAGCAAGAGACTAATTTATCATCGATTTATTGCTGTTCTCAAATTGATTAACACTTAATTTGCCTCATTACACGCATGTTCCACCTGTTGGATAGAAACTAGACACTGAGAATTCTCAATGCGAAAGTCAAAGCAGGAGGGAAATGGCTCCAGCTCCCACTCGCCACTTCCTCTGCTAAGCCTCCACGTTGGATACCTGGCGCCAACTTCTCAAGGTGCACCTTCATTGGCAGCAGCTGTACATTTGTTGGCACTGGCATCCTTTCCAATCATGGTACATCTGTAGTCTACTTGAAGTATGCTTCTGCGCTGCGATGCTACACTTGGCAAACAACATTCATTAGAATGTTGCTGCAAGGGGCATTTTGTGTGAAGGAACTGGCATCCAGTTCATGGATTGGACAAGGTTAGATCTCTGCATGCTTACTGTCTTAGCATACAATCATATAGTGCTTACTTGGATGCTCAAAAGAAGATCCAAGCTTTGATCCCAGCCTCGTCTTGCCTAATGAGCATTTTGATGTCTAGCCGCACTTAAGGACTCACCACCCTTGACTTGCAATTTAAAGCAAAAATGCCAGGGTGGCTAATGCTGTTCAGCAGTTATCAATCAAGAGAACGGAGGTGTTGCTGAGTAACAAAATGCTCCCTTGGTTTTACATCTGGGCCATATGCAAGACATGTATTTGCCATTTATGCCTCGTGCTGCAAGAATGTGGATATGCTTCAAAGTCCAAGTGTGGTGTCCTCAAAGTCCAGGGAGATGTCTTTGATCAGGGGGTCCCAGCACAGTAGGTCATGGGTAGCCTCCAGTATTGGTTCAGGGCTTGAGTTTGGCCACTTGGTTGGTCGGAACAGTCATGCTTAAGTATTTGTAGCTGTAACGCCCAGGACCTGAGAGTCCAGGGCAACCATCACAATCGAGGAGCAGTACAGGTATTGGTAAGGGGTCTGATTGCTGTTTAAAAATGGCTGTGATCACACCTGGAGTGGGCAGGATGTGTTTTGTTCTGTGAGGGAATGGTTTTTGAGCTCAGGCAATGTGAGACCCTTCAATAGCAATGGCCAGACATCACTTCACTGAAGCTGGAATATACGTACAAGCAGTACATACTTAGTGAACCTTGGGTATGAGCTTACAATGTGCTGTCTAAATTTTTGCCCCATGCACTTCTGACCAATTCATTCAAATAACAAATTTATTCCACTAATGCTAGTAATGCAGCAGCAATTTTGTCTTTTCAGGAAAAAGGGAACATAGTTGTTCAAGTAACAGTCACATGCAATTTACCCATTGTCTGCACATGGTGTAAGAGCTGCTCACACTTCACGCCTTTGACTGTGGAGCATCAAGTAATGTTATGGATGGGTGGGCTCTGTAACAATAGTGCTGTAGTTACAGATAGACAGACTTGTGCACACAGATGATGGTGAAAAGAGAGCATTTAATTACAATAAGATGTCTCCCATGCCACACACTTGTTTTCTTGCTTTCCATCTTACTACATCTGTGTGTTCCTGGATCTGTAGCTGAGGTGGAACTGTGCTGAAGCCAGTTTACCTTGTACGTGTGGTCAGGTGCATTTTTGTCTAGAGGGCCCAGACATGTTATGTGTTTGCTGCTTAGCTTGATGTCCCACAGGGCTGAAAGTGGCAGGCAGAGTTGCAGTGGAATGCCCAGTCACCTCTGGAGTTTTTTGGAAGGAGTTATCTAAGGAGCATTTTTCAAGGGGTGGTGGTGCGCCTCCAGGACATGCATGGACCTGAGTAGCTAACTATGGCAGTATGCCAGGGACTCAGGGCACTTGAGTGCTCACAGGCTGAGGGGTGGACTTTGTAGCTTTGCTCTTCTGACAGGGAGGACTTGTGGATAGAGGCAGGGCATGATCTGGATGTTTTCTTTTGGTTGTTTCATTTTATTTTACTTCTGTTTTCAATCCTGTATTTGGTGTACTAAGATGGCACCAGAGAATGGTGAATTTATACACTTCTCACAGTACACCTGCATTCCTGTACTTAGTTCCCTTCGATCCCCTTTCACCTTGCTGTTGGTAATGAGCAGCAATGGCCAGAAAGATGCAATCGAGATCTGTGCGCACATCCAGTGGACTCTGAGACTGCTTGATCAGCTGTCCGTTTACAGGCATCAACTTGTCCATGGAGACAGCCAGATCCTTGCATGGCTGAGTCAGCAGTCCCGCCCCATTATTACACTCTTAAAGGGTTTGTGTTAGGTTGTCCAGTACCCCCGATGAACCCACCTGCTGTCCTCTGTCAGCTTGAAATCCCTGATTGCTGACATTATGGGGTCTTCTGCTGGGACCAAGTAGGTGCTTGGTCTCCAGCAGTCAGAGTCCCAGATCACTGGCACATTTCTTCCTTGGTCATTTTGTGGAGATATGGCAGTGTAGTATTCTTGCTCTGACCTTTTTAAAATATCCACTGAGCTGTCAGTATCTGAGCTAGTGGAAGTGTGCAGGCGGCAGCCTTGCTGGTGCTTCCTCAGAGGTGGAAGAGTCTGTGTCTTGTGAGGTAGCCTTGTGACAGTGGATACCATAGACATTCCACTGGTGCCTGCAGGGCTTTGAATATGTAGAAGTTGTGGCATGTTAACCTCAAATGCATTGTGATAATTTGAGAGAACATAACAGTTAGTAATGGTTCTTAATTAATTCTTGGGATATGGAAGTTTCAGTTTTACTGCAGGAGAAGTTTCAGTCTGCATCAGTAGTACCAAGAGCGCCTCTTTTATAGGGCATGAGAAGTCAGAATATCTGACGCCCCGTTGTTATGTATGCAGTTAGGTGTTTGTTAGCCCTTTTTAAGAGGGGGTCAGGTCACTCTGGTGGGAGCAAGAAGGGCAGTCCAGGACCTACTGTTGAGCTGAAAGGAGGCAACAAAGTATTCCCTGTTCTAGTTTTACATAGAACATAGAACAATGCAGCACAGAACAGGCCCTTTGGCCCTCGATGTTTCGCCGACCTGTGAACTAACCTAAGCCCATCCCCCTACACTATCCCATCATCATCTGTGTGCTTATCCAAGGACTGTTCAAATGCCCCTAATGTGGCTGAGTTAACTACATTGACAGGCAGGGCGCTCCACGCTCTTATCACTCTCTGAGTAAAGAACCTGCCTCCGACATCTGTCTTAAATCTGTCACCTCTTAATTTGCAGCTATGCCCCCTCGTACAAGCTGATGTCACTATCCTTGGAAAAAGACTCTCATTGTCCACCCTATCTTTTTCCCTGCATCTATCTCCTATTCTTTTTCTGGTTTTAATGAACCACGACCAGAACATTCAAGACTCATCCTGGCACTTTTCGCCTTGCTTTCGGGCCATTTTCTCCTACAATAAGACAAAGAACATAGGTGACATAGCTGTTAGTCCTGGTGCAGGTGACGAAATGTGGCACAGTGGTCTTGCAGGGTCAGTGGGAGTGAGGGACGCGTTTTGGATGGGCAAGGGTGAATTAGATTAGATTCCCTACAGTGTGGAAACAGGCCCTTGAAGCATCCCACCCAGACTCATCCCCCTATAACCCACACATTCCTGAACACTGTATGACCAATCTACCTAGCCTGCACATCTTTTGACTGTGGGAGGAAACTGGAGCACCCGGAGGAAACCCATGCAGACACAGGGAGAATGTGCATACTCCGCACAGACAGTCGCCCAATGTTGGAATCGAACCTGAGTCCCTGGTGCTGTGAGGCTGCAGTACTAACTACTGAGTCACGTGCTGCCCCTGAGAATTAGAGAAGCTATTGCAAGCAATAGCGAGAGGAGTAGAGCATGAGCCTTGGTGGAAGGTGCAGACAGAGTGAAGATGGTGGTATTTACTCTTCACAAGTGGGTAAAGTGATTATCGTGCTTCCTAAATGGCTGAGCATTCCTCCAGACCGTGGTAACCTTGAACCAGATTGGCAAGATCAGGTGCCATGGCCTGCATTGCTGGTATTGGCGAAATAGGATGGCCTTGCTCTGCATTTCCTCATCCACCAGAGCTTCCAGGTTCTTGTTAGTAAAATAGGGCACCAAATTCCCATTCTCATGTAAATTTCTGCAAACATATAGGACAGCACGAGATTGCCAGCACTTTACCTGGTGTGTAACAGTCTCAAATATGGTGCTTGTATATCTCAGTTGTGGTCAGTACTTCTAGCTACAGTGAGTGGGAGATTTGGGTTAACATCAGATGAGAGGAGCACCATAGGAACCTCTTAGGAGCTAATGAGATGGATTTTGGACAACAACATGAGAAATCTCCCTGAGCCTCGTGGAGAGAAACCCTCCATGAAACCCAATGGAACTGCTACTTGATCGAAATGCAGTAAGGTAAAGCCCACAGTATAATCTCGTTTCAGGGTAGTTGATTTAATTGGATTGAACTCGTTGAATGAAAAGAACCTCTACGTCAAGACTATTTTAGTAATTCAGAGTTTAAAAGTTGATTTTAATTTTTTTTCAATTAATTTAAGTAACCTGTGTAATACATGTTAAATCAATTTTAAATTTAAGAGATTTCCCTCCTATTGCTACAATCATTGCAGTAAATCAAGTTGCCAAAGAAAAAGGTTACATTGAAGTAAAATGTCCTGTTTGTGCTTTGTGAATTGTAGGTACCATAAGGTTGAATTTTTTGTATGTTACATTTTTCCTTTTATTCCCGACATTTCTATAGTAGGTATTGTTGCAAAAATGCGCCACATAGAGAGTTTAAAATAGAACTACTCGCAAATTAATGATAATTGGAAGACTCAGGGTTTTCTTAATGTTATTTACAGTCTTGAATTTTTAAAGCTGTGACAATATTTAGGGCCAACTCTAAGGTTCCACAGAACAGGGAGGCATGAACCTGAGAGGCATTCAAATTTTTAGACTGAGCATGCTTAACTTCCTACAATGTGAAAATGAATCTTTCTTTTAAAAAAAATCTCTATCTTCGCTCATTTTTCTTCTGGATAGTATCAGTCATGTCTTAGAAGTTGAGAATAGACTCTGGACTTCTTCCTGTTCAATGGATAAGTCCTGTTCTCGACGAAGCAGTGGGTGCTGGTATCTGAGCAGTATCTAAATAATTCATAGTGATCATGCAGTCAGAAATGTATTTCTATCTCCATATTTTGGCATGTTCGTTGTATCATTTTGTCCTTCCTCAAGTGGTTGTCATTTGATTGCTTTAGTGGAGCCACTTATTTCTCACATTACAGCAGTGTCTATGTTTTCAAAAGATAGTAAATTGGCTGTATCATGCTTTTCATGATTGAAGGATCTTCCAAAGCATGCTGAAAATGCATTTTTAAAAAAATACGCTGTGTACTAAGACAAAGGCTAAGAATTAGATGCATCTGAATTAGAAATAGTTCTAAATGTTTTGGATGTGAACATTGCTGACAGTGCTATTATTTGTTCTGCATTCCTAATCTCCTTTGGAAGGTGGTGGTGAAGTCCAAATAGAGTACATAAGCAGTGTTATGCCTACACTGTGTTGAGGAAAGGAGTTTGAATATTTTGACTTGCTGACTGTGAAGGAATGGGGATGTGTTTCCAAGTCAGAGTGGTGTGTGGCTTGGAGGAGAATTTGTTGCTGGGATTTTCCATGCATCTGCTGCTCTTGCCTGACTAGGTGGTAAATATTGTGCATTAGGAAGGTGTTATTGAAGGAGCCTTGAGAAATTTCTGCAGGGAATCTGGTAAACGGTTTGCACTGTAGGAGCGCAGAGTACATGTTTTGAAGGTGATGCACAATTAAGCAAGTTTCATCCTCCTTGGATGATTTTGAACGTCTTCTGTTTTAGAACTACACTCATTCAGGCATATGGAGAATCTTTCATAATGCTCCTGATGTGAGTTTGTTCATGGTGGGTAGGCTTTATGCAGTCAAGACGTGTTACTTCCCTTAGATTGTGGAATTGCAGTGAGCGCAGGCCCCTTAGACTTTTCCCCTTTTGACCTACATTTCACTTTTTGACATCAGGTTTTATTATGTGTCACCACAGTTGTCATCAATTATTATCACTACTACACGGTAATGGAGTGGCCACAAATTGAGAAAACATTACCTAGGGTTACCCATAAATTGCAAATAATGGAAAGGTGCTTTGTATTCATGCCCTCTTCTACAAGATGCTGCTATTTTTCATCTGAAGGTGAGGTAGCTTACTGTATTGTAACTACATCTGACTGAGATGCCTATGGTTCCTATCATCTTGGAGGTGTCCATGGTATTTTCTCCAAAGGCAGTTGCACCTGGAACATAATTCCAGGCATGCAGTTCCACCTGGTTCTGCCCCAATGACTTTTTGGTCATCAGAATAACTGAATCAATGCTATGGATCTGATGTTTGGATAATCAACTTATTTGGGCATGTTGCGATCTATTCCCTGGCACATTGGACTTGAACTGGGATTTCCTAACTTGAACGTAGGGCGCTACCACTGCACCAGAAGTTCCTTGCAACATCATTTTTTTTATTTATTGTGTTTTAAGCCAATTGAACAATTTTTTGAGCCCAAAAAACCAACAAAATCTGATGTTCTAACAACTGAGCTAACCTGGTTGCTGTTAAATATGAGGTTGCTAATTGTCACGGTACAGATGTCCAGCTTACCCAATTCAAAGGTCAATGGTGGAGATGGTAGTTACAACAGTAGTAGTTGTGGAATTAGCATTTGCAAGGTAATAAAGAAGCCAATAATTAAACAAAACTCTGCTGATGGCCAGACATTGCTCATTTAATTTACTTTTGTAACTGAACCCATACTGAGAAGAAGTACTAGTTGAAATTTCACAGAGTGCCGAATTTGCATTTTTATTATTGAGGAAACTGATCTTTTTTAAACCAGGTCCATTTGTGTTCTTTGAACCATATAGAATAAGATGTGAGCACCAGCTAATGTGAATGGCATCCATAATAATGAATATTAGTGAGGACAGTTTGCATAGGTGAATTTGATTCCTGCACAATGCTCACGTGGAACATTTATTGTGCAAATATAGCATTTACTTCTTCATTGAAGGCCAGAACAAGCAGACAAGTGGCTGATGGAACTTAATAGAGACTGTGATTACAGTACTTGTTTTTCAGATGGGATGAAGATCGGGGTGAACTGAACTGTCATTTTCTGCTGTCGGAATATTGCCACATGCTGCTAGTGTTTATTTTTTGATTAGTAGCCATCTAGTTAAAGTCAGGATGGTGGGCGCAAGGTTCTAGAGGGTGGTCACAGCTGTTAGAACTGGATTTTAGTGACAGAAATGGTTTTCTTCAGATGGGGACGGAGAACAGACAAAGGTGATAAATCGATTCAATCGATATTGTTCCCTACCTAGCGAACAGGTATATTGAAGAAATCTGTATAACGGTCTTCAATTTTTGTAACTTCATGAGAATTTAAGGTTGTGGCTTAGTGGTAGCTCCCTTGCTTCGGAGTCAAAGATTGTGGCTCAAGTCCTATATAGAGATTTGAGCATTCAAATTAGCAGCTCAATGCAGTATTGAGGAGGTGTTGTGTGTGCAGTCTTTTGATGTGACTGTATATTGAGGCCCCAACTCTGTGTATTTGCAAACAAGTTCTCATAGTTCTATTTGAATTAGAGTTTCAAAGTTCTTGTGTCTCTGTCATTGTGTTTAGGCTTTTGAAGTAAGTTTAAATAAGATAATCTAATCATGGAATCCTTTGCTGAATAGCTTCATATTTCTTGCATTATAGTGACTACATTTCAAAGGTAATTAATTCGCTGTAGGTTACTTTGCAACACTGAGGTTTTGGTGCTGACACGTAATGTTTTAATTGTACTGATTAAATTTTTGTTATCATTCTAAATTACTTTAAAATAATGCATGCATAAAATGAAGCCACTATATATAGTTGCAAATGATTCATTTCTTAAACAAATTTTATCTACATGGCATAGAATTCTTACAGCGTGGAAACAGGCCGTTTGGCCCAACAAGTCCACACCAACCCTTGGAGCATCCCACCCAGACCCATCCCCCAAAAACGCACACACCGCTGTACAGGCTAGGTGGATTGGCATGGCCAATCCACCTCACCTGTACATGTTAGGACTGTGGGAGGAAACCGGAGCACCCAGAGGAAACCCACACAGACACGGGCAGAATGTGCAAACTCTGTGCAGATGGTCGCCCAAGGTTGGATTTGAACCTGGGTCCCTGGCACTGTGAGGCTGCAGTGCTAACCACTGAGCCACTGTGCTGCCCCATATATTAAACAAAGACTGTGAAGAATTTTAGAAGTGCAATTTAAATAACCTGATGAATTTCTGTTATAGTGCATTATGAAATTAATGTTTTGCTTGCATCATAAAAAATTGTGACCCCTGTTGAATAGCAAATAAAAACTGAAAGAACTGCAGATGGCTGTAAATCAAGAACAAAAACAGTTCTGAGGAAGGGTCACCAGACCCGAAACATTAACTCTGATTATTCTTCTTCAGAGATGCTGCCCGATCTCCTGAGGTTTTCCAGAAACTTCTGTTAAATCGTAGTTTGCTAAACAAATTTTTATGTTGCTTTGCAATAATGTATCAGGTATTCAAAGACTTGTTTTTTTATCAGGAAATTAGAGATGAATTTGGTATGTTTACAGCATTTCAGTAACTGAGGAAAAACACAAACTGCCAAGGTTACTATAAATTTCATAGTATTTTGGCAAATATAGTTTTTTGCACGTTTATTCTTTTAATTTTAAACATTACTTTTATGTTTATATTTGCAAAATTATTACAATTGTGATATCTGTCTGTTATTGATAAATTAAGACCGGGAAATATCAGTATTTAGGTATTTGTAAAGGTTGGTAATATAAATTTGATCACATTTGATGGGAGAGAAATGCAATTAAGACATCATCTTCTAATTTTGGATCCAAATCTAAAGTGCAGTTATTAAAACAACTTTTTTCTAAAATATTGTTTTAAACTGTTATCGTTTACATGGGCAAAGACATGAGAAAATCCTACCTCCAGGACAAGTGTAGAAGCAATTCAGCTGTGTCTCCTTCACAATTATGCCTTTGTACTTGATATCCATTGCTTGTGTTGGTTGTTTGGACAACTGTTTGGAGGCTTTCTGATGAAGAACTGATGGAAGCATTTTGCCTTCCATGGCAATAACACAATGTTCATTAAAAATACCTTTTGTTTTGCTGAATTCTCTGAAATCAATCTCTGAAAGTATGAGTTATTTCTTAGGTTCTGCCCATTGAAGCACAGATGAGGGGAGAATGCTTATTGTTTCTGTGTTACATTCAAAAGTGAGAGATGAAGGAGGACGGTGACTTTATATGTTGACTTCCTCCACTCTAAGGAGTTAAATTGTGGCATGCGTTTCTGCATCAGTGCTGACGTTTTGATATAGGGCCTTCATCTCATTAAGAGGAAACAAAGATAAAAAGTTTCAGCAATGCTCCAATTACAAGTCAGTTAAGATTATAAAATTCTCCCAAGAATTTGTCATGATCTTATAATGAACTTTCAAAACATTCTCTACATTTTTAACCCAGCTGTGTGTGGGAGCAGGTAGCGAGAGAAAAGAGAAAAGAAATGCACATTTGAAGCAAGTATTACTGATTAATACATCTTCTCGAGCCTCATAAAACAAAAATTACTAAAACATTTTTCATACTGAGGGAAGTGTGGGAAAATTAGGTATCAAGTTGGTATTATGTGTAGCATTGGTATAAGTTTATAGACCATATTTTAAACTGTGTTCATTTTAACAGAATAGTACAAAGTGTTCTTTGCATTCTGTTTGGGTTAATGCCATAAATCAGTTATTTGTTATAGCCAGATGAAATTGAGATTTTTTTTCTTTAAATGTCATGGCAATCAGGCTCGTTAATCGCTCTCCTATCAGCATCATAAGGTTGTGGGTATTCGAGGTTTGACATTCAGCTGCTCATTAAAAGAGCACGATTGATTGCTATTGACCAGTTAAGATTATAAAATTTTATAATCACTAGTAAGAAGGAACTTCAGCACCTACACTGACATGCAGTGGTATTGCCATCACTGAGCCAGCAGCATCAACTTCTTAATTAGAAACTGACTTGGACCAGCCACCCGCACAATGACCACTGGAAATCAGAAGCTGGATATTCTGTCAGAAATCACACGACACCAGGTTAAAGTCCAACAGGCTTATTTGAAATCACAAGCTTTTGGAGTGCAGCTACTTCGACAGGTGAAGTGACAGAGAAATACATAATGCAAAATTTATGAGCAGAAAGATCAAAAGATCAAACAAATGGTTGGGTGGAGTGTTGAATAATAAGTCTCTGCAGGTAATTGCAAGTGTTAGACTGTTTGAGTGAAGTGTCAGCAGCTGAATAACAAGCAAAGGGATTACCTATAATCCGATTAAATGAAGCAGAGAGATAATTACAAAAAATTAAAAATAAAGTGGTGCTGGTGACAAACCAAGTCATTGGAATAACACAACAGGTATAAGAGCTGCACACCAAGTGTCTTACCAAAGTAATAAGTCATCCAAAACTGTATAAACTAATTGAGAGGCCATAACAATTTATCCAGGTGATGGTGTCAAAACAGGAAGATGTTACAGATACAGTCAGTGCTGGGGGTCCAGTATAGCGTGACATAAATCCAAGATCATGTTTAAGGCTGCCTTTGTGGGTATGGAAGTTGACTATCAGTTTCTACTTGGCAGTTCTGCATTGTTGTGTATCTTGAAGGTCGCCTTGGAGGACACCTTAACTGAAGATCAGAAGCTGAATGTCCTTGACGGCTGAAGTGCTTCCCAACTGGGAGGGAACGTTCCTGTCTGGTGATTGCCTTGGGTCATCCTTGCCTGCAGCGAACGAGATACATGACCAAGTTGGCCAAGTCACGTGAACATCTGCCATGTGCATGGTGGGTGGTGTTCCATGAGTGATGGTAGTATCCATGTTAATGATCTGACATGTCATACAGAGATTGCTGTGGCAGGCTTGTGTGGTGGTGTGGTTGATGTCCTGAAGGCTGGGTGGTTTGCTACGAGCAATGGTCTGTTTAAGATTTGGTAGTTGTTTGAAGGTGAGAAGTGGAGGTGTAGGGATGATCTTGGCGAGATGCTTGTTGTCATTGATGACATGTTGAAGGCTGTGAAGAACTTTGTGTAGCCTCCCTGCTCTGGGAAAGTACAGGACAATGAAGGGTACTCTTATCAGTCATGTCCTGTCTGTCTGCTGAGGAGGTCATTATGGTTTTTTGCTGTGGCACGTCAAAACTGGCGATGGATGAGTTGAGCATCGTAGCCTATTATAAGGGCATCTTTTGAAACACTTAAGTATCCACCACATTTCTCCTCATCTGAACAGATCTTGTGTATTACTTTGCATAGACCCTCAGCATGCAATTCTTATATCTATCATGTTATTTCAGTCAGTTGGTTTGTCTCCAGCACCACGTTTTAGTTTTCATTTTTTGCAATTATCTCTCTCTATGTCAATTACTTGGATTATAGGTCATCCCTTTACTTGCTGTTCAGCTGTTGACATTTTACTGACACATCTAACACATTTGATCACCTGCAGAGACTTCTTATTTGTCACCCCAATCACATCATTTGTGTGAATTTTTTTGATCTCTATGCCCATAAATTCTGTGTCTGTGTGCTATTCTCTTACCTCACCTGATGAAGGGGCTACACTCTGAAGGCTTATGATTTCAAATAAACCTGTTGGACTGTAACCTGGTGTCATGTGACTTCTGACTTTGTTCTACCCAGTCCAACACTGGCACCTCCACATCATGGATATTATTTGCTTGCTTCCTGATGCCTCCTGCCTCCAGCCTCCAACCTCCACTACTGACAGAGGTATCACAGAATACTTTGCTTGCTTGGATGGGTTCAACTGTCACAACATGTTGGTGAACTGAACAAGCGCTTCAGCCATTGTTCTATGCTGAAAAGCCAGTGTACACCTACAAGATTCTCTGCAGCAGCTCACCAATGATTCTTCCTTTTACAGGAGTTAAAGTCTGGGACAGAACAGCCATGATCTTGTTCTTTAGTAGGACAGGCTTTTGTGTCTAAATGATAACAAAGTGTGGAGCTGGATGAACACAGCAGGCCAAGCAGCATCTCAGGAGCACAAAAGCTGACATTTCAGGCCTAGACCCTTCATCAGAGGGCCCGAAATGTCAGCTTTTGTGCTCCTGAGATGCTGATTGGCCTGCTGTGTTCATCCAGCTGCATACTTTGTTATCCTGGATTCTCCAGCATCTGCAGCTCCCATTATCTCTTTAGTGTCTAAATGGACTATTTTTAGTTCCTGTTTCTTACATTTTTGTTACCTCCCAAACTTACGACCTTCATACAGAAGGTAAGACAAGCAGCTGCATGGAAACATCGTAGTGGATGCGTCATTCCTGATTTTCAGGTAGATTACCATGCAATTACACATTTTATTATAACTGTTATGCTGTTGATTTACATCTGCAATTAGTTTTACAATCTTAGAATGTACAATTTCGGTTATCAGTTAATTGTTTTTCCTTTTGAATTTTTTAAGTAGATAAGAAAGGGTTCACATTTTCTTGACCACCTGACCTTGCAATGCACTTTACAGTGCAATTAAGTACTTTCTGAAGTCTAGTCACTGTTGTAAAATAAGATTCATGGCAACCAATTTATGCACTGCCAGCTGCCACAAACAACAATGTGGTAGTGAGCAGGTTATTTTTTTAATGATGCTGATTGGGGCACCAATATTGGTCAAGGATAACTTGCCTGCTGTTCGTTGAAATAGTGTCGTGTGACCTTGTACTTTTACCTGAGGGGGTGGATGGAGCCTAAGTTTAGCATTTCATGCCAAAGATGGCAGCTCCAGTAGTATAGCCCCCTTAGTACTGCACTTAAGTGACAACCTTGGTAATTTTTGTGTGCTTGCTTTCTGAATTGTGATCTTGAAAATCAGAGGGATGAGTGAACTGAACCACAGTTGACAAACACCTCATCCTCGCCCATCGCCCCCTCCTCCACAACCATTGCCTTACCCCCAAATTAGCAGTCCATTCACCTTGCAATGGCTGTCTGTTTAAGGTTCAATATGAGTGCAGTGATAAATTTTGCTGAATGGCCAAATGCATTATTACTTGGTTGGGAGTTTACTGGGATGGTGGAATGGCTTCCCTACTGGGGGAGCAGAGTAATTAAACATCCTGGCAGCAGTGTTCCCATTCCCAAATAAGGCTTTGATTCCATCAAGACTCCAGGAGACCGATCCAACAGAAGTGCTGCCTGTGGATGTCAGGCTTCCCTTAGTCAATTCCACCATATGTTTCAGGTTGTTGATTAGAATCTATTAAAAATACACTATATTAAAAAAAAACTTGTTAAAATTATTTTGTTTTTTGTTAAGGTTATTTTTCTTAGCGTTCAACAATTTGATTCTGTAGCCTACTGTTAGCAATTGTACTAAGGAGAAAAATATTTTCACTTCCGTTGAAAACCTCCTCCATTTCAAATCATTTGTTTAGTCAATCCGTACAACTTTCTGAAAATATGCCTTCAGTGTAGGTCCTTCGCTAGCAGGCAGAAAGCATGCTCAAATCTCTCCCTAGATTACTCAAACAAACTTGTTGGCACTTTAATTATCTCCTCTTCTGTGGAAAGTTTTGTCCATATCACATGATTAGGATTCAGGAGCTTGATACAGTAAATTCTGTAGAAACTGCAGTAATACTTAAATGTGCATTCGAAAATGTAGTGGGATTTGATAAATCAAATGGCACATTCTTCCTTGTGCTACTAATTTTTGGTTTTCTCTGAAACTAGTTGCAGTATATCTGCAAGTCGTATTTGCAGCCATGGAATGTGAAGATAATATGATTAATAATCTGTAGTAATATTTTATTTTCTTTGCAGAGAGAGATTAGGGGTGCATAAAAGATGAAAGTTGTCGAAAATTGCGTTTATTCATGATAGAAGTGATATTGTACTGTGACTGGAACCAAAATATAGTGCAGTGGTAGTATTGGTGAATCATACACTGCCCAGTGGACAAATGTCTTTTCCATATGAAATGCCTTGTTTAAATTTAATGTAATATTCCTAAAATAGTATAAACAGAATGGTAAAGTGAAGTTGAAACAGAAGCACATGATCCAAACGTAGATTTGCAGTTTATGATTGCTGTGTAATATTGACAATCTAATGACAATTAGTCAAAGCGATTCATTAAAATTTTATGATGTGGAGGTGCTGGTGTTCGGCCGGAGTGAGCAAGGTTAGAACTCATACAACATCAAGTTATAGTTCAACAGGTTTATTTAAAATCGCATGCTTTAGGAGTATTGCTCCTTTGTCAGGTGCCATGTGACGGGTGACATCAAAATTTTAATAAGGTTAGAATTAGCGGACTTTCTTGTAACTTCTGTGTCTTCATTATAAAGACAAAACTTATTGCCATTTGAAGTCTAAGTTGTGACTTGCACAGTCGTTTTCAACAATTATGCTGCTCATATTCCAGTTTATAGGAACTATTTTGAAATGAAAATGTTTCGATGTACCATCTAGAGTTGGGACTTATTTTGATGATGACAAAGAGCCAGATATGTGAAGCTGTAAAAATAGTTAAATACCATGCAGCCATTTTAAAAACAAGCTAATTAGTTTACAAAATTGAATGTTCTTTAAGATTGGTTAGATAGTAAATGCTCCACAGGAACTAATCAGGTATTCAATAATAAATATATCATGTCTATCCTTACATTCCAACAGTGATTGAGAAATGGTCCGAATCTATTTTCATGGATTGTCTCAACACACATAACTGCAACATGTAGACAGAGAAATTCTTAATGCCTGGATTTTTGCAAATGGTGTGGGTTTTTTCATTTTGAAGTAAACCTGTTAATGTTTTTGTTGATGCGATGGATGCATCTTTTGAATTATGGAGTATGTTAAATTCCATTTAAAAGCTGAGTAACCTAGAGCAGATCCAGAACACCCTGTCCTACTTTGCTGTTTGCCTTTATTGCTTCAAAATATTTCTGCTGCGTGTTATTAATGGTAGCATGCTGGTCTTTGTCAAGCGAATTCAGCAACAAACCAAAGAAGCTGTGGCACAGGGAGCAAATTTTTTTTGTGCGGGCTTTTTGACACACTACTCCGGTAAATCCATTTGTAGTCTCTAAATATTCAACCAGTGTACAGTTGCTGATAGAACAGTGACTTATATTTTATTCGCGAGCTGAATTGTATCTCAATTTGAATGCTGTACTTTTAACTAATAATGGACTGCCAGCCGGAAAATATTATAAATCCTTTCCAGTCTGTTTATTATTTTTCATTAGACAAGAGTTGAGATTTTTACCATGTGCTATGCCTGACTTTTTGCTTACTGTAGGAAGTGCCATCTATTCGTGACCCCAAGATAGTATTTTTAGTGTTATAATGTGAGTACTAGAGTGAGGAAATTAAAGAGGAAAATTTAGTTTCTATATTGTCATTTGCCTGTTTTATATTTTTAATTTCAGTGTCAATCTATGGGATCTGGTTCTATGATGAGGTGGAGTGTCAAAGAGTTGCAGAGCTTATGAAGAAGTAAGTACTCCTCTCGCTTGCAGTCTCAATATAATACAAGTAAGTCACAGCCCTCTGCCCCATCCTCAATTGGTAGGACCATGAGGTGGCACTTAAATTTGGGCTTTCTGCTTTTACCCCATTCTGTTGAAGTCAGCACATATTTCCTTAGCCTGCCAGTTCAAGAACTGAGCAGAGCAAACATGATAAGCATATTTAAATGTCACGATTCATGATTGTTATAAAACTTGATAATTATACGTGAGGTTAACTGTGACTTAAACAATTCATTATTGGATCCTGATCAAAATGCTTGAATGTTGAGACACAGGATAAAAAAAATTTGAGATTTTTTTTAAACAAGTGATTAGGTATGGCTTTTGAATAAAGCGTAAAAACAAACTTGTTTGTGCTGTCATTCTAAAATTTGCATTTCAGTTTGCTACATTGATATGATTACTTAATGTTTCTGTATGTGTTGAAGGCTTTTGCTGAGAATTTCTTTGAGGAGCAGTTTTAGTTTCCATACAGGTTGTGACCTAGCAGGCAATCCATAAATTGAATTGACCTTAATTGACATCAATCAACAACTGTTTTTGAAAAGTCCTGACCAGTAGTGAGTCTAGGCCACTTCGTTTTATAAGTGCTGTCTTACAGTTAAACCAGGGTCCTGTTGGCTTTTCTCAGGAGGATATGAAAGATTTTGTGGGCTTATTTTGAAAAAGACCCGCCACGCTCACTAACAGTGTGTGCCATCTATAAGCTGTGCTGGAGTAATTCACCAAGGCTCCTCAGACTGCACTTTCTAAATCCACTTCCATCTAGAAGGACAAAAGCAATAGATACATGGGGACACCATCTGCAGTTTTCCCTCTAAGCCGTTCACCGTCCTGACTGAAAATATATCACCATCCTTCAGTATCACTGGGTGGAAATCCTGGAAACCCTTCTGTAAAGTCAAAGTGTTCACCACTACCTTTCTCATGGATAGCTAGGGATGGGCAATAAATGCTGGCCTAGTCAGCAATTCCTGCATCCCAAGAATAAATTAAAAAAATAGTTTTCCTTGGAAAAGCAGTCAATGTTTAATATCCACCTACGGCACAGGAACAGGTCAAGTGAACATTATTCCTTTGCTTTTTCTTCAGTCTTTCAATTGTGCAAATTGGATGCTGCATTTTCTACTTAATGAGTGGACTTGAAAAGTATATTGTCTGTTCTAATGTGCTTTAGGAACCCTTCTGTGAAAGGTGCTAAATAAATGCAAGCTCTGAACGTAAGATCATAGATGTCAATTACTTCTCACCAGGTGTCACTTTTAAGCTTACTCTCTGCATAGATATTAAGTTGCTCAGGAATCTGAGGTCCACTGCAATGCTAGGTAGTTAGATCTTCAATCACATCAGTGATGATCTTCCTCCTAGTCTGAGCAGCTCACTAGCTCAATGAAAATTGGAACCACGATCTCACCATTCAAGATTGATCCTGAATCCTATGCATACCCAAAAATGAATACACTGAACTTCTAAATCAGTATTTTAGCAATTTTTAAGAAGTCTTTTGCAATATCTGGGCTTTACTGGTGAGGCCAGCATTTGTTACTTGTCCCTGAGAACGTAGTGGTGATCTACCACCTTGAACCTGTATCAGTCAATGTGTTGCAGCTACACAACGAGATGCCAGTAAAACATGCTGTTTATTATGGATGATATCAAGAACCATGAGTCTTGCTACAATTGCATTATTCGAATCAAATTGAAAGAATTCCATCACATTGTTGACCTGTGCATTAAAATGGGGGACAGCCTTTGGGAAGTTAGTTGGTGAGATACTTGCTACAGAATTCCTTGCCTCTGATCTTCACTCTCTTGTTGCAAATGGTCATTGCTTGTTACTTGTATGATGCGAATGTTAGTTTAGCCCAAGTTTAAATGTTGTCTTGGTCTTGTAACATTATTAAAATTCTGAGAACCAGTGTAGAATTGGAATTTGAATTTGTATTAAGAGTGAGAAGATGTTGCTTCAGCATTGTCGGAATCTTGTTCGCAGGGAGTTTGGAGGTCTATTTTGTCAAGATGCATTTTAACAAGATTTTATAATCCTGAAATAGAGAAGGGGGTTAACAGATCAGTGGATTTTGTTTTTAAAAAGCTACAGGAAAATAAACTGAACTATTGTTTACTGACAAGGATAACATGCTGAAAAGCAGAGTCCAGAAAGCAGCCACTCCATATGGTTGGACTATACAGTTGAGGGTAGAAGTATTAAACTCTCCAGCAAGAAATCTAAGAAAAACTACTGGAAACAGAGATCAAGGACCTGTGTTGGCTTTTAAGTTAAAGCAACAATGAGTATAGTCTGCATTTTGCTATAGGTGTCTCAGGGATTTATGAACGTTATATGAGCTGCAGCTTAAATCTATATAGTGAATGCAGAGAAATTTGCTCAAAGGAAGCTCATTGCAGCTGTGCCAAGAACCGTTAGTGTGGAGGCAGTAGTAACACTTTACTGAGCTTAGTGTGTTTGTTAGAGTATTGCTGAGGGGAAAGGTGTACCAAGTTTGAGTTTTTTTCTGATTTGATTAATTTAATTTTTTAACCTGGTTTAGTTGGTTCCTTTCTTGTTTAATAAATGGTTTGTTTTTTTTGTTTTAAGAGTGCCCTAGCAGTCCCCTGTAAACATGTTCACTAACTGAACTCTGAACTCTTGTGACTGAAAACCACCAACAAAGTTAGGATCTAACAAGCCAGGATTCATTCTGAGAACTGACTCATCCAGTATTAACATGACTGGTATCATAACAAAGTTGGGGCTCTTGATGGATTAATAAGTCCATGAATTCAAGAGGAATCTGAATCTTTAGGGATATGACAGCATAGTAACAAGAGATGAAATGTATTACACTGATTTTAAATTATTAAAGTTTTGACTGTTGCAAAAACTCTCTCGGAGTAGATGATGTAAATGTGAAAATTGTTTGAAAATCTTTGAAGGCTAATCTGAGAGAGTTAAAGTGAAGTGAAGAAATGAAAATAAGACCTCGATAGTATAAGTGATTACCCAGAATTTAGAGTTAAAAAAGAGACATCTGCAAGTGATGTATCATAGCTTGAATTAGCTAAGATTCAGTTACAAAAGAAAAAAAAACAAAACCTTTGAGCAAAGAGAAAGAAACAGAACACCATGTTCGAAAGGAAAAAGAAAAAAAAGAGAAATGAAAAGATGTGAAAGAGCAGAAAACAAATGGCAATGGAGGAGAAAGACAAAGTAAGAGTAATGGAAAAGAAGTGGAATTTTTAAAATAGTTTGAAATCTGGAGATAGAGGAAACTCAGAAAACTTGATTTGACTGCAGGAAATCAGAATAAAGGAAGAGAGAGATGTTCAGAGAATGATTTTGATTCTGTTCAGTAATTTACTTAAAAGTCTTTTTGGTTAGTGTCTGAATTTAGAGAGAATAGAATTAAATGATATTTCACCTCATTTGAAAAGCTAGATGTGAATCTGAAGTGACCGAAATTTGCATGGACTTCAAGGTCACAACAGGCAAAGGTCAACACCTATGACCCTGTCCCTGAAAGACATCAATTAAAACTTTAGTGTTTGAAGAAGGAACCTAAACAGACTTTTATAGAATTTTAAAGAGAAAAGAAAATGTTGAGGGCTGAGTGGTTTGGGAAGTTAGCAATAAATTTTGAGAATGCAAAGAAAACCTGATTATGGAAGAATATTTTGTTATACAGTTATATTCCATTTACCATTTAGACCTATTGAGATGAGCATCAGTGATCCGAGAAGCTGCAGTTCTAATGGGTACCTTTTAAATATCTCTGAGACAGTTACATGTGGGAAATGACCACCTGGAATTGACAAGGAAATTGGAGGGAAAATAAAGTCTGGGGTTGGTGAAGTATCAACTTTAGTGAACAAACAAAAGGTTGCTACAGTGATGGAGTAAGGCTCGAACACAGGTGTAATATAAATGAAATAATATGTTTCAGTTGTGATAAGACTGGACAAACCATAACTAATTGCTAGAAATTAGATAGGATATCACTGCAGGAGTAGGAGTGCTCAATAAATCTTCAGAAAATGTTTTATTCAGAAAATAAGTATAAAATCTGCGGCAGAGGCACAAGTCATGCATGTTCCCTCAGAACCTACAGGGAAAGGGGAGATTGCTCGGAAGAGTTGAGAGAATTATTGCACAATAGCCAAATTACTGGAGTTTCTGGATCTTGTATTTTTCCAGGAAAAATGTTCCTTTGTTCCTCTGACAATATGAAGAAAATAATTATGGAAAGATTTTTAAAAACATTGTTTGTAGAGAAGAGGTGTTCCCTTATGCTTCTATCCAAACAGACAAACCAGTAAAAATGTTGAGACAAAGGAGCAAGTCAGTCACTGATGCTGACTAATAATACATTGTATCTTCCAGTGGGGCTAATGAAGGAAAAACAATTAATTTGAGAAATACACTGAGGGTACAACATACTTTCGTTACATCGATTTGATTAAAGTATGACTAGTAATTGGGGAAATTATAGTTGAAGTAGTGCAATAAATCCCTCTGGAAGGAAATGCTTTTACCCTGGAGCATGACTTGGCTGTTTCAAAAGTATTAGTTTCACCAAGGTCATTGAAAGAACCAGCAGAAATGAAAGAAAATGAAATGCTACAGGAGGTACAACCTGCTTTGGATTGATTTCTGATACTGTGACTAGATCTCAGACCCATAGAATTAGATAGGAACAGGAAAATCTGTGAAAAACAAAGAGGATGTAAAAATCTGCAACAATTTTCAAAAATGTAAGTAAAAAGGAGGAAAGTAACAAAAATAGTATATTTAGCCTGTCTTTTTCTTTGTTGGTTACAAATGACTTATCCTTAGTTGAGAGAGCAATATCAAAATGTCAGTTTGAAAACCGAGTGTTATGTAGATGAAAACATGCTAATGAAGAAATCGAGACCACCTCACACATCAATTTAGTGAGGAATGGGCACTATTCAATAGGTGGTTGATCTACCTAAGTATTGTAACAATGTTCAATTACTTGATCATTATGAAAATGTAGTCTAAAATAATAAAATATGTTTATTAGCCAGAATTCCAGTGGTTATGTTTGCCGGATATGTCAGGTAATGGCGAAACTGCAGCATTTGTTAAATGTGCATCCTTAATTCTGATGCCATCTTTTGAAAGAACCATTTAATAGGCTCTTAATAGTATGTGTCGGATTTTTCTAAAACTATAAGTGAGAATCAATATCTTTTAACAATTATGGATGTTTGAATAAGATTTCCTGAGGCACTGCCTTTGGGGAAGCTTGTGACAAAAATGGCATTGACAAAATTATTTCATTTATTAAACAACATATGGATTGCCTAAAGAAATACAATCAGACCAAGGTTCAAATTCTATGTCACAAAAAATGGAAATGCTGGTGAAACGCTGGTCTGGTAATAGCTGTCGTGAGAGAAACAGAGTTAATGTTTTGAGTCCAATAGACTTCTTCAGAACATTCACGGCATTGCGAAAGTCATAATGTGAAAAGGCAAATAAAAGTTTTCAAATGATTCCCAGCATAATTTTTTTATATATAGAGACTCAATTGCCAAGAAATTTCATTCCTATCTTAATTCATTAAATTTCTATTTAATTGACTCCTTCAAGTTTCTTTTCTTTGGTCTGTGGAGACAATATTACAATTCTGAAGTTTGTGTTGGCATGAGCTTTTTGCAATTTTGATGGCGTAAACTTTTTCAGTTCGAGCAATGTAAGGACTTTTATCCAAGCTCTCTCAGATTAGAGGCTTCACTGATGAAAACTGTTTGGTTGGGATGACTTGTTCCTCTGAACTAAAACCTTGATTCTTCTATTAGAAGAAGATTGACTCAGTTCAGAACAGGAATGCTGATTCATAGAACATACAGAACATAGAATCGTATAGCACAGTACAGGCCCTTTGGCCCATAATGTTGTGCCAAACTTTTACCCGAAACCTAAGGTCCATCTAACCTCCACCACTACCTTATACTATCATCCATGTGCCTATCTAATAGCCACTTAAATCTTCTGAACTCGGAGACCAAAGAAGAAAGCTCATTGGCTTTTTGGTCTGTTATAATTGCGTCAGTATCAGCATTCTATCCATTAACGCTACAGGGGTCCGGCTAGACACTCGACTGCAATCAAATTATTTTTTGCAAATGATGCACTTGGGTTACTTTTTCCCAAATGACTTTCTGGTTTGTTTAAACATTACTGTCACAGAATTGACTTGTATCCATCTGCCAACATTTTAACATCTAAATCACAAAATGTAATATTTGTGTATTATATGCCTTCCGTCAAAATAAGTAAAATAAAAGTAGCGATGAGACAAGATTGTAATAAAAGATGAAAATGCTGTTAAAGGTACCTCTTTTAGAAGCGTCAAAACTGGTTTAGGCCATTCAGGCGATGAAGCATTTAATTTAATCTGGCCAGTTGAACATTTCAACACAATCTCTATAACCCTTTATTTCATTGGTAGTTAGAAATCTATTTATCTCTTCTTAAAAATACTCCAACTGAGTTTTTAAAAGTCCTCTAGGATAATGAATTCTAAAGACAGTTGACCTTCTGAGTAAAAGAAAAGTGCCCTAATCCTAAATCCTAATCTCATCCTAAATGGCATTGACCTTGTATATTCCTTTTAAATATTGTGTAGATTTCAATAAGATCACTTCTCATTCTTCACAAAGCTAGAGAATACAGGCCCAGTTTGCCCTGTATTTTTCTTCATAAGACATCTGAAAACAGATCAGCTGAACCTTCATTGCATTCTCTCAATGGCAGCAGCATCTCTTCCTGAGGAAAGGGGACCAAAACAGCGCACAGTAATCCAGATGCAGTGTAACCGAGCTTCTGTACAAGTGAAGCAAGGCTTTGCCATTCCTGTGCTCAAATCTTTTTGCAGCAAAGGTCAGCATTTCATTAGCTTTCCTAATAGCTTGTTGCACTTGCATGTCACCTTCAGTAACAAACTGGCAAGGACACCAAAGTCCCTTTGCATGTTTCCAATTTTCCATCTCTCATCCATTTCAGAATGCACATATGTTCCTCTTAGCAAAGTGGAAAACAGCACATTTTTCATCTGTGTATTTTAAGCCCATGCACTAAGTCTACCCAAATCCTTCTGAAGCTGCTTTACGTCTTCCTCAAAACAGTCCCCAGTTAGCTTTGTATCATCTGTCGGGACTGCAGAACTTAAGTTTGAACTGTTGTGGTATTGCTTAGCTCATTCTGCTTCCACTGTTTGGTATGTAGATAATTGTGTGATCTAACTTTACCAGATTGGACACATCCTTTTAATTATGCACGTTCTTGGCCTGATGTAGTCCTATTGAACCCTTGCAGTTTGATGTTAGAAGGTGGCTTACACAAGAGTCATGAGACTACACCTTGTTGAATACAATTATGTTGCTGATGGCCCACAACAACACCCAAGTATCCTGATTTTAATTGACGTTGTTTAGCTGGATGGCTGGTTTGCAATGCAGAGGGTCACCAGCATGTGTTCTATTCTTATACCACCTTCAGGCCACCATGAAGGCCCCACCTTCTCAACCTCATCTTTCACGTGAGGTGTAGTGAGCATCTTGTGATTTTGCTCTCAGCAGAACAGGCCCATTTTCTCCATTAACATACCACCTTCTACACATTTTTCATGTCCGTCTCTCTTTATCACTATTACCAAACCTTTTTTTTTGTTCTGGGCACAGTCACAATCTGTTCCACTTGCTTCGCATTTCCCACTTTCAGCAATATGAGAACCACCATTTTCCAACCCCTTTCAGCTCTGAAGAAGGCACAAAACATTGTCTAGAGATAATGGGAACTGCAGATGCTGGAGAATCCTAGATAACAAAGTGTGAAGCTGGATGAACACAGCAGGTCAAGCAGCATCTTAGGAGCACAAAAGCTGACGTTTCGGGCCTAGACCTTTCGGGTCTGTGTTCATCCAGCTTCATACTTTGTTATCTTACCACAAAACATTGTCTATTTCTCTCTTCCGATGTTTCCAGAGCTGTTGAGCTTCTCTAGCACTTTCTGCTTTCATTTTAGATTATTGGCATCTGCAGTATTTTGCTTTCAGTTTACGCAATTTCCACCTATTTTGTTGAGTTGAAATAGGCGTAGTGTGTGTACATCTTTATTCTATCTGTAAAGAGCAAGGCATTGTTTAGTAGTGTGCCGCTTTCATTACCTGCCAGTGCACCACATTGTGAACCTGACTGACAAAGCAAAAATTGGCTATCTGTGCACTGCGTTGCACTTTCAGGATTATTTATGAAATGTCCAAATTTCTAGTTCATCCAGATTGCTTTCACCAATATGTAGAGAGAGGTACTTCTCTGCATACACACTAGAAATGGTATGGGGGGAGAAAAGAGAATTTTAATTCCAAGGAAAATAAAGGTAGCCTGAACATTTTATTCTTCTAAGCATGAACATATTTTAAGTTTCAAAAGCAATAATATTTGCTAATTTGGACGTAATATTGAGGAAAACATACTTATTAGTCACAATGGCTCATAGGTTAGCACTGCTGCTTCATAGAGCTAGGGATCTGCGTTTGATTCCTGTCTCGGGCAACTGTCTCCCCATGTCTGTGTAGGTTTCCTCTGGGTGCTCTGGTTTCTTGCCACAGTCCAAAGATGTGCAGGTTAGGTGGCTTGGCCATGGGAAATGCAGGGTTAGAGGGATAGGGTAGGGGTGTGTGTCTGTGTAAGTTGTTCTTTGGAGGGGCGGTGTGAATTCGATAGGCTGAATAGCCTGCTTCCACGCAGTAGAGATTCTGTGATTCTCTGTGAGCTTTGTAAACCTGGGCTGGTTTGTTACGGTCACTACCCTGCTGCGACCAATCGAAGGGATATATGCAGTTTGATGCATCTTTTAGTCTTTTGAATATGCACCCTATGTTTGAAAGCCATTATACTGGCTCTGAAATTCCTCCTTTAGAGATAAAACCAGTCTGACTCCAAATCAAAACACAAGCCAATTCTAAACAAGGCCTCACATCTAACATGCATTGTCTGAGCTAAAATATCACCCCTTCTTTTATACTGATTAGAACCTTTAGTTCTCTCAGGACAGTGCCTTCAAAGGAATTCAGGGATTTACACGTACATATTAATCAATTAAAGCCTTCTAACTGACGATTTAGTAGCATCTTGGGTTTATTTGATATGCCCTCATCAGTAGTGTGACTCTTTAATCTTTTACTTAAATTCTGTGTCTGATACTACCTCTTTCACTAACAGCTGAAGAAAGAGTAAGACTCCGAAAGCTTGTGTTTTCAAATAAACCTGTTGGCCTATTACCTAGTGTTGTGTGATTTCTAGCTCTGAAATTCACATACCGCATTACTAATTTGTGACAGGCAGCTTTTATTTGGCTTGACTGCAGCATCCTGTTCATGGCAAATACTACTTCTGTTGCTGCCACAGATTAGCACTGAGAGACAGCTAGCTTCATCTGTTGTTCAAATGTTTTTTACCCCCTTGCATTGGTATTTTTTTACAAATTGTCCTGATGAGTACAAGTTGAAAACGTTCATCAAAATGTATTCATTTTGAACAATACTCAAATCTTCATTACTTTGGAGGAAGGAATGTTAATTAATTGTCATCAGTTACAAATACAAGATGTCTTCCATGTTCATGATAGAGTGCATTAGATTATACTTGCCGTTCTGTTGTTGTCCACTCACCTTGCGTCCCAATGTCTCACTGCCTTAAGACTATATTAGCTCGTTCTCGTAGTGAAGTGAATATTTGAATATGCTTGACTGGTGTTGAAGACTTTTTTGACTGGTAGAGGTATATCTGTATGAATTAAAGAATGTAGCAGTTCTATTGATAACTAAGGAAGGTGAATTGACTGCCAATATTCTGTTTCATGTATTCATACTTTCCCCAAACATTGCCAATTCTTGATCAAAAATATGGTTCATGGAGGGGGTAGTGAGATTTTTATAAGGACAGAGGGGATATCATTGCAGAATGCTGTCACAAGCAATACTTGTCTGTGGATATATTAAAAATGGGATGAGAAATGAGGAAGGGGTGGGATAAGAAAAATTCATTAAAATTTAAAAGTAGCCTGAATGTTTTATTGAAAACTCCTTTACATGGCCATATTTTATGTTTTAAATGCAATAGTGTTGAAGATAATACATTCATCATTTTTCAAACATCAACCTAAAAGTTTCTACGATTATTTGCAAAGCATATGAAGATTCTGTTATCATACTTAATACTGGTTTAGTTGAGACTGTAGCTTTCAAAAAGTAAAAATGAGCCCCAACTAAAAGGATTAGAGATGACGTATGCAGACTTCTTGCTTGTCCTAATATGATTCCCTGGAACAAGCAATTATTGTTGATCAATTCCTGCAGCAAGGAGCAAAGGAATTTTATAGTTGAATTAATGGTCACCGCATGCATTTTTGAGATGCTCGTTTAATTTGGCAGGTACGAAGATATCGATGTCTCCTGGGAACTATTCAATCTAGGCCCGAAACGTCAGTTTTTATGCTCCTAAAATGCTGCCTGACCTGCTGTGTTCATCAGCTCTACACTTTGTTATCTCGAATTCTCCAGCATCTGCAGTTCCCATAATATCTGATACAATCTTCTCTTAGTCTTGGTGTGTATCCTGTATCAGATATTAAAAGAATATAGTGCAATTGTGAAAATACGTTGTACGTGACTAAATTTTAATATTAGTTTTGTTTTGTTTCCTTTCTGTTCTTAATTTGAGCTTAACGCAGCTGGAGCAACTGAAGGCCCAGCAAGAAGTTGGATCACCAATCCCTAGTCAAAAGGAAACTGTGGACATTGTGCAGATGCTGTTCAAGGCTGAACATGAATATAACAAGGTGAGTGTGGTGAACACTACCATGATACAAGCGAAAGTTTGAAGGGAATATTTGGACTGTCCTCAATGAGCGAATGTAAATTGAGTAGAAAATACATTGTAAACCTAGTTTGATATTTGTTGCAACCTTGTTCAGTTTCTATTTAGTATATTTCAGTGGGATGCTGAGCAGTTTTGAATAAAATATAAACATGTCAGAAAGCTTTAGAAATGCATTTGAAGCCACTCCAATGGGTTGAATTTTATGCATTATCCTTGGTAAAATATCTTGTGGGTATAACTGGAGTTGAAGTGTCAAAAATAAGATTAATGCAGACAGCTAAACTCAACCAATTACTACTTAATCAATTACAATATATCTTAATACTAATATAAGTACAAAGCAGTTTATCTTCTCCAGTCATTACTAAGAGTGGGAATACTGGCTGTTCTCAGATTTCAGCTCCAAGAATTCAAACTCTGTTGTAATCATAGAGTCCAGCTCATAAATTTGTACGTAGTATGTGATGAACTGTGTATACCTGTGTAAAGGTCAATCTTGTGCGAAATTCAATCCATGTCTTTTAGCTTTTATATTTTGTAGTTTTTCATATATCTCTGTTTTGTAAGTTGAATTATTTTTTCATCTTCAAAGCCCACCATTTGCCTTACTGTCCTCCATCCCTCTTCCCTGCAGTACTCTTCTCACACTCATCATAATGAGGCTAGTAGGAGATCCAGCCCATAAAAGCCCTGTTTATTAATCTGCTTGTCCATTTGAAGTTGCGAGAACTAATAACTTTAGGAACTGATGGAACCCAGTTCTCACAAACATCCCAAATCACAGTGTTCCTCCAGTGCCCAAACAATTTATCAATCTCTGCCTCTGCATAGGTGTTTGGAAACAAACAGAACAACCTGTTCAATTGCAGCAGACCAGACTTCACTAGGGTACATCCATCCATGCCCTAGTTTGGGCTGCCTTCATTCACTTTGTACCCCTGGTATATTCAGTTCAAGACACTAGATCTCCAGCAGTGACTTAATTACTCCCACTTTTACACTCTCACAAAGGATGTATCCTTGGTTCTGATCCTCTACCCCATCATGTATTACCCCATTTCAACATTGTCCATTGATTTTCAATCAACTTCCTATCTGTTGCATACAGTTATAATACAGACACAAGCCAAATGGCCCATCTGGTTGACAGTAATATTTATGCTCCATACGAACCTCCCTCCTCCCTCTACCACTGTGTTGGCAAACAGCTCATTTGATTGTGTAGTTTAATGTGAACTCCAGCGAAATATTTTGAAGCCTTGAGCCACCTCCCCCCTTTACTTCCTGTCACAGCTACGTATCCTTCTCGTTAACAGCACCCCCCCACCCCCAAACCTAACCACTGCTTTGATTTGCATTGAAGTAGATTTTTTTACAACATTGGCTTCTTATTGGAGTCAAATTGTTCTTTTGACGTCACATATTTAGTAAAGACTTCCAACTGTAGACCTTCACCCACCCCTGCCCCAGATCATTTGTTCCAAAGTCCTTGTTCATACCATCGGTTCCAGACTTGCATATTTGGTGCTGTTGTGGCCAGTCCCCGATCCTCCAATCCTCCATAGCCACTACAAGGCTTCAGATTTAAAATTCTTACCCTTGTGTTTAACCCTATTATGTTCTGACTTGCCCTGCACTGTGTAATCAATTCTGACCCATTAACATAGCATCTGTGACTTGAGGTTAATTATGCACTGTTATGTTTTCTATAACCTGGTTTGGAAATTCATTGGTATAATCCTTTACTGTCAGATTTTCTTCCATCTGCATTACAATATAAGAAATAGGAGCAAGAGTACGCCGTTCAGCCCTTTGCCATTATTCATTTAGATATTGGCTGATTGAATTATTTGAGTCATGTTGACTATCTCTAATCAGTCCTTGCCCTTCCAAATACATGTAAACCTTGTCCCTCAGGATCCCCTCCAATAACTTGTCCACAACTGATACCGGGTTCACCAGTTTATAGTTCCCTTGCTTTTCCTTGCCAACTTTTTAAAATATTGGCACCATGCTAGCCAACCTCCAGTCTCCTGGCACCTCATCTGTGGCTATTGATGATACAAATATCTCAGCAAGGAGCCCGGCAATCACTTTCCTAGCTTCCTGATCTCCACTTCAACACCAACACCACTTAGCTGCACAATCCCCATAATCCATGATGTTATTAATATGTAGAAATCTGTTGATCTTTGTCTTAAATATATTCAACAGCTAAGCCTCCACATCCCCATGGGGTGGAGAATTCGACAGATTCTCAACCTTCTGAGTGAAAAAAACTTCCTTTCTTACTCCAAAATGGCCTGCCCTTTGTTCTGTAACTGCTGATTCTATACATCATAGTCTAAATGAAACTGCATCTATCTTGTCAAGCTCTGTAAGAAATTTATGTTTCAATGAGATCACTTCACATTAGCCTAAACTCTAGAAAATATAGGCCCAGTCTATTTAACCTTTCCTCATAGGATAACCTTTCCATTCCAGGATCTAGTTTGATGAGTCTTCATTGCACTCTCTCTGTGGTAAATATAGGTGTACACAATTAAGGAGACCAAAATGCATGCATTACCACTTTGGCATCACCAAGGATTTTTATAATTGCTGGAAGACATCTTTATTCCTATTCTCAAACCCTCTTTTATTATAACAACCAGGATGCAATTTGCCTTCTTAATTGATTGCTGTCCATGTATGTTAACCTTCAGTGATTCCTGAATGAGGAATTTCCAAGTTCCTCTGAAATTCAACCCTTGCCACCCTCTGTCTAAGAAATGCTGCCGTGTAGTTTTTTTTTACCAAAGTGGATGTTCTGTCATTTCTCCACATTATCTTCCAATATGATGCAGTAATTGATAACATGTGCCTCTATATGCATGATCATTATTCATTGCTCTGCCTTTAATTTTCTTGTTTCAGATCAAACTGTCCTCTGAGCCAAAACAGATGACTAGTTCTAATTTGATTCGCAACAGTTCAAATTTGATCAAGCCAATTCCAATTAAATTGACTGACTTTGGAGCAGACACTCATTCCCAACAAGTACAACAGCAGAACAAGGTATTGGGTTTAATTGACCAGTGATTTTGTGACAGTGTTTGTACTGTGCTCTTTCTATGTGTCTGAGGATGCATTATTTTATAGCAATATGAATATGTACATGCTGTCATATGGCAAACTGGCATCAGACTAATATTAGGTCCCCCTTCCAGTAACTGTATCTATTAGATCATACACACATACAATCCCTACAGTGTGGAAACAGGCCCTTCGGCCCAACAAGTCCACACCGACTGTCAGAACATCCCACCCAGACTCCTTGTCCTCTAACCCACCTATGTCTACCCATCCCTCAACATTATGGGCAATTTTCCATTGTCAGTGCACCTAGACTGCACATCTTTGGACTGTGCGAGGAAACCGGAGCACCTGGAGGAAGCCCACGCAGACACGGGGAAAATGTGCAAACTCCACACGGACAGTCACCCGAGGGTGAAATTGAACCCGGGTCCCTGGTGCTATAAGCAGCCATGCTTACCACTGAGGCAACATGCCACTCCATTTCTGCAGCCTGCCTTTTGACTTTTCATTTTTCTGCCATGTTTCACTACATGTGATTTATATGCATTATGCTATCCAGATTTGCACCATTGTTCTACCCTTGGTCTTGTTCAACTCCCTGCCTTTGTGGGTACACCACATATGTTCCTTTTTCTTTTCTGGTAATTGTTTACCTGTTGCTTCTTTAAAATTGAGTTTTGTGCGAAGATAAAAGGCATAAAATTTTAAAGTGGACCTTAGGAGGAGTTATGCAGGAGTTAGGATAGTTTTGAATCTAAAGGTTAGCCTAATAAAGGCAGGGAGGTGAGTTACCAAAGCTTTGCTTGAACCATGGTGTGAGCTAGAAGGTGGTCCTACCACTTGGGTATTTGGAGCACTGAGATTTCACTAAGTGCATTCATAGAATGGTTACAGCACTGAACGAGATAATTTTGCCAGTTTATTCCCTGCAGGCTCTCTAAGAGCAATTTAGTGACTTTTACCCCCTACCCTTTCCCAGTAGGTATGCAAATATTTTCCCTTCAGATTTTTGTTTTAAATTCTGTGTTAAAAGTCCCCTTTTTCAAGTATGTGTTTTAAACAATGTTTCTCCAGTGCTGTAATATCCCTAACGTAATGAAAACTTATAGCTAGTATCCTTCTTGATTTTCACCCTTACCCTTTTTGTCATCCTTGAATGTATCCCACCTGGAACTGGTGGCTTACCAACGTTTAAGTACAGTTAATCCCTACAAACTCCTCTCTATCAATTTGTGGCCAATTTAGTATTTCAACTATTCCTGATTCGTAATGACTTTGTTAGTACGTTCGATCAGAAGGCCAGCTGCGAAGTACTCCGCTTAGTTACTCAGCAATCTTCCCCCATGTTTAGCTCCACTTTTTACCCTTAATCAGTAGCGCTCACCCCCCACATTCTCTTAGTAACTTTTGCGATACATATGTCTCTAATAGATATCTAGATTTTTTAACAAAATGTGAGATGCAAGTCTTTTCCTGTATGCTAACTGCTCCTCTAGTATCCTTTCTTACCTCCTCTCAGAACTTTTAATATTTACCCTGGTTCTCAACTTGCATTATTCGCCTGGCATTGCTGAAAGAAAATCCCTTTTTTTTCATCTTAGTCTATCTCCTTTTGTCACACACGGATCTGAAGGTTTGTTTGCTTCCTCTTTCCCCATTGAGGGCGTGTATCTGACTGTTCCTCAAATGTGATTGCTATCAGAGTGTTCGGAGAACTTTGAGAATTCAAGTGGATAAGATTTGCTCAAAGGGAAGCTGAAACTTTGCTACATTCACTAGATGTGTTGCAAGGCCTTGGTGAAAAGAGCTTGTGGCTGAGAATATTCAAGGAGGGTGGAGAGGCATTCTAGAGAAAGCATGAAATCTGAATTTTGGAGATCTGGGACAACTGTAGTTAGATGAGATTTGGTGCATTACTAAAAAGTTAAAAGCTACATTTTAATACTATATAGCTTTGTACAGCAGATTTTTAAAATCTTATTTCAAATATGAGATATAAAATAATAATATACAAAAACAAAATTCAAGTCCAAAGAAAAGATTTTGAATTCAAAACATTAACTGTTTCTCTCTCTACAGATATTGCCAGACCTGCTGAGTTTCTCCATCACTTTGTTTTTATTGCAAATTTCCAGCAACTGTAATATATCACTCTAATTTGTATTGGTAGATGTTCAGATATGAAATCCAAAAATATAAGTTTACAAAACATGTATCAAGGAAAATGAAATAATTCTCTGGAAATGGGAATTTTTTTTATGCTTGAGTATCAAACAGTTAATTTGAAAAAGAAGTGCATCTGTCTCTTAATGGCATTGTTTTTGCACTATATATTTAAAGCTGTTTGTGTTATATGCAGATAGATTAGTTTATATCATTTTAATTTCATTACTTTTGTATAATAAACTTCTTTTTTATTACAATAAAATCTGCAATATTGTGTGCTTCTGTCTCAATAAGAGACAATTCATTAAAACCAAATCAAAACCAAGTATGAGCTATCAAGACAGATTGTAGTCTGTGATGTGACTTATCCAACAATGACATTCAGTCATATCAAGCTACATCAGGTTCATTTCCACGTTATTCTCATTTATTTCTATAGCCTTCTTAATGAACTCCCACCTTTCTCAAATAACACAAATATGACAGAGAGCAAAGTAGTAGCTGTTCCAAATCCTTTGAAACAAAGGAGAGGAATTTTTTGCAATATCTTTGCCAATACTTTTTCCCTCTGTCAATCAAAAACTGACCATCTGGTGATTATCTCAGTGCTGTTTGGGTTTTGCACCAAAACTTGGCTAATGTTCCTTTTAATGCCTCCACAACAGTAATTTACCGTATTGAAGTTGCCACATTGCATATATTGTCCCAAGATGCTTCACCAGAGTATCATTGAGGTACAAAAATATGGTTAAAGTGAGCTTTTAAGGACTGGCTTAAAGCATCGAAGAGATGGAGAGGTTTAAGGAGGAAATTTCAGAGCATGGGTCTTTATCCTCTAGTATTAGAATCAGGGTTGTGCAATTAGCCAGCTTTAGAAACATGCAAATATCTTGAAGGGTTAAAAGTCTGGAAGAGATTACTGACATTCATAGGGTGATTGTCAGGTGGATGGAGAAACTGCATTTGTATCAAGTAATTTGACATGAGGATGAAAATTGACTCAATGTAGGACAGCAAACATGAAGTAATTAGTGAGCAGAACTTGATGCAAGTTAGAATGTATACAAGAGCTTGCATAAACTTCAGTCTTCTAACGTGTACTCTCCGTAACCTTGCTAAGAGTGTGAGAAAATTGTCGAGCCTAAAGGTTTCAAAGATATAGATGGGTTGTGAGTACCAGATCTGTTCGAATTCTTACAGCAGCCCTTTTAACTTTTTCTCAATGTAGTCCAGCTGCAGGTGGACAACCCACCAATTTTTCTAAAGACCATTTTTTTAGATTGTACATAATGTCTGCATTCCAGAGCAAAGAATCTGCTCTACTTCTTTATAGTTATTTTTTGGGAGCGAACTTAACCAACACCATCCTCATTAATTCTTCAGCTTCCATTTGTGTTGAAATCTTCTTTAATTCTGTGATGTTTGGATAATACCTGGGAAATGGTTGTTAAAATGATCTTGTGCTTCAGAAGTTTACAATGCTCCTTTTACTGATTCTAGTCTCATGTTTCTTTGACTTCTTTCAGTTTTATGAAGTTTATATTCTAGTCATTTTTTTTTAAGAACACAGAATTGGGAACAAAGCATTTGAATTTGGCGGCCTTGTTTGGTACAC
Source organism: Stegostoma tigrinum (assembly GCF_030684315.1). Classification (NCBI taxonomy): domain Eukaryota; kingdom Metazoa; phylum Chordata; class Chondrichthyes; order Orectolobiformes; family Stegostomatidae; genus Stegostoma; species Stegostoma tigrinum. The sequence goes on along the minus strand of NC_081371.1, from coordinate 22,316,998 downwards.
AAGAAAAATCTTTAACTAATGTGCCAGATGAAACACAGGAATTCAAGAATAAAGTTTCCAGTCGGCCAGCTGTTGTGCGTTCTTTGTCATATGAGGAACCCAGAAAACTGCTAGAGACTGAAATTTCCCAAAGTGTCAAAAAACAGTTTTGTCCTGCTATTCAGAAACTAATGAGTTGTGGAGTTGAGCTGCATCCAGTATGTGAGTTACCTGAAAATCATCTTTGTGAAAAAAGTACAGAAGAAACATTAGCAGGACTGTTCCACTCACAATCCTCAACAAGAAATGTCTCTTTACAGCAAAACTGCTTGGATGAACCCAATTCCTTATTCTCCAAAGATACTAACAAGTTCCTTCAGAAGCTACATTGTACCCAGACATCAATTCATACATCATCTCCAACTGTTATACACTCCGACCTTCTCTTCAGCAGATCTCAAAGTGGTTCCCAGATGCACCCTGTTTCACGGCCTCAGTCTGCCTATCTCAGCTCCAACCTACAAGTGCAATCTGAAATGCACCATGTTCCAGCAATAGACAAGTCCAAGAGTACTCTTTCCTCAAAAGGTTGTAGTAATCAAATACAAACCTCTGTTTTCATACCCCATCGTGAATTGTTTCAGAAGCTGCGGATAGTTCATGAGGATCAGCAGCCTCCTGCTGGAAAAATGACTCTTGCAGCCAAGTTTTCAGCTCAGCTGCCACCGTTAGTCAATCAGCGTAATTCTACAGTAAAAGATTTTGATTCTCAAACTGAAAAATCCATCAGTTCAGAAAAAACAAACCTACTTATTCAGGTAAGAAAACCTAAATGGAAGAAATGTTTAGATTGTGCTATGGAAATTGACCAAGTGTTTTAACAGAATGATTTTGTGTATAAATTATATTAAATAACCAGATTACTTTTTAAATTAATCTTTGTTGATGAGTAACAGGTTTCCTTTAGTAGTTAGGCAATTAAGTTTTAGAGTATGGAATGTTACGTTTGAGGCTCTGTATGCTGAAAAGTATTGTGCTCCATTTAGGCAAATTTTATTGGAACGAAGCCGTTGATTCAAAACTGTTCTCAAAATGAAAGTTATCAGCATAGTGTAGGTGATTTTGACCTTCATTTCCAGTGGTTTGGACCAAGTTAGAAGTTAAAATGGGTTCAGGATAGTAGTTAGGAACTTGGGAAGCAAGGGGGTAAAGAAGAGCTTTTCAGGAGATTGCATTTCTCCGTTAATAGCCTTTTACTTCAAATATATGTTAGCTGGATTTCCCAGGCCCCTGGAAAACTAACTAGTAAAGGACTTGCAACGGGCTGGATCCATTAAATTAAATGCTTTTATGGCGTGACTTGTAAACCAAGAGGGGAGGCAATGGTTTAGTGGTATTAACGTCGGGCTATCAATCCAAAGACCCAGGTGAAGTTCTGGGACTGAATCTTACCATGGAGAATGAATTCAAATTTCATCAATTAAAAATCTGGAATGAAGAATCTAATGATGACCATGTAACCATTGTTGGGGGGAGAAAAACCTATCTGATTCACAAATGTCCTTGAGGGAAATAAACCACTGTTTTATCTGGTCTGACCTACATGTGACTCCAGACCCACAGCAATATAGATGACTCTTAACTGCTCTCTGAGCAATCAGGAATGGGTAATTCAGCAATGCCCACGTTCTGTGAATGAAGAAAAAGCAACCAAGAAGGGGAATTTTCCTAACCTGTAATTCTTTATTGTTCACGCTCCCATCGATCTATCCAATGTTTCGGTCTCCTCCATGCTGAATATCTTGGTTGTCTGTCAGACCTGAACCCACGTGATCTATCTTATAACCCTTTGGTTTTTCTTACCACCCTGCAACACTCACCTTACTTTTTAATAGTTGTAACTGTTCACCCTGCCTCTGATGAGGTCTGGTGAGGGAAGCAAGTGAGTGGGAGTTTCAGCAGGAGAAAAGGTCTGCAGTGATAAGGGTGATATGGGATTGGAAGAGACTCTGAACAAGAGAGTTGGCAGTGAGCATGGAGGGTTAGAGAGTGGCAGAGGCTATACACTGTACAGTCAAGAGCAAGGAGGAGGATCAATAAGAGGATGTGAGCCAGAGGGTCATCAATGAATGGGAGGGTCACAGTAGCAAAGACCATGAGCTGGAGTGTTGGCTGCAAGAGGGTTGTTCAGGGAGATAGGGTATAATTAGCTGAAGGTTCAGCCAGCAGATTTAGTGGTGATCAGCTAATTGGAAAGTTAGCGCGTTTAATAGAATCAGAGCACAGAAGAGGCCCTTCAGCCCATTAAGTCTGTACCACCAAAATATGCTACCACCTATGCTAATCCTACTTTCCCACTCTAGGTCCACATAGTCTCACATGTTATTTCACTTCAAGTGTACATTCAAGTACTTCGCAACATTGTGAGGCTTCCCGCCTCAATTAACCTCCCAGACAGTGCATCGCAGACCACACTCTGGGTGAAAAGATTTTTCCTCGAATGACCTCTAGACTTTCTTTCTTTTCACTTCTTCAAAATTATGCTTCTTTGCTATTGACCCTTTTGACTAAAGGGAACAGTTGCTTTCTTTTCATCTTGCCCATGCCCTTCATAATCTTATACACCTCTATCAGTGCCCCTCAACCTTCTTAGCTCCAAAGAAAACAACCCGAGCTTATCCAACCTCTCTCGATAGCAGAAATGATCCATTCCAGGCAACATCTTAGTGAATCTCCTTTGCACACCTCCTGTGCAATCATATCCTTTCTCTCATGCAGAGACCAGAACTGTACACAGCCATCCAGCTGTTGCCTAGCCAAAGTTCAAAACTAACATGACATGAGCTTATAGTCCAACAGGTTTATTTTAAAATGCAAACTATTGAAGCTCAACTCCTTCCTTAGGCATTGTGTGAGAGAGGGTGTATCCTTGCACTATGCCTGAGGAAGGAGTTGAACTCCAAAAGCTTGCATTTTATAATAAACCTATTGGACTATAACCTGGTGTCGTGTGATATTTGATCTTGTCTATCCTGGTCTAACACCAGCATCTCCACATCATAACCAAAGTTCTGTACAGTTCCAAATGATCTTCCTACTTTTATAATCGAAGCCATGACTGAAGGCAAGGGTCTCAAATGCATTCTTAAGTACCCTATTAACCTTTCCTTCCACCGTCAAGGATCTGTGAATAAGCACCCTAAGATCCCTTTGTAGCTCTGAGCTTCCCACTGTCTTGCCATTTGTTAAGTACTCCCTTATCTAGGTCCTTCTTCCAAAGTGCATCACCTCACGTTTATCAGGGTTAAATTTCATCTGCCATGATTTGCACATCTGACCAACTTGCTTATACCCTCCTCTAACTTAACATCATCTTCCTTACAGTCAGCCATCCAGCCAATCTTTCTGTCATCTGTAAACTTCATCGTCACCCCCCGCATATATTCTCATCTATATCATTTTATGAATATCACATCATATATATTTCTCATTTTAACTGGGAAGTTATTTCATTTACATCTGCTGGAATTTAACAATGTAAGGTATTTCAGCTGACAAGATGCAATGTTTTAGTTTTTTAATTCAGATGAGAAAAGCCCTACACAACCTAACTACAGCTTTTACATTGGTTTTGCTGGGGAAATCTGATTTTGTTTCAAGTTGTTTCACTTAAAGTTGTAGTTTTCAAGACCCCCAACAGCAACTTCAAGTGAGGCCTTGTTCTCTTTCACGTCTTTCAATTTTCATCTTTCACATTTTGCTTTTTATTCTATTTTCACTAGTATGTTCTTGGGGTAAGAACAGTACCAGTATGACTGTACTAATCTCCCAGTCCTTGTGGCACGAAAGATTGTGTTTAAGAGTAGCCACACGTTGAGCTTAGATCAGAAAATTGACAATTTAAAATGACTAATCCAATTTATTTACAAAATTTTAATAAGCAGGAACTGGAAAGTGATCTTGTCCAATCCATGAGAAAATGTTCTGGTTTACAATTTATGAAAGGTCTTGGAGGTACTCGCAAGAAAAGCGGCTGTTAGGGTTAAAACAAAGTCTTCAGAATCTATTGATTTTTGCTGAAACATCCTTCAGGGTCCAAATGGTAATGGAGAAACTCTCAACAGAAACTTAACCTGATTTTCAGAAAAAGAGACAAATTTTAATTGTAGCCGTTATAAATTTTAGTGGTGGCTAAGGTGCTAAACCTATAGATGGCACTACAATACCTCACCAATGTAAAACGTATTACAAGATTTCAAGATAAACGTAAGTGGAGAGAATGCATCAAACATTGCAGTGTGGATTTAGCATGAGCTGATGATCTTGATGTACAATTGGAGCTTTCTTTAAGTGCCTACCAATCAAAACAAAGCACTAATGTAGATTCCTCTATACGTGCATGCATTGAGCATTCCTAATGCTCAATAATATGCAGCGTTATTAATCTTTGATTATTTAAAGTTTAATTGTACTTTTAATAATAGTTTGCCTTTGTACTTCAGAAACTTTGCTGCTGCACTGCTGTAGTTGACCCACAACCCAGTATTCATTACCTCCAGGAAATTCCACCCGCTACCACTTGATATAGACATAGATCTCTTCTAGCTCTTGTCAATTCAGGGTGGCACACAACTTGCATTCCACACACATCCTGTGACTTACTTTGTAACGTTATATACTCTGGCACTAAGAGAACAGGTATCCTTGAACCTCATCACAGTCTAAATTGTTAATCACAATCCTCATCGCAGCCTAAATTCTGATGAACATAAGGCAGATCTTCCAACACTTAACAAGCCTTAAAGTTTTAAAGAGTGGGTAGTCTCCTGAGAACACAGGAGGTTGAAAAGAACATAGAAAGAACTAAGAATTGTGTCCTGTCACAATTTGTAACTGTTATATATTGGAGTTGTTGGTTAGTCTGCTGAGCTGATTGGTTTTTGTGCAAACATTTCATCCCCCTTCTCCGTGACCTCGTCGATGCTGTCTAGCCTCTGTTGATATTCTGACCCGCTTTGAATTTATATTGTCTACTCTGTCATGGTGGGTAGTCTTGTTTCTGGTTTTGAACTGTAGTGGTATATTAGTAGTCTATTTCAACATATTTGTTTATCACACCAGTAGTTGAAAACCAGGCCTCCAAGAATTCTTGTATTTATCTTTGATTTGCTTGTCCTAGTATTGTCCTGTAACATTGTTCCAGCTAAACTGATGTCCTTCTGTGTCGGAGCATATTGAAACACGGGAGAGTTGGGCATGCTGTTTTGCAGTGAGTTAGTGTTCGTGTATCCTGGTAGCGAGTTTCTTGTCTGTCCTATGTTGTGTTTCTCATAGTTGCTGCATGGTATTTTGTATATCATATTTTGTCCTGCTCAGTGTGGGTATGGGGTCTTTTGTTTTTCAAAGTAACTGGCAAAATGTAGCTGTTGGTTTGTGTGCTATCCTTGTTCCAAGAGTTTGTAAGAATCTTGTATAGAGATAACAAGGTGTAGAGCTGAATGAACACAGCAGGCCAAGCAGCATCAGAGGAGCAGGAAGGCTGACATTTCAGGCCTGGACCCTTCTTCAGGAAAAAAAAGAATTCTGTAGGAGGCTCTAGGCCGAAACGTCCGCTTTCCTGCATCTCTGATGCTGCTTGGCCTGCTGTGTTCATTCAGCTCTATACCTTGTTATCTATGTAAGAATCTTGTAGTCAGTTCTGATGTGTTTCTAACATAATTTAGGGTGGCCGACGGTGTCTTGTTGGTGTTGTTTATTTGCCAGACATCAACAGATGAAGCTGTTGGGATACCCATTGTTCATAAAGACTTTGTGTAGGTGTTCCACTTTGTTTTTGCGCAGCTCTGGGGTGTTGCAGCGTGTTATTGCTCGTTTAAACAGTCTTGATATAGCTCTGTTTGTAGACACTGGGGTGGTTATTGTTGTAATTCAGGATTTGGTCTGTTTGTGAGAGATAATGGGAACTGCAGATGCTGGAGATTCCAAGATAATAAAATGTGAGGCTGGATGAACACAGCAGGCCAAGCAGCATCTGAGGAGCACAAAAGCTGACGTTTCGGGCCTAGACCCTTCTTCAGAGAGGGGGATGGGGGGAGGGAACTGGAATAAATAGGGAGAGAGGGGGAGGCGGACCGAAGATGGAGAGTAAAGAAGATAGGTGGAGAGAGTATAGGTGGGGAGGTAGGGAGGGGATAGGTCAGTCCAGGGAAGACGGACAGGTCAAGGAGGTGGGATGAGGTTAGTAGGTAGATGGGGGTGCGGCTTGGGGTGGGAGGAAGGGATGGGTGAGAGGAAGAACCGGTTAGGGAGGCAGAGAGAGGTTGGACTGGTTTTGGGATGCAGTGGGTGGGGGGGGAAGAGCTGGGCTGGTTGTGTGGTGCAGCGGGGGGAGGGGATGAACTGGGCTGGTTTAGGGATGTAGTAGGGGAAGGGGAGATTTTGAAACTGGTGAAGTCCGCATTGATACCATATGGCTGCAGGGTTCCCAGGCGGAATATGAGTTGCTGTTCCTGCAACCTTCGGGTGGCATCATTGTGGCAGTGCAGGAGGCCCATGATGGACATGTCCTCTAGAGAATGGGAGGGGGAGTGGAAATGGTTTGCGACTGGGAGGTGCAGTTGTTTGTTGCGAACTGAGCGGAGGTGTTCTGCAAAGCGGTCCCCAAGCCTCCGCTTGGTTTCCCCAATGTAGAGGAAGCCGCACCGGGTACAGTGGATGCAGTATACCACATTGGCAGATGTGCAGGTGAACCTCTGCTTAATGTGGAATGTCATCTTGGGGCCTGGGATGGGGGTGAGGGAGGAGGTGTGGGGACAAGTGTAGCATTTCCTGCGGTTGCAGGGGAAGGTGCCGGGTGTGGTGGGGTTGGAGGGCAGTGTGGAGCGAACAAGGGAGTCACGGAGAGAGTGGTCTCTCCGGAAAGCAGACAGGGGAGGGGATGGAAAAATGTCTTGGGTGGTGGGGTCGGATTGTAAATGGCGGAAGTGTCGGAGGATAATGCGTTGTATCCGGAGGTTGGTAGGGTGGTGTGTGAGAACGAGGGGGATCCTCTTGGGGCGGTTGTGGCGGGGGCGGGGTGTGAGGGATGTGTCGCGGGAAATGCGGGAGACGCGGTCAAGGGCGTTCTCGATCACCGTGGGGGGAAAGTTGCGGTCCTTAAAGAACTTGGACATCTGGGATGTGCGGGAGTGGAATGTCTTATCGTGGGAGCAGATGCGGCGGATGTTTGTGTATCTTTCTCTATACACTGGTAAGGAATTCACCATTGTTTGTTTGTTTGTTTGTTCATTTGTTCGTTCCACCGTTACATCTACAAACTGGAGTTGATTGTTCTCTTCTTCCCTGGTGACCTTGATCCCGGTGAATATGCTGCTAATAAAGTGGTGTATTTGACATTACTAGACAATTCAAAAACACAAACCTCCAATGAAACCATTAGCAAGGAAAACATGTTAAAATTACTAGCTCTATGCCTTACCATGCACTTCGTCTTCAACGACCGGATATGTGAACAAATTAATAAGAAACCCATGGGTTAACCCATATCAGATCTCATAGCAGAAGCTGTTCTGCAAAGACTTGAATGCACAGCCCTCCCCCAATCTAGCCTGAACTATGGGTTAGATATATGGGTGATACTTTCGTGACCATTAAACGAGCCAAGTTAAAAGAAACGCAAGATCTTAATAATAGCAAATTCACTGGGATCAAATTTGCCAGGGAAGAAGAGAACAGCAATCACCTCCCATTTCTAGACGTAATGGTGGAATGACTGAACAACGGTGAATTCCTTACCAGTGTGCGCAAAAAGACTACACACACAAACCAAATCCTGAATTATATCAATAACCACTCCAACATCCATAAACAGAGCTGTGTCAAGACTCTGTTTAAATGCACCCTGGAGCTGTGCAGAACGATGAGGAACACCTATACAAAGTCCTTGCAAACAACAGTTATCCCGACGGCTTCGTTCGTCGATGCCTGGCAAATAAACAGCACCAAGAAGACACTGTACACCCCAAAACATTGGCCATCCTACCTTTATGTTAGAAACATGTTAGAACTGACAAATGACAATATGTCAAAATAGTTTATAATACTATGATTGAGGGCAAATCTGAAACAACTCAATTAGGTCTACTTTTTCGCTTAAGTCACAATAGCTATTGCATTTTGAATAAACTGGCACACTTTCAGAAGTTGAGGCAATGAAAGGAAGAAAGACTTGCATTTTATACGAGAGATAGTAGGAATTGCCGATGCTGGAGACTCTGAGAGAACAAGGTGTAGAGCTGGATGAACACAGCAGGCCAAGCGGCATCAGAGGAGCTGGAAGACTGACATTTCGGGACTAGACCCTTCTTCAGAAATGGGGGAAGGGAAGAGGGCTCTGAAATAACTAGGGAGAGAGGGTGGTCGGGTAGAAGATGGATAAAGCAGAAGATAGATTGAGAGGAGACTGGCAGGTCAAAGAGACGGGGATGGATCCTGAAAAAGGTGAGTGTAGGTGTGGAGTTAAGAGGGGGGATAGATCAGTCCTGGGAGGACGGACAGGTCAAGGGGCTGGGATGAGGCTGATGGATAGGAGATGGGGGTGGAGCTTGAGGTGAGAGGAGAGGATAAGTGGGAGGCAGGGACAAGCTGGGCTGGTTTTGGAATGTGGTTGGGGAGGGGAGATTTTGAAGCTGGTGAAGCCCATATTGATACCATTGGGTTGCAGGGTTCCCAAGCAGAATATGAGTTGCGGTTCCTGCACCCTTCGGGTGGCATCATTATAGCACTGCAGGAGGCCCAGGATGGACATGCCGTCCAAGGAGTGGGAGGGGGAATCGAAATGGTTCATGACTGGGAGGTGCAGTTGTTGTTTGTTGTGAACCGAGCGTAGGTGTTCCACAAAAGGAGGTGTTCACCTTGTCACCCACACCTCGTCTTTACCGTGGACGTCTAGTCCCTATACACCTGCATTCCCTATACAGATGGCTAAAGGGCCTCCACTTCTTCCTGTCCCACAGGCCCGACCAGTCACCTTCCATTGACACCCTCATCCACTTAGCTGAACTCTAAGCTCATGCTCCCACGAGGAGCCCGAACAGTTCACCCACTTCACCAACACCTTCCACCCTAACCTTAAGTTCATCTGGACCATCTCTGCTAGCTGCCTCTCCTTCCTAGACCTCTCTGTTTCCATCTCTGGCAACCACCTGGAAACCGATATCTATTTCAAGTGTACTGACTCCCACAGGTACCTAGAATACCACTCCTCCCACCAACCTTCCTGCAAATATGCCATCCCCTATTCCCAATTCCTTTGCCGCTGCCGCATCTGCTCCCGGGATGAGGCTTTCCACTCCTGGACTTCCCAAATGTCCTCTCTTTTTTTTGCCCAAGGACTGCAACATCTCTCCTCCCTCCGCCCTCCTCAGTGATCGAAAATGCCCTCGAACACGTCTCTTGCATTTCCCGCAAGTCATCCCTCACACCGCCTCCCTGCAATAACCGCCAAAACAGGATCTCCCTCATCCTCACGTACCACCCCACCAATCTCCAAATCCAACGCATCATCCTCCAGCACTTATACCATCTGCAATCTGGCCCCACTACCAAAGACATTTTCCCTCCCCATCCTTATCTGCTTCCTGGAGGGAACACTCTCTCTGTGACTCCCTCGTCCGATCCACACTCCTCACCACCCCCGGCACTTTTCCCTGCAATCGCAAGAAGTGTTGCACCTGCCCCTACACCACGTCCCTCACCCCCATCCCAGGCTCCAAGAAGACCATCCACATCAAACACATATTCATCTGCACATCTGCTAATGTGGTATTCTGTATTCGATGTTCCCGATTGTAGCCTCCTGTGCATCGGGGAAACTAGGTGGAGACTTGGGGGCTGCTTTGTGAAACACCTACACTCAGTTCGCGACAAATGATTGCACCTCCCAGTCGCGAACCATTTCAACTCCCCCTGCCACTCCTTGGATGACATGTCCATCCTGGGCCTCCTGCAGTGCCACAATGATGCCACCCGAAGGTTGCAAGAACAGGACTTCATATTTTGCTTGGGAACCCTGCAGTCCAATGGTATCAATGTGGACTTCACAAGCTTCAAAATCTCCCCTCCCCGATCACATCTCAAACCCAGCCCAGCTTGTCCCTGCCTCCCTAATCTGTCCTTCCTCACACCTATTCCCTCCTTCCACTTCAAGCCCCACCCCCATCTCCTACTTACCAGCCTCATCCTGCCCCCTTGACTCATCTGTCCTCCTCCTCCGTGCCCCCTCCACACACACACACACGCTCGTGCGCACACACACACGCTCGTGCGCACACCAACTCCACATTTACATTCCCCTTCATAGAACATAGAACGATACCGCCTCTTTGACCCATCAGTCTCCTCTCCACCTACCTTCTCCTTTATCCATCTTTTATCTGCCTCCCCCTCTCTTTCCCTATTTATTTCAGAACCCCCTTCCCCTCCCCCATTTCTGAAGAAGGGTCTAGACCCGAAATGTCAGCTTTCCTGCTCCTGATGCTGATTGGCCTGCTGTGTTCATCCAGCTCTACACCTTGTTATCTTGCATTTTATATGGTGCTTTAACATATCACAATATTGAAAATGATAAAAACAGTATCTTCCTAAGCATCACTTTAGCTGCTAGCTGTGGCTGAATTGCTTATATTTTCAGATCTGAGTCACAAGATTACACATTCAAGTCTCACTTCAGGGTTTGAGCAGAAAAATCAAGATACACATTGTAACATAGTCAGTGATTGAGTGCTGCATTGTTGGAGCAATGGATTTTTGAATGAAATGTTAAACAAGAGGCTCTGCCTTCCCTCACAGGTTGATGTTTAAATATCCCAGGTACTATCTCAAAGAAGAGATGTTATTTTTGTGTTCTAGTCAACTGCACAAATGCACTAGTCCCTGATTTAATGCTCATGCATATAAATGCAATCCCATACTTGGAGTAATCTTAAATATCTGACATGAACATTTTCTGTATTTATAAATGGCTGCTTCATGTTGTCCTGCATAGTGTTCTGACTTGTGCTCAAATTGACTTGTGAACAGACTTGGGAATGTAATCTGTTCGCAACCCTGCCTGCACGGAATAAATGATTGAATTATTGCTTTAAGAGCTGGGTATACTAATGATCCAAGGACCAGGTAAAACCATACGACCATCTGCCAAGTTCACTCCAGCATAAGCATGCTAGAAGTAGGTTGCATATGTATTTGTCTGTAAATGCATTTTGTAGTCTGAGATATTTGTTAAGAGAAGCTGCAGCCAAAAACCGCACATGGTAATTTTTTTTAATATCAGTTACATTTCTGGACCTTCAAGATTCTCCTAGAATCAACTGCATTTGTTATAGACAGTGAGCATAAGAAAGATGAATATCAAATTCACTAGAATTTAGTGGAAGACCAGATGTCCTTTGCACAATCAGCCTTAATTCAGAAAGGGTGGTGCTGCAGTTTTTAGATTTATCCATTTCAGACCAGATAAGTAAGTGAAGAAAATAAAGAGAGCCATTAAAAAACAAAAGGTTGCCCTGAGTTAATGCTTCAGACTTGTCTTGGAGAAGCAGAGAGATCCAGTAGACGTGAGTCAATACTGTGGAACTGGATGAACGACAGCAGGCCGGGCAGCATCAGGAACTGAAAAGTCGATGTTTCGGGTCGGGACTGTTATTCAGAACCTTCTGCCTGTGACTGTGACTCCAGCATCTACAGTTCTTGCTGTCTGCGGTAGAGGTAATGTCTTATAGGCAACTGGCTCAAGAATCAATGAATCAGTTTATCAATAGGTGCTGTGATAAGGGTGAGGACTGATTTTTCAGAAATTGAGCAGATAGTGAAGCTGACGATAGCTTCAACATGTATAGAAGCTTTTAAGAAAGATCTGTTGAAGATAAAGAAAGATCAAGAAATAGACTTGCTGTTTTAAAGATGTTATAAAATATGAAGTAATTGTAATTAGATGACAACGTATACAAGCATTAGGTTCTGTAGTGGTGCAGTTTTCAGGACGAGAAAGTAAGCAAGCTGTGTGGGAAGTGAGGTATATGTTGCACCCACCTCAAAGCTGCTCTGCATTACAAGGCTTTTGTAAGTTATATGGCGCAAAAGGCCTGCGCAAGAAATCTTATTCCAAAGAAATAGCCAACGGCTACCAATTAACACAACCCAACAAAAACAATGTGCCGTATGCTGGCGGCATCAACAACAAATGCATCAAAGACCTGCAAGACCACAAGCACAAGATCAGCTTCAACTAGCTGATGGGATGAAAATTCTGAGTGAAAGAACCTGCAATCAGGAAGTGATCAGGCTCATTTACAAAATGTTTGATCCCTGAGTGTTTGCGTAGGTTTGGAATAGGCACCAGTTTCTTAAAAGTATTCATGCAAACCCAAGGCCTCTATTTGAATACTTTAAGCACTGCAGGAAAAAGTTGATCCTGATGTCCTGTAAATCTGATCCATTCATTCCTATATAGTTTTCAGCTGAGCATTCACCGCCTTTATCTTGCCATTTCTATTTTGAATATTCGACAATTATCACCCTTCTGTTCTACTCTTGTGGATTCGTCTCCCGATCCTGAAATTAAAAGGAGTGTTCTGTTGTTTTAAGCAAGTGAGATGAGAAGAATTTCTTAAGGCAACAAATGAAGTTATTTTTCAGAAAGGGTATATAAGACAAAGTGGCAAATTATTAGAAAAGCCTAATTGAAATTGTATTTTTTATTTCGAACTTTATCTTAGTGTATTTGTTAACTGCTTATTTCCTTTCTTGATAGGCAATCTCCCCACGACGTATTCCAGCTACAGTTGTACCGTCTCTTTTGATGTCGCCCACAGTGTTCACTCAGGCTTTGGTGGGAAAGCCAATGATGGGAGTAGAAGCAAGTGCCATACTTTCACCACAGACAGACACCATTGTGACTCCTAAACAGCTGCACAGTGGTTTGCATTCACCTGCACAGATAGCAGAGCTGACTAATAAAAAAACACATGTCCTTACCAAGATTCAGTTACAAGAAACTCTTTTGTATCTTTTGCAGGTATGAATTTTATAAGTCAATTTTGGGCTTTCTAGGAGGGAGAATTGTTCTGTTTGCTGCATGTATTGTAATTTTAAATTACAATTTTTTCACTGTACGGAGAGCTTATAGCAGTTTTTCTCCATTGCTTTTAAGTCAAAGTTTAATATCTAAATATTTAATAGAAGTTTAATATAAAGTAAATAGCCTTTTTAAATTCAAAAGTCATTTAAAATATCAATTGAGCCTACATGTTCGTATCCATGTATTCAAATTCAAAGCATTTCATTAAGAAAACATAATTCAGCTTTGTGTTTCAGTATTATTTCATCCATTGTTTAGCCACAGGCACAGTTTTCAAGTGAATTCAATGGTAGTAATATCTAAAATTTCTTAAAGTTAAAAGTACAGCAAAGATTAATACTGATGTGTTTTCATTCAATAATTGTAAGGATAGATTTGACGGTAAGTTAGTAACTGTTCCAGTAAATAGTTTGTTGTTCATCTGGTAGAAACCTAATGTAAAAGTTGAAGTAATAGAATTTCTTTGGAATTGACAAGGTAGATTAACCAATTATGACCGGCTTTTGTGTTTATTTAGTTAGGTGATATTTCCTGATTGTGTAGCAGTCCTAATGAAATGTTTTACACATTGAATGTTTAAACACAAAGAAACAATTCTGAATATTCTCTAAATTTTCAATTTTTGTTACTTTTTGCATTTCAGAACGATCCCAACTTTGTGAATGCCATTTATGAAGCTTATCTCACAGGCCAGTCAAACACCTCAGCAGAGAGGAAAACCTGAATGTTTGATGCAAGATGTATAAGTAGATCTAATTTAGTGGAAGTAATCAGATGGTTCACACCTCTAAAATAATTATTCTGTACTTATTTTGTAAGTTTTTTTTTAGTTTTGAAATTGTTTGCTTTGAGTAAAATGGCTTAAAGGCTACCGTTCACACTGGATAACTTTTACTGCTGCTCAGGCTACTTTTAAGCTGTTTTAAGATTGAGATCAGTTAAAAGGGGGTTGCGTTATCTGAATGAATTTTATCTAAAGACTACTTCTGTTTCCTTGGAAATTAATATTGTGATTTTTTTATTGTTTCAGCAAAATAAAAACTCAATACTAGTCTGCCATTTGAATTACCAGCAACTTGTCACCCATGTTCAAAAATAAATATTGGTAAAGCAAAACTCACTTTTATTTGCCTGTCAAAAAAATTACAGCACTGCCTTTGTTGTTATCTTTCCCATTACCCCTTCAGATTCTGGTATATGAATTCTTAATAAAGGTCTTCATGTAGGCAATTCTTATTGTTTAAAAAAAGCCTAATTTTATTTGATCTGGAAGGAAACTTGTTACAAATAGGATTGGTTATCCAAAATGCCAAAATGACCGTGCACAGATGCATCTGGGATGCCACCTGATTGTGATAGGTGGCAGGAGGTTTCTGCTTGCACATGTACTGATGTCATCAGGATGGCAGCGAGGGAGCTGGGAAGACAGGGGAATGGTAGGATTGGGAGGAATGAAGATATGGAGCTTTGTTTCCCAAGTGTCTGGTAAAATGTCAGTCTATGTTTTTAAAAACCCCTCTATTAACAAAATCTCATCCTCACTTTCCCATATTCAGATAGGAATTGACTGAAACTCTGTCACTAAAATGGCAGCTGGATTAACCGCAATCATGCTGTTTGTCATTTTTATAAATGACCTGGATGAGGGCGTAGAAGGATGGGTTAGTAAATTTGCAGACGACACTAAGGTCGGTGGAGTTGTGGATAGTGACGAAGGATGCTGTAGGTTTCAGAAAGACATAGATAAGCTGCAGAGCTGGGCTGAGAGATGGCAAATGGAGTTTAATGCAGACAAGTGTGAGGTGATGCACTTTGGTAGGAGTAACCGGAAGGCAAAGTATGGGCTAATGGTAAGATTCTTAGTAGTGTAGATGAGCAGAGAGATCTCGGTGTCCATGTACACAGATCCTTGAAAGTTGCCACCCAGGTTGACAGGGCTGTTAAGAAGGCATACAGTGTTTTAGCTTTTATTAATAGAGGGATTGAGTTCCGGAACCAAGAGGTTATGCTGCAGCTGTACAAAACTCTGGTGTGGCCGCACTTGGAGTATTGTGTACAGTTCTGGTCACCGCATTATAAGAAGGATGTGGAAGCTTTGGAAAGGGTGCAGAGGAGATTTACTAGGATGTTGCCTGGTGTGGAGGGAAGGTCTTCCGAGGAAAGGCTGAGGGACTTGAGGCAGTTTTCGTTAGAGAGAAGAAGGTTGAGAGGTGACTTAATTGAGACATATAAAATAATCAAAGGGTTAGATAGGGTGGATAGGGAGAGCCTTTTTCCTAGGATGGTGACAGCGAGCACGAGGGGGCATAGATTTAAATTGAGGGGTGAAAGCTATAGGACAGATGTCAGAGGTAGTTTCTTTACTCAGAGAGTAGTAAGGGAATGGAACGCTTTGCCTGCAACGGTAGTAGATTCGCCAACTTTAGGTACATTTAAGTCGTCATTGGATAAACATATGGACGTACATGGAATAGTGTAGGTTAGATGGGTTTCAGATTGGTATGACAGGTTGGCACAACATTGAGGGCCGAAGGGCTGCACCGTGATGTTATGTTCTATGTTCATGCACGTCTAAGAAATCACCCTCCCCTGCAGCCATGTTTTCCAGATCTGTGACATGTGTGGAGTATCCCGGGGACTTTGGTGTTTGTGCGGTTTGGAAAGAGGTGAAAAACAGCAGATAATGAGAGTGGAGAATGTTAATTGTTTCAAATTAGGCTGTGTGGCCCCACTCAAGATTTGTAAACCCTGCCTCTGCCACTCACCTCAAGTGGAGCATGGCTAAATCACCGCAGCTCCAGATCAGTAGTAAGAGAGAGCAGGAAGGAAGGCAAGTGGTTGGTTCTCTAACCAATCAGACTAAATGTGGGGCAGGACTGAGTTGTTCCATCTCATCATACTGATGCCAAAACGACCGACGAATGGACAGAAAGGGCTAGTGAAGTGGGTTGGCTATGAGCATTCTTGCATTTGCCTGCTCTTTGTTCTATTGATGGTGGTGATGTTTACAATAAATTTAGCTGTTATAAGCATGAAGTTTGTAGGATTACATTTTGGGATATTCACTTTAATTTAAGATAAAATGGAGGCATATGCAGGTTCTTGTGACTTGTTCTGCATTCTGCCAGTCAGCAGGTTTGTGAGAGTTGGTTGTGAAAGGTTCAAAAGGAGTCCAACTTTTTTCTTATTAGGAAAGAAGTTGAGATATTCACACCTTGTGTATTTGCCTAGGCTCTCAGTCAAGATTCATTTTTTATTCTCGGCTAACAGCCAAGACAACAGTTGGATTATGAAGTAGTTGAACTCCTCTTTGATGTGACACCTCTGACTATTGTAATGTTTGTTTTCAGTGTTATGTAGTTTCAAGTGTTAGAATTTAAAAGGATTAGATGATTGACACACTTTGCCCTGCAGTGGAAAGAACTTCTTTATTGCAATGAAAAGTTATAAATTAATAACTTCTTTAAGCATTTTTTTAGTATGTTCAATACAACCACTCCCATAACAGTTTATAGTGGCTGAGTTGACACAGAATTGACATACCTTGGTAAGAGTGTCAGTGTTGGGGTTGGTGGTAATGCTTAGGGAAATACGTTGGCATGGCGTTATGAGAGACCACAGGATGTTTGGCGTGACAACCCTTGCATGAGGCATGATGGTTCATGCAGGTTGAGATGACGAACCCTCACCTTAGCTTAGCAGTCATAGAAACAAAGAAAATAGGTGCAGAAGTCACCATTTATCCCTTCAAGCCCATACCACCATTCAGGCTGATCATGCAATTTCAGTATTCATTTCCCTTTCTTTCTATACACCTTGATCCCTTTAGCTGCAAGGGCCACATCTAGCTCCATTATGGATATATCTAATAAACTGGCCCCAACAGCTTTCTGTGGGAGACAATTCCATTGATTCACAATTCTGAAGAAATTCTTCCTCATCTCAATCCTTAATAGTTTATCCTTTATTCTAAGACTGTAACTCCTAGTTCTGGACTTCTACAACAATTGGAACTTGTTCCCACATCCAGCATGTCCAGTTCCATTAGGATTTCATGTTTCTATGAGATTTCCCCTTGTTCTTCTACATTCCAGTGAATACAATCCTAGTCAATCCAGTTGTTATGCGTATGTTAGTCCTGTTAGGCACTCGTCACTGCCTGCCACTCAGAAAAGGGCCTGTTTATTCCAGCTTTCTGTTTCTCTGTCATGAGGGTTATCGGATTGGAGTGGGTATATACGTTTGCCTGGAGGCATGACAAACCATGGCGATTGCTTGGGGGCCATACCTAAGGATGAGGATATGGATGTGGGAGGAGTGGTGTATCTTAACAGAGGTGCCACAGGGGTGGTTTGGGGCCATGCCTTAATATATAGGGCTTGAGGGGCCCTTGAGCAGGTGTAAGTTGTCACAGCTGGTGAACATAAGGATCTAATGAACTCAATATCTTCTGTACAGACTATGTTTCACAACATTGTGAGGTGCTTTGTACCCCAATTCTTTTGCAATTTTCATGGACCTGCTTTTTAAGAGCCTAAACCAAGCCGTTATAGTATTGGCTTAGAGGTTTGTTAAGCATCCTTGAATCTCAGTTTGGTTACTGTGCAAAAATCTGAAATAGAAAAGAGAGCTATAGGCAGCCAGTGTTTACTGTTCATCACATACAATGTCGTTGGGAGCTCTTGTTCGGATTTAAGTGACCCTGGAAGATCTCAATGGCGCTGGATTAGAAGTTATCTAATTGGGAAATGAAAATGGAAGTAAGCTATCAGGAGCTTTGGATGAATGAAGCTTCTACATGTGAGGAAAGGATATATCTATGGAGAGGCATGTTGGCCTTTTAATATTTAATATGGAGTATTTTCCATAGGTTAGAATATAAAATGTATACTGGATAGTATTTACGCATTGAACTAAAAGCAAAATATGTATGATGCTAGAAGTCTGAGTCATACTGGACTCAATGTTAACCCTGGTTTTCTGTGTCCGTAGATATTGCCAGGCCAGCTGAGTTTTACCACCTCTTTGTTCTTATTTAGTTTTTAGATATTGTTCCTTACAGTTCATTGCAGTAAATGTGTTAAAACTTGAGATAGTCATGTGATCCTTCCAATTAGTCATGGGAAATTCAAATATCCTTCCAAAAACAATTGGTTCTGCAGGAGATCATAACACCATACATTAAATAGAAATACCAAAATATTCTCATGCTTTGTAAATAGCTGAGCCTGCACATTTGTTTTCCTACTCCTATGATACTTAAAGCATCAGGACATATGCTATTTCACTGGTTTATTTTGGATTTAATTATTGTGTTCTCTGCCCCTTAGATTACCCCTTTAATTGTGTTGCGATAAACTTGTAAATAGGTTGGCCATTTTGGTGTTGATTGTTTTTGTGGGTGAACTCTGTTTCTAAATATGTAACTTTTCATTTTCTGGATTTGTGCTAAGACTCTGAACACCAGCATTGATTGATTTTCCCACCTGTAAATTAGACTGAGTAATCAATGTAACTTTATTCCTAATAGGATATGTACATAAGAAATACATCAAAAAAATTAAACTGCTTTTGTTGACTTGTCTGCAGGCTCAACGACAAGTAATACTCTGTTTACATGATTTAGTAATGATTGACTAATTAACTGCTTTCTAGGTGGCCCTGTTAATAGCCATAAAATAAGGAAACTGAACTGTGCACAAAATTTAAATGTGATATTAAGCAACTTTTTTTAAAGGGACAGTGGCTAACTTTGATGTAGTGCCAGTGTCCCTACCCCTGGACTGGGAGGCCTGAGGTCAAGTCCCAGGTGCTCCAGTGGTGAGTAGTAACATTTCTGAATGGCTTGATCAGAGAAATAGATTCATTTTTATAAGAAAGTGAAGGGCCAGCAGACCCAAAAGCTGTTAATTATCCCTGATTCCTGTGAAATGTAACCAAGGTAAATGGCTGAGATGTGGTGACCCCAAGTTTTCTGACCAATTATCAGGACTTCTGCGGTAAACATAAATTTTAGCCTGTGTGGCAGAAAACCTGCAGTGCTTCTGATACTAGCACAAAATTGATAAGGACCTCAAATTATGCAAAGTTCTAGGTAAGTCAAAAGCTAGCCTTATGATGTTTTCAAATGGCTTTTCAAGAGAAGAGCAGTTGACAATCATAAACAAGCATGTTGATACAGGTCAAGTAGGGCTTTCACCCTAAGCATAGCATATATAGCATCTGAGGAATCAACTCCGAATTGTGACTTAGAAGCATGGAGCAGACATGTTCTCAAGACAGAATTCCTTATATCATGTCATTGGAGGCCTTACAGGTTATTGGTCTTTGTACATCTACACAAAAATGACTTGGCAACCACCCCCACTAAGTCTTTAGCCCTACCACTGCATTAGTAACCAAAAGAAAATTGCATGTCTGCCAAATTAACATGCCACTTACATGAACCAAAATGATACAACATTGTTAGCCCTGGGATCATATTGAAGCCTCATTGATTTTTCTCATTATATCATTTTTGGTTTGGAGCTGTGAACAGAGGACTGACAGTGACTTCTGGACTGTGAGTAGCAGTTTGGTCTTTTTTGGAAAAAGAACAAGAATCTGATGTTTAAGGCCAGACCTGGATGTTAATTACAATTTGATTGTTGTTCAAAGTGCTCTGTAGGTGATTTGATCCAGAGACACGTTATACTAAAACAAATGGCAGATGTTTGGGTATTAGCTGGCACCATAACACCCTGTGAGGTCTCAGTATTGGAAAAAGAGAAACCCATTTTTGCACTGGTTTTGAGCTGTATGTTTTTGTCAGAAGGATTGTGGTTGCCAAAGCTACAGGACAGGAGTTGAATTGCTTCCTGGCTACCGTCTTGTTTTCAACTTAATGTTGAAGAGTAGAATCTCAATTATTAGAATTAGATGACTAATCCTTGGTGCCTACTGGAAGAAGCTGTTTGCATTCACCTGTCTCTTCAGAAACCAAGCACTTTGCAATCTCATCTGCCTGAAATATTACTGATTGTGGAGACTGCTTAAGTGAACTGGCTGGTTAAATGTCCCTCTTTTTTTACATGCATCCCCTGTGTCTGTGTTGAGAATCAGTGCTAGAATCAAAGGAGATTGAGATTAAATCATAGACATTAACAAAATTACTTTGTTGTTTAACTTTCTCTAGTAAAACTACTATATTAATAAATTGTTAATTTTTATATGCTGTGAACTTGGTGTCTGGTATTAGTTCTTCACAAAGTCTGGTGTTGGTTATTAAAAAGCCAGGTTAGAAGCTATTGGGGCAATTTTGTGAGTCATTGAGTATTTTATTTTTATTGTAATGTGAATAGGTTTAGGGAGGATGAGTTGATTTGGCTGTCTGTCTCTGTGTCATAACACTAATAAAATAAGTTCTTAGCAACAGAAAACATTTAAGATTTTCTGAACATTTAGGTCACATTGTATAGCAAATCTAGAGAGACTTAGTAAGAAAACACTAAGTATGATTTCGTTTTCCTCAGTCTACATTTTTCTGTTTAGCTTAGCTATTTCAGTAATATCCTTGAAGGATGAAAAGTTGCCATCCTATCCCGGCCTGCGTATGACACCAGACCTAAAACAACATGGTTGACATTTTACTGCCCTCTAAAATGGCCTCAAAATGACATAGGCACATCAAATTGCTGAAAGGCCGTAATAAAGGAACAAAACTGGTCAGATCACTGGGGATCTATCTAGACACTGGAAATAACAATGGCAAACATGGTTTAGTTGACCCTGCAAAGTCATCCTTGCCAACACCTGGGGGCTACTTTTGAAATAGAGAGTGGTGTCTCACAGTCTAATCCAACAATATTCTGATACACATTCACGAAATTATTCCATGCATTCACAATTCCAACAAAATCACTGTCTATAGATATGTCCTCTGACAGGACTGTTCAGCAGAAACGGCAGCCCAATAGTGTTTGTTTGGGAGGGAATTGCCCTTGAGGCCCTTAGCATTGACACTGCACCCAATGAGATCTCATGACGTCAAGTTAAGTGGGCAGCATTATCTCCTGACAGTTAAACCCCTTTTGATGAATGTCCATCACCAAGCAGCACCACAATCTGGCTGAGTCCTAAAGGTGTAGCTGCTAGACTGTATTTGCAGATAGGGAATATACAAGTGGAAAAAACATACTTGATCTCATCCTCACCATTCCGCCTGCCGCCGATGCATCTGTCAAGGACAGTATGAGTTAGAGTGACCATCTCACAGTTCATGTGGAACCAAGGTCCTGCCTTCATATTGATAATGCCTTACATCATGCTGTGTGGCAGTACCATGTGCTGAGTGGGATAGACTTTGAACAGAACTAACAAGTAAAGACTGGGCATCTAGATGCCCGGCAGCAAAAGTGTACTGTGGTACAGTCTGCAACTATATGATCTAGTGAGTTTTGAGAAGATTTGTAGCTCAGGTTGAGGTTCTGGATGAGAGCTTGCTCGCTGAGCTGGAAGGTCAGTTTTCAGACGTTTTGTCACCATTCTAGGTAACATCATCAGTGAGCCTCCGACGAAGCGCTGGTGTTATGACCCGCTTTCTATTTATCTGGTTAGGTTTCCTTGGGTTGGTGATGTCATTTCCTGTTCTTTTTCTCAGGGGATGGTAGATTGGCTCCAAATCAATGTGTTTGTTGATGGAGTTCCGGTTGGAATGCCATGCTTCTAGGAATTCTCGTGCATGTCTCTGTTGGGCTTGTCCTAGGATGGATGTGTTGTCCCAATCAAAGTGGTGTCCTTCCTCATCTGTATGTAAGGATACGAGTGATAGTGGGTCATGTCGTTTTGTGGCTAGTTGATGTTCATGTATCCTGGTGGCTAGCTTTCTGCCTGTTTGTCCAATGTCGTGTTTGTCACAGTTCTTGCAAGGTATTTTGTAGATGACGTTTGTTTTATTTGTTGTCTGTATAGGGTCTTTTAAGTTCATTAGCTGCTGTTTTAGTGTGTTGGTGGGTTTGTGGGCTACCCTGATACCAAGAGGTCCGAGTAGTCTGGCAGTCATTTCAGAAATGTCTTTGATGTAGGGGAGAGTGGTTATGGTTTCTGAGCCCGTTTTGTCTGTTTGTTTGGGTTTATTGCTGAGGAATCGGCGGACTGTGCTCATAGGGTACCCATTCTTTTTGAATACGCTGTATAGGTGATTTTCCTCTGCTCTACGTAGTTCCTTTGTGCTGCAGTGTGTGGTGGCTCGTTGGAATAATGTTCTAATGCAGCTTCGTTTGTGGGTGTTGGGATGGTTGCTCCTGTAGTTCAGTATTTGGTCCGTATGTGTTGTTTTCCTGTAGACGCTGGTTTGGAGTTCCCCATTGGCTGTTCACTCTACTGTCTTGAGCGAACAGCCAATGGGGAACTCCAAACCAGCGTCTACAGGAAAACAACACATACGGACCAAATACTGAACTACAGGAGCAACCATCCCAACACCCACAAACGAAGCTGCATTAGAACATTATTCCAACAAGCCACCACACACTGCAGCACAAAGGAACTACGTAGAGCAGAGGAAAATCACCTATACAGCGTATTCAAAAAGAATGGGTACCCTATGAGCACAGTCCGCCGATTCCTCAGCAATAAACCCAAACAAACAGACAAAACGGGCTCAGAAACCATAACCACTCTCCCCTACATCAAAGACATTTCTGAAATGACTGCCAGACTACTCGGACCTCTTGGCATCAGGGTAGCCCACAAACCCACCAACACACTAAAACAGCAGCTAATGAACTTAAAAGACCCTATACAGACAACAAATAAAACAAACGTCATCTACAAAATACCTTGCAAGAACTGTGACAAACACGACATTGGACAAACAGGCAGAAAGCTAGCCACCAGGATACATGAACATCAACTAGCCACAAAACGACATGACCCACTATCACTCGTATCCTTACATACAGATGAGGAAGGACACCACTTTGATTGGGACAACACATCCATCCTAGGACAAGCCCAACAGAGACATGCACGAGAATTCCTAGAAGCATGGCATTCCAACCGGAACTCCATCAACAAACACATTGATTTGGAGCCAATCTACCATCCCCTGAGAAAAAGAACAGGAAATGACATCACCAACCCAAGGAAACCTAACCAGATAAATAGAAAGCAGGACATAGCACCAGCGCTTTGTCAGAAGCTCACTGATGATGTTACCTAGAATGGTGACGAAACGTCTGAAAACTAACCTTCCAGCTCAGCGAGCAAACTCTCATCCAGAACTATATGATCTGATACATTCGCACTCTATCACTAAAATCAGAAATCTGAAATTAAAAGACTAATGAGGAACATGGATTCATGATCCACTAATGTCCTTTAAGTGAAGAATCTGTCATCCTTACCTGGTTTTTCATTTGATTTATTATTATCACCTGCTGAGACACTGAAAAATATTGTTTTGCATCCTAACCAGACAAATCATACTTTATGTAAGTACAGCAGGGAAATAGATCAGAGTGCAGAATATAGTGTTACAGCTACAGAGAAAGTGCAGAGAAATATCAACCCTGATATCTGAGAGGTCTGTTCATAAGCCTAATACAGCAGGAAAGAAGCTTTTCTTAAATCTTTTCAAACTTTTGATTCTTCTGCCCAATGGATGAGTGTGTAGCTGGGGTGAGAGGGGTCCTCGATTATGTTGGCTGCTTTTCCGAAGTAGCAGGAAATGTAGACGGAGTCAATGGAAGGAAGACTGGTTTTAATGATGGATTAGACGCTTAACAATTCTCTGTAACTTTGTGCAATTCTGGACAGAGCAGTTGCCATACCAAGCTGTGATACATCTGGATAAGATGCTTTCTACTATGCATCTGTTTTTTCTAAAAAAAAGTAAGAGCCTTTGTGGATATGTTGAATTTCCTTCGCTTTCTGAGCAAGGAGAGGCATTAGAGTGCTTTCTTAATTGTTGTGTTGACATGGATGGACCAGGAAAGATTGTTGCTAATATTTACTCCTAAGAGCTTGAAACTCTTGACCACCTCCACCTCAGCACCATTTGTACAGACAGGAGTGTTTCCTCTACTTTGCTTCCTGAAGTCGATGACCAGTTCCTTAATTTTGCTGATTTGAAGGAGACATTGTTGTCTTTATACCATGCAGATAAGCTCTCTATCTCTTTGTTGTAATCTGTCTTGTTGTTTGATAATCTGACCTTTTATGATACTGCCATCAGCAAATTTATAAATTGAGTTACAGCTGAATTTGGCCATATAGTCGTCATTGTAAAAGAAGTATGGTTAGGGGCTGAGTGCATGGACTTGTGGGGCATTGTTAGTGGATCAAAGCAATCTACGAGGCTAGAGTTGAGTGTGCCATCTCTCCCTCCCTCCTCCAGAATTCTCCAGCATCATAGATAACAGTCCTCCGACAATTTGAATAATTCTAGAAGAAGCAACTGGAAGCCCAAAATACTAAAAATATTTTGGGACCTGACCAACGTCTTGCAATTGTACTGAGGCCGGGTACTTCAGAACATACAATACCCCTGTCAGGCTATTACAGTACAGTCGATTCTGCTATAACACATGTTTTGGCAATGCAAATTGGCTTAACGTGACTGATGAATAGGGAATGTTATTTCTAAAATGCAAACTTGTAGTAGCTAAAAAGTGATTCCATTGGTGTGCAGAGGAATACGTGTCAACATCTCATGATCGTTTCACAGACTTCGTCATCATCTGCTTTCTGTGAGAAGTACAGTACTTTGCAATTTTTGGTTTTTGTTTTGCAAATTCTGCTATATTACTCATAAAATGCGAGGGCAAAGTGACAAGAGCATTAGCAAGAAGCATCCTGGAGATAAAATTGAGGGTGGTGAACATAAAAGAAAGGCTGTAACACTTGAAGAGAAGCCAAATGTTATAAAGTGTTTTGAGTATAATGGCTACTCTCCGCACCATTTGAAACAATGCAGAAAAGGTTAAAGAAAGCTAAATTGCTGGAACAAATCTGTGTGCTAGCAAATCTGTGAGGCCACGGACAAAGGAACCTGGGGAGATGGAGCAGCTTCTAACACTGCAAAACTTTAGAAAAAGTCATTTTAATTAATTAACTAAGTAGAAATGGCTGGCCAGGTGATGTGTTGTAGCCATATGATGTGGGAGTTAGCTGATCCCATTGAGAACGACAGTGACCACATCTGCAGCAAGTGTTGCCTGCTTGAGGAGCTCCGGCTCAAAATTGTTGAACTCCAAACACTGTAGCACATCCAGGAGGGGGAGAAATACCTGGATGCTGTGTTCCAGGAAGCAGTCACACCTGGTAGATTAACTAATGTTAATTCAATCAGCGGGCAGGGACAGCAGTGACTACGAGTGAGGCAGGTAGAGGACCCTACAGACAGGAACACAGGAATGCAGCCTGTGATATTGTCCCACAGGTATGAGGCACTTGCTGCTGCATGGATGAGGAACAGGGCTGCAGGAAGGATGAGTCAACTGACCATGGCACCATGGTCCAGGAGGCCATTCAAGAGGGGGAGCAAAAAGACATTCTAGTTGCAGGGGATTCCATCATCAGGGGGATAGACAGTATCCTTTGTGAGCAGGATCGAGAATCCCTCATGGTGTGTTGCCTGCCTGATGCCAGAGTGAGAGACATCTCTGATCGGCTTGAGAGGATACCAGAGAGGGAAAGGGAGGATCCAGTTGTTGTGGTCCACATAGGCAGGACTGGGAAAAAAGACCTGTTTCTGGATTATAAAAAGCTGGGAACAAAATCAAAAAAACTGGTCTTCAAGGGTCTTAATCTTTGGATTGCTATCCGAACCACGTGCAAATTGGCATAGGGAGGCAAGGATCAGGGAAATAAACACGTGGCTAAAAGTATGGTGTGGGAAAGAGGGTCTCCTTTTCATGCGGCACTGGCATCAGTTCTAAAATGTTGAATCCATTTTGGTAAAAATTAGGAATAGCAAGGAGAAGAAGTCACTCGAAGGTGTGGTCTATAGGCCACCAAATAACGACATCGTGGTGGGACGGGGAATAAACATAGAAATAGCTAATGCATGTGAAAATGGTACAACAATCATTGTGGGGGATTTTAATCGACATGTCGAATTGTCAAACCAGGGCAGTTATGGCAGTTTTGACGAGGGGTTCATAGAATGCATCCACGATAATTCCCTTGAAGAATATGCAATGGAACACACGAGGGAGCAAGCTATCCTAGATCTAGTCCTGTGTAATGAGACAGGAATAATTAATGATCTCATAGTTAGGGATCCTCTCGGAAGGAGCGATCACAGTATGGTCGAATTTAAAATACAGATGGAGCATGAGAAAGTTAAATCCAGTGCCTGTGAAGGAATGAAGAACGAGTTAGCTAAGGTAGAATGGGTGGCTCAATTGAGGAACAGTGGAGGACTTCCAAACCAATTTTTCACAGTGCTCAGCAGAAGTATATTCCAGTGATAAGGAAAAACTGTAAGAAAACAGAGGGCCGGCCATGGATGTCTAAGGAAATAAAGGAAAGTATCAGATTGAACAAAAAACATACAAAAAAGCAAAGAGTATTGGGGAACTAGTGGACTGGAAAATCTTTAAAGGTCAATGGAAAGTCACAAAAAAAAGTTGTAAAGAAAAGGTAAGGTAGATTATGAGAGTAAACTAGTTCAGAATATAAAAACAAGCAGCAAAAGTTTCTATAAATATGTAAATCGTAAAAGAGTGGCAAAGGTAAACATTGTCTGTCTGTTAGAGGATGAGAAGGCCAATTTAAAAACTGGGAATGAGGAAATAGCCGAGACATTGAACAGTTATTTTATGTCAGGCTTCACAGTGGAAGATACAAACAACATGCTGAAAACTAATGGCAAGAAGGTTATAGCAGGTGAGGACCTAGAAACTATCATTATCGCTAAGGAGGCAGTGCTGGGCAAGCTAATGGGGCTAGAGTTAGACAAGTCTCCTGGCCCCGTTGAAATACATCCCAGGACACTAAAAGAGGTGATAGGGGAAATAGCAAATGCACTAGTAATTATTTTCCAAAATTCACTGGACTCTGGGGTGGTTCCTACAGATTGGAAAACAGCTAATGTGACACCACTGTTTAAAAAAGGAAGTAGACAAAAAGGAGGTAACTATAGCCCAGTTAGCTTAACTTTGGTAGTGGGGAAAATGCTTAAATCTATCATTAAGGAAGAAATAGCAAGATATCTAGATATAAATTGTCCCACTGGGAACACCCAGCATGGGTTCATGAAGGATAGGCCATATTTAACTAATTTGGTGGAATTCTTTGAGGACATTACTTGCATGGGGGACAGTGGGGAACCTGTCGATGTGGGGAACCTGTCGATGTGGTGTATCTGGATTTCCAGAAGGCATTTGACAAGATGCCATGCCAAAGGCTGCTACATAAGATAAAGTTGCACGGTTTTGCAGGTAATGTATTGGCATGGATAGAGAATTGATCAGTAGAATGCAAAGAGTAGTGGTAAATGGGTGTTTTTCTGGTTGGCGGTCAGTGGCTAGTGGTGTGCCTCAGGGATCAGTTTTCGGACCTCAATTGTTTACAGTTTACAAAGATGATTTGGAGTTGGGAAGTCGGTGTGGTGTGTCAAAATTTGCAGATGACAGTAAGGTGAGTGGTAGAGTAAAACGTTCAGAAGACAGGAAAGTCTGCAGAGGGATGTAGATAGTCTGAGTGGGCAAAGGTCTGGCCGATGGAGTACAATGTTGATAAGTGTGAGGTCATCCATTTTGATCGGAATAACAGCTTAAGTGGACTATGTTTTAAATGGTAAAAAATTGTGGCACGCTGCTGTGCAAAGGGGCTTGGGTATCCTTGTGCATGAATCGCTGAAGGTGGGATTGCAGGTGCAGAAGGTGATTAAAAAGGCAAATGGAATTTTGTCTGCTATTGCTCGAAGGATGGAATTTAAAAACAGAGAGGCTATACAGCAGCTGCAGAGGGTCCTGGTGAGGCCATACCTGGAGTACTGTGTGCAGTTTTGATGTCCTTACTTGAGAAGAGAAATACTAGCACTGGACGGGATGCAGAGGAGATTCACATGGTTGAGTCCAGAGTTGAGAGGGTTGGATTATGAGGAGAGACTGAGTAGATTGGTCTTATACTCATTGGAATTCAGAAGAATGAGGGAAGATCTTATAGAAACATATAAGATTATGAAGGGAATAGATAAAGTGGAGGCAGGGAGGTTGTTTCCACTAGCAGGTAAAACTAGGACTAGAGGGCATCGCCTCAAAATAAAGGGAAGCAGATGTAGGATTGAGGTCAGGAGGAACTTCTTTACCCAAAAGGTTCTGAATCTGTGGAATTCCCTGCCAAGTGAAGCAGCTGAAGCTACCTCACTGAATGTTTCTAAGGCAAGGCTAGATAAAATTTTGAACAGTAAAGGAATTCAGGGTTGTGGTGAGTGGGCGGGTAAGTGGAGCTTTGTCTCAGAGATCAGCCATAATCTTATTAAATGGCAGGGCAGGCTCGAGGGGCCAGATGGCCGACTCCTGCTCCTAGTTGTTTTGTTCTTATGTGCTAAGTGTGTGGATAGAAGATCAAACAAGAAAGCAATCTGGGACCATCTTTCCCATCGCTACGCTTTTCATAACAAAATTTTATGCAGCGAAGCTGCTAGGGCAGATGAGGAGCATGCGGTGTCATTTCTTCCCAATAGGAAAAAAAAATTAATTGATGAATCGGGCTCCAACTTTGATCAAATTTACAGTGTAGATGAGACTGGTTTATACTGGAAGTGAATGCCATCAAGAACCTAGATTTCTATGAATGAAGCACACACTCCAGGCTTTAAGGTGGCAAAGGATTGTATGACTCTGCTGTTGGGTGCCAATGGCAGTGGCGACATAAAGCTTAAGCCTGTGGTGGTGAACCACTCTGCTAGCCTACACAAATGGAAGGTTACCTTGAGTCTACTGTAGGTATCAACTTTAGGTCAAGCAAAAGAGGTTGGATGACAGGACAACTTTTTTCTGACCTTTAATGATGTTTTGGGAGATGTTTTTCGAAAGTATTGCAAGAAAAAAATTGGATTTCAAGATTATCCTCATCCTGGATAATGCGCAAAGCCATCCTCCCAGCAATGGCGAGCTTTCTAAAAACATCAAAGTGCTATTTCTATCTGCAAACGCAACCTCTTTCCTTCAACCTACGGACCAGGGTGCAATAGGAGCTTTTAAAGCTTATTATTTAAGGTGCACATTTAAGAGGCTGATTGCAGCCACTGAGGGGGGCAATGACAGCGTTCCTCTATTTTGGAAGAGTTTCAACATCAAGTGAGCAATTGACATTTATCATGGAGGCCTGGGGAGATGTCAGTAAGGACTGCTTGCACGTACTTTGGCAGAGGCTTCTCCCAGATTTTAAGATTTTAAAGGCGTTGATTTGTCAAATGACCTCCCAAGAATCAAAGAACATTGTGTTGATCTTGCAAAGCAAGTTGAATTTTAAGAAGTGGAGAGTGAGGATGTTGAAGAGCTGTTTGAGTCGTCCTGTGAATACCTCTTTACAGCTGATCTACAACAGCTTGTCACTGAGGAAGAAGTGGAAGCTGGAGCTAAAGAAGTAGAGTCCAGAATGCAGCGCCACAAGAGCTCTCCACATCTGTTTTGTCGTCTATCATGAGGGTCATTGAGAAGCAGTTGCACTCTTAGAGGACAATGCAAAATGCAGCAGGGTAGCAGCTGGTGGGACAGTTGGCACCCTACGAACAACTTCCTCATGAAAGAAGAAAAAGGGAAAAGCAGCAAAAACTGGATGTTTTTTTTAAGCCACTCCCAAGAAACAGTCAGAAGACGGTGAACCACAGCCATCCACTTCTAACTAGTTTTCGCCCTAACCCTGCAACCACAACTATACCTGAAGGTGTGACAACGATGATGACCATCATCCCCTGCATTAATGACATGAGCAATCTCAAAACCACCTCCCCCCTTGTGACATTACCTGGAAAAAATGTGTTCAATATACTTCTATTTCACTATTGGATATGAATTAAGCATTAGTTCAAACCGTGCTGTCATTTGTGTTAGGCTTTTGAATGATTTTTTTGAGTGATTTTTGAATGATATGTTTTTGGTGGTCTGCCCCTAACCCTGCTTTCCCATTGGCCCTGTTATTTCTAAAGTGCGATTTTCAATCACATGTTGCTGCGCAGGAATGCAACTATCATATTACAGTGGAACCCTCTGTATAGCTACACTACTCTCATGGACATGACAGTTTACAAAATTGCCCAGGTATGGCCTATGCACCTAAAACAGGACAAATGTATGAACCAAGATAATAAAATGTGAGGCTGGATGAACACAGCAGGCCAAGCAGCATCCCAGGAGCACAAAAGCCGACGCTTCGGGCCTAGACCCTTCATCAGAGAGCGGTCTAGGCCCGAAGCGTCGGCTTTTGTGCTCCTGGGATGCTGCTTGGCCTGCTGTGTTCATCCAGCCTCACATTTTATTATCTTGGAATTCTCCAGCATCTGCAGTTCCCATTATCTCAAATGTATGAACCAGCCAGTTTGAGCACCATCCATTAACTTGATTATCAGTACTTAGCAAGAACCTACACATTAATGCTCAGTTTGGCTGCTGCCAGGTTTTATTTTTTACTGCCACACTAGATGAGAGTGACTGTCCTTGACAAGGCTGCATTTTACTATGACTGTCAAGTGGTTCAAGCAAAATTGGAGTAAATGGGAATCACAGGGAAAACTCTTCATTGGTCGGAATGCCAAACAGTGACCATCTCTAACAAGAGAGAATCTAACCATTGCCCCTTGACATTCAATGATAGTATCATCGCTGAATCCCCCACTAACAGCATCCTGGGGGTTACCATTGACCAGAAATTGAACTGGACTAACCATATCAGTATGGAAACTAAAATTAGTCCATCAACCCTGGTGTGTTGGAATATTCCCGACTTGCCTGGGTGACTGCGATTGCAACAACACACAAGAAGCTTGACTGCATTCAGGACAAAGCAGCCAGCTTGATTGGTACTACACCCACAAACATTCACTCCCTCCACCCCTAACGCTCAGTAGCGGCAATGTGTACTATCTAGAGGATGCACTAGAGAAATTCACCAGTACTCCTCAAACAGCACCTTCCAAACACATGACCACCGCTGTATAGAAGGACAAGGGCAGCAGGTAGAGCGCTCCTGAAAGTCACCCTGACTTTGAAATATGTCACCATTACTTCAGTGTAGCTGGGTCAAAATCCTGGAATTAGATCTCTAATGCATTGTGGGTGTATCCACACCAAATGAACTGCAGCAATTGAAGGTAATTAGGGATGGGCAATAAACTTTGTTCCACCTAACATTGCCTACATCATACAAATGAATTTTTAAAAAACTCAAGCTCTCCCTAATCTGATGTCAGTACAAAGCTGTTTTTGTTCCCACAGCAAACTATGTGCCACAAGCTCAGCAACACCCCAGCCCTGCACAAATGAGAAAAGGCCGACCATCAGCTGAAGGACAACAAGGCTTTTAAAACAGATGGTCTCTCCACTGAGGCATTAAAGTGGGGAGGCAAGGAGCTCCTGCAGCAGCTACATGCCCTTGTCTGCCTTATCTGGAAGGAGGGGAGCATGTCAGGAGAGCTCCGAGACGCCAACAGTCATGAGCATTTTCAAAAAAGTGAATAAGTTGACTGTGGTAACTACAGGGGAATCTCCCTGCTGTCGACTGTTGTGAAAAGTCATCATCAATGACCTTCTCAACCATTTCCTCACTGTGGTTGAGGAACTCCCACTGGAATCACAGTATGGCTTTTGGCCACAGAAGGGCACGATGGGCATGATTTTCACTGTGCAACAGTTGCAAGAGAAGTGCAGAGAAAAGAACCTACTGTACGTGGCTGCCTTTGACCTTACAAAGACCTTTAACACTGTCAATCAGGAAGAATTATGGAGGTTCCTTCTATGCTTTGACTGCACCACAAAGCTTGTCACTATCTTTCACCTGCTCCATGACGACACTGAAGTCATGGTAGTAACAAATGGCTCCACCACCAACCCATTCCCTGTTTAGACCGGTGTCAAGCAGGGCTGCAACACTGCCCCAACAATATTTTTGATCTACCTCATTGCAGTGCCTCACCTCACTGCCAACATGCTCCCTCGTGGAGTGGGGCTAACTTACAGAACCATCGGGAAATTGTTCAACCTCTTACATCTTCAAGCCAAAATTAAAGTCACCTCAAACAATGTCATCAAACCGCAGTATGCAGATGATGCTTGCATGTGTGCAATCTCTGAGGATGTACTGCAGACCATTGTCAGTACCTTTATGGATACATATGAGAGGGTGGGTCTCACCCTGAACATCTGTAAAACGGAGGTCCTCCACCAACCTGGCCCAGCATTATGAAATGAACCTCTGATCATCAAGGTCCATGGTGAGGCCTTCGAGAACATTAGAAATAGTCAATACATTGGGAGTGACCTGTTGGCCAAAGCAGCTAATGAAGAAGACATCCAGCACTGCCACAACTGTGCTTGTGCGGCCTTTGGTCACCTGAGGAAGAGGATTTTTGAGAACAGTAGCATGAGATCTGAAACTAAACTCATGGTTTACAGAGCTGTGGTGGTTCCTGCCCTCCTATATGGCTTTGAGATGTGGATTGACTACACCACAAGACACTGGAGCAGTACCACCAACTCTACCTGCACAAGATCCTATGAAACTGCTGGGAAGAAAAATACATTGCCACAAGCATTCCTCAGCCAGACCAATATCCCCAGCATCGAGGAACTGACCACATGTGATTGGCAGCGATGGTCTGAGTGTGTCATCTGCATGACTGACACAAGACTCCCCAAGCAGGCACTCTGCTTCCAGCTCTGAAACAGCAGACAAGCTCCAGATGGACAGAAGAAGCGCATCAGTGATATCAAGACTTCACTGGCAAAGTGTGGCATTCCCACAGACACCTGGGAATCGGTAGCCCAAGACCATCCAAAGTTGAGGGGGAGCATTTGGGAAGGTGTTGAGCACCTCGAGACTGCTGTTGGAGAAAAAGCAGAAGCAGGGGAAAACAGCGTAAGGAGCGTGCTGCCACACCAATGCCCCACCCCCTCCTTTACACAACCACCTTCTGCCCCAACTGCAACAGAGCCTACAGAAACCACATCAGTCTGTACAGCCAGGTACAGACTCACACTGAGTGGAAGAGAGTCATCCTCATCTGTGAGGGATTGCTGATGATGTTTTTGTTTGAATGTTGAACTCTGCTTTATCTTTATATTTCCCTTTCTGCCCAACATGATTTCTTTGATCTAAAGATCAGCTGTGAATAAAGTGGTGAATCTGAAGTCTTCCAGTTAATGTATGTAACCAGATCAGATTGGGCTCTCATTGCAATCTACAGGTGAGGTGAGAGTGACAGGCCTTGACATCAAGGCTGCATTCGACTGAGTGTGCCATCACTGAGTCCTAGCAAAATTGGAAACAATGGGTATCGGGGGAAATCTCTCCAGTGTTTAGAGTCATACCTGACATATAGGAAGGTGATTATAATTGTTGGAACTCAACCATCTCTGCAGGAGTTCCTTGGAGCAGTGTCTTAGGCCCAACCATCTTCAGCTGCTTTATCAATGCTCTTCCCTCCATTCATAAGGTCAGAAGTGGGGATGTTCATTGATTTGTACAATATTCAGCACCATTTGTATCTCCGCAGACATTGAAGCAGTACATGTCCAAATGCAACAAGATTTGGAAAATAACCAGGTTTAGGCTGACAAGTGGCAAGTAACATTCGCACCACACAAATGCCAGGCTATGACCATCACTGAATCGTCCACTATCAACATCCTGGGAGTTTTCAATGATCAGAAACTCTGGACTCATCACATAAACACAGTGGTGACAACAGCAGGTCAGAGGCTATGAATACTGCACCAAGTAACTCACCTGATTCCTCGAAGTCTGTCCGCCATTGACAAGGCACATGCCAGGAGTGTGATGGAATACTTCCCACCTGCGTGGATGAGTGCAGCACCAACAACACTCAAGAAACTTGACACCATCCAGGACAAAGCAGTTCACTTGATTGGCACTGCATCCACAAGCATCCACTCCTTGACCACCAACACTCAGCAGCAGTGTGTACTATCTATAAAATGCAGGGCAGAAATTCACCAGAGACCCTCAGACAGCACTTTCCAAGCCCATGATCACTTCCATCTAGAAGATCAAGGGCAGCTGATAGATTGGAACACCAGCATCTTCAGGTTCCCTTCCAAGCCATTCATCTTCCTGACTTGGAAATATATTGCCATTCCTTCACTGTTGCTGGATCAAAATCCTTAAATACCCTCCCTAATGGCATTGTGGGTGAACTGCAGGTATCCTGCAGTTATCAAGAAGGCAGTTCACCACCAACTTCTCAAGGGCAACTAGGGACATGCAATAAATGCTGGCCAGCAAGCGATGCCCACACCCCACAAAAAATGAATAACAAAAAAATTGACTTACTATTTCTACACTACACAATTGGCTGGAATATTCCCAGCCTTTGAGTGGCATCAACAATGACTAGAAATATGAGAGAATGTAGGGCTCATGAGAATACTTTCTAGCTAAACTTGCATCACTTATATACAGTTTGAGATTCTGCCATGCATAAGTGAGAAACTAATAGCACTAATTCCTGAACAAAAAGAGGTTACCTGGCACATACAACTCACAGCTAGCCTTTGTCTTTAGGTACATTCAACAATATCTCATTGCACATTCCATGGGCAACAATTGCCTCCATACTTCCTCTATGAAAGTTAGCATTGGCAAAGAAAAACTCACCACATCACCATGGCCTCCATCAGGCTGTACTAATCTTCCCAACTGTACTTTGAATCTCACTGACATCTTACATTGCTATTTTGCTGACGGATCACTCTGCTAGTAGGAAACACAGCTGTATTCCCAAGATGCATCTCATGGCTGTCAGCTTGCCTTCTTAGCGCTCACTCGCTTTGTGCTTATAGAACTGTCACAGCATTCCAACTTGCTTACCTTTTAAGACTTTGCCACTTGATAAAGAAACTACAGTCTTCCAGCATCTCTACCTTTCCTTGCCTCATAGCATGGACAAAAAGCTAGGTAGCTTGCCATAGATAATAAAATGTGAGGCTGGATGAACACAGCAGGCCAAGCAGCATCTCAGGAGCACAAAAGCTTTTGTGCTCCTGAGATGCTGCTTGGCCTGCTGTGTTCATCCAGCCTCACATTTTATTATCTTGGAATCTCCAGCGTCTGCAGTTCCCATTATCTCTGATACTAGCTTGCCATAGATGCTAGCTTTGAATAGTGAAGGCTGTGATGGGCATATTACTGTATTGCATCATATACTACATCAATGTCACACCTATGGCATATGCTGGCAGCTTACATGACAAATATACTGCATGTGTTTCAAGCAAATGGCCATGTCTGAAAGTCTAGGGATAGTATTCCTTAGTTTGAAGGATTAGATTAGATTCCCTACAGTTTGGAAACAGGCCCTTCGGCCCAACAAGTCCACACTGCATTTTGAAGCATTCCACCCAGACCCATCCCCCTATAACCCACACACCCCTGAACACTACAGGCAATTTACCATGGCCAATCCACCTAACCTGCACATCTTTGGACTGTGGGATGGAACCGGAGCACCCAGAGGAAACCCACGCAGACACAGGGAGAATATGCAAACTCCACACAGACAGTCACCCGAGGCAGGAATCGAACTCGGGTCCCTGGTGCTGTGAGGCTGCAGTGCTAACCACTGAGCCACCGTGCTGCCCAAACAGGGTGATTGTAAGCAGTCAGGGTTGTGATCACACTCAGTCAAGGGCTCAGCTGACCTCAATCCAGGGGTTTGGCCACAGTCAGTCAAGCAGTTGGTGCAATTAGGATCTGTGTCCTCCCAGCCCAGGGATTGTATCACTGTCAGCCCTGCAGGTCTAACAGTCAGTAGATTAAAAGTAAGTCAGTTGGGCAGCTGTAGAGACATTACTCAGGGAGCTGTCCTCATTATTAGTTCGGGGGGTTTGGGCAGTAAATATCAAGCAGTGTGTGGTTATCAGGGAGCAGTCATAATTCTTTGGGGAAAGTGGGAGACTCAATTGTGGGTTGAGATGTAATTTGCTGGAATGAAGACGTCGACTCCAAATATAAGGGTAGAATTTCATATGGCATAGTGGTCATAAGAGACTGTAGGAAGCAAAATGGATGATCACTGGAAAGCAAAAGGCTGATGGAGAAAATTTGGTCTATTGACCATTAAATAAGATGGTTGGGTGGGAATATGGGGAGCCTGAAAGCTTGTGAAGTTGACAGGAGCATGTTAAATAAAAGGGTGCCCAGGTGGTCAATGGAACATTCTCATAAGAATGCAACCTGAATAGTTTACTATGTTTGACCAATCTCAATCTGTGTATAAAGAAGAAAAATGACTGTCATCTAATTTTAATGAACAGTGTATACTTCATTTTTATTTTGGTCTGTAGGGATTGGGTATACATCTTAGAGCTATGAGGTTGCATCTGGATAAAATTGATCATTGGTCATTAATCATCTCTGAATGTGAGTGCTCTGGCTTGTTAATCATAAAAGTAAATAAACCTTTGCCCTCAGAAGTATGAATGATCACATAGTCATACATTTAAGTTGGCTGTTGGTGTGGAATATGAATGGAGGCAAGGACCTGTTACAAAGCAAAAGCAGAAATTGTTTTTTTGTTGGCAGCATCTATGGAGAGAAAGCAAAGCTAATGCTTTGAGACTGTTCACCCTTCATTAGTTCATCAGTATAGGAAGGATGTGATTGCAATGCAGGGGATGCAGAAGAGGTTTACCTTGGATGAAGCAGTTTAGCTAAGAGAACCTGGATACGTTTGGGTTGTTTTCTTGGGAGCACAGGAGGCCAAAGGGGACCTTATTGAGGTGAGATGTTTGGACGGGGTGAACAGAAAGCTGCTCTCTTTGGTTGAACAGTCAATAAATTGAAGGGAACATAACTTTAGCATGAAGGATAAGAAGTTCAGAGAGGATGGAGAAAAAGCTATTTTCTCTCAGAGGGTGGTGGCAATCAGGAACACACTGTGAGAAAGGGAAGTACAGACAGGAAACCACACAACCTTTAAAACGTAATAATAAAGTGTGAAGCTGGATGAACACAGCAGGCCAAGCAGCATCTCAGCAGCACAAAAGCTGACATTTCGGGCCTAGACCCTTCATCAGAGAGGGGGATGGGGTGAGGATTCTGGAATAAATAGGGAGAGAGGGGGAGGCAGACCGAAGATGGAGAGAAAAGAAATAGGTGGAGAGGAGAGTATAGGTGGGGAGGTAGGGAGGAGATAGGTCAGTCCAGGGAAGACGGACAGGTCAAGGAGGTGGGTTGAGGTTAGTAGGTAGGAAATGGAGGTGCAGTTTGGGGTGGGAGGAAGGGATGGGTGAGAAGAAGAACAGGTTAGGGAGGCAGAGACAGGCTGGGCTGGTTTTGGGATGCAGTGGGGAGAGGGAACGAGCTGGGCTGGTTGTGTGATGCAGTGGGGGGAGGGGACAAACTGGGCTAGTTTTGGGATGCGGTGGGGGAAGGGGAGATTTTGAAGCTGGTGAAGTCCACATTGATACCATAGGGCTGCAGGGTTCCCAGGCGGAATATGAGTTGCTGTTCCTGCAACCTTCGGGTGGCATTGTGGCACTGCAGGAGGCCCATGATGGACATGTCATCTAAAGAATGGGACGGGCAGTTGAAATGGTTTGTGACTGGGAGGTGCAGTTGATTATTGTGAACCGAGCAGAGGTGTTCTGCAAAGCGGTCCCCAAGCCTCCGCTTGGTTTCCCCAATGTAGGGGAAGCCACACCGGGTACAATGGATACAGTCTACCACATTGGCAGATGTGCAGGTGAACCTCTGCTCAATATGGAAAGTCATCTTGGGGCCTGGGATAGGGGTGAGGGAGGAGGTGTGGGGGAAAGTGTAGCACTTCCTGCGGTTGCAGGGGAAAGTGCCGGGTGTGGTGGGGTTGGAGGGCAGTGTGGAGCGAACAAGGGAGTCACGGAGAGAGTGGTCTCTCCAGAAAACAGACAAGGGTAGGGATGGAAAAATGTTTAGGGTGGTGGGGTCGGATTGTAGATGGCGGAAGTGTCGGAGCATGATGCGTTGTATCCGGAGGTTGGTGGGGTGGTGTGTGAGAACGAGGGGGATCCTCTTTGGGCGGTTGTGGCGGGGGCAGGGTGTGAGGGATGTGTTGCGGGACATGCGGGAGATGCGGTCAAGGGCGTTCTCGACCACTGTGGGGGGAAAGTTGCGGTCCTTGAAGAACTTGGACATCTGGGATGTGCGGGAGTGGAAAGCCTCATCGTGGGAGCAGATGCAGCGGAGGCGGAGGATTTGGGAATAGGGGATGGAATTTTTGCAGGAGGGTGGGTGGGAGGAGGTGTATTCTAGGCAGCTGTGGGAGTCGGTGGGCTTGAAATGGACATCAGTTACAAGCTGGTTGCCTGAGATGGAGACTGAGAGGTCCAGGAAGGTGAGGGATGTGTTGGAGATGGCCCAGGTGAACTTGAGGTTGGGGTGGAAGGTGTTGGTGAAGTGGATGAACTGTTCGAGCTCCTCTGGGGAGCAAGAGGCGGCGCCGATACAGTCATCAGTGTAACGGAGGAAGAGGTGGGGTTTGGGGCCTGTGTCGATGTGGAAGAGGGACTGTTCCACATGACCTACAAAGAGGCAGGCATAGCTGGGGCCCATGCGGGTGCCCATGGCCACCCCCTTAGTCTGTAGGAAGTGGGAGGAATGGAAAGAGAAGTTGTTGAGGGTGAGGATAAGTTCGGCTAGGCGGATGAGGGTGTCGGTGGAGGGGGACTGGTCGGGCCTGCGGGACAGGAAGAAGTGGTGGGCCTTGAGACCATCTGCATGCAGAATACAGGTGTATGGGGACTGGACGCCCATGGTGAAAATGAGGTGTTGCGGGCCAGGGAATTGGATGTTCTGGAGGCGGTGGAGGGTGTGGGTGGTGTCACGGACATAGGTAGGGAGTTCCTGGACCAAAGGGGAGAAAATGGAGTCCAGATAGGTGGAGATGAGTTCGGGGGGGGCAGGAACAGGCTGAAACAATGGGTTGACCAGGGCAGGCAGGTTTGTGGATTTTGGGAAGGAGATAGAAACGGGCCATGCGGGGTTGGGGAATAATAAGATTGGAGGCTGTGGGTGGGAGGTCCCTGAGGTGATGATGTCATGAGTGGTGTTGGAGATGATGGTTTGGTGCTCGGGTGTGGGGTCATGATCGAGGGGGTGGTAGGAGGAGGTGTCGGAGAGTTGACGTTTGGCCTCGGTGAGGTAGAGGTCAGTGCGCCATACTACCACTGCGCCTCCCTTGTCTGCGGGTTTGATGGTGAGGTTGTGGTTGGAGCGGAGGGCTGCCCATTCTGCAGGGGAAAGGCGTTGATGTCTCGATGGCAGTTGGCGATGAAGAGGTCGAGGGAGGGTAGGAGTCCTGGCGGTGGTGTCCAGGAGGAGGACTGGTGTTGGAAGCGGGTGAAGGGGTCAGTGGAGGGAGGGTTAGGTTCCCGGTTGAAGAAGTAAGCGTGGAGGCGAAGGCGGCGGATAAACTGCTCTATGTCCAAACGTGACTGGTATTCGTTGATGTGTGGTTGTAGGGGGACAAAGGTGAGCCCCTTGCT
This sequence comes from Stegostoma tigrinum, assembly GCF_030684315.1. Classification (NCBI taxonomy): domain Eukaryota; kingdom Metazoa; phylum Chordata; class Chondrichthyes; order Orectolobiformes; family Stegostomatidae; genus Stegostoma; species Stegostoma tigrinum. Next base: position 22,277,191 of record NC_081371.1, on the reverse strand, counting down.
TAGGACTGACCGTTCGTCCTCAGTCAGTGGGAGGTCTGGGGGGATGGTGAAGATTCGGCAGGGCTCAGTGTGGCTGTCATCTCTGGGGTTGCTGGCTGTGGAGGTTGTGGGCGGAGCGATGAGGTTGTCGGCCGTTGCGGGATTCCGTTGGCGGTGGGAGGAGCGGGGTGGGCAGCAGCAACAGCGGTGAGGGTGGTGTGTGTGGTGTTGTAACTGGAAGTGGAGGTGGTACCCTCCCTCGACCGCTTCATCTCCAACTGCCGTCGAGACATTAACCTCCCTGCAGAACGGGAAGCCCTCCGCTCCCTCCGCTCCAACATCAACCTCACCATCAAACCCGCAGACAAGGGTGGTGCAGTGGTAGAGGCCAAACACCAACTCTCCGACACCTCCTCCCTCAAAATCTCCCCTTCCCCCACCGGCATCTGCTCCCAGGATGAGGCTTTCCACTCCCACACATCCCAGATGTCCAAGTTCTTCAAGGACCGCAACTTTCCCCCCACAGTGGTTGAGAACGCCCTTGACCGCGTGTCCCACATTTCCCACAACACATCCCTCACACCCCGCCCCCGCCACAACCGCCCCAAGAGGATCCCCCTCGTTCTCACACACCACCCCACCAACCTCCGGATACAACGCATCATCCTCCGACACTTCCGCCATTTACAATCCGACCCCACCACCCTAGACATTTTTCCATCCCTACCCTTGTCTGCTTTCCGGAGAGATCACTCTCTCCATGACTCCCTTGTTCGCTCCACACTGTCCTCCAACCCCATCACACCTGGCACTTTCCCCTGCAACCGCAGGAAGTGCTACATTTGCCCCCACACCTCCTCCCTCACCCCTATCCCAGGCCCCAGGATGACTTTCCATATTGAGCAGAGGTTCACCTGCACATCTGCCAATGTGGTATACTGTATCCATTGTACCCGGTGTGGCTACCTCTACATTGGGGAAACCAAGCGGAGGCTTGGGGACCACTTTGCAGAACACCTCCACTTGGTTTGCAATAAACAACTGCACCTCCGAGTCGCAAACCATTTCAACTGCCCGTCCCATTCTTTAGATGACATGTCCATCATGGGCCTCCTGCAGTGCCACAATGATGCCACTCGAAGGTTGCAGGAACAGCAACTCATATTCCGCCTGGGAACCCTGCAGCCCAATGGTATCAATGTGGACTTCACCAGCTTCAAAATCTCCCCTTCCCCCACCGCATCCCAAAACCAGCCCAGTTTATCCCCTCACCCCACTGCATCACACAACCAGCCCAGCTCTTCCCCTCCCCCCACTGTATCCCAAAACCAGCCCAGTCTGTCTCTGTCTCCCTAACCTGTTCTTCCTCTCACCCATCCCTTCCTCCCACTTCAAGCTGCACTTCCATTTCCTACCTACTAACCTCAACCCACCTCCTTGACCTGTCCGTCTTCCCTGGACTGACCTATCCCCTCCCTACCTCCCCACCTATACTCTCCTCTCCACCTATCTTCTTTTCTCTCCATCTTCGGTCTGCCTCCCCCTCTCTCCCTGTTTATTCCAGAACCCTCACCCCATCCCCTTCTCTGATGAAGGGTCTAGGCCCGAAACATCAGCTTTTGTGCTGCTGAGATGCTGCTTGGCCTGCTGTGTTCATCCAGCTTCACACTTTATTATCTTGGATTCTCCAGCATCTGCAAGTCCCATTATCTCCAACCTTTAAAAGATTGCGGTTGAGCTCTTGAAATGTCATAACATTCAAGTCAATGAACCAAGTTAAAGTGGGATTATTGTAGATAGGTTAGTGCAGACTCGATAGGCCAAGAGCCTCCTCTGTTCTCTGACGCTCTAGCCAGATGTATGCATGATAATGCAATTAAGCCGGTAATGTTGGTAGATTCCCGTAATCTTCAGTTCGGTTTACCTTGTGTTTCTGACAGTCTGCATGTTGCTGTGACTGACTGAACACCTGCATGAGATTATTAATGGCTGACATCATGGGGTCATTTTCCACCTGGGGCTGAGCAGTTGCCTGGCCTCTCTGAGTGTCTTCTGAGTGCCAGAGACCTGGATCATTTCTTCCTTGATCAACTATGATGATGTGCTTACATAAAATGCTCTTAAATCTAACCTAGAAATAGAAATCACCATGGTGAAAGTCTCTGAGCTGGTACACAATAAACCTTTGTCACATCCTCTGAGGGATCTGTCACATTTTTCTCAGAGGTGGAGGATGATCTGATGTAGTTAAGGACAGGGCTCTTCAAAGTAGACTTTGTGTGGGTGCCAGTGGCGCCTGCATAAAAGAAGAAAGTCCAATAGTTGAGCAACAGGGTAGAAGCTTGAACATCTTAAAATATTGGGGTGGCACAGTGACTCAGTGGTTAGCACTGCAGCCTCACAGCACCAGAGACATGTGTTTGATTCCTGCTTCAGGCGACTGTCTGTGTGGAGTTTGCACGTTCTCCCCGTGTCCGCGTGGGTTTCCTCCAGGTGCTCTGGTTTCCTCCCACAGTCCAAAGATGTGCAGGTTAGGTGGATTGGCCATGCTAAATTGCCCGTAGTGTTCAGGGGTGTGTGAGTTATAGGGGAATGGGTCTGGGGGGGATGCTTCAAGGGGCAGTGTGGACTTGTTGGGCCGAAGGGCCTGTTTCTACTCTGTCGGAATCTAGCCATATATTCACACTAGTGGTCACAATAGAGCTGCACAGCACAGCAAAGTTGACTTAGTTACCCAGGCTTGACGGTTTCAGCATTCCCACATATTCAGCAAGGTTCCATACGGTAAGGTGGTTAGCAGGTTTATCACGTGGAATCCAGGGAGAGCTAGCCATCTGGATACAAAATTGGCTTGACAGTAGGGGACAGAGGGTGGTGGTGAAGTGATTTTTCCTCGGGGTGGAGGCCTGTGACCAGCAGTGTGCCACATGGCTTGGTGCTGGGTCCACTGCTTTTTGTCATTTGTGTAAATTAATTGGATGTGAATAGTGGAGGTTAAGTTTGCAGATGACTCCAAAATTGGAGGTGTAGTAGCCAGTGAAGAAGATTTTCTCAGAGTGCAGTGGGACCTTGATCAGATAGACCGAGGAGTGGCAGTTGGAATTTATTTTAAATAAATGTGAGGTGTTGCATTTTGATAGGGCAAATCAGGGCGGGACTTATACACTTAATGGTAGGGCCTGGCGACAAATAGACTTTTGACAAACAAATAGACCTTGGGGTGCAGGTTCATAGTTCCTTGAAAGTGGCGTTGCAGGTAGATAGGATAATGAAGGCGGTGTCTAGCACGCTTGCCTTTATTGGTCAGTGCATTGCGTATAGAAGTTGGGATGTCATCTTACAGGTGTACAGGACATTGGTTCAGCCACTTTTGGAATACTGTGTACAGTTCTGATCTCCCTGCTATTGGTAAAGATATTGTTAAACTTGAAAGAGTTCAGAAAAGATTTACAAGGTTGTTTCCAGGGTTGTAAAGTTTGAGCCATAGGGAGAGGCTGAATATGCTGTGGCTATTTTCCCTTGAGTGTAAGGGGCTGCAGGGTGACTTTATTCATGGAATGTTTGCAGGATGGCTTTTTGGAACAGCTTGTGATGGACCCCACAAGGGAGCAGGCTATTCTGGACTTAGTGCTATGTAATGAGCCAGACTTTACAAAAGACCTTAAAGTAAGGGAACACTTAGGAGGCAGTGATCATAATATGGTAGAGTTCAGTCTGCAGTTTGAAAGAGAGAAGGCAAAATCGGATGTACGGTGTTACAGTTAAATAAAGGTAATTACAGGGGCATGAGAGAGGAATTGACAAAAATCGACTGGAAGCAGAGCCTAGCGGGGAAGACAGTAGAGCAACAATGGCAGGACTTTCTGGATGTAATTGAGGACACAGTACAGAGGTTCATCCCAAAGAAAAGAAAGATTATCCAGGGTGGGATGAGACGGCTATGGCTGACAAAGGAAGTCAGGAAATATATCAAAGATAAAGAGACAGCCTATAAAGTGGCCATGAGCACTGGGAAATCAGAAGATTGGGAAGGCTACAAAAACAAACAGAGGACAACAAAGAGACCAATAAGGAAGGAGAGAATCAAATATGAAGGTAGGCTAGCCAGTAATACTAGAAATGATAGTAAAAGCTTCTTTCAATACATAAGAAACAAACGAGAGGCAAAAGTAGACATTGGGCCGTTCCAAATTGATGCTGGAAGGCTAGTGATGGGAGATAAGGAAGTAGCTGAAGAACTTAATAAGTACTTTGCGTCAGTCTTCACATGGAAGAGATGAGTAGTATGCCAACAATTAGGGAATTTCAAGGGGCAGAGTTGAGTATGGTAGGCATTACAAAAGAGAAAGTGCTAGAAAAGCTAAAAGATCCAAAAATTGATATCAGATGGGCTATATCCTGGAGTTCTGAGGGAGGTGGCTGAGGAAATAGTGGAGGCTTTGGTAGTGATCTTTCAAAAGTCACTGGAGTCTGGGAAAGTCCCAGATGATTGGAAAATTGCTATTGTAACCCCCTTGTTTAAGCAAGGATCAAGGCAAAAGATGGAAAATTATAGGCCGATTGGCCTAACCTCGGTAGTTGGTAAAATTCTAGAATCCATTGTCAAAGATGAGATTTCTAAATTCCTGGAAGTGCAGGGTCAGATTAGAACAAGTCAGCATGGATTTAGTAAGGGGAGGTCGTGCCTGACAAACCCATTAGAATTCTTTGAAGACGTAACAAGTATGTTAGACCAGGGAAACCCGTAGATGTTATCTATCTAGACTTCCAAAAGGCCTTTGATACGATGCCTCACGGGAGGCTGCTGAGCAAGGTGAGGGCCCATGGTGTTCGAGGTGAGCTACTGGTTTGTATTGAGGATTGGCTGTCTGACAGAAGGCAGAGAGTTGGGATAAAAGGCTCTTCGGAATGGCAACCGGTGAGGAGTGGTGTCTCACAGGGTTCAGTGTTGGGGCCACAGCTGTTCACCTTGTATATTAATGATGTGGATGAAGGGACTGGGGGCATCCAGGCGAAGTTTGCCAATGATACGAAGATAGGCGGACAGGCAGGTAGTACTGAGGAGGTGGGGAAGCTGCAGAAAGATTTAGACAGTTTAGGAGAATGGTTCAGGAAATGGCTGATGAAATTCAATGTGAGGTTTTGCACTTTGGTAAAAAGAATACAGGCATGGACTATTTTCTAAACGGTGAGAAAATTCGTAAAGCAGAAGTACAAAGGGATCTGGGAGTGTTGGTCCAGGATTCTCTAAATGTTAACTTGCAGGTAGAGTCTGTGATTAAGAAAGTGAATGTAATTTTGTCCTTTATCTCAAGAGGGTTGGAATATAAAAGCAGTGATGTGCTTCTGAGACTTTATAAAGCTCTAGTTAGGCCCCATTTAGAATACTGTGTCCAATGTTGGGCCCCACACCTCAGGAAGGACATACTGGCCCTGGAGCATGTCCAGTGAAGATTCACATGGATGATCCCTGGAATGGTAGGTTTAACGTATGATGAACGGCCAAGGATCCTGGGATTGTATTCATTAGAGTTTAGAAGGTTGAGGGGAGACCTAATAGAAACTTACAAGATAATATATGGCTTAGAAGGGGTGGACGCTGGGAAGTTGTTTCCATTAGGCAGGGAGACTAGGACCTGTGAGCACAGCCTTAAAATTAGAGGGGGTAAATTTAAAACGGAAATGAGATGACATTTCTTCAGCCCAAGAGTGGTGGGCCTGTGGAAGTCATTGCCACGGAGTGCAGTGGAGGCCGGGACGTTAGATGCCTTCAAGGCAGAGATTGACAAATTCTTGATCTCACAAGGAATCAAGGACAACATGGAGAGTGCAGGGAAGTTGAGTTGAAATGCCCATCAGCCATGATTTAAATGGCGGAGTGGACTTGATGGGCCGAATGGCCTTACTTCCACTCCTATGTCTTATGGTCTTATAGTTTATAGAGGTTTTTAAAACCATGAGGGGCACAGATAGGGTGAATAGCCAAGATATTTTATCCCAGGATAGGGGAGTTCAAAACTAGAAGGCAGACATTTAAGGTGAGGGGGCAAGATTTAAAAACGATTTGAGGGGCGATTTTCTTTTCCCGAAGAGGGTGATGTATGTAGGAGATGAACTGCCAGAGGAAATAGTGGACGTGGGTATAATTACAATATTTGAAAAGCATCTGGATGGGTACATGAATAGGGCCAGTATGGGCCAAACGTTGGCAAATGGGACTAGAATAATTTAGAATATTTGGTTGGCATGGACACATTGGACTGAGGAGCTTGTTTCTGTGCTGTAGAAATCTATGACTCTATGTGTGGTCATAGTTCTTTCCAGCCATTTTGTAGATTTTCTCCAGGATGAGGACACAACTGTCACTGCCAGTTTTGGCCTTTTCTACAGAGTGATGTGACATTTTGTCCTGCAGTGAGACCAAAGGATGGAATTAAGTGACGTGAAAGTGGTTGGAAGAACTGACTGTGATGGTGCAGGAACAAGAGGTGGTGAGGAGTCCAAAGAGAGTTGGCAAGAAATGCAGAGGTCAAGAAGAGTAGTAATTTTAGGCAGGGATTGAGGTGGGTGAAAACCATTGAGTGGAGATGCTGCATGCAGTAGTGAGAATCGTAGGCCACTAGCGTGGGGGGAGGAATATGCAAGGGCAGAGATAGAGTGTGTGTGACATAGCAGACACATTCATTTTACATTCTACATTCATTTTAAATACTTTCAGCGACCAAGCCTCCTTTTATCCCTGGGCTGCAGAATTGCAGACATTCATTATCCTCTGAGAAGAGAAGTTCCTTTGCATTTCAGTTTTAAATAAGTGTTCCATTATTCCATAACTATAACCTCTAGTTTGAGATTAGATCCCCTACAGTGTGGAAACAGGCCCTTTGGCCCATCAAGTCCACACTGCTCCTTGGAGCATCCCACCTCGACCCATCCCCCTATAACCCACACACCCCTGAACACTACGGGCAATTTAGCATGGCTGATCCACCTAGCCTGCACATCTTTGGACTGTGGGAGGAAAGTGGAGGAAACCCATGCAGGCGCAGGGAGAATGTGCAAACTCCGCACTGACAGCTGCCTGAGGCTGGAATTGAACCCAGGTTCCTTGGTGCTGTGAGGCTGCACTGCAACCACTGAGCCACTGTGCTGTTCCACTATTGGAAAAATATTCTCAACATCTGCTCTGTCAAGACCCTTTAAGATCACCCCTCATTCTTTTAAGCTGTAATGAATAAAGGCCTAACCAGTTAAGCCATTCTTAATAAGTCAATCCCTTCATTCCAGGAATCACCTCTCATGAGGTGCCACCAGTGTTAGTATTTCTTTTCTTCAGTTCAGAGAACATAATTATATATGGCCCTCTAGGTATGGCCTGACCAACACCCTGTAGCGTTGCAACAAGATTTTCCTCTTTTTAAACTCCAAACCCCTGGCAATAATGACCAAAATACTACTTTAAAACCTTCTTAAATACTTGGAAAACCCACATGCTTAATTTAAATGTTTCATGCTTCAGAAAACACAGATCCCTTCGTACTGCAGTTTACTTTGAGCCCCTTCAAAGAATGTATCCATCTCTGCCTTATCAATATTCAAACAGCTTCCACAGTTTTTTTTTATTTGGAAGAGAGTTGCAGAACTAATGACCTCTAAGAAATACTTCTGGCTTATCGGTATTTCTCTATTTTAAATGACTGAATTCTAGATTCTCCAATGAGTAGAAACATCATTTCCACATCTATCCTGTCAACACCGAAACCATCACCCTAAACACCCATCCTTTTGAATCTTTCTGCAGATTTTTATCATGGCTGATCACAGCATTCCCATCTAATGCCTCTTTCACTACGTTAAAGTCAAGAACACATCACTGTAATCTTGCCACATGCAAGTGAGTGTGTTGGTGGCCAACCAGTGAAACTGATGCGAGGCAGAGGAAGAAATAAGGTAATCATTAACATTAAATTCTTCCTAATATAAATAAGAAAAATAAAGAAATAAAGCTAAAAGTTTAATAATCTTTCTAGAGTGCTTAGCGATAGTAGGGCGCCTCAACCTCCTCTGTTTAGCTAACTCTCCAGGAGACCTCAGCTGCCTGTTCTCAATGCTGCACATACCAGGGGACCTCCCTCACTACTCGCTCTTTCCACATGGGGCTCTACTCCAAACGACAAATCCACATTCCAGATCCAACAAAGTCGCCATGCCATTACTGCTATATTGCTGCCGATGCTGCACATCTCTCTTGCTGCCTCTAGAACATGTTCAAGCAGGACCCACTTGCAGCCTCTGATCGCCCTGTGCCCAGAACTTGCTTGGGCAGGACCTACTCGCAGTCTCCAATTGCCCTGTACACAGAACATCCTTGTGCAGGACCCACTCTCAGTCTCTGGCTAGGTGCTGGGCCCTGCTTTATACAATGGAACACTTCTTCTCATCTTGAATTCCACACATTACCAGTTTTTCTGGCAATACTCCTCCTGAATTATGTATCTTCTCATCTGTCACCATTTAAGAATGATTTGCTCCAGTATGTCTTAAAGTCTTAAATTTCTTTATTTACTCCTCCTGGAAAATTTGAGTAAACTTTAACTATGCAAGAGGGCAGGTTGATGGTTCCTTGAAATTGGAGTTCCAGGTGGACAAGATAGTAAAAGAAGTGTTTGGTATGCTTGCCTTTATTGGTTCGTGCATTGAGAGTAGGAGATTGGAGATCATGTTGCAGCTGTATAGGACAGTGGTTTGGCTACTTTTGGAAAACTGCGTGAAATTCTGTTCTCCCTGCTATACGAAGGGTGTTGTGAAACTTGAAAGGGTTCAGAAAAGATTTACAAGGGTGTTGCCACAGTTGGCAGCTTTGAGCTATAGCAAGAGGCTGAATAGGCTGGACTATTTTATCTGGAGCATCAGAGGCTGAGGGGTGACCTTATAGATATTTATAAAATCATGAGGGGTATGGATAGGTTGAATAGCTAGGGTCATCCGTCCAGGGTGCGGGAGTCCAAAATTAGAGAGTATAGGTTTAAGGTGAGAGGGGAAGGATTTAAAAGGGACCTAAGGGGCATTTTTTTCATGCAGAGGGTGGTGCATGTATAGAATATGCTGCCAGAGGAATTGGTGGAGACTGGTATAATTGCAATATTTAAAAGGCATCTGGATGGGTTTTTAATAGGAAGGGTTTACAGGGATATTGTTCAAATACTAGCAAATGGGACTTGATTAATTTAGGATATCTGAGCAGCATGGACGAGTTGGACCAAAGGGGCTATTTCCATGCTGTACAGCTCTATGACTCTAAGTAAATTCTTTAAAGAAATCCAGCACGTTCTTCTCAACCACCCCCTGATCAGGTTGTACATTCTTCTGTAGCTTTTTAGCTTCCACTGTGCTTTTCTTTACCACATCAACAAAACTCACTGACTTATCTTGTTTTCCACATCTGTCTTCCCAGCACTTTTTCTAAACCACCAACGCTGTGTGTTCATGTGGCCTACTTTATTACAGTGAAAACACCTGGGAGTTTTTAATTTCTCTTCCCCGCTTATAAGTTACCGTGTGGTAAGCAATCTTTACTTTCTTCAAATGAAATCTCCTTTTCCCTTAGCAGCAGAGGATTTCTCTTTTCCCCAATTTCTATCCCTCACAGATTGAAATTGATGTTGAAAGTAAAACTTTGATTTACGAATTATGATTAAGTCATAATCATTGGCCATTTCTGCAGCATATCTTACATTCTTAACTTTTTGCTCTTCCATGTGAGTTCTAACTACTTCAGGACTGAATTTTTGAACTCCTCCAAAATAATTGTCTCTGTAAGCATGTCATATGTCTTTCAATGCCCTTATCTACCAATCAAAATTTATTTGAGTTTGAAAGGATCAAACTAAATACATTGACCGTAGACTTTTGATACTATTTCATATGCTTTTTTAACATCATCGTGCAGCCCAGATTCCTCCTCTGATAATGATGTGAACACTTCATTAGTTCTATTAGCTTTGTTTGAACCAACAATACCCACATGATCACCAGCCATTTCATTTGTTCAGCCTTTTTCTCAAACAATATTGAAATTAAATGAGCTTCTACATCCTTCTCCTTGAACTTGTGCAATGGTTGGACATACTTAAACAGATCCCTACCAGGCCTTTCACAGCATGGGATTGCTCCACATCACTGTCCTCATCACTACTGCTACCTTTCACCACTTACCTCCGTCACTTTACATTGACTTTGGGTTTTCAGTTCCAACCACTGAAGCTCAAAAATTTTCTCCCTTTCTTCTGCTAGGGCCTTCCTTTCCTTTTCCTTTTCCTCTGCTAGAGCTATTCTCTCTGCTTTTTTCTTCTTTCAATCATAATTCATACTGTTTCATTTCCTTTTCACGTTCAAGCTGCTCAGTTTGCAATTTTTGCCATTTCCAATGATTCCAATGACATTTCTGCCAATCATAAATGTCGAGCTGTTGCTGCACAGACAAAGACCACCCCAACTGCAGCTTGTTTGCCAATTCCCAAAAACTTTGTCTTGCTCACTTTCTGTAAACTCCTGAAGTGACTTTGTCCATCCCCAAGAACCACTTAGTGACTGAAAGAGCCATTATTTCACAAGGCACACCCTATTTAAATGAACCAAATGCAACACCTGAAATTAAAAAAACAACATTCACCACTCAGTGCCTTTGAGTCCAGTAACCTAACCTGGCATTGGAGATTTTGATCCTGACAGATGCCCCCAATTTAATATGGACCAGACCAAACCCCCTCAAAATGTATTAAAAAGATAGCCTAGACTCTAACTTCTTTTACTTTAAAGGTAACTGGAAGGCATTGCATTTCAGATGCAATTTAATTGGTCAAACTACTTAACTTTAAGCGAAATACACTTTATTTTTACACTGCAGTTAACATACAGGCAAAATAAAAATAAAAGAAAATAATTCATTGTAAGTCTATTGTGATCCTTAACTACTGCTAATTAACTGTTCCGTTATAGTTAAATCCCATAAACACACCCTGGCAAAGGCAAATTCAGTAAAATAGGTTGTCTCACATGCAATTCTAGCAGCAAGAAGAGAACACCAGCTTTTGGCTGTAACAGAGAGGAATAAAAGCTTCCACATTCATCTTCAAGACTCCTGCTGAAACTGCTGAAAGCTAATTCTACAAATTCTGGTCAGATAATGGGAACTTCAGATGCTGAAGAATCCAAGATAATAAAGTGTAAAGCTGGATGAACACAGCAGGCCAAGCAGCATCTCAGGAGCACAAAAGCTGACGCTTCGGGCCTTGACCCTTCATCAGAGAGGGGGATGGGGAGAGGGGGAGGTGGACCGAAGATGGAGAGAAAAGAAGATAGGTGGAGAGGAGAGTATAGGTGGGGAGGTAGGGAGGGGATAGGTCAAGGAGGTAGGATGAGGTTAGTAGGTAGGAAATGGAGGTGCAGCTTGAAGTGGGATGGAGGGATGGGTGAGAGGAAGAACAGGTTGGGGAGGCGGAGACAGGCTGGGCTGGTTTTGGGATGCAGTGGGGGAAGGGGACGAACTGGGCTGGTTTTGGGATGCGGTTGGGTAAATCTCCCCTTGTGGCAGGGGTAGCCCGGACAATGCATTTGCTTTTGTGTGTTGCTCTGACTCCTTGTATGTGTGAGTGCTCCAAGAGGAGTAAGGCCCAATCTGAAGCTGACTGGCAGCCATTAAGGGAATCTCAGTGCACAGGCCAAAGTTTGATGTGACAGGCCAATAATCTGTTAGCAGAATGAAATGGTGGCTTTGTAAGTCATGGTAAAATTTTCTTTGCAGACAAGTGGAGCTGAGGACTTCCTTCTGCAAATGGGCATATCTCATCTCTGCGCTAGTGAAACCACACAAAACAAAAACAATCGACCCATCCTCAAAATGTTCAAGAGTTAAGGGGAAAAAGCAGAATGGAGTTGAGAAACGTATCAGCTACGATCAAATGTCTGAGCAAACTTGATGGGCCAAATGGCCCAAGAATATTGAATGACAATACAAAATAAGAGGTACAATTTTAAAACGGATGCGGGAGCAGAGGGACCTCGGTATTTTTGCAAATAGATGATTGATAGTGGCAATTATTAAAGTATACCGTTGGTTTTGATATAACGTGATAGTTTAGTTCACGTTGATCTTACTGGATGTGAGTTTGCTCACTGAACTGTAAGGTTAGTTTTCAGACGTTTCGTCACCATTCTAGGTAACATCATCAGTGAGCCTCCGACGAAGCTCTGGTGTTATGTCCCGCTTTCTATTTATCTGGTTAGGTTTCCTTGAGTTGGTGATGTCATTTCCTGTTCTTTTTCTCAGGGGATGGTAGATTGGCTCCAAATCAATGTGTTGGTTGATGGAATTCCGGTTGGAATGCCATGCTTCTAGGAATTCTCGTGCGTGTCTCTGTTTGGCTTGTCGTTGGATGGATGTGTTGTCCCAATCAAAGTGGTGTCCTTCCTCATCTGTATGTAAGGATACGAGTGATAGTGGGTCATGTCGTTTTGTGGTTAGTTGATGTTCATGTATTCTGGTGGCTAGCTTTCTGCCTGTTTGTCCAATGTAGTGTTTGTCACAGTTCTTGCAAGGTATTTTGTAGATGACGTTTGTTTTGTTTGTTGTCTGTATAGGGTCTTTTAAGTTCATTAGCTGCTGTTTTAGTGTGTTGGTGGGTTTGTGGGCTACCCTGATGTCAAGAGGTCCGAGTAGTCTGGCAGTCATTTCGGAAATGTCTTTGATATAGGGGAGAGTGGTTATGGTTTCGGAGCCCGTTTTGTCTGTTTGTTTGGGTTTATTACTGATATTTATTCCTCAGCAATAAACCCAAACAAACAGACAAAACGGGCTCAGAAACCATAACCACTCTCCCCTACATCAAAGACATTTCCGAAATGACTGCCAGACTACTCAGACCTCTTGGCATCAGGGCAGCCCACAAACCCACCAACACACTAAAACAGCAGCTAATGAACTTAAAAGACCCCATACAGACAACAAACAAAACAAACGTCATCTACAAAATACCTTGCAAGAACTGTGACAAACACTACATTGGACAAACAGGCAGAAAGCTAGCCACCAGAATACATGAACATCAACTAGCCACAAAACGACATGACCCACTATCACTCGTATCCTTACATACAGATAAGGAAGGACACCACTTTGATTGGGACAACACATCCATCCTAGGACAAGCCAAACAGAGACACGCACGAGAATTCCTAGAAGCATGGGGGCATTCCACCCGGAACTCCATCAACAAACACATTGATTTGGAGCCAATCTACCATCCCCTGAGAAAAAGAACAGGAAATGACATCACCAACGCAGGAAATGACATCACCAACCCAAGGAAACCTAACCAGATAAATAGAAAGCGGGACATAACACCAGCGCTTCGTTGGAGGCTCACTGATGATGTTACCTAGAATGGTGACGAAACATCTGAAAACTAACCTTGCAGCTCAGCGAGCAAACTCACATCCAGAACCTCAACCTGAGCTACAAATCTTCTCAAAACTCGCTAGCACCTATGGGCGCAATATGCTAAAACTGGGCCGTTGATCTTGCGTTTTTTGAAAATCATGCAATAGCCATGCTATTTAAATTAATAGGGCTGGAATCACGCTTAGCCAATACAGATAATATAAGTGCACATTCTACAAAAGCAGTCTAAATTTTCAACCATGTTGAAGAAACACGCGTTATAGCAGAATCAACTGCACGGGGATTTCTTATGTGGGACAAGAATTCAAGAGAAAGGATACGATACTGAACTGGTATAAGACAGTTCTTAGACCTCAGCTGGAATATTGTGTACAGTTCTGAGTGCTACACAATAAGAAGGCTGTGAATGCATTGGAGAGAATGCAGAAGACATTTGTAAGAATATTTCCAGACATGAGAAACATTAGTTATGCGGATAGATTGGAGAGATTGGTATTGGTTCCTCAAAGAGAGGAAGGCTGAAAGGAAATCTGATAGAAGTTTTCATGAACAGGCAAGATAGAATAAATAGGAAGAAACTGTTCTGCTCATAAATGGACTTAGAAGGAAAGGGCTTAGATTTAAAATGATTTACAAAAGAAGCAAATGCAATGAGAAATAAATTCTTCATTATACAAATTCAGGTCTGGAATGTACAGCATGGAAGGCTGCTGGAGTCAGGTTCAATTAAGGTATAGAAGGCGGCATTATATGTTTATTTGAAAGGAAACAATGCACACGAGTGTGGAGAAGAAGCAGGAGAATGGCACCAGGTCATAACGATCATTTGGAGAGCTGGTGCAGACAGAATGGACCAAACGGCCTCTTTCTATGATGTCGCAGTTCTGTGATTTGATTAAAGGGTAAGTTTGTATCTGCTGTGCTTGCATGAAAATGTTCTGTGGGAAGAGGAGTTATTGTTGCCAATGACTGGGGAGTGAAATTTTGTGCTGTCCATAAAAGGACCTATTTGCATCTGTGAATATGCCTTATGAAAGTCTTCTCTTTAACCTAATTTACAAGAGACAGGTTTATTTCAATTTTTTTTAATTTAACCTCCTTCACTAAAGAAATAAGGAATCCATTATAAATCAATCAGAAAGCACTGAAGAAATTCAGCAGGCAGGTACCATCTGTAGAGAAACGGAGTTAACTTTTCAAGCCCGGCATGGCCCTTCTTTGGGTTTGAAAGGGTGTAATGGATAAATCAGTTTATGGGTTTTATGCTGTAGAAAAAGTGAAGAGCAGGAGCATGTGGAACAGATGGTCAAGGTACCTCAGAGCAAATGGTAAAGGGAATGCTAATGTAGTGACGATAAACTGTGTAAGTAGGTCAGTTGCAATATTGTACTTCTGTGCACTAATTTTTCAGTTATGAAAAGAAAAGTCTTCTAGAAAAGTATAACTTGTTTTATAAAATGAGTTATTATTGCACAACATCTATTTTGATGATATTTTAATGGTGCTGCCTCCTTTAAATTGTCCATAAAACATGTTCATGTTTTTGTAGTTTCTTTTGACTTTAAAAATAGAAGGTCAAGATAAATACTTAGCAATTATATGGACGTAAAATAAACTAACAATGCTGAATGGCCCAGATTCTTTGATAGTCTTTACTGAACCCTGTGTAATTCTCGTTGTAGCAGATTCTGTAGGAATTGGAGATTTTGCTGGACAGTTTCTTTCTGCCTGGAACCCTCTGAATGTCTCCATTTAAATTGGAGAGCTCAGAGGGTTTTGATGAAGTTTGGTAAATAGTTTCTCAGGAAAAGTTAGATTATTACATGCCTAGTCTAACTCCACAGTAACTATAAAACTGAACCTCCAGCTCACCTGAAACACCCCCAAAAATTCCTCCGCTCGAACTTCTACATCTTTCAGATCTTAAACTGACACTCCCTCTCACCCTAGACCTGATAGCTCTCATCCACCAGACCCAGCATTTCGCCTCGGTGCCCAAGGCCTGACAAACTTCCGGGTCCTTCCTGTCGCCTGCGATCAGAACAAACAATTCCTGCCCATCATTGGACCGAAACACCCCTTCTCCTAATCCAGACCTGACAGTCCCTGTACCCTATGACCCAACCCTGACTCTCCCACTCCAGACCGGAATCCCATTTCCACACTCTGGGCCCAATAACTAGCCCTACTGGTATATCCAACTCCAATCTCCCATTTCAGACCTGATCCCCCTCCCATACTTCAGAACCCCTTCCACCACATGGGGCCCTACATCTCTGTCCCGTAGCCAAACCCAAGCAAACCCAGCTGCCCTCAGACCTTTATAATAAGACTTAATGGAAGAGAGACAGAAAAATACATGCTGTTTGTCAGCCTCCACATATTTGCTTTATCTTCTAAAGGCATTAACTCCTTGCTAGGGACTATTTCCAAATGGCCATTTTGACAGTACATGTTGATAAGTATTTGGCAGCCAGGAGCAGTTTGTAATCCAATCTGTACTTTCAACCTTGCATCAAGAGACCATTTTCTGCAGCTGACACTCAAATGCAATTAGGGACAGGAAATAACCCAGAGACGCCAAGGCCACTTGTAGCTTTCAACATTGATTTGTGAATTAAACCTTTGTGATCTTATAAGATATATTTAGCAACTGAACCGTACAAGTCATTTTCTTTGCAGCATTTTAAAATAGTCCACAGTAGTACAGGAATATTTAAAGATAGGCAAATTTCAAATTGAATATGGGATCTGAAAATCAGAAATCCTTTCGATACATTTTTGTTACAGGTTTGTTGATCAGTATTTTGATAACCACGTGGATATCACCGATGGAGATCCTCCATTGTTTTGTAAATCAGCAAGATGGAAATTTGATGTAATAAAATGTGAGGCTGGATGAACACAGCAGGCCAAGCAGCATCTCAGGAGCACAAAAGCTGACGTTTCGGGCCTAGACCCTTCATCAGAGAGGGGGATGGGGGGAGGGAACTGGAATAAATAGGGAGAGAGGGGGAGGCGGACCGAAGATGGAGAGTAAAGAAGATAGGTGGAGAGGGTGTAGGTGGGGAGGTAGGGAGGGGATAGGTCAGTCCAGGGAAGACGGACAGGTCAAGGAGGTGGGATGAGGTTAGTAGGTAGCTGGGGGTGCGGCTTGGGGTGGGAGGAAGGGATGGGTGAGAGGAAGAACCGGTTAGGGAGGCAGAGACAGGTTGGACTGGTTTTGGGATGCAGTGGGTGGGGGGGAAGAGCTGGGCTGGTTGTGTGGTGCAGTGGGGGGAGGGGATGAACTGGGCTGGTTGAGGGATGCAGTGGGGGAAGGGGAGATTTTGAAACTGGTGAAGTCCACATTGATACCATATGGCTGCAGGGTTCCCAGGCGGAATATGAGTTGCTGTTCCTGCAACCTTCGGGTGGCATCATTGTGGCAGTGCAGGAGGCCCATGATGGATGACATGTCCATCATGGGCCTCCTGCACTGCCACAATGATGCCACCCGAAGGTTGCAGGAACAGCAACTCATATTCCGCCTGGGAACCCTGCAGCCATATGGTATCAATGTGGACTTCACCAGTTTCAAAATCTCCCCTTCCCCCACTGCATCCCTCAACCAGCCCAGTTCATCCCCTCCCCCCACTGCACCACACAACCAGCCCAGCTCTTCCCCCCCACCCACTGCATCCCAAAACCAGTCCAACCTGTCTCTGCCTCCCTAACCGGTTCTTCCTCTCACCCATCCCTTCCTCCCACCCCAAGCCGCACCCCCAGCTACCTACTAACCTCATCCCACCTCCTTGACCTGTCCGTCTTCCCTGGACTGACCTATCCCCTCCCTACCTCCCCACCTACACCCTCTCCACCTATCTTCTTTACTCTCCATCTTCGGTCCGCCTCCCCCTCTCTCCCTATTTATTCCAGTTCCCTCCCCCCATCCCCCTCTCTGATGAAGGGTCTAGGCCCGAAACGTCAGCTTTTGTGCTCCTGAGATGCTGCTTGGCCTGCTGTGTTCATCCAGCCTCACATTTTATTATCTCGGAATCTCCAGCATCTGCAGTTCCCAATATCTCTGGAAATTTGATGTCTCCACTTGAACTGTTTCTACGATCTTGAAAGTATCGTCATGTGTATTGACCTAGAAAGCAAGCTTGAAGTCATTTGCTTGACAAAAATGATGATGAGTTGAAATGAGCTAATAGTGTAAAAGTCTATAAATAGTTCTCAAGTAATTTGATCTATAGCTTCCTAAGACAAAAGTAGCATTGTTCTTGAATATCGTTTACAGCTCGTACTTTAATAGATGGCTTTGATGCAGTAATTTCCTATTGAATTGAAAGGTATACTGCAGTATTCCAAACTGTTCAGGCTGGGTTGTTCTGTCAGAGCAAGTGCCACACCTTTCTCTCTGCAACCACTTATTCACTCCATTTTATTACTGCACCTGTCTCCTACCAAAGCTCGTGGACTGCCACTGTCACAATTAAATGCAACACCTTCCTATACTCATTTCCTACTACCTCCCCACTTACCCCACATCCCAACACTCCCAACCTCCCACTGCTCCAAACCTATATGCTCTCTGTTCTGCCTGCTCTGTTCTTTGGTACATCTTTTCCCCGTATACACCAGCATGAAAAGCAGTACCACTCACTAAAACCTCATTCGTTGCCTTCTTTTCTCTCATTACAGGAGAAGACAGCCCATAACAGAGCTATGTTAATCTACTTTAGATATATTGGAACAAATTATTATTAGTTTAACTACTTTAGATATATGCAAATTAATGACTGAATTTATTAGCTTAAACTACTTTTGACATATTCAACAAGTGAGTCACATGTCCTTTATGTATTTTTTCCATTCTCTATCCGTTGCTTACTGTCGTGTCCAGTTAACTCTTGAAGATCTGCTTTGGAGATTTCATTTTTGGATTCATACACTACATCCACTAAATGACTAAGTGCTACTTTGTTCTACTACAACTCTCATATTCACCCCACTGGCACACGCAACGATTGCAAACCACTTCTAACCACTGACTAGGACACCTCTTTCTTGCTTTGCAGGTTCACAAGCTTCTTCAGGATCTCTTTAGAGAAACTTCCAATTCCCTCAGAAATGCCTGAGAGTGAGAATATGGAGCCTGGGTGGGGGGGGGGGGGGAGGGGGGGGGGGAGGGGGGGGCGGCATCAGCAAGAATACCTTTTGCACCCCTGACCAACCTAGCTACTGGCATCCCAGGGGACCACACAGAAAGAAGAGAATTGTACAATCTGGTGAGCACCTCACAGCAACAACTATGCCCAGGCAGTCATCATTCAGAAGACTGGTGGAAACCAGGTACCTGTTCAGTCACAGGTAGGAGGGGATCCAGGGGTATCAATAATCCACACGTTGCAAATGTACTAGCAGCCACTTCCTCCAGGAGCTCGTTTCATATACGCACCAACCTCTGTGCGAAAACGTTACACTTCTTTTTAATCTTTCCCTTTTTAAATCTTTCCCCTCTCACCTTAAACCCATGCCCTCTAGTTTTGGACGACCCCTCCCAAGGAAAAAGACCTTGGCTATTTACCCTATCCAAGCCTCTCATGATTTTGGGCCACCCCACCAAATGTTCCAGACCAATGGGCTCAATGATCCCTCCACCCAATAACAGAAACCACAGAATGCATTTAGATGTAGTAGGAGGGAGAGAAAGAAGAAAATGTATTGAGGGCTTTTTGGTAACAGGATTAAAGAAGGCTGATTCATCAGACCCAATTATA
Organism: Stegostoma tigrinum; assembly: GCF_030684315.1. Lineage (NCBI taxonomy): Eukaryota > Metazoa > Chordata > Chondrichthyes > Orectolobiformes > Stegostomatidae > Stegostoma > Stegostoma tigrinum. The sequence goes on along the minus strand of NC_081371.1, from coordinate 22,257,991 downwards.
CATAAATGTTATTGATGTTAGCTTTCATATGTTCGTGTTAGGGTTTCATAGTGGGTATTGTGGCATGTGACAAAATACAGGTTGAGTGATACTAATTAACAGGGTTGTTGGATATAATACGTATATATCAAGCAGTGATGAATATCTATTAAGTGGTAAACATTCAGCAGTAAATGTGCATGTGTAGCAGTAAATATATATTAAGCAGTAATCTACTTAAATATTTTTATTAGATCTCCTACAGTGTGGAAACAGGCCTTCGGCCCAACAAGTCCACACTCCCCCTTGGACCATCCCACCCAGACCCATCCCCTTATTACGCACACACCCCTGAACACTACGGGCAATTTAGCATGGTCGATCCACCTAGCCTGCGCATCTTTGGACTGTGGGAGGAAACCGGAGCACCCGGAGGAAACCCTCGCAGACATAGGGAGAATGTGCAAACTCCGCACAGTGAGTTACCCAAGGCTGAAATTGAACCTGGGTCCCTGGTGCTGTGAGGCTGCAGTGCTAACCACTGAGCCACCATGTCACCCAATATATTAGAAACACTTGTAAACTAATGAGTGCTGAAACTACTTTAGACATGTTCAACGGTGAGTCTGATTGTTGCCTGCCCATTGGGCACCCTGCTTTACAACAGCTGGTCAGGTCAATCTGCGGTTCCTAGCACCATTCACAATACCAGTCCAAGGTGAAGCCTCTGAATAGGGCAAAGTCCCTGAAATAATTCCATAGAGACTGGTATCCTGTCGTCAAGTCACCCTTTATTTATTTGTGCACAGTACACAGACTCTGGTCAGCCAGCTCTGAGTCAGTCCCTACAGTGAAGAGAATTTCTGAGACTCCTTTTTATTTCTGTCAGCCAGGGCTTCCTGATTGGCATTTGTTAATCTGAATCAATCAGGGATCTCATAATCAATGAGATCTATCTGCCTCTCATTTCTGGATGTGAGTTTGCCCGCTGAGCTGGAAGGTTAGTTTTCTGACGTTTCATCACCATTCTAGGTAACATCATCAGTGAGCCTCTGGTGAAGTGCTGGTGTTATGTCCCACTTTCTATTTATCTGTTTAGGTTTCCTTGGGTTGGTGATGTCATTTCCTGTTCTTTTTCTCAGAGGATGGTAGGTGGGCTCCAAATCAATGTGTTTGTTGATGGAGTTCCGGTTGGAATGCCATGCTTCTGGGAATTCTCTTGCGTGTCTCTGTTTGGCTTGTCCTAGGATGGATGTGTTGTCCCAATCAAAGTGGTGTCCTTCCTCATCTGTATGTAAGGATACTGGGTCTGTAAGTGATAGTGGGTTATGTCGCTTTGTGGCTGGTTGATGTTTATGTATCCTGGTGGCTAGCTTTCTGCCTGTTTGTCCAATGTAGTGTTTGCCTCTCTTTCCAATCACTACAGTCCCTGACATTTATACAGTTCTCAATCTAAGATTGCGTGTTGTATCGTCATTCTGTGGTACTTTCAGTACATTAACAGCATTCCCATTATGTCGAAACAACATGGCCAGGTGGCCCATGTAATGGTTCTTCCAAACAGTTCCCACTGATAAGTTTGTCACAAGATTACTTTTCAGTTAAAACAGGCTGTCTTTGCATTGGGCATCCTTTCCCAGCATTTTTCAACTTCATTTCAATTTCTCATTGTCTTCTCCAATTAACCCTAAATGATTAACCCTTAACAGCCCAGTTTCAAGACATTTTCCAAGCTTACCACTACAGTCGATAAAACTCTGTATAGGCATTAACTGCATCTTCACACTGTCTAGCAGCATTTCATAACCACAGATGAAGCTCCATGCATGGATGTCTGTGCTGAGAACCTATTGCACCATCTGGAAGCAGGAGAAACACGTGTGGCATTGGGTCATGATGACATATTTGTCCCTTCTTCATTCAATATTCAATGTTTGACTCCCTCTGTCAAAGAATTGTTCATCAGTGACTGTGCAAGGGATACATACTGACAGGGTCAATGGAGTAGAATGCCTGGGGAATAGGCAGACTGCATGCCTGTGTGCTGTACATTGCATAGGCCTGTGAACAACATTCTTTCCTTTTAAAAGCCCTCTGAACTATGTGCAGCAACCCCTCCCTCACAGGTTGAGCCATTTATCCCGCCCACTCCAAGTGTACTTGCAGCCATTTTCCTCTGCATTGTACACTTTGATTTTCAGTATAATAGAAGGTGACAGTGAGTGCTCCTCTGCCACATGAGCATGAATACTGTGAGCACCAGCCTCTGTGTGAAAACGTTACACTTCAGGTCCTTTTTAAATCTTTCCCCTCTCACCTTAAACCCATGCCCTCTAGTTTTGGACTACCCCTCCCAAGGAAAAAGACCTTGGCTATTCACCCTATCCAAGCCTCTCATGATTTTGGGCCACCCCACTGTGAGCAGCTGTAGTCCCCTTATTGAAATAAAGATATAATTTCTTTGGAGGCAGTCAGGAAATGTTCACCAGAATGATACTTGGTATGGAGTGATTGTCTTACAAGCAAAGTGACTCAGAGCTGCTTGTTCATCAAACACAGAAAGCAAGCACAGATGTACAGGAGGTCATTGGGAAGGCTAATGGAATGTTGGCTCTTATTTCAAAGGATTTGGAGTATAACAGTAGGGAAATCTTACTGCAACTGTGCAAGGTGCTGGTGAGACCACATGTGGAATGTTATGAACAGTTTTGGTCCCATGTTTAAGGAAATATTTTATTGGAGGCAGTTCAGAAATGTTCATTAGGATGATTTCCCAGTGTGGAGCGATTGTCTTATGAGCAAAGGCTAAGCAGGTTCAAAGTCTGCTCAGTGGACTTTAGAAGAATGAAAGGTCATCTCATTGAAAATGTGGGATTCTTAAGGGGCTTCACAAGGTTTCCCCTTATGAAAGAGTCTAAGACCAGAGGGCATAGTCTTCAAATAAAGAAATGCTAAACTTAAGACTGAGATGAAGGGTGGTACAGCAGTTTAGTGGTTTGCACTGCTGCCTCACAACATCAGGGACTTAGGTTTGATTCCCCCCTGTGTAGCGTTTGCACATCTTCCCCATGTCTCTGTGGGTTTCCTCCCATATTCCAAAGATGTGCAGGTTAGGTGGATTGGCTATGCTAAATTGCCCATAGTGTCCAGGGATGGGTGGATTAACCATGGGAAATGCAAGGTTACAGGGATAGAATGGGAGGGGTGGGTCGGGTGGGATGCTGTTCAGAGGGTCAATATTGATCTGATGGATTGAATGACCTGCTTCCATCCTGTAGGGATTCAATGAGGAGGATTTTTTTTTCTGTCAGAGTACTTTCAGTCTTTGGAACACCTTGCCACAGAGATCTGTAGGGGTGGAGTCATATGTGTATTTAAGGCTGAGATATATAGTCTTGATTAGGAGAATGAAGAATTATGGGGTAAATGCCGGAAAGTGAACACGAGGAATGTTGGATCTGCCATGATCCTGTTGAATGGTGGAGCAGGCATGAAGGACTGAATGGCCTACTCCTGTTCCTATTTCTTACAGACTTATGGCATTTCATCAATGAAAAGGGGTGGTGGTCAGATTCACTCTTGTTGAAGATGGTCATTGCATGGCACTTGTGTGGTGTGAATAATATATTATCAGCCCAAGCCCGAATGATGTCCAAGGTCTAATTGGATACAGACTGCTAAATATCTGAAGTGCCAAGAATAGGGCTGAACATTGTGGAATGAGTGAAAATCTCTGCTTCAGTCTTGTGTTTTACATTAATCTGCTAACTTAACTTTTTAAATATCCAACACAGCATGTAAAAATGACAGTTGAGATTCATATAACTATTCCTGATAATTCAATGCCAACCAAAGGCAGAAAAACTGGTATTTTGTCTGAGCATTTACCAGTTACCCCCCTTACAACACAATTTGGCCGAGAAAGTATGAAAATTAAATACCTCTGAAATGCATGAGACCAGAAGAAGCATCTGTGAGATTGAGTCACTTTTTGATAATTAATAATGTTCACTTGATTACGCAAGCGAAGAATTAAATTTATATTTTATTCGATTGTTGTCAATGGAGGACACATACACCACATGATTAATTCACACATATGAACATACAAAGAACAAGAATAGGCCGCTTAGCCCTTCAAGCCTGCACTACCATTCAATGAGATCATGGTTGATCTGATTTTAACCTCTACATTCCTGCATATCCCTGTCAATCTTTCATTTACTTGGTGATCAAGAATCTATCTAATTCTGCCTTAAAAGAAATGAAAGATTCTTCATCCACTGCTTTTCGAGGAGGATATTCTAAAGACTGTCAACCTTTGTATGTTTTAAATGAATGCCCCCTTATTTTTGAACAAATACCCCAGGTCTAAATTCTCCCTCAAGAGGAAATATCCTTTCAACACCCACCTGGTGAAGTCCTCTCAGGATCTTACATATTTCAATTATGCCACCTCTGACTATTCTAAACTCTATAGGATGTAGGCCTAGTCTATCTAGACTGTCATCATAAGGCTTATTCCACTACTAATCTAGTAACCCTTCTTTGAACTGCATACAATGTATTAACATCTGTCGGTAAGTACACAGTCGTCCAGGTGCAGTCTCAATGATGCCCTGTATAACTGAAGCATAACTCTTGCATTCAATCACCTTGCAATAAAATACAACATTCTGTTACTTCTGGTACTCAATGCATTAAGGCACCCAGATCCGTCTGCATATTATTGCTGTGCAATCTCTCACCATTTAGATTATGTGCTTTTTTGTAATCTTTTAATCTAATATTAATTGTCTGGGGGTGGTGGGTGTAGTGCTGCACTTTTTTTATATCATAGAGCATAAACCTATAGCTTTTCAAGATTGAATGAACATTATTAAATCCTGGCATTATCAGAGGGATATCAGAAAGGAGAGCGCAAGAAGAAAAATAACAGCTGTGTTCTACATTAGGCTAGGTTTATCATAGTCTTTTGGAAAGAGAGAAGCAAACATGTTTGGCTAAATCTATGCTTGAGTGACTTTCTGTAGTAGTGTATCAGGGGATTAGATTTATGACTGTACCATCCTTTTGGCCTTCATTACTCAAAACTGATTTAACTGAATTTGTAAGTATACTTCACTACCTTGTCTTGACCACGCTGATTGTCATTTTGCATTTATTTAAAATGGACTCTCCCTGCTTTTAAAAATTGTCTACTCTGTGATTTTCTGTATTATTGTATAGTTGTAGGGTCATTTGCACATTACTTTTTTTTACTGCTTATCCCTTTTTCATTAATCAATGTTTAAAAATTCCTAACACCTGTAACCACTCGCAATTGCTAACATTTACTCATTCCTGAGCAGATGGCTTCCAAAAATGGAAATCATTGGTGTGTTTAATTTAATTTAATGAGTAGCTCTCATTAATTGAGCAGCTCTGAGACAATGAGCTTAGTGTATCAGTCATGAGTACATGACAGTATACGTCTTCCTGTACTAAATGAATGAATAAAGAAGATATTATAAGTTATACACATGAAAGAAACAAAGAATAATGAAGAGGACGGCTTAATGAATAACTGACATCTTAGGAAAACAAGCAAGAAGTAGTAGGAAGTTATGTTGCTAGAGTTAGAGAGCTGTACAGCATGGAAAGAGACCCTTCAATCCAATACGTCCATGCTGACCAGATATCCTATATTAATCTAATCCTATTTGCCAGCATTTGGCCTATATCCCTCTAAACCCTTCCTATTCATATACCCATCCAGATGCCCTTTAAATGTTGTAATTGTACTAGCTTCTGCCTCTTCCTCTGACAGCTTATTGTATACACACATCATCCTTTGCGTGAAAAAGTTGCCCCTTCGGTCCCTTTTAAATCTTTCCCCTCTCACCTTAAACCTATGCCCTCTAGTTTTGGACTCCCATACCCCAGGGAAAAGACTTTGTCTACTACCTTATCCATGTCTCACATGATTTTATATACTTCTATAAAGTCACTCCCCTGTCTCCAGCTCTACAGGAAAAATAGCTCCAGTCTATCCAGCCTCTTCCTGTAGCTCAAACCCTCTAACCCTGGCAATATCCTTGTAAATCTTTTCTGAACCCTTTTCAGTTTCACAACAATCCTTCCTATAGCAGGGAGACCAGAACTGCACACAATATTCCAAAAGTGGCCTAATCAATGTCCTTTACAGCCTCACTGTGACCTTGCAACTCCTATACTCGATGCACTGACCTATACAGACAAGCATAACAAATACCTTCTTCATTATCCTATCTACCTATGAGTCTACTTTCAAGGAACTATGAACTTGCAGTCCAAGGTCTCTTTGTTCAGCAACACTTCTCAGAACCTTACCATTAAGTGTTTAAGTCCTGCCCTGATTTGCCTTTTCAAAATGCATCACCTCACGTTTATCTAAATTAAGCTCCATCTGCCACTCCTGGGCCCATTGGCCAATCTGATCAATGCCCATTGCACCCTGAGCTAACCTTCTTCACTATCCACTACATCACCAATTTTGGTGTCTTCTGCAACTTACTAACCATACCTCCTATGTTCACATCCAAATAATTAAAGATGACTCTTACTTTTAAAGAAACCAATCATCAATTGGACAGGCACAGCTTGGCCATTCCAAGAATGACCCGCACTAATAAACTTTGTTAGAAACAAAAAAACTGCAGATGCTGGAATCCAGGGTAGATGAACAGGAGGCTGGAAGAACACAGCAAACCAGGCAGCCTCTGGAGGAAAGGAGAAGTTAGTATTTCGGGTAATATTCTGCTTCAGTCCTGAGTCTACTTGCAAGGAACTTGAACTCTGCCAAACTCAACTTTCAAGTCCTGAAGAACAGTAATATCTGAAACGTTGACTTCTCCTTTCCCCCAGATGCTGCCTGGCTTGCTATGTTCTTCCAGCCTTATGTTTGCACTAATAAGCTAATTAGAGACCAGGATACTCCTGATCATGCCTGTGAGATAGCGGCTAGTGATGATTAATAAGATCTGGTTTTAGCAGTACAGTGTAGAATGAAAATGGAGAACTTCAGCTTACAGAACAAGAGGCGGAATTCCAGTCAGCTGAAAGTTGAGAGCCAGACCTCCACTGGGATTGACTGAACCCACTGCATTATTAAGTGTCAATTCTTTTGTACTAGCTCTGATAAATAATAAATACTGTGATGCTTATGAAAATTTGCTTGCACCTGTAACAGGGCCTTGTTATTATTCAAAATGAGTAAACTTCTTGATTCTCGCAACTCAGTCTATAATTATAATTGAGTTAGATTTTATAGTGAATCCCAAAATCTTACATCAAAATCCCCCTCAAAACACACACACACATCGGAATTTCTGTAGTATTGAGTTGATTTTGTGGGACACTGTTTCTGCTGAAGTTAATAGAGTAGCCTGTCTTGAGTTTAATCTATATAAAGCTGGGAGAAACTGTTTCAAAATCGGAGCTCCGTTTTACATGAGGGAACGCTCTCACAAGTGAGATCTCTAAAGAGAAAACAATTGTTTCAGAAAATAACCATAATTTTGCCTAAAAGATTTTATGCAGGTGCTAAAACCACAGAACTAGTGATAAATAAGGAACTTGTTTTTCTCTCAAAACCTGCTGTACTTGCAGAGCCTAATTATGGAGCAACCTCCAATTCTTCAACTACATAAATCATTGTAACTGCTGAATTCTGGCTTCACATTTTTAACCTCTTTTGTCTGGAAAGATAAACCTACAAGTAATTAATGGGCTACAATGCTTAATGAACTAAAGTAATTTTCATGCTTTTATAAATGCTCTTTATCAACCTTTAATCTGTACCTATGTTTTATCTAATAATTGTGTAACTTTAGTTTAGTAATTGTAGCAATAGTTATGTAATGAGCTAACCTATGATCCTGCCTTAAAATGAAAGCTTTCCTACTTGAGTATATCTTTGAGTGGAAATGCAAAGCTCTAAATCACAGTTCATTGACTGACTGCATTGTGAACAAGTTTGTGACCAAAAGCAAAGCTGTAAATGTAATATTCAGATTTTCAAAACGCATTCAATAAAAACTTCAGTGTGCTACATTAAACAGAATTGGGGCTCACGAAACTGAAAAAAATTATTAGCATTAAGGAATTGTTAACTTGACATAGCAGAGAGGAAGAATAAGTGGATAATTTTCAAAATGGTACTATGTAATTGGTGGTGCCACAAGGTCAATTTTTTTTGCCAATAAGCAGTTCTGAATGAGAAGCCATTTTTTTCCAATTAATATTGGGAAATTCAAAGCAAACGACTTTGATTTGAACTTTCAACCTTTTTTGGTGTCAGAACACCTTCATTTCTCTCCATGGCATAACTAAACTGTTCACAACTATGTTGTTTAGAATTAACTCATGAGATAAACCTCGGTTCAGATAATTGTGCCAATGCTAAGGCCACAGTTCTACATCTTTAATACTGCCTAACTTCCTCCTTGCCTCTGTGCTGACCCAGTGATCCATGCCTTTACTTGTAGAATATATTCATGTCTGGTAACATCTGTGGCAAGGAAAAGAGAGTTGATGTTACAAGTTTGTGACCTTTCATCAAAACTTTAACTTACCACTTTGATCAGCCTTTGGGCATTTTTGCTTTATGCTTTAATAATCAGAATCTCAGCCCATACTTTTAGCACCAATGTAACCATAAAATTCCTCATTGGAACTAATTTAAAATTAATGCAATATTGCAGTTTTTGTTTAAATTGAATACATATCTGTCTACAAAACATTATTTTTCTGGACATGTTGGCATCTGTTAGAGCTACTTGATTGCACAGCATTATTAATTATCTGTTGACTAGTCTGCTAGAAAGGTTGATACTTTCTGGCTGTGATACAGCATAGTCTGCTTTTTGTATGCTGCAGATTTTCACTGATTCTGCTTCTTGACCTTGGGCAATTGTTTGTTGAATTGAAAAGCATTTATTTTGCTGCGTTTTATAATTGATTTGAGGATATTAATCAGAATGTGGAGAAAGAAGAGGAGGCATATGGATAAAAAGAGAGCTGAACATAGCTAACGCTTCCACTCATTAACTCAGTCAACTCAAAGACTTATTTTTCTATCATCTGATTGGATAAAGAGACCTGTCTCGAGCAATCAGAATAATCCGGTGTGATTCCCTTCCCCCAGTACTGCCACCATCATAAATCTGCATCCATTTAAAGATTAAATCTGGTTGGATTATACACCAGCTGTGATGTTACACCGGTCCGCTCTCATTTTTCACTTGAATGTGACCCACATGCTCAGTTCATTGTGTGCTTTAAACACTAAAGACCACCTTAATCAGGACTCAACAACATTATTCGACTTTTCCTTGAAACCTTGTGGAGAAGAATGGATGCTGTTTTGATCAAGTGTTTACGTATGGACAAGTGATTCTTTGTTCAGGGCTTGTTGAAATGTTCATGGTCGACTTTCAGATGCAGGGATATTCCCGCTGTTCATGACAGTAAATCGAAATAAGATGAATACTCAGCACTTAGTGCTTTTTCTGTTTACTATAGGAAGAACCTTCATTGGGAAGATACTACTTCAGGCCATTATGTGAACAGCCTTCATGCAACTTTGTTGGATCAAGTGGTTTGTTCTTTGATTGTGTTGTTCTATTTATTTTGGTTTGATGGAAAACAGAATGCCCCAATGGTGCTTTAAGAACAGTTTGAGGCTATTCTTTATTTTGTGGATTATCTGCTTCAACCGCTGTCTCCTTTACTTGGTCAAAGCCCAAAACAGGATCCCAACCGAAACGTAAGTGCCCAGCTTCATTGCATTTTAGCATTTTACACTGAAAATGAATATATAGTTTTAAGGGGAGAATTAAGTTCAATCCCTAATACTTGATTTTCATTTTTTCTATTTTGCCCAAAAATTTATTCCAGTTGAACTTTACATGATGAAAATAAATTTTTTATTTTAAATTTCGGAAACCTCTTGTCAATTGTTGTTCAAAAATAACCATTGAAAAACATCTTTTTTTCAAGTGTCCTGAAAGTCTGTAATAACTTGTTAGTTGACCAGTGTTAATAAATGGTTTTTGAAGTTATTGTGCTTTTTTAAAAAAATAACAGATACTATTACTATTAGTATGTTAGGACACTTTCTAAATATCTTTTTCTTTGTTAGTGTGCAAGTGTGGGCCTTGGAATTCGGTGGAGAGCTGAATTCCATTGTGGAAAAGTATTCAGGCTCCTTATTGCTACAGAAGGTCAGTAAGCAGAATCAAGTTTTTTATAAGTGATAATGGGAACTGCAGATGCTGAAGAATCCAAGATAATAAAATGTGAGGCTGGATGAACACAGCAGGCCCAGCAGCATCTCAGGAGCACAAAAGCTTTTGTGGTCCAGAGATGCTGCTGGGCTTGCTGTGTTCATCCAGCCTCACATTTTATTATCAAGCTTTTTATATACTTCTTTTAAAACAGGACATAACAAGACCTCAAACAGCACATGTAGTCAAGTCTAGTGATTAGGGGTTCATGAAAGACCTCAAAGGCTACTTAAACATATGTAAAAATTCCTTGTGATGAAAGTTATATTTAACTTATTCCTTGAGTGACAATATACCAACGGTCTGAAGTATTAATGGGAGAAATATTGAAATGTGATGCTCCAAGAAGTGTTTAATCATATAAATTGAATTTTACATTTCAGTCTTAATTAACCTTAACTTACCTTTATTCTATTTTCAACTACTGTTCATGATTCATTCATTGGTGAACTTTCTTGTCACTGAATGTCCACCAAGTACACTGTTTAGTTGGTGTTATCTCATATGGTCTTAAGCCAGGTCTTAATTCAGAAACTGCCATAATTTGACATTAAAACAGCCAAAACACAAGCAGTCAGCTTCAACTGAAAGTAGGAAAAGGATCTAAGGTAATAGAATATTAGGCATCATTGCTCTAAATCGTTGAATTTGTTATGTCCTTAGAAAGCCATCTAATGTTAACACAGCAGACAACACTTTGTTGGCTACTTCTGTGATGGAAGAAATTATTGGTAAAGATTTCTCAAGTCTGTTGTATAGTTAATGATCTTTAGCTATCTTATTCAAACTCTGCTTATTTACACAGAAAACATGTCAGAAATATGTGAAATATTACCACCTTTCAAAATTAAACTGTTTTTACAACAAGAACAATTTACGGGGTAGTGCTGTAAAGATCATAGTCATTCTAGAACAGCGACTTAAATATACTAGTTCCCAGAAGGTGTGACTACAGTTTTTAACCTGTGCAGTACCAATGAAATAAATCTTTATATTTCTGGGTTTATAACAAGCAATGAAAGCACATTAAATCATTTATTCGTGTTCAGTTCAGGAAATACTACAGTTTTCTTAAGAATCAAGATTTGACTTTAGAAACAAATGTTTTAGTTTCTCTATTCGCATGTTTTAGTCAAGTTCACTGGAACTATGTCTCTTCAGTAACAGAGTGATTTTCCAAAGCCAAATGTCCAAACCAGGAAAGCTCACGATGGAAATCTTCATGTTATTAGACTTCAAAAGTTCAGATAATCAGGCTCTGAGAGGAATCATAAAATTGTCTCTAGCTCAAGGAAGAAAGTGGAAGGAGTAAGTTAACATTTAGAGTTAAAGTAGGAGTACAGTTTCTCTGGACTTGAGTCTCTGTAGTGTTGGGAACAGGGAGAAGCTTTGTTTTTGATGTTTGTTAAAATCTTTCTAACAATAATATTAAGAGCATGGTTTGTTTGTTTGCTTCTTCTGTATGAGAAACTTTGTGTTCTGTTGTTAAAGGGCCTGCAACTGCGTGTGAATATGTTTGTGACTGGTGGATCATCAAATAAGTGGAGCTGCTGTACAAAAATCTCAAAATTCTGTCCAATAATCATGAAAATGTTTTTTGCAAAAAAAAAATCACCAAAACTAAACTGCAACAAGCTTTGTTTCATTCAGTGATCTGACTTGTCCACTGACAGTATCAACTGATATCATGAGTTACTTAAGGAATTATGCTCCATGTTGCCATGCTTCTATCAAAACCTTTTGTAAGTAAGTGTAATTTGTATAAACCAGGGGCTGAGGCATCAGCAGTCCAGGGTGGTAAATTAAACTGTTAATTACCATTAGGACTGCTTAAATAATTGTAGGTTTTCACCCTTTTTCATTATTTATTTAAAAGTTTTTCCATTCCCTATTGTCAAGTCTCATTTTCCTTGTAAGAGACAATGTGTGGGTGTAGGTTTTAATGGTTACCGTTAGAGCAGCTGTCCCTTCATTCTCCTGAGATTACACGTCTGAAATGTTGTCCTTCTTAAAATCTAGAACTAGGTAACTCTACATGGACAGGAGATCTGACTACAGCTATTTCAATTATAAATGTAACAGTTGATGTCTCCATCATATGACTTAATATTCAGTAGAACAAAAGAACTTATTGCACAGCTATCTAGAAATCTAAAGTTTTAGCATTTTCCATATTTCCATATTCACCTAGCATATGTATGTTCTCAGCTATGAAGATGGGCTCAAGAAAGCAACTCACCATCACTACATCAAGGGGAGTTGGGGACGAGCAATAAATGCTGGCCCAGGCAGCTATGCCTACATTCTAGCTGAACAGATTATTGCTCATTTACACTTTCTACTTTTGATCTGAATAAGAAAGTTTTAAAATTCAGCATTCATTAAAACATTCTTTTAAACCAATTTAACTCTATCTTCTAAAGCATGAATGTCTCTGCACTATTCATCTTGCAAGATTTGCAGACAGCAAGGGATGAATCTTAATGACATTTTGACTGCATGACCTTTTCATTCAGTTTCTTGTAGGGTATTTTTTCCATGAACAAAGAACAAGAACAAAGAAACTTACAGCACAGGAACAGGCCCTTCGGTCCTCCAAGCCTGCGCCGAACAAGATCCTCTGTCTAACCTGTCATCTATTTTCTAACGGTCTGTGTCCATTTGCTCCCTGCCCATCCATGTACCTGTCCAGATATTTCTTAAAAGACGCTAACGTGCCTGCATTTACCACCTCCGCTGGCAACGCGTTCCAGGTGCCCACCACCCTCTGTGTAAAGAACTTTCCACGCATATCTCCCTTAAACTTTCCTCCTCTCACTTTGAACTCATGACCCCTAGTAATTGAGTCCCCCACTCTGGGAAAAAGCTTTTTGCTATCCACCCTGTCTATACCCCTCATGAATTTGTAGACCTCAATCAGGTCCCCACTCAATCTCCGTCTTTCTAATGAAGTGTAAGAATTTTCTCACGATGTTTTCTCATCCCACCTCATTAACTATCTATCACTTAAGGATGGCACCCCTGTCTTCATTAAATGCTAGCCTGATTCAACCACTTTTTGATGCCAGTAAAAAATCATCACTCACTGGATGTCTCAAATCCTGGCACCCCAGTGTCAAATGCCATCTTTAAAATCTGGCCAAGCTTGGGTCCTGTGGAGTTGCCCTTCAACAATATAATAGCACAACAGCCCAAGTATACTGCTCACAGTCTACAGCTGACATGGTAGATGCTTCCTGAAAAATACAGCTCCACTTTTTTGTCCCAATCTGTTTACTAACCAGGCCACAGTTTAGCTGTCCTGAGCCACATCCCATCAACTAGCCAGCATGTTACTGCTGATCAGAGATAATGGGAACTGCAGATGCTGGGGAATCCGAGATAACAAAGTGTGGAGCTGGATGAACACAGCAGGCCAACTATCATCTTAATGTCAACTTTTGTGCTCCTAAGATGCTGCTTGGCCTTCTGTGTTCATCCAGCTCCACACTTTGTACGTTACTGCTGATCTGTCCCCCAGTGGTCACTGAAGGTAGCATCTTCTCACTTTCCACTGAAGGACTATCACAGACAGGCAAGTATTCAGGCATTTCCAAACATGAGCTTTTATTTAGTCATCAGAGGTGAAAAAAAACTAAGAGGCTGCAGTGCATATCACAATGCAAATGAAAAGTTCGCATGATGACCAATGGCTATTTTATATTTTAATGATGGTCTGCACGTAGCTCCCATCTACTTGTTCTATTCGGTGTATCCTGCTCTCGCAAGTGTGCTTCCTCCAACCCGGTGTCATCTTCCTCTTCTGAAAATTACTCCTTGACCTTCATAACCACCAGGAGAGGAAAGTCTTCTATCCCTGCAGGTCTCAGGTCCTGATCCAACAGCTGGCACAGTTCTGTCATAATAATCCAGGACATGTGGATGCACCAACACAACACCTTTATTATCCCAAGAAGATAAGTTTGAAGGAGAAAATCTCTGGCCCTCCTGTAGCTGTTTGCATCCTGACGGTCTCTGCAGATGTGACGTTTGTCTAAACTGTGTGCTTCGCAGCCTCTGCAGTGGATTGATGCAGTTCCTGACCTTCCTGTCAAGGTTACCCTTCTTGCAACTGCCAGTATTCCACCTGTCGCTCCTGTTGTGTGGGATTTACGTCGGGTCCAAAACAAGTTCTTAGCTTAGTAAAGGCTCTGTGCTTGCGTACCCTGCAAATGATGGCTGCTTATATTTCTCTGCAATAAAACATCGCACCCCAACAGTGCCACTTATTTGTAGAGGTGCTGCAATGACTGAGTGATTAGATTGGATTACCTACAGTGTGGAAACAGGGCCTTTGGCCCAACAAGTCCACACCACCCTTTGAAGCATCCCACCCAGACCCATCCCCCTATAACCCACATGCCCCGAACGCTACGGGCAATTTAGCACGGCCAATCCACCAGCCTGCACATCTTTGGACTGTGGGAGGAAACCGGACCACCCGGAGGAAACCCAAACAGACACGGGGAGAATGTGCAAACTCCACACAGACAGTCACCCGAGGTAGGAATTGAACCCGGGTCTCTGGCGCTGTGAGGCTGCAGTGCTAACCACTAAGCCACCGTGTCGACCTGAGTAGTCAACATAAGAGTTGCTTGGGACAGTTCTGTGTGCAATGAACTCTTCCCATCTCAGCCCCACAACAACTGAGGAAATTATCACTGCAAGCAGTAGTTCTCATCATTATACACACATTCTTGAACTTTCTCAGGAACTGGTAGTGGCCAGTATCTGGCTGTTTTAAAGTTGGTGATGATGAAATCTGCTTCATTGAGATCTGTGCAAGTTGCAAGGACCAGTGCCACGACAGATATCAACTGTGACCAGTATTTAAACCTCCAAAACACCTCCCAAGATCTCATGCATGTTGATATGATTCCATATGAAGTGTAACTGAATTTTGAAAGAGCACAATTGCCTTTGCCCCTTTGATGATCTCTCATCCAGCAGAAGTGGATCCTGTTTTTATCCATCAAATGGACACTGACTCCATCTACCTGCCCAGGCACTTTCTAGCAGTCATCTTGGACAAATAGCCGGTGATAACAGGAAATGTAGCTCATGGTGGGCATTCAGTCTGCTCACCACGTACCCTCAGAGGTTATAAGTATCCTTTTTCCTTGTAGTGCCACTACCAGCCTCCAATTTTCCTCTTTACCCCTGAACTCTGGCACTGCACTTTTAAAATATCTAATGTGGTCCTGTCCACTTTCCTTGGAGGCCATGGTGATAGTTATTGTTAATAGTAACCATACTGTTGTGTCCCAGACCCCCATCCTGTTCCATGTTCCTTGCCTTTAGTTTTGTCCTTCTCCACCCATCCAACACCCAAAATGTCACACTCACTCCCATCAAGATAGTTACTGTTGGCATGTACAGGACATTAAACAATGCATCCAGTTTCTCACTGATCAAGATAGCTAGGCTGATAAGGTAGTAGGATTTAGGGCTATCACAATGCTGAAGGTGGCCCAGACTGTCAGACTGTCATTGAGTGCAAGGTTGCATCTAACCGTCTAGACTCCACAGACTAGTCAACATCATCCATCCATTGAAGACTCATTCATTGTTGAAATACTGTGCACAGAGACCATAATGATGAATGAATGTAATTTTCTTCTTATGTTTGCCTGGTGATAAAACACATTTAAAAATAATGTTTCGTCTTTTTAAGAATGGAGATGTGCAAGAAAACTCATGTTTTTCCTTCTGGACTGTAAAACAGAATAGAAACTAGACACATCCATGTAGTTGAAATAACAGGAATTTTGCAACTTCTAAGTATCAAGTAGTGTACGTTTTTAGTTGTAAAAGGTTGTTTTAGAGTAGTGCAATTGACTCAATTATATAAGAATGGCACAAGGAGTTTGAGGTGAGGTAAAACTACCTGATGACAGCCCACTGTTTAAACTACAGCCCAGTCAGGAACATTACGTGTAGATCCAGTAAACGGAAAATATCTTGCTCTCTTTTTGAGTGAATAGACCAAAAATCAACTTTAGTCTAGTACAAAATAAGATTAGTTTCACTTGATCAGTGATTGAATTGAAGAATTATTCAATTGAATACTGTTCCATTTGATTCCAGCTTCATCCTCTCAAACAGCAAAGTGAATTCTATCATACTGTGGTCACCTCCCCCCTAGGGGTTCCTTTACCTTAAGCTCCCTAAACAAGTTTGCCTCATTACACGTCACCAAATCCAGAATTGCCTATTCCCCAGTGGATTCTACTACAAGTTGCTACAAAAAAAATCTCACAGACTTTCAATGAATTGCCTTTCTTGTGATCCTCTACCAACCTGATTTTCCCAGTCCACATTCATATTGAAATCGCCATGGATATTGTAATAGAAGAGGCATGTAAGAAAGGCATTATACTACTGCTGTCAGGGTCTTTTTTTTTACCCTTTGTGGTTCCTAAACTCTGCCCGCACAGATGCCATGCCTTCTGACTCTATATCACTATCACTATGACTATCACGAGCTGCCAGAAGAAGTGGTGAAGGTAGATACAATTACAACATTTAAAAGGCATTGGATGTGTATATAAGTAGGAAGTGTTAAGAGGGGTATGGGCCAAATGCTGGTAAATGGGTCTGTATCAGATTGGGATGTCAAGTTGGCGCAGATGAATTGGACTGAGGGGTCTGTTTCTGTGTTATTTGACTCTATAATAACCATTGCTGTACAGACATGTTTGAGATGTCAGTATATAAAATGTTATAGAAATGTTTGGGTCCGCTTGTGGCACTGTGGTTGTGCCGTGACCATGGATCAGAGGCCCTTTCAAGTGCCGCCTGCTGCTTGTGGTGTGTAACAACATCTCTGAACATGTTGATTATAAAAGTAGGTTAAATATTAAGAACAAGTCGTCAGTGCTAAAATAAAAGGAGCTGAAGTTCTGGACACTTTTCTTTAGTGATCTGGACTTCTTCAATTTCAGAATTTTGTTTTCCCTAGGAAAAGAAGGTGCTTATAGTAGCTGAGTGCTGGTCATCTCTCCTCCACCCTGCCCCAGTACTTGTCTAATTAAGCAGTTTTGATCACACAATTTAACTTGTATACCACTTATGGTTTTGATTGTGAAGGGGTCCACACACTCTGTCACTGTTAGTGGCAGTTAGTGGCATTTTGCTGTGCATGATAGTGGGCATTAAGTCTGAAAATTGTAAATAGGCATATAGTCAATTGTGACATTGCAATTTTGGCCTTCCTACTCAATGGTATGTAAACAGATCATCAATTGCTAGCAGGTTAGTTTTGTTTAATCATTCTGGCTAAGTTTGTGGGAGTGTTGAGGTTTTCTTTGCTGTAAAGTCTGTAAGGAGTGGTGCTGCATGTGGTGAATGTCACTTGGTTCTTAATTCAAGGATTCTGGTCTGATTCTAGCTTGGGTGCTAGAGTTATCAGCTCGCTTGATCTCCAGCTTAACGATAATAGGAAAATGACAAGCTGCTCATTGAGAAATTTAGATGATGAACTAAGGCCTTATTCACACAGGCATTTCAGCACTTCTAATCCTAAACTGGGAACAATTTTCATGACATTTCAATTTTCAAGAAGATCTTCATTGAAATCTACTTTCACCTGCAGACAGATCTTCAGTCACAAAATATGGTATAGATGACTCTATTAGTGACTGAGAAAATAACTGTGACAACAAATATTTTCACATCAAGATCCTTCTAGGCTAGAGCATATAACACTGATACTGCCTCCCATGTTTCTATCCATTGGTGTACAAGTGAAATGGCTGATCATGGTTCTGGTGTAGGGGACTACGCTACCATCTTGTATTCTAACCAGTGTTGTGCATACATTTATATTTGAGGACCATGCAAAAAATTGGAAGATGTGGAACTTTGAACATCATATGGATTGAGAAGTGTTTACATCATGATGTTTCTTGGAAATGAAGTCAATAATTTGTGTGCTGTGGCTTATCTTCTGTTTACAGAAGCTTAAGTGACTTTAGAGAAAAGACAGACAAAGTTTACGGGGATAAGAGAGGATTTATGGTTCTTAATTATTGGAAAACTAGCCTTTGAAAAATCATGGGGGCTCCTATACCAATAGTAACCCTTCAACCTTTTCTCAGGACTTAGGGTTTTATGTTCATTATGCACTTTATAAGAAAGAAACCCTGAAAGCTGCAAGTGTGTCTCCTTCTCAGCAGAAATTTGATAACCTGAAAGATTACACACCAGTACTTCTGACTACCTTTTAAAATCTGAAAAGCTGAAATGAGAACACTTTCCAGAGATTCAGATCCAGTTTGATTTCAATCCAGACCAAAGATCTTCCATCAATCTGTGGCAATCAGCCATTTAATGTCATTATCATCAAGAAACCCTGTTAACCATGAGATATGATTGCTTTGAGTGCTGTCTTTTCAGACCCTTGGCCAACAGGAGTGTTTTAGCTTCTGTAGCCATATTTGAAAAAAAACTGCAGAGATTTTTGTTTTGGTTGTTTGTATGGGGTTAGAAGGATCTACTTCCAATTCCAGACTATAACATTGCCATTAACCAGCATGTGCCAAATATTTTAAGGGTAAGTTCTGCACTGAGATAAACCAATGATTTTTAGTTCAAAGAAGCCTGGTGAAAGTTTTTTTCTTATTGTCGTAGCAGTACAATAGAGAATCCATTCACTTCTTTTTGAATCAACACCTTTTATACTAATGATGAGAATGATAGACAGATGGGAGTTGATTACTAGCATATTTCCTCCTTCAAGAGGAATAAGAAGTCTCAGTCTAGGAGATGTGGTAGACCATTTCTGACTGAGACGAGAATTTTTTTAACTCCAGAGGATGGTGAACCTATGGATTTGCTTGTCCCAGAAGGCTGAAAAGATGAAATCAAGAAAATGATAGGTCAGAAGATAGATTTCCTCCAGATAAAGGTGTCAGGTATTAGGAAAAAGTGGGAGTTTGGCTCTGAAATAGAGGAGCAGCCATGATTGTTGAATGGTGCACTGGGCTCAATAGGCCAATTGCCTGCACTTGTTCTATTTTCAGTTTTTCTATGTCATTGTCATAAGACCAGATGAACTGGTTGCACAGAGATACCAAAGTATGGAGCTGGAGGAACACAGCAGTCCCTGTCTGAAATGCCAGTTTTCCTGTTCTCTGATCCTGCCTGGCCTGCTGTGTTCCTTCAGCTCCACACTTTGTTATCTTTAACTGCAGCATCTGCAATTCTTGCTATCAAAAGTCAATGTGCATATGCCTTCACCAGGATAGTAAAATTCCCTGTGATACAAGATACGGACTAAACTGCATACATGGTTTTATACATACCATATCCAAAAACTGAGATGTACAGTGATTGGAAAAGATTGCACTCTGTGAATGCATGGGTGATGTGTGATCATGATCAGCAAAACATTCAGATAAGTGCACAGTATCCTGGCAATTGTCATGTAGTCGTTATTTTTAAAGTACGTGCTATTTGAGCCAGAGGTTATTTGCTGACCAACTGATTGCAGTGTAGTGTATGACCCAACCCCACATAGAAAACATGTTTTCATGGTAGCATGACTATCATAACATACATAGACTGTTGGTGTTCAAGCAGTGCCCTACCACATTCACTGGAGTGTCTCCTGATTTGTTGCACAGGATCTGGCAGATCCCAACCAGTGAGCGGTTAAGGTGGAAGAGGTGCAGGAGGAGAAGGACAAGGTGAGAAGCAAGTAGAGAACTATAATTTCATCATTGCCGGTTGTTTTATGCCTCAAATAAACTTCTTAGATAGTACGCTGTGGGATTAACGTCTGTCGGAAGAGTTTTATTTTATACCTTAACATGCCTGCTGTTTTGCTTGCAGCAACCTTTCCAAATTGAGTTACTTTTTTTTAAGTAACAGCAAGGAAAGTATGACCAATCCCACAGAACGGATACCAGATGCACATAACCAAACACTGAAAAACTGAACACTCCAATGAAGGCAACAGTGCAAGCTTTCATGGAAGCCAGCTGTTTTTGTGTGGCATGGGTCTTTGTGTCTACTTTTTATCATTAAGATGTTGAGTGGTTTCTACTTGTGCTAAGATATCAGCTGTGGGATGCTGCACTGCAGTGGATTCCACAAACGTGCCGCCACTTCTATACCAAAGTGGGTTCCAAATTCTATGATAAGTTGCCATCAGGTTCTTCTGTGCTGCCTGGCATCCACAGTAGGCTTTCTAGCAGCTTAACAATGCAGCAAACACTTCCTTGTACATGCCGATCAGTCCTTTTTCTGTAAACTATCCAACTAAAACCCTCAACTGAATTCACTACAGCAGAACTTTCTGATGTAAAGTGTGCTTCAAGAAGGTGGTACCTGTGTGACCCCCTCTCACTATCCTAGATAAAAGATTGTTTCTGTTCATTGATTTCTTAATCTTGCCTCAATGCTACCTCTGAAGGTACAACCAACATCTGTATTTGAGTTGAAGATTAGGCGAAGTTGAATGGTTTTTCACTATCATTACTTGTTCTTCTTCATCTTCAGTTTCTTGAGGTTAAGTATCCATCTTTACATGCTTTAATTTGCAGGTTACAGTAAATAGCTTAAAAGCCTAAGGTATAGCAGGTCAATCAGCTATGAAGAATGCTCATCAAATCAGGTATTTCAAGTGACCTTGATGGACACGTGCAGAAAATGCAACTGGCTATGAGAATTATCTTAAATGGCAAATAATTTGTAATTAACAAAATTTATGTTAGGATTATATAAATCAAGTGGGTACAGAAAAAAAAACAAGAGTTTGACACATGAATTTCCCTATTGGCCAGTAATTAAAGATATCAAAAAAAAACTAATCAAATTGTGTGAAACTTGCCAATTCCATCAACCTCAACAATCAAGCAATTTCATCCACACAAAATTCCTTCTGAGCATGCTACCAGATTGAAAGTATTATTTGCAATGTTCAAGGACATGAATCCATTCCGATGACTGACTATTTAACTCTATTCCCTTTGTATGCCAAATCAAAGATACTGTGTGCAGCAACGATTAATGCATTGGCAGCCATATTCAATATGTTTGTACCTCAATAAATTGAGTTTGACAAAGGTCAGCAGTACACAAGTGACTCAAGAACATGTGAATGAAATAGTTTGTTCAATATATTACCACTTCACACTACCTTCCGAATGGACTGTCAAGGCACTATTTGTTATGTCTTGCAGCAGATGTACAATATACCTTTAATAGACATGCTTATGATGTCACTGCCATGATATGGTGTATGACCTGATTATCTAAAGTTCTGTTTCCATGTTGGGGAGCCCTGTTCACTCATAGCATGACATGTTGAGGGAAATGGAGTATACCAAAATTGCTTAATTGCAGTAGTGACTATGACTCTCTTAGATGGGTCTTCTTTGGGAGTCTTGCCTGGCTAGTTACTGTTGCGATAGTTTTTATGTAATTTGTCTGCTGCAGTAAATGGTCATTCCACCTCAAGGCTCCCATTGAAAACAGCAATTGCTTCCTGCACGGCTATTAGCTTGCTAAATACAGCTGAAGAAAAATCGTGAAGCTGCTGTTTGATCCACGTGGATGACGACACTTGAACACCAAATATCACTTACGAGAAAAGATTACTTAAGAGGAAGGCAGATAAACACCTTCAGTCCAGTTTGGATGAGTCCTGGGAAAAACAACCCTCCTCCACAGGCTCATTAGTGGTAGTGGTCTGTGAAAAGTATAAATGCCACACCAGAAGAGAATCCATCTACTCCCAGACAAAGGAGATGATGGAGAGACCCAGCACATGAATTCTTACCAATTATGCAAGACAAGGTCCGGTCAGGTCTATAGGAGCAGGCTTTGTTGTAGTAGATGGGAGCCCTGTTATAGAAGAAATGGTGAGGCCAGCCCAGCATGTGGATCAGGCTATTACACCTCAGACTTTCTACAACAGAAGATATGACATAAAGGGAAGCAAGGTATACAAACAGCATGGTACCAGAACATCAGATATGACAACTTACATCTAGCCAGTCATAATCGAGTCCTCATGGAACAGAACAGCTGTCAAGGAAGTAGTGATCCATTGTGCTACAGATAGTCTGTTTTGTGCAGTCTTCTCCTTCCTAACAAGCCAAGAACATCCAAAATTGGCACTCTAAATGCGAGAAGAGTGGAGAATAGCACTCTTATAGGCTGCCATTATGTGAAATGTAAGGGCACTGGGCCTTCTAAACCTCCAGGAGCCTTTACAAGCTCAAGATGTAAGTTAAAATTTACATCTTAGATGGGCCTTGGCCAACAGGAACGACAGAGCTGTACAGAAATTCGTAATGAGAAGCACCCAGAACCCCTCAAGATGACACCAAAACCAGGAAGGAAAGCCTAGAAATGGATAGAAGAAGAGACAAAACTTCTCCGTGAGTTAGAGCAATAATGTACATTTTGCATCTTTTATCTACAAGAAGATAGCCAGTATCCTAACTATAAAAACACCAAAACAAATATCAAATAAACATAGGATACTGCAGAGTAGTAATGTGGGACCCCAAGCCCCAGTGCCTAAACCCCCACAGGCCACCTCTGGAGAAGATCTGAAAATGAATCTTCACGTATCCAGCAGCAGAAAAGAATTATTCAACCTGTACTCCTAAACATTGAGATATAATGACCAAACCGCATAGGCAGAAGAACTCATAAGCAAGAAGCGGGACCACAAGGTTAGAGCCCTGGGACTGGGGCTTATCAAAAGTATCGGTGACCACTTTGTTAATGAAAAAGAACCCTCTCTGAGGACCAAAGTTGGAAAAAAAAGCAGAGGAAACCCAAAGAAGGAAGGAGTTCAAGAAGAACTCGGGAGCGGGAACATGCTGGGAAGTGAAGATATCCAAATTCAAGACAACTCAACAGCTCTAAAAACAAGATAAGAGACAGTTGGCTGGACAGATCATGGGAACCCTAGCTTTCACCACATGTCCACTCTCCAAGGAAGAGCTGGAAAGAAACTTTTTCCCACCCTGAACAACAAAGCAAACTTGAATTGATTCAAGCCATACACTGGAAGCAAAGATAACAGCTGCTCATGCAATCCGTTGAGGGAAAAGAAGTTGACAAGGCCGTCAAAAGAATTGATCCCAAGAGTGCGGTGGAATCTGATGGCATGAAGTTGAAAGATATCCAGAGGATCCAGTATAGCGACACTTCAAGGATTCCATGATTCTTCACCCTGTGGTTGAATTATAGAATTCCGGAATACTTGAAGAGCTGAACAGTCCTCATTTCAAAGACAGAAGATCTGGACAATCCGAGTGACATTGATAACTGGAGCCCTATCACAATTGGACCCATGTTGCTTTGCCTATTTATGAAAATTATAACAAAGAGATAAAGTGAAACACCACAGATCAACTCCAAGCAAAAGGCGCTTTTAACGGCGACCCCAGGCTGCAATGAAGATATTGCACGACTGGCCAACATCCCCAAAGGCACCAAACTGAATAGGAAGGATCTCGCGGTTATCTTTGTTGATCTTGCAAAGATGTTCAGGTCAGTTGGATGCAAACTTCTGCTGAAAGCCCTGCAAAGAGGCTACTTACGCCAACCTTTCAACTCGTAGAAGATATGTACACCAATACAATAACCATTATCAATGGAAACCACTGAAGAACAAATCCAATCGAGATGCTGAGATGAGTGAAGGAGGGTGACTCTTTATCACCAATACCATTCAATTTCGTTTTGCATTCACTGACGTGCAGTTGTGAGGAAGCCAGCACAGGAGTCTCCATGTTATTAGGCGTAAGAAAAATTGACTGCTGTGCGCTGACTTTTGCAGATGACATTGTTCACTTAAGCAACTCACACATTGGAATGATGAAGAATCTGAAGATTGTCCAATTATTCTGTGATAATGCAGGATTTACCATCAATATCATGAAGACAAAAGGCTTCCACTTTATGTATAAATGAAAGACTTTTCTATACAACCATGAAAAACATTTGGTCAGTCAGAAGAGATAACTTGAATTACATTCCCCTCAGCAGAAACAGAAAAATACCTGGGAGCCTGCATCAATCCATTGGCAGGTGTGATGGGAGGACAGTGGGGATAGAAGTTTATAACATGGATCTCTAACCTTCAAGACGCCATTCTCTGCTCAAAACAAAGAGTGTAAATCTGCAAGAATGCTCTTTTGAAACTGGACAGTATTATCTGCATCTCAGTCAAAGACATTCTATACTTACCATCCCATACAACAGACAGCATAGGTTTTCAAGGAATAGAGACAGAGGATAGGGCAAGCCTAAACTCGAAGTCCAAATCCCGGCAGCCATTATTCATAAAAGAGAGTCACTATGGACGTAGTGATCTGGGCTTCATTCCAGTTCTGCCAAGAGAACAAAATGGGACAAATTGGAGGACTGAGACAAATTAAAGTCCTCAAGGACATTTAGAGTTATCAATCTAAAATGAAATCAAGCAAGAACCTGATAGCAGAGCACAAGGTATGTCTAGATCCACCAATCCTGGAAAACTATAATAAACGCTACTGACTGTAAGGCTTGGTGCAACTGGGATCTTGCCAAATGGTTGAACTTCAAGTCAAGGCTTTGGAATTCAATACTATAAGAATGACATTGTATCCAACTCCTGGACAAAAACATCATTCCAGATTAAATCAACAGCTTACTGCTTGGATGCAACCTCTATCCAACCAGACAACTTTAAACTAGAGGCCGAGGTATGTTTAATTGTGCTGAATAAGGTAATTATTTTAGTGAGTCAAGTTTTAATAAATTTCCCAGTTGTATTGTACTGTTGTAAGGTTTTACTGGCATAAAATGTACATCAAATGATGTTCTTGGCCTTGGTAAACTAATCAATACAGCCTGTCTGGTTCTACATTTTCCATTGCACAGGGGTTGTTTTAGAGTATCATTGCTTAGCGAATTGCCCAAGGACTTGGGATGTCCCTAAACTGTCCTCCTTTAGACCCAGTAGCTCTGATCTTGCAATATGGAGGTTTCCAAAATGTCAACAAATGATGTTAAAACTCAGATAAGGTACCCATTGAGTGATTCAGAATCAGCCCAGACACAAAAGGGCCTGTGACTGTGGTGTATATGCATGAATAGCAGGAACTATAACAATTCTTCAGTTCCATGTGACCCACATCTCACATTTTATGCTATGGGAGCTAAAAGAATGATCATACTAATGATCTTGTCACCTAATGTCACAGTGGTAGCACAGTAGCAATAAACGTAAACATAAAAGAATCTTCATTGAAAGTTAGATAACCATAGATTGTAAACCATTTATATAACTAACTACAGTAGGCTTAAATTAGGACAGATCTCTAACTTAAATAGTCAGGAACTAGAATTGCCTCATTTCTACTTCAATTTATCAAGGCAGAAACCCCTGTACCTTTACCTTTTTAGCCTGCTTCCTGACATAAGCTAAGGGACATTAATCAAAAGACTTATTCAGATTTAAATGTGTACTTGGGAACCAAAGCCTTTCTACAGGTTTAAAACTACTATGGCTAACGGATACTGTTTGGAATTTTTTCATGCAATTAGTGATTTTCTAACCTAGGCATAACTACTTATGGTCAGTCAGTTCCACCACTTTGTTTCATTTAGCTTAGTGCCAAGGTGTCAAAGTTGATGTGATGTCACCAAGAAAATGTCGTCAGTGTATAATCTCGTGACACTGTTGACACGATAAAATCTGTGATCATTAAATGTACAGGGACTTATTAAAATTGATGTACTATCCCTCTGTGCAATGGCTTAGCCTTACCAGCAGTGCTCATATTTGGGAGAACAGATGTGCACAATCCATCCCTCCTATACTCTCAATATCCAATGATTGTGTGCTTGGGAATGCCAGAGTCACAATGGACTCAAAACATTAACTTTGTTTAACTCTTCATGGATGCTCCCAGACCTACCAAATTTCTCCAGCACTTATCTTAATTAGATCTCCAGCCTTGACAATACTTTTATCTGTGGTCTTTTAGCCATGTAAATAATTATTATAATAAAATTCAAGACATCTCTCCACAAGAACACAAGTCTCCATGATATATGTTTATGTTAACTAACATTCAGTGAACAATAAAATGTATCAAGGGCCATTATTTTGCACTCAGGAGGCAGATCAGATATTTAACCCATTTTGGATGGGTTTTCCAGTACTTGAGGAAAATATAGGTGAAAGAAAACTGAGGATTAGATCCATCAAGAAAATGCCTTTACTATATTGTTTCAGGGTAAGGAGGAGCAGGGATGTTTCCTTCAGGCTCAAAAATTTCACTTGTAACCCATGCAAACCATCACAATAGCTCATTGGCAATTTTTTGGATGTAATCAGCCATTCCCTGCCATGATCATGATTTACTTCTACCTGCTATTTGTTACTAAAAACAACAAAATATATTTGATCCGAAGGTATGAGTTTTTAAACAACTTTTCCCTTGTCCATCAGGCAAATACCTATCAGTAATACTGGATTTGTGAAATGTGCAAGCCCTGGAGTTAAAATTCCATGGTTTTTGGGGAAACCTGCAATTGCAGGCTTTGTGACCAAAGATTTGCTGGGCAATTAAGAGGAACTCATAACTCCATATGAACCTGTCATGGATGTCAGGGCCTTGTAGAGACAAGCAAACAATGCTGGGAATAACTTGATTTATGTAAGGTTTGCATAACAGTGACACATCTGCATGACCATCGCTTTATGACCAGATCTCTATAACCTTTCTGAATTATATACATAGTCCTGATAATCTCCTTTTCTATGTAAACTACAAATCTGCTCACTTTAGCACCTATTTAAATTGGGGAGCCGAGTCTTTCTCACTTGCTACTGAGTACTGGTGCCAAGGGCATCCTGGGAGTACATAGGCATCAGTATAACAGCCTACTCTACCAAATATACTGACCTAGTACCATCTTTGAAGGGCTTTGAATACAACTGCACTTACGTTAAGTATATTTGCTGAGAACTAAGGGTACTAAGAGCCTCTAGCATGCATAGATTGGAAACCTGCTTTGCCTGTATTTTAAGTTACATTGCGAAGGATGAGCACAATGGATATAAAAAATCATGAGTATTCAATGAAGCAGTATGGAAAAGCTATGCATCTCATTCAGAACTCATGTCTGTTACCCTATCTTTCCTCCAGCCATCACAATATGAGACACATGAAGTAGATCATAACACTTACACCTATGACAACACCAAAAATATCTCTATTACAAACAGTCCACTAAATGGGTATCTGTAAGGCAAGTGTGATACATGGACTTGATTATTTTCATTTAGGAGAATGTTGTCTCTGAGATATATGGAGCCAAAGTAAGCTTTCACTTGAAAAACACAGGATGGTAGGGGCTGTTTGTCTGTTTTAAGTCTGCAAAAATCACTGTCCTTTGATCTCGTTTTCAGCTTGGTTATTTCACATAGTAATTATCTTCATATCAATTCTACTACTTTAAGTCAACCATCTGATCAATGGATCTGTCACCAAATTCACTGTCTACTTGAAGGAATTGATATGAGACAAATGTGATTTGTTCCATCACATCTGATTCCTGAAATTGCACGTTAAGTTTCTCTGTTAACTTTAGGTGTGCAGAGTTTTCTGGTTCAAACCATTTTGCTTTATCTTTGATTTTTTTCCTAGTATTTTCTCCAGCCACAGGAACTACTGCAGCATTGTGCATTTTTAATTGAGAGGACCACAGACCCAGTTCCAATTTCTCTGTTTTCACAGAAATGGTCATTTGTATGAAATCTCTGGCCTTGCAATTCAATTTAGCTCATTCAGTTTTGACGTTGCCTGTGGAAACCTAAAGTCAATCAACCACTTTTTCCTGACAGCTCACTTGTACATTTTATTCCTTGATTTAAGACAAATGGTGATTTCAGGCATCAGCCCTAAGAATCTTCATAAGATCTTCTGTCAACTTAATTACCTCACCATCTGCATGGAGGAATAATTCACTGTGGGCGACATAGTGTTCGAGTAAAGATTTAAACAAGTTCTGAAAGCTCTTGCTTGAATGGAGTTTACAATCTTAACTTTCATGAGAACAATCCACAACTTTACTCAATAATGCTTGCTGGTAGATGTTGCAACAATAATTTGACATCAGAGAGGAAATCAAAATCATTTCTGAAAAATGCAACGATGTCCACATTTGCATCAAGCATAGATGGAGAACCAGCAGTTTTGATGGAAGTCAGTTTCTCATTTGGAATATTTTTCTCAAGCACATACTTTTTTAATTTGTCAAAAATATCCTCACCCTCTTGTTCTCTCTTCAAGGGTCAAAAGAGTGAGAAGATCCTCTTTAGTTGTTTTTGTGTGCATGGTTTTTAAGGATGTAACAATCAGCTGGCCTGTGTTGGTTATGTCAATGGATTCTTAAGTTGCAGTGAGAAGCATTCACAGTCCTTCAAGTCCTGCTGCAGTTGGTTAAAGATGTCTTCAATTATTCTCCTTGTCTTGCTACTATGGAAACACCAAGTGATATGCTCTGGATTGCTGCTATTATTTATTACCTCTGACAAACACTGGCACGTGAGATGATCCACTGTTAGAGACTCTGCAATTAACCAACTGATCACAATCTTTGTTTTGGAAGGTATGGAGTTAGAAACTCAGGAATATGGGTTGTGGACATAATTTAAGTCATTTCCAAGTTTACTGATGTAAACTTTCCATAGATCTGAGAACCTAAACTTTCTCAGTACTAACAAACTGCAGATTTCTAACTAAACTTGCAATTTGAAAAAATTCACAAATTAAACTCTTCTACTGAAGTGACTTGTTCCTTGAACTACTCTGAACTTCTCGGAGCAAAATCAAACTTGTTTCTGAATTCAACCTTGCTATCCTCTAAATTGCAAACAAAGTTAATTGTCTTGCATGCTTTCCCAACCCTTCCTAAACTAATAATATAAATATTCAACATGGAAGCAGAGTAACAGGGCTGAACGTGGGTGTCTCATCTGCTTTCTTTCTCTTTTCTTGACTTTTTTTTTACTTTTGCTCTTTTCTTTTTTCTTTGTTTTCTTTAAAGCCTGGGGTCTGGTGATGTTCAAGGCCAAGTGAAGGATGAAGGACGAGACCTCTAGTGGTGGCAGCAGCAGTGGCAGCAATGCCAGGACAAGGCAGACATGGCTGCACCCCTGGTAAGCAAGGATCAGGTCCCATGGTGACTCCCATTGCCTGGACTTGCAGACCAAACCAAGGCTCCAGATCTGCAGATCTGAATGAGTAGAAGCATCTGTGAAAGGTTTGACAAGGACCCTGATGACTGATGACCAATAGCAACATCCAGAGGAGCATTGGATGGGGAACAGAATGTATGGAACCCAAGCATCCCAGGCCCATGCCTCCAGCTTGGACGCAGCAGTCACGGGTGTGGTGGCAGCAGAACCTATAACAGAGATCCCAAAGCCCATTACAGTGATCCAGAACCCATTCTGGAGATCCCAGTCAATGTCAAGCAGTGACTGGAGGTGCAGTGAAGGAGGAACAAGAAGAAGAAAGAAAAATGAACTCTATTGCAATAAAATCTTGCATTTTGTTCATTGTTTCAAGATGGCTCCGTAGCATGGTGACATTTTGCATCTGACATGTAGGAAATCACTTTTCACTGTTTTCATATAAATTTGATGATAAATCTAAATCTTTCCATTTATGCCACAGGGGCCTGCAGTCACCTACCTGATGACAAATGCTGGATTTAGTCATTGTTCCAAAAGAACTCTATGACCTTTATGTATTTAAAAAAAAAACCTTCTCAGAAGTAACCAACGTATGTCTGCCTCTAACTTGAAATTCAAATTCTGAAAATTATATTTATGTATAAATTATACGCCTTTTTATCATAGTTGAGGTCAGATGGGAAAATGGATCAGTGGGTCTTAAAACACTGCAATGGTAATGAATGAAACCACACCACACAGTAAATCTTTTGAAGAACAGACTGAGGAACAGACCCAAAAAACAGTTGGCTCTGCTGAGATTGTTACACTATGTCAAGCACAGCAAAATGGTGCTTGTGGTCAAAGGGTTGGAACTCTGCCAAAGTCACCCACTTTCACAGAGCATGCACCGCATGCAGTATGGTCTTTCACTCTCTATTTTTCTTTCACTCAAATATTTCTCAACTCTTGCTTTCTATCTCCGTTGGGAGGGCATCTGCCTCAGAATCATTGAATTTGGCTGTTCTTGTGAACCAATTGTGTGCCACCTATCATTCCTAGTTGTCTGTTCCACCTGACGCTATTATTACTCCTCTAAGTTACAACAGATTTTATGTCCTAGTGATGCACCAGGTTTCAGCCCGTTCATGACAATCATTCAGGAATTCCCAGGAATCTAACTCCAGTCTCTTTCTGATTTACCTTCCTTTTTGCGGCTGAATAAAGTTTTTGTTTTGATTGTACCCTAATATTTAGCGATATCTGATTACATTACAATTTATACTTCTGATATACACCGTAGATTAGTCATGCAAAAAATGAAGAACTTAGTCTTGTCATTATGAAAGCATGTGCTCTTGTTCCATCATCTCAATGCTTGTGACAAAAATGGTACATCTTAATCTTTTGCTTTCATACAGTCAAGGCAGCCCTTCATCCTGATTCAGAAATATTCACTTTGTTTCCCAAAGCTCTGCCCCACGTTTTTCACTTTTCCTAATTGTTGGAGGCTGGAGTTGGGCATTGGGACCCTGCAGATTTCCCTGTGCAGCTAACTCTAAGATGGTTGACTAAGAATTTAAAAAGTCCAAAGGGCAATTCCACTACACAGGAGTTCTCTTTGAAGACAGAGACTTCAGAGGGCTCCAACTTATTAAGGTTACTAATTACTCAGGAATAGTTAGAGGATTAATAACCTACTCCATCTCCTGGCTGCCATAAAAGTGGAACCTGGCTCACTATTGACGCAACGTAAGAACCTCAACCTGATACCCCTCCATCCCAATCAACAACTGTACACCCCAGCTTGTCTTAACGCAGACACTCATCCACTTACATAGCTCCCTGGCACTCAGTCCACCTACTCCTGGCTCTCAAAATGCACTTAGAACCCCACCCCTTCGCCTATCTTGAACACCACATTCCTCACCAATGTGTCATTGTACCCACATTTTCCAACTTGGCACTGCCAATTTGCCTGGCCACCTAACATGCTTACCCTACAGCAGCTTCTGGGCATTTAACCTTCAGCACTCAATATTATAAAGGGACAGTTGACTGTACAATGATTTTCTTCACTACTGGATTCATAGATTCCTAGACAAATTCATAGCAGGAGACCCCATCTAAAAATCTCCAGGACAGAAGTCATCTAAAATAAGTGGGTATTTTAAAATCTATCTGGGGTCGGAATTGGGTTTCTGACTGAATCGGAATTTCTGACCAATATACATTTTTATTTCATAACTCTTATTAGTATTACTTTTTTCATATTATAATTAAAATAATCATTTCTAAATGAAATTCATTATTTTTCAGGATGTGAAATTCAACATGATATGCAAGTCAAATTTGCTCAACGTCGCATATTGTTTTTACTATATAGACTGCACCACCATATTTGATGTCTGATTAAATGACAGACAACATTTAATGTTGTATTGAATTTGATATTCATTCTTCATTGTGACTGAGTATGAATTGTATTTTTGGATGGCCATTGTTAGGCAGTTAGAAATTTTAATGCATTCCAATTAGCCAGTAGCACTTAATGATATTAACATGCATTTTGACCATATATTGCATGTTTACTATTTAGACATACTTAGAGCTGCAATGCTGCCACTGTCCATATGACTATATTGGCACGCCTGATTTTCAGATGCACATTCATGCCAATGTCACCAAGAACCCTGCTTTAAATCAGTAGTGCTCTACTTGCAGCAACAGGGATTATGCAATACCTCAAAGCCTCGAAAACCATATTAGCCAGCTAAAGCTGGCAACATATCATGCAAATGCAAATCATAAACAAAACAGAAGAATCAAGCACCTGGTTTGTAGGAATTTTTCAGGAGGTGATGTGATAGTTTTAGTACTTTGTATGACAATTTGAATTCATTACTCAACAGTCTTAATTTAGTGCAATATCAAGATCTTGGGAGAATTAAAAAGGAATGTTCTTGCTGTGAATAATCCAATAGCATGAAACAGTTCATGTTCTTAACAGGTCATCCTGATTTCTGAAGGACATGGTTGATTAGTGAGTCCACTGCAGTTCTGTAAATTAATTTTGCCAATTATGTGTTTATGAGTAATGAAAAGCACAGAAGAGGGAGATTTAGAGGCAATGCCATCAGAGTCTCTGACAAAATGACTTTGAAAGCATGCACTAAAATACATAGACTAATTACAGGAGTAACTTTATATCACTGATATCAATTGTACAAATACACAAGTGATTTTGGCGCCTCCACAACTACCATAATATTTCAATAATGTGAAGGGCATCTAGGTAGGGCAGCATGAAGCCAAGTGCTAGATTTTGAGTGCCACCCCCATGCATTTGACGCCATCGATGAGATGGCATTACTTCCAGTCCCAGGGCTTGAAATATGGTGATTGCTTGTCGTCCTCATCCTCCTGATTAGAGACTTGCAGGCCTGTCAGATCCAGGTTGATTGAGGAATGGATACCCTATTTACAGGCAATTAACGACTCTTCTACTGGTGGGGAGGGAAACCCAACCATCTGAAAAATCCAAGATAACAAAATGTGAGGCTGGATGAACACAGCAGGCCAAGCAGCATCTCAGGAGCACAAAAGCTGACGTTTCGGGCCTAGACCCTTCATCAGAGAGGGGGATGGGGAGAGGGAACTGGAATAAATAAGGAGAGAGGGGGAGGCGGACCGAAGATGGAGAGTGAAGAAGATAGGTGGAGAGAGTATAGGTTTAGGGATGCAGTAGGGGAAGGGGAGATGGAGACTGAGAGGTCCAGGAAGGTGAGGGATGTGCTGGAGATGGCCCAGGTGAACTGAAGGTTGGCGTTGAAGGTGTTGGTGAAGTGGATGAACTGTTCAAGCTCCTCTGGGGAGCAAGAGGCGGCGCCGATACAGTCATCAATGTACCGGAGGAAGAGGTGGGGTTTGGGGCCTGTGTAGGTGCGGAAGAGGGACTGTTCCACGTAACCTACAAAGAGGCAGGCATAGCTGGGGCCCATGCGGGTGCCCATGGCCACCCCCTTAGTCTGTAGGAAGTGGGAGGAGTCAAAAGAGAAGTTGTTGAGTGTGAGGACGAGTTCAGCTAGGCAGATGAGAGTGTCGGTGGAGGGGGACTGGTCGGGCCTGCGGGACAGGAAGAAGCGGAGGGCCTTGAGGCCATCTCCATGCGGAATGCAGGTGTACAGGGACTGGACGTCCATGGTGAATATGAGTTGTTGGGGCCAGGGAATGGGAAGTCCTGGAGGAGGTGGAGGGCGTGGGTGGTGTCACGGACGTAGGTGGGGAGTTCCTGGACCAAAGGGGAGAAAATGGAGTCCAGATAGGTGGAGATGAGTTCGGTGGGGCAGGAGCAGGCTGAGACGATGGGTCGACCAGGGCAGGCAGGTTTGTGGATTTTGGGAAGGAGATAGAAACGGGCCGTGCGGGGTTGGGGAACAATGAGGTTGGAGGCTGTGGGTGGGAGGTCCCCTGAGGTGATGAGGTCGTGAATGGTATTGGAGATGATGGTTTGGTGCTCGGGTGTGGGGTCATGATCGAGGGGCCCTTCCCCTGCAACCGCAGGAAATGCTACACTTGCCCCCACACCTCCTCCCTCACCCCTATCCCAGGCCCCAAGATGACAGTCCACATTAAGCAGAGGTTCACCTGCACATCTGCCAATGTGGTATACTGCATCCACTGTACTCGGTGCGGCTTCCTCTACATTGGGGAAACCAAGCGGAGGCTTGGGGACCGCTTTGCAGAACACCTCCGCTCAGTTCGCAACAAACAACTGCACCTCCCAGTCGCAAACCATTTCCACTCCCCCTCCCATTCTCTAGATGACATGTCCATCATGGGCCTCCTGCACTGCCACAATGATACCACCCGAAGGTTGCAGGAACAGCAACTCATATTCCGCCTGGGAACCCTGCAGCCATATGGTATCAATGTGGACTTCACCAGTTTCAAAATCTCCCCTTCCCCTACTGCATCCCTAAACCAGCCCAGTTCGTCCCCTCCCCCTACTGCACCACACAACCAGCCCAGCTCTTCCCCCCACCCACTGCATCCCAAAACCAGTCCAACCTGTCTCTGCCTCCCTAACCGGTTCTTCCTCTCACCCATCCCTTCCTCCCACCCCAAGCCGCACCCCCATCTACCTACTAACCTCATCCCACCTCCTTGACCTGTCCGTCTTCCCTGGACTGACCTATCCCCTCCCTACCTTCCCACCTATACTCTCTCCACCTATCTTCTTCACTCTCCATCTTCGGTCCGCCTCCCCCTCTCTCCCTATTTATTCCAGTTCCCTCTCCCCATCCCCCTCTCTGATGAAGGGTCTAGGCCCAAAACGTCAGCTTTTGTGCTCCTGAGATGCTGCTTGGCCTGCTGTGTTCATCCAGCCTCACATTTTGTTATCTTGGAATTCTCCAGCATCTGCAGTTCCCATTATATCTGAAAAATCCTGTCAAATGTAGCTTCTACTATAAAAGACTAACAGAATAAGCTGTAAGATGGTGCATTTTGGTAATAGCATTAAGAAGGCTGCTTGAACGGCACAAGGATCAGGTTCAGGAGCAAAGGCCTTCCTAAATGTAGATTACTAAATCACTATAAGTAGTCATGCAAGTTAAGACTGTAAACATCACAAACATATCACCATGCATGATATCTGGAAAGTAACATCCAAGAGGAAACATTTGTTAGATTAATATAGAATATTTACCACGTCTCGTGGAGATATTCTTGTGGGGATGCTCCTGGTGGGGAAAAACAGTCAGTGTTCATCCAGTTAAAATTAGTGAGCTTTTGGAGACACATCTCAACCTTGGACTGATACTACAATGCCACACACCACACAGTCAAAGATTTACAAGGTACAGCACTGCTTTTGGATTAGCAGGGAATCTTCACAAGTGCCTGTTTCTGTGCTATCAGATGTGGTGCAGAAAGCATATTAGTGACAGGGCACAAAGCAAAACAGTGGTGACATGGAAGATGTCATTGTAAAAGACCACATATCTTTTTGGAACTTTAAGCTGAAATGGAATTTGGACTGCTATAATGAAAAATCCAGGAGAGTGTTGCAAGTTGAAAGTTGGGTGTTGCACTTGGTATTACATAGTTCAATATTGCTTTCTGAGGCATTAAAAGGGATGATTTGAGACTAGCAATACTGAAACTGGCAGCACTGAGACTCTCCCACGTTAAGGAAATTTTGGTTGACAATGAAATTTTGATTGGTTGAGCTCAAGAGTATTAAAAACTGTAAGTGTCAGGGCAGAAGGGAACAGCATCCAGAAGGTGAAAATAGAAATCCATCTTGCCCATTTTTTCTTAAGACATAGGAGCAGAAATAGGCCATTCAGCTTGTTGAATCTGCTCTGTCATTCAGTGGGATCAAGGTTGACCTGATAATTCTCGAATACATTTTCTCCGTTTTCCCCATAACCCTTGTTGCCCATAACCCTTACTGATTAAAAATCTGTCTGTCTCAGCACTGGAAGACTTAATGACCCTGCCTCAATAGCCCTCTGCAGTAAAAAATCTAACAGATTCCCCACCCTCTGGGAGAAGAAATTCCTCTTCATTTCTTTGGACCTTGATTCTCCCACAGGGGTAAAGAACTTTTCCACATCTACCCTTCAAGTCCGTTAAGAATCTTGTTTCATTCTTCAAAGCTCTAATGACTACCAGCCTAACCTACCCAAACTCTCTTCATAAGAGAATTTCTCCATGCCCAATGAGTCTGTCTAGCTGTCTGTCTCAATTTGTAGGAAAAAAGATGCACAAAGAAAGGAATTCTAGTCCATTCAACCTGATCAGCCATCAAATTGAAAAATGATCATCACCACACTGCAGACAGTATGTCATCATTGCAAAAATCAGAAGGACTGTGTAAAAATAACTTTGTATATTGTGATCTGGACTTTTGATCTTTGGAATTTTGTTACCCTGTCTATATTCTCTTCCACCCATCGTGTATGTGTTAAGCCATTTCTCTTTTGTCTGTCTTAATCTTAATTGAATGTGTATATTTTGGGGACTTTTAAAGGGCTCTAGCTTAAGTAGCATAGTCATAGATTAGAAATCCCTTTTTCTATGTTTTTGTTGAAGTTGTATGATAAATAGTTACTTTCTGTTAATAACAAAACCTGGTGTGAATGGTTGCTTCCTGATCAGCAATCAGGCAAATTGGAATTTTGTATATTTATATGTTTTGTTGCAACTTGTGGAACAATCAGGCATCATTATTAGCATCAGAGATAATGGGAACTGCAGATGCTGGAGAATGAAGGGTCTAGGCCCGAAACGTCAGCTTTTGTGCTCCTGAGATGCTGCTTGGCCTGCTGTGTTCATCCAGCCTCACATTTTATTATCTTGGGCTCTGATGAAGGGTCTAGGCCCGAAACGTCAGCTTTTGTGCTCCTGAGATGCTGCTTGGCCTGCTGTGTTCATCCAGCCTCACATTTTATTATCATTATTAGCACATAGTTTCCCAGTTAAACTCTAACATTATAACAGCTTCTGTCACTTCTGTCAGCCTTAGAAGGAATATAACTGTACAAACAGCAAAATTCAAGAGACAGAAACAAAGAACAGGAGAGAGCTTAGTTTTTACACAAAAGATTTATGACACCTAAGGGAAACTGAGTATCAAAAGGTGAATTAATTCAGATTTGCATTGCTGCCAGTCTTAATTAAAGAGACATTATTCGATTATTTTACTAGTGAAGGAGGACTTAATGCTCTCAAAGGCTGTACGGTTGGCAAGACAGACAGAGGTGAGAAGACAAAACCATGATTTTACTCATGATAGCAACTAGAGTTTGTGAGTAAAACATCAGAGGCAGTGCAGTTTGTGGGGCGTCACAGTGGAAGCACACCTACTCAGAGCCCATTAAAATGTGGACAAAATATATTAGTATACTTGCTGGAGTAGGAAAAGGCTGTATCAACCCATAGATTGGCACTCTACATGTTTTGTTATGTTTGTTAAAGAAGAAAGGGCATTTTAAAACTGTTTGCAGCAAAACAAGTCAAACTCGAAACCAAACAGAAAACCAGCAGAAGACATGTAGAATTCAAGAAATTGATGCTAAAAATAATCAAGTTATATTCCTGAGAGAAATTACAGAATCTAATGGTGATTAATGGTTTTCTAAGAATTATGATAAGTGGACATGAAACAAACTTCAATTTAGATTCTGTGGCAGGAGTCTAAGTTCTTTCAGACTCAAGTAGCTAATACAATTCTTCCTTTAGTCATCCACCAATCAGCTTGATAGAGCAGGAGCCATTCAATTCAAAGTCAAAGAATAGTTTACTGTGACATTTTAGTACAACAGAAGAAAAAAAATCACAGAAACCGCGCACATCACTCAAACCTAGAGTGTTCACTTCAAAACCAGAAAGCATTCACTGATCTGCAGCTCAGCTATAAAGCAGGCAAATTGGAAAACCCAAGCCCAAAAGGATTCAAGTTAGAATTCCCAAAATTATGTGGAGG
Source organism: Stegostoma tigrinum (assembly GCF_030684315.1). Lineage (NCBI taxonomy): Eukaryota > Metazoa > Chordata > Chondrichthyes > Orectolobiformes > Stegostomatidae > Stegostoma > Stegostoma tigrinum. Next base: position 22,219,974 of record NC_081371.1, on the reverse strand, counting down.
CCTTGGAAAGCTGAGCACAGTTTTTCATATCGCAATGAGATTCAGTTGCCAAACTGGAGTACTTATTCAACCTAAAGAAGGTTCTACACTAATTTTTAAAGAAGATGAAACAGAAAGAAAGACAACATTCTACATTAGAGAGTAACCTCACCAGTGCCATTATCTAAGATAAAGGCCAGCTTAATTTAAAAGGTGGAATTTATTCTGCTGTGATGTAGAAGCACACATCATTTTAACTGCATCTCTGTCTTGTAACTACAGAATCCTAAATCAACAATGCACAGACAAAACCCTAATTAGGGTCATAGAGCCATACGGCGTGGAAATAGATCCTTTGGCCCAACTTGCCCATTCCAATCAGGTTTCCTAACCTGGACTGGTCCCATTTGCCTATTTTGGCCCATATCCTTCTAAAATTTTTCTATTCTTGAGCTTGTCCAAAATATCTTGTATGTGTTATAATTGTACTTGCTTCTACAACCTTCTCTGGCAGCTCATTCCATAAATGCACCACCTTCTGTATGAAGTAGCTATCCCTTGGGATCTTTCCCCTCTCACCTTAAACCTGTGCTGTCTAGTTTTGGATTCCCCTACACTGTGGAAACAACCTTGGCTATTCACCTTACCTATGCCTTCCATGATTTTACAAACTTCTGTAAGATCACCCTTCAGCCTCGAGAGTTCAGGGAAGAAAAGGTCCCAGCCTCTCTTTGTAAATCTTTTGTGCACCATTTCCAGTTTAATAACACCCTTCCTGCAGTGGGGTAACCAGAATTGTATGGTTTCTGTAGTCCAGATGGGCCTTATCAATGTCTGGTACAGCCATAATATGACATTCCAACTTAAGACTCTGACTGATGAAGCCAAGCATGAGAATGCCTTCCATATGACCCTATTTACCTGTATCACCAATTTCAAGGAGCTGTGTACTTGCAACTCTAAATCTTTCTGTTGTACAACACTCCCTCAGGCCTAACTGCTCACATTTATCTAAATTCAACTCCATCTGCGATTCCTTGGGCCACTGACCGAGTTGATCAAGGTCCCATTATACTCTTAGATAATTTTCTTTACTGTCTACTATACCACCAATTTTGGCATCACCGCAAACTTATTAACCATGCCTCCTATATTTTCATCCAAATCTTTTGTATAAATGATGAACAGCAGTGGACTCAGAGATAACAAGGTGTCGAGCTGGGTGAACACAGGAGGCCAAGCAGCATCAGAGGAGAAGGAAAGCTAACATTTCAGGTCGAGACCCTTCTTCAGAAATGGGGGAGGGGAAGGGGGTTCTGAAATAAATAGGGAGAAAGGGGGAGGTAGATAGAAGATGGATAAAGGAGAAGGTAGGTGGAGAGGAGACAGACAGGTCAAAGAGGCAGGGTTGGAGCCAATAAAGGTGAATGTAGGTGGGGAGTTAGGGAGGGGATAGGCCAGTCCAGGGAGGGTGGACAAGTCAAGAAGGTGGGATGAGGTTAGTGGGTAGGAGATGGAGATGGGGCTTGAGGTGGGAGGAATGGCTAGGGAGGCGGGGATGAGCTGGGCTGCTTTTGGGATGCGGTTGGGGGAGGGGAGATTTTGAAGCTTGTGAAGTCCATATTGATACCCTTGGGCTGCAGTGTTCCCAAGTGAAGTATGAGATGCTATTACTGCAGCTTCCAAGTGGCATCATTGTGGCAATGCAGGATGCCCAGCAGTGGACTCAGCACAGATCCTTGCGGCACACCATTGGTCACAGGCCTCCAATCCGAACAACAATCCTGTGCCATCACCCTCTATTTCCTACCATCGATCCAATTTTGTATGCAGTTGGCTAGCTGTCCCTGGAGTCTATATAATCAAACCATACTAACCAGTCTATCATGTTGAACTTTGTGGAAACCATGCTAAAGTCAATGTAGACAACATCTACTGTCTGCCTTCATCTATTTTCTTTGTCATCTCTTCAAAAAACTCAATCAAGTTTGTGAGATGTAATTTCCAATGCACAAGCCATGCTGACTACCCCGAATCAATCCTTGCCTTTCCAAATACATTAGACCCTGTCTTGCAGAATCTCCTCCAACAACTTACTGACCACTGACATCAGGGTCACCGGTTTGTAGTTCCCTGGCTTTTCCTTGCAGACTTTCTGAAATAATGGCAGAACATTAGCCACCCTGTCGTCTTCTGGCACCTCAGCCATAGCTATTGATAATATAAATATCTCAGCCAGGGGGCTTGCAATTCCTTCCCTACTTTCTCACAATGTCCTGGGATACCCTTAATCAGGTTCCAGGAATTAGTGCATTTTAAGATCTCCAGCATCTCCTCTTCTGTTACATAGAACATTACAGCACAGTACAGGCCCTTCGGCCCTCGATGTTGTGCTGACCTGTCATACCGATCTCAAGCCCATCTAACCTATACTATTCCATGTACGTCCATATGCTTATCCAGTGACGACTTAAATGTACCTAAAGTTGGCGAATCTACTACCATTGCAGGCAAAGCGTTCCATTCCCTTACTACTCTCTGAGTAAAGAAACTACCTCTGACATCTGTCCTATATCTTTCCCCCCTCAATTTAAAGCTATGGCCCCTCATGCTCGCCGTCAACATCCTAGGAAAAAGGCTCTCCCTATCCACCCTATCTAACCCTCTGATTATTTTATATGTTTCAATTAAGTCACCTCTCAACCTTCTTCTCTCTAATGAAAACAGCCTCAAGTCCCTCAGCCTTTCCTCATAAGACCTTCCCTCCATACTAGGCAACATCCTAGTAAATCTCCTCTGCACCCTTTCCAAAGCTTCCACATCCTTCTTATAATGCAGTGACCAGAACTGTACACAATACTCCAAGTGCGGCCGCACCAGAGTTTTGTACAGCTTCACCATAACCTCTTCGTTCTGGAACATGATCCCTCTATTAATAAAAGCTAAAACACTGTACGCCTTCTTAACATCCCTGTCAACCTGGGTGGCAACTTTCAAGGATCTGTGTACATGGACACCGAGATCTCTCTGCTCATCTACGCTACTAAGAATCTTACCATTAGCCCTGTACTTTGCCTTCTGGTTACTCCTACCAAAGTGCATCACCTCACACTTGTCTGCATTAAACTCCATTTGCCACCTCTCAGCCCAGGTCTGCAGCTTATCTATGTCTCTCTGCAACCTACAGCATCCTTTGTCACTATCCACAACTCCACCGACCTTAGTGTCGTCTGCAAATTTATTAACCCATCCTTCTACGCCCTCATCCAGGTCATTTATAAAAATGACAAACAGCAGTGGACCCATCACCGACCCTTGCGGTACACCACTAGTAACTGGTCTCCAGGATGAACATTTCCCATCAACTACCACCCTCTGTCTTCTTTCAGCAAGCCAATTTCCGATCCAAACTGCTATATCTCCCACAATTCCATTCCTCCGCATTTTGTACAATAGCCTACTGTGGGGAACCTTATCGAACGCCTTGCTGAAATCCATATACACCACATCAACCGGTTTAGTCTCATCTACCTGTTTGGTCACCTTCTCAAAGAACTCAATAAGGTTTGTGAGGCACATAGAATGTTTTCTAGACATCACAAGTTATTTCTCTGTGTTCCCTAACTTCCATATCTTTCTGTTTATGCTATTTTGTAGAAAATGTAAATATTCTCATTAATGAAAGCTAAGACGGCGAGAGAGTGAGACAAGTAACAGTGGCATAGAGGGCTCAGTTTGACTTCTAAAAATGGGTGCTTAGGTTGTATGAGAAATTAAAAAAACAAACCTGAACTTACCTTTCTCAAAGTCCCAGATGTCAGTTTTAATAAAGACAAGATGAATGGTGGGCTACAAATCCACCCATAGAAGGGAGGCAAGTCAGGGGAAGCTCTTGATGAGGCTACTTGCATTGTATTTTTGATGAATGCTGGCTGGGTTTCCCTGGCCTGAGAGAACAGAAAAGTTCAAGGTAATTAGCAAGAGTAAACTTGGTTTTGCCAAAGGAAAATCCTGTTTAATTAATATTTAATGTATTTTAGGAAGTCTGTCAAGGTACTATATTTAGATTTACCAAAAGCATTTGAGAAGGTACCTTCAAAAGGTTATTGAGAAAAAAAAATGAAAGCTCATGGTATAGCATGACAGCATGGCCAGAAATTTGTATCAGCGATAATGGGAACTGATGAAGGGTCTAGGCCCGAAACATCAGCTTTTGTGCTCCTGAGATGCTGCTTGGCCTGCTGTGTTCATCCAGCTTCACACTTTATTATCTTGGCCAGAAATTTGGTTGGCTGACAGAAAATAGGGCAGGAATTTTTCAATATTTGAATGATATGAACAATGACAAAGTTGGGAAGTCTAGTGAGAATGAAAAAAAAAATAGATTCTTGATGTTCAGAAGAAAAAAGTCTAATTTCTCTTCCAGAGAGCACTGGCAAGGTTAGAATCTTGTTAGTAAGTGACAAAGACCTAGTTCCATGCATTTGCAGAGATAGGAGGAACTGCAGATGCTGGAGAATCTGAGATAACACGGTGTAGAGCTGTATGAACACAGCAGGCCAAGCAGCAGCAGAGGAGCAGGAAAGCTGACATTTCGGGCCTAGACCCTTCTTTAGAAATTTCTGAAGAAGAGTCTAGGCCTGAAACATCAGCTTTCCTGCTCCTCTGATGCTGCTTGGCCTGCCCTGTACATCCAGCTCTTCACCTTGTTATCTCCATACATTTGCACCTCATTATTAGCTAATTTTGTCTCAGTTATATGTAGGTTGTTAATAACCTGGATTCCAATGAGAAACTAGAATGGTTCCAGTTCCTGATTCGAAAACCAGTAGATACCTGATAGCTGCAGATCATTGGCATCTTCTCCTGGTCTCCATGTTGTCCACAACATCTTGAACAAGTTCCTTGGCAGAGACCACCTGCACCTTCCTTCCACAAAAGTTTGCATCAATAAAACATCAACCTCACCATATCAGCATGACACATCTTAGATTAACTCAGAATGTACTTTAGCCCTTCAGTATTGCACTTTGGAGCTCACTGACACCTTACATTACAATGCTGCTGCCTGGTTGCTTTGCAAGCAGGGACATATGTCCATCTCATGCATCAGAACATCTTGCATTTCAGGCCTCTTACCTTGTCCCCTTAGCAGCCACTCATCTTGTACTTCCTTGGATGCTCATAGTATCTCTGTCTTTTCTTGCTTTTTGTGCATTGCTACTTCATTCAAAACATAGTTTTTATAATCCTGTTTTGACTTGCCTTTTAGTGTGGATAAAAAGCCAAGCACTCATCATAATTGCCAGCAATGAACTGTCAAGCAGTGGACATGTCAATGTACAGCAGTGTGCTCCATCAATGTTATATGTACACAACGTCCCAACAGTTTATGCAGCAAATACACTGTTTGTTGTTCAACCAAATGGTCATGATTGAAAGTCTAGTCGATTAAGGTTGGGTGTGGGGTTGCAGGTGGTGGTTTGGAATTGTCAGTCAGTGGGGAGCAGCCACAGTCAATCAAGGGCGTGACCTGATCTCGGTTCAGGGGCTTAGCTATGTTCAGTTGGATACTTAGAATGAATAGGTCTGGGAGTCCATGTTCATCCAGTGCAGAGATGGGCAATGTTCTGCAGGTTAAATCCAACTAGTCTGGTGATCATGGTATCTCAATCGAGGCACTGTATCGACATCAATAAGGGGGCTGGGCTATTCTTAATAAAAACCAGAAAAACTGCGGATGCTGTAAATCAGGAACAAAAACAAAGTTGCTGGAAAAGCTCAGCAGGTCTGGCAGCATCTGTGGAGGACAAAACAGAGTTAATGTTTCGGGTCTGGTGACCCTTCCTGAGAAGTTCTGAGGAAAGGTCACTGGATCTGAAACGTTAACTCTGTTTTCTCCTCCACAGATGCTGCCAGACCTGCTGAGCTTTTCCAGCAACTTTGTTTTTGTTGCTGTTGTGGGCTATTCTTAGTTGAGGCTGCCTTCACAAGTTAATCTGGGATTGGATCAGGGTGAATCTTTAGGGAGTAAACATCAAATGAGGTTATCAGGGGATAATAATAGTTAACAAAAGTAGGGTTGGGTGAGAACATGGGGAGGTTTAAAGCTGATTGACAGGGATTGCAATGTAGTACAGAACATGGAGGTTTGGTGGCCACATAGAATGCCAGGCAAGCCCTAAGTCTGAATCTTGCAAGTGTAATCTGGAAAGCCTTGCATCTTCAAATTAATCTTAACTGTGCAATAGTTGCAACAAGTTGGCTTTCAGTAAGACCAGATTGGGCAGAGTACATTTGGCTAGTCTATGGGAGCAGAGTCCACTTGGGGATGATGTGATGGCCTTCAAGGCACTATTGCATTAAACTGGCACTCTCTTGGGTTCGGGATGATGTGCACCTGCCATTCCAATAAACTGCAGCTCCTGCATTGATCAACAGTGTATATTACAGATCCTGGCACAAGCAATCCTGACTATATAATTGATTTTACAAACAAATACTAGTAATCCCTCTGAAGCACAAGTAACTACTAGCAACCTTTAACATATCAACTGTGGCACTCAATTCCTGAGCATATCGCAGAGGTCTCATAGATTGAACAAGGGCATGATGCTGCTTTCCTGTCTCAGAGAACTATAATCAGTGGTAACATGGGCTCTAATATGAAATGCTTCCATACTTGACTGATTTCACAGAAAGTGGGGAAGGTGATAGTAATCCTACCACATTTAACTTAGCAAAATGATCTGTGTGACATGCTGCATATATCTGAATATGCTTTAATGTGTCAGAAGTCTATGTAGAGGCATCACATGGCTTTCCTTGTCAGAATCCTTCATGCCCCATTATATTGAGACCGAGAGTAAACTCTCATGATTGCTGATAAGTCACATTATTAGGATTAATTGTGCCCATTGTGAATAGACCCAGAAACAGCAGATGTTATAGCTATCATTGCATTGTAAAGAAGGTGTAAAGAAATTGAGGCACAAATGCATCAGCAAACCAGAACTAGCAGCAACTACCAATGTCTACCAAAAATCCTGCATGTGGAGAGGTTGTAGCAGAAGGTGCCCTCAAGGTGGAATGGAAAGAGATTGCCTGGAGTGCCAATGCAGCAACCAGTGTAGCTAGCATCTCCCTTCTCGGACATCTGTGCTGGGTATCCTGTAAGGTACCATGATGCCTATGTCCTTCATAATAAGATTCCTGCTTTCGTCCAAGTGTTATAGATAGACCCCAGCTGACGTTCCCCAAGTTAAGATTCCTACTGAGATTACAAGGTGTGGAGCTGGATCAACACAGCAGGCCAGGCAGCATCAGAGGAGCAGGAAAGCTGAAGTTTCAGGTCTGGACTTGTTTTCAGAAATGGGAGAGGAGAAGGGGGCACTGAAATAAATATAGAGATGGGGAGGCAATGATAGCAGGTGGATAGAGGAGCAGATAGGTGGAGAGAAGATGGAGGTGTCAAGGAGGCGGAGGTGAAGCCAGTACAGGTGAGTGTAGGTAGGGAGTTGGGATGGGTGTTGGTCAGTGAGGAGGGAGGGGTGGGTAGGTGGGAGAAAAGAAGGACAGGTCAAGGAGGCAGGGATGAGGGGGGCTGGTTTTGGGATGAGATCTTGGGTGGGGAGATTTTGAAGCTTGTAAAGTCCACATTGAAATCTTTGGGCTGGAGGGTTCCCAGGCAGAATATGAGGGGCTGTTCCTCCAGCCTTTGGGTGGCATCATTGTGGCACTGGAGGAGGCCCATGTTGTCCAAGAAGTGGGAGGGGGAGTTGAAGTGGTTCACGACTGAGAGGTGTTGTTGTTTGCCACAAACCGACTGTAGGTGCTCCACAAAGCAATCTCCAGGCCTCCACTTGGTTTCCCTGATGTAGAGGAAGCCACATTTGACACAGTGGATACCACATTAGCAGATGTGCAGGTGAGCATCTGTTTAATTTGGAAGGTTTTCTTGGGGCCCAAGACCAGCCGCTCTCGTTCCCGCCTCCTTGACCTGTCCGTCTTTTCTCCCACCTATCTGCTCTTCCCACCTCACTGACCAACCCTCACCCCACTTCCTACCTATATTCTCCTGTACTGGCTTCATCCCTGCCTCCTTGACCTGTCCATCTTCTCTCCAACGATCTGCTCCTCTATCCATCTTCTATCATCGTCTCCCTCTCTGTCTATTTTTTTCAGAGCCTCTTTCCCCTCCCCCATTTCTGAAGAAGGATCCAGACCCGAAATGTCAGCTTTCCTGCTCTCTGATGCTGCCTGGCCTGCTGTGTTCATCCAGGTTCACACCTTGTTATCTCAGACTCCAGCATCGGCAGTTCCTACTATCCCTAAGGTTCCAACTGGATGCCCTAAATCCTTCAGCTGTGGCTGTGGAGAGATGAAATAGTTCCCCTTCTTTGTCCACCTGACCCTCAGTTGGTTGAAACATGGTTAATTTAAAAAGTCACCCGAGTAGATCCTTTCAGTAGATCCTTTCTCCTGGATCAAATTAATTTATGTTCTAAAAAGAACCATTGTAACTGGGCTTTAGTCAATAAAAGAGTAAGTTTTTTTAAAATTACTAAATGTGAAAATTAATAACAATACATATACACTTAGGAGTAGGATGTGAGTCCAAAAATAGGTCAGAGTTAAAAGATACACAGATCAGTCTCACTGGGAGTTTCATGATGTATAGATAATAAAACAGTGTATTTTGGGATTCTTGGCTTTTGCAGATTAGTTGAAATCCTTTCTCCTGTTTCCTTATGATGGCGATTGGCAGCACTCCAAAAAATAGAGATCATTTTGTCCTGTTTCTTTCTGACTTGCTTGCTGACTAGTTGACTTCTAGTACCCAGAGCACATCAGAAATGTTATCTACAATTGAGGGGTGTTTAGATGGTGATCCCTCAATTGTGACCTTTGCAGCACACAAATACTCAAACCCAAACTAGTAGACACCAACCTCAGTTTACTAGCTTGTCTTCCATTACCACATCCTCTATCACTAATGAACACAGACAAGGATTACAGTCAAGTTTTAAATTCATTTTTACATACTCCTGGAAGGGGTCCTGTCTGTCTACCTCTTTCATTCTATCTGTCTTCCTCTCTCTCATCCTACAAGTGCAACATTCCATGAGTACTTTGCCAGACAACATTGAATTTGCATACTTTTGTCTGTAACAGTCTTTTTTTAAAAGCACATAATTTGGAATAAAAATAATTTAAGAATGCCCATTGTACCTTGAAGTTTTGATCTGTCACCAAGGCATAAGGGCTGGATGTCTTATATATACAGTTGCTGGGAGCCATTGGCTACAGTTTCCAACTATGACTAATGTCTCCATTACACAACACCCCTGACTGCGGCTGAGTGTGGATACAAAGTAATCCAATCTTCCAGCAGGACCTTTTTGGAGCAGACAATAGGCCTCCTCAAGATGAGGTTCCAATGCTTGCATCAGTCTGAGGGGGGCATTGCCCTCTCCAGAAAAAGTGCGCTGCATAATCTTAACATGCCGTGCTCTGAAAAACTGGAGCAGGTAAAGAGCTGATCTGATGGATGCTGAAGAGCTGGGAGAGCGGCACAGTGTTCTGAGGACAGAGATGAAGGCATTGAATGAGAGGAATATCACCTTTCCCGTACCACAGCAGTTCAGTATTGGCACAACAAACCAGACATCTATCATGAGACATGAATTGGTTGGAAATACCATTCATTGACTGTGGATTTATTACTGCTCCAATTTGCAAGCAGCCCTTATTTGGTCCCAAAAATAAATACAGATTTTTAAAAATTTGTTCTTTCCTCTCTTTTCCTATTGTTTAATAACAATTAATGTAACCAACTGTTTCAAAGCTTCACAGCATCTAATGCTGTCACAACGCGTTGTGTTACAATGGGTATTAGGAAAAGGGTAACTCGCCTTCAGACAAGGTTCTCACAATGTATAATGCTGAACAAGGATAGCTTCTGTTACCTGATTCTTGATCCTAGAGGAAAAATGATAGTCAATCAGACAGCTGATTTAGAGTGCAAATATATTTGCATATGTAATATTCTATCTGCAATCTGTCTGAGGAAGGTTTTCTTTCTCCTTGCTTTCTCATCATATCATGGAGCAGTCCCAGGGTCTGCAGCTGGGGTTGAGAGAGCTTCCCTATAATGGATCTTATTAACTTTGAAGATTTGAGCAGGTGATCCTATGATATTCATGGCTAGAGAGCCCAGATGTACACAGAGTGTCCCACCCAGATCCTCAATCTCCTTGGCAGTAACTTCCACAGGACTGATGGGTGTAGACAAGCTACAGGTGAAAGTTTGGTGCACTTCTGGAGTTTCCTGACAGGGCATTCTGTTGTGGCCAGTGTATGCCTCCTTCTGTGTCTTGGTGTCTCCATGAGAGGAAGAGAACTAAGATCAAGGTCCCTCATCCCACTCATTTTGCCATTGATGTTGAGCATCAATGGCGAAGGCATTGGATTACAAATCTATATGTCTTTTCAATAGATACTGACTGTTCTGATGACCCTCTTTCTCAAAAGTTACTGCCAACCTGTCCATGGAGACAACTAGGTGCATGAATGTTGGGGCCAGTACATTCCTGATAATGTTGATGGACACCTCCAACTTCAATCCAGTTTGCTAAATGTCTTGTATAAATTGGCCATTAATAATTGTGCATACAGGCAAATGTCATGGGGTCATCTGATTGGAACTGAGCAGATGCCTGGTCTGTGGAAGCCTGATGAATGCCCGTAATCTAGGATGGAAACTTGTACTCACCAGAATGTGCTCCCAAGTCCAGTATACCTGATGTATCTATTGGGGTGAAAGTATCTGGGCTGGGGGATGATATAGAATACAACTTTGACAGTGGATCCTCTGTGGGGTCTGAGGCTTCTTCCTCAGAGGTGGGGATGAATTGATATCTGGAGGCACTAATCTCTTTCAGATGGAGAACGTGTGGGTGTTGCTGGTGCCTACAGAAGACAAAAGGTAATGAGTTCTGCAATAGCGAAAGAAGATTGTGCAGTTTAAGAATCCATTCACAGCAGTGTTAAGGGGGAGTTGGTTGCTGGGATTCGGAGTTCTTGTCATCACCACGAGTGTCATGATCCTGTACCACTAGAGCAAGAATTCTTTTGTTACATGGAATGAGGTGACAAATGCTCTTTCAGCCCTGTCATGAACCATCCTGTCCTGCATTATGAGAATTGGAAGGACTGGGGAACAAAAAAGTGGTCAGATGTTATTAGTGGTAGTGGTGCAGGAAAGGCAGTGAGGTGTCCTGAATGGATGAATAGGAAGCACAGAAGACTAGAAGGCTTGGTAGTTTGTGTGGATGGGGCTGGTGAGAGCAAATAAATGAAGATGCTGTATTCAGTAGTGGGCATGGTAGACCGTGAGACTTGGTGGGATGTGGGTACAGTAGCACAGAGACAGTGAGTGAATTTGAGGTTGCAGAGGGTATATGGTGGCACTTTCCCTCATAAAGCGCAGAAGGTAATGAACCTTTTAAAGGCATTGCTTCATTTTCCTCCAGATTGTGGACACTGCAGTGACTTCCATGGCTATCTTGGACCATCATGTGCTACAGTCTCCTTTGTCAATGCAGTGGAAGAAGAATGGCCCTCCTCTCCACAGCACCATCCACTAGGGCATCCAGGGCCCTGTTAGTGAAGTTTTCATAGAATCATTGAATCCTGTAAGTGTGGAAGCAAGCCATTCAGCCCATCATGTTTTCTGTATTCATTAATATTTTGAAGGCATCACAGGCTAGGCAGCATTTATTGCCCATACCTTAGCACCCAGAGGGCAGTTCAAAGTCAGCCACATTGTTGTGAGTCTAGACCAGGTAAGGATGGCAGTTTCCTTCCGGAAAGGACATTAGTGAACCAGATGGGTTTTTCCAACAATTGACAATAGATTCATAGTAATCATTAGGTTGTTACCTCCAGATATTTTATTGAATTCAAATTCCACCATCTGCCATGGCAGGATTCGAACCCAGGTCCCCATAACGTTATCTAGGTCACTGGATTAACAGTCCAGCAATAATACCCCTAGGCCATTGCCTCCCCTATGTCCAACCAACCCTCCAAAGAGCATCCCACCACCTCCCCCACCCTATGCATGTAAACCTGCCTTTCCCATGGCAAATCCAACTAGCCTACACATCCCTCAACTCTGGGCAATTTAGCATGGCCAATCCACTAAACTGCATATTTTTGCACTGTGGGAGGAAACTGGAGCACTTGGAGGAAACCCACGCAGACATGAGGAGAATGTATAAACTCCACACAGAACTTTCCTCTCAAACATATCCTTTTGAAGTTTTACGGAAACATAAGAACAACCCTGGTGTGCAGCAATTTGAAACAATGTGCAGCTGTGTTTGAAACAGCGTGCCTGCACTGAAAAGTCCCAGCATCGGTGACTGTACACCACTGCTGAGCACAAGATTGCACAAGTGCAACACCCTGGAATTAAAACGCACAGGTAATGAGATGATCTAAGGAGAATTGCATGAGAAAAGTTACCAGGGATCACAAAAAAACCCTCCCTGAAACTTCCTGAAATTGACAGCTAAAATATGGAAAGATTCAGTCAAGATAGAATTCTTAAAAATGCCTTTTTCTGATTGCGAGAGTGTGGCAGTCGAGTCTCAATGACTCAGTTGAGGGGAATGAATGCTTGACAACTAAATTTGCAAATGAGACAACACTAGGAAGGAAGGTATGTTGTGAAGAAGACTTAGAAAGTTGCAAAAGATATAGATGGATTGAATGATTCGACAAAAACAGCTGGAAAATTGAGTATAATGTGGGAAAAGCTGAAATTATTCACTTTGGCTGGGAGATAAAAAGCAATTACTTAAATGGAGAGTGATTGACAAAATTCTAAGATGTAGAGGGATCTAACTGCTCTCGTCCCTGAGTCACAAAACTTTAGTATGTAGATGCAGCACATGGGCAAGAAGGCTAATGGAATTGCTATCCTTTCATTACTTTAGGAATGAAACATAAAAATAAGGATATTACATTTCGGTTATCTCGGGCATCGGTGAGACCACATCTTGAATGCTGTGTGCAGTTTTGGTCTCCTTATTTAACAATGGATGTAAATGCATTGGAGTTCAGAGGATGTTAAATACATTGATGCCCGGATTGATCAGGTTGTCTTATAAAGATGAGTTAGATAGGCTGGCTTGTTTGCACAGGAGTTTAGAAGAGTGAGGGAATGACTTGATTGGAGTGAATAAGATCCTGAATGGTCATGACAAGGTGGACGTGGAAAGGCTGTTTCTTCTTGCGGATCTGCCCAGATGAAGAGGGCATTGTTTTTTTAAAAAAAAGTGTCAGCCTTTTAAAAACAGATGAGACAATTTTTTTTTACTTTGATTATATGACTCTGGAGATTGCTGCCTCAGAAGGTGGTGGAGACAGAATCATTGAATACTTTTAATGCAACAGTTAATAGATTGTTGTTAATTGTGAAATTGTGGTTTATCGTAATTAGATTGGAATGTTGCATTCAGCGCACAAAAAAGATCATCTGTGATTTTATTCAATGGTGGAATAGGCTTGATGGGCCGTATGGTCTCGTTCTGTTCCTATTTTGCATGTCTTTTATCAAATGCAATTCATTGTTGCAGAGATCCTTTAGAACATTGCAAATGCTCTGAGTCATATGTTTTCACTCATCATCGCCATTGTTAGTGCATCCACCCATCTGGCAATTTCCATCAAAAACTCAATAGAATTATAAACTTCAAAAATGAATTTTGGTTGTATTAAAACCTAGGTTTGCACCTGATGATTTTGTCAGACATTAATTCACATCTGCAATGATTCTGGAAACTTATTGCAGATGGTGTCAAACTCCAGGATGATATCTAAATTCAGTCAAATCCAGTAGCCTGCTTCAGTTTTAGCAAAGGTAAGATAATGTCCCATTATCAGGCAAACTCAGCATTTATCCATTCCGTAGAAAACAAAGGATTACCACCAAGAAGAGGAGCCAATGTTTTCAGAAATACCATGGCAACTTTTCTTATTGCGCTCTTTAACTGCCAGGAAAAACAGTGTCATACACCTGCAGTATCATTGCAATGGTGCTCCTATATTGCTAGTACTTCAGGATCAGCAGGATTTTGACCCAATGATTGTGAAAAGAAATGATGATCAAGTCAAAATGTTATGCGACTTGCATGTGAATATATTACTTTTGGTGCTTCTCCAGCTTTTCATGCTATAGGCTGTGGGGTTGTAGATTCTACCATAGTTTACTATGAATTTCCAATAGCGAGTGCCTACTGTAATGGAATGGGAAAGTAATAAACTAAATTTTCACGCTTCTTCCCAGTATTGTCAACTGTTAGATATTAATGTCTGACTGACATTTGGTACATCCATGTTGCTGTGTATTTCCTTTGTTTAAAATAGAGAGCCATGATAATCAAATCTTTCCATTTGGGTTTAGATTTTATTGTCATGTAATATTCAAGTGTAGGAATGCTGTGAAAAGTGCATAATGTTGCCATACATGGTGCTTAGGTACAAAGTAGTAAAAGAAAAAATGTTTAAAAAATTAAGCATTACTTTCATAGCATGAGTTGAAAAATAAAGAAATGAAGTAATAGTTAGCATTAAAGTCCTTCCTAATTTAAATTAGAAAAGTAAAGAAATAAAGTTAAAAGTTCACAGTCTTCGAGTCCTCTACTTAGTTCACTATCCAAAAGTCCTCAACAGCCTGTTTGTGGCGTCGCTGCCAGGGGACCTTCCTCACCACTCGCTGTTCCTGTGTTGAACTGCAATGCCATTGCTGCTGCTAAAGCTGCCTCCTCACCAGTCTCCTACAGCTGCCTCCAGAACACGCCCAGGCAGGATCTATTTGCATGCCAATATACTGCCGCAATGTGCCAAGAGACTCAGTGAGACACCACCATGCTGGGTTTCAAGGCCACCATGGTCTGCCAAGAGCTGCCGAGGCAACACCAACCTTGGCCAAGAGACCAGCATATGCTGCTGAGAGACCACCATAAGCTCAGCTCAGCCAAGAGGACATCTTTCTGGGTCCACATTGAGGTTGGGAGTGAAGAAAAGAAACATCGAGAGAAGAAAAGAGAAAGGAACCGACAGTGTCTGGCTGAAGCATACTACTCCGCCAATGCCATTTTGGACATCTTTGTCATTTCCAGTTTTCAAAGAATAATGGATTCTGATGTAATTCAGTCTCCAAAACAGCTGTGAACAGTTTGTAGAAATGACATTTGACACAATGAATCACTGTAAGTTACATTATTCCTGATAAAGTTTATTTACCATATAGTTCAGAACAATGGAGCTGCAACATGAAATCTACTAGTGAACTGGAAATGGACATTTTAATTGGTAATAATATTTATAATGCCTAATTGTGTGACACATTTGTTATTTCAAGAGAGCCAATTTCTAAATAGAGGCTTAGGATATGTAAGTGATTGCTGCCTTATGGTTCACTCCAATTTGTTACAGTTGTTGATTTCTTTTTCTGTCCAGAAGTACAAAGATGTAGAACCCTTCATAAGGATTGAAGAAGTGGATGGAGTGGAATTGGTAATGCAGTTTGGAGAGAAGATGAAAGAGATGTTACGAAGAAAAGTTGAGGCAGTGAAGGTATAAACTAATTTGCTCCACCTGCACATAATTTCTATCCCAGCGATTGCTTTCTATCAGTGTGGGATTTTCAAATTTTGCATGATTCAATAGAAAAAGCAGACAACGTAACAACAAGTTCTGACATAATTGTACCCATGTTTAAAATTTCCACTGTAGAATTTGAACACATAATCTAGTCTGATGTTTCAAAGAATTAATGTTCAATTGTCGAAATTGCTGTCTCCAGCATGAGATGTTAAAGAGTGGTTAATTTGGGCATTAAAATTCACATGAAATTACTCAAAGAGCTGAAATTTCCTCCAGTTTTGTTTCACAACATCAAATCCCCAGCCAGAATTTCACTGAGTAACAATGGGGTCTACATTTCAAAACAATTGCATTTGCTTTAATTTATTTTTGGTATGGTCTGGAATACCTCCGTACATCTCTTTGCCTCTCTACTTTTCTTCCTTCAAAACTGTCTTTAAAATTGTCTACTTTGACTAAGATTTTGACCTAAACTGTCCTTGTATGGTTAATCATTTTTTTTGTTTAGTGATAAAATGTATCCTCATGTGAAGTTCTGAAGCACTAGTTTAAAGATACAGGTTATTATTTCTGAATAAAATTGCTGAGTTCTGTAACAACGGAATTTTATTTCTCTTTTTTCAATTTTCTTCACTTTTGTTAGAGTAAATTGTTGTAATTATTTTAAACTGAGGAGTCTAAGTTGCCCAAAACAAAACAAAGATGGCGGATGGTTAGCTCACATTACTAAATTAGTCAAACTATCATTATTGTGGAGCATTATTGAGGGAGCAGATTAACTATTCAAAGCCATTGTAGTGGATATGTTGCCAGAGAGAATGTTCACGTTGTAAGGTTACAATGAAGATTATTGCATACTAAAGCTCTGAAGTAATAGTGAGGCTTAAAGGTGCATAAAGGAAACACTTAGGGTGGGGTCAGTTTCATAGCCTCATTAAGGAATGGACTGTCTGATGTGAATCATTTGTCTTTGTTGCAAAAACCATTTTAGTGTTAACATCCAGGCACGTAAAATAGTGAAAGTATTCACTATATTGTTGTTGGTTTAGCATTAACTTTGGTTTAATGCCTTGACTATCAAATTATCTTGAACACCCTCCACCCTTCCCATATTGAGGTTAGAGTGGCCATGACTTGTCTTGATTTCCCCATCCCCTTCAAAATCTCACAACCGCCTCTGATAACCTGCCAGGATGCACCGTATCATCTACCGATGCCCCATCACTGTAACAATTTTCTCAGCCAGTAAAAAACAAGCAGGTCAGTCCTGAGACTTGAGCTTCCAGCAGCCTTGAAAACATCTTGGATTGCCTTTAAAACTTCCCAGATTATGTATGAATCACACTCAATCTGACAGATATGGTCTATCACTTAGACAAAGTTTGTAGGATAACTCCGACTGACTGCATCCCATTTCCTGATGTGAATTAACTGATCAAGGCAAGAACTGATTTTGCCTGATTTCATGTATTGACCATGGCTTAGTCCCCAGACTGCAAAAGTGCAGGTGCTTTGACTTGTGCTGGACCAACAGACTAAAGGACCATAACAAACTCCTCCAACCTGAAATGGCCTGAAATGACTGTGGCAGTGCCTCCAAACTGACTATGGTCTGTCCTTACCTCACATTTCCACTTTACCTTTCACCTATTGACATACTCTTCGTGTACATACAGTGCATTTGCCGTAGAAGCTGATGACACATGACACAGCTGTGCACTGCCATGTTACACCCTTTTTCACATTTACTCTTCTGTGTTTCCTATAGACAAACAGTACCTAATTTTCCTCTTTTGCAAAACTTGTCACTTCAACCACAGCCTTTTCGGCTGCCCTAGAGTGCAACATGTGGGAAACTAGCTCATGCCTAACCCTGCCTGCTAACATGTCACCTGAGAATCTGGTAATGGTGTATTAATGTTGCCCAATTATGTGAAGCAATGGCCCAGGGTGACTTCGTACCTTATCCAGCATGGAGAACCAAATGTAATTGTAGCAGTCCCATTTGAAGCGAAGAGAAGAAATGTGGCTGCAACAGTTGTGTATTCCTCTAGGCTGGCGGCAGAGAATCCAAATTGATAAGTAACAATTATTTATACAGTTGAGATTTTGAGGCATCACTAGAGCAGAGATTAATTGTGAAGGGGTGATTAATTCTGCCAAATAGGGTAATCAATGAGATACCAATACATGTATAGAAACTCTTTGCCATCTGATCATGATAAATGGATCTTACCATCTAATGTGGGAGTACTTTAAAGTGATAGCTAAACTTAAAGACAATAATATGAGTTTTGGACTCTTGTATGACTAAGTAATCACACGTAGTCAGTGTTTTCATGTATCTGTTTGCAGCTTCATGTGCTCTGGCAGTATCTACAGCCTACAATATTGTCCTTGAATTTGACCTTTCCAGTCAGATCTTTCTGTAATTTAGGGTGTCCAAATCTCTAAGAGAATGGATGATAGTCTTCCATTTTCTTGAATTTAAATTTCTCAGTTCTGAATATAGGAACAGGAGTTGACCAAGTCAGTGTCCCAAGGCTGATCCATCATTCAGTGAAATTGTGAACATAGAATATAGAACATTACAGCACAGTACAGGCCCTTCGGCCCTCGATGTTGTGCCGACCTGTCATACCGATCTCAAGCCCATCTAACCTACACTATTCCATGTATGTCCATATGCTTATCTAATGACGACTTAAATGTACCTAAAGTTGGCGAATCTACTACCATTGCAGGCAAAGTGTTCCATTCCCTTACTACTCTCTGAGTAAAGAAACTACCTCTGACATCTGTCCTATATCTTTCACCCCTCAATTTAAAGCTATGCCCCCTCGTGCTCGCCATCACCATCCTAGGAAAAAGGCTCTCCCTATCCACCCTATCTAACCCTCTGATTATTTTATATGTTTCAATTAAGTCGCCTCTCAACCCTCATCTCTCTAATGAAAACAGCCTCAAGTCTCTCAGCGTTTCCTGATAAGACCTTCCCTCCATACCAGGCAACATCCTAGTAAATCTCCTCTGCAACCTTTCCGAAGCTTCCACATTCTTCTTATAATGCGGTGACCAGAACTGTACACAATACTCCAAGTGTGGCCGCACCAGTGTTTTGCACAGCTTCACCATAACCTCTTGGTTTCGGAACTCGATCCCTCTATTAATAAAAGCTAAAACACTGTATGCCTTCTTAACATCCCTGTCAACCTGGGTCGCAACTTTCAAGGATCTGTATACATGGACACCAAGATCTCTCTGCTCATCTACACTACTAAGAATCTTACCATTAGCCCTGTACTTTGCCTTCTGGTTACTCCTACCAAAGTGCATCACCTCACACTTGTCTGCATTAAACTCCATTTGCCACCTCTCAGCCCAGCTCTACAGCTTATCTATGTCTCTCTGCAACCTACAGCATCCTTTGTCACTATCCACAACTCCACCGACCTTAGTGTCGTCTGCAAATTTACTAACCCATCCTTTTACGCCCACATCCAGGTCATTTATAAAAATGACAAACAGCAGTGGACCCAACACCGACCCTTGCGGTACACCACCAGTACCTGGTCTCCAGGATGAACATTTCCCATCAACTACCACCCTCTGTCTTCTTTCAGCAAGCCAATTTCCGACCCAAACTGCTATATCTCCCACAATTCCATTCCTCCGCATTTTGTACAATAGCCTATTGTGGGGAACCTTATCGAATGCCTTGCTGATCTTTGGCTTAACTCCATATCCTTAAAACGTTTTGTTTAACAACAATTTATCTATCTTAGATTTTAAATTATCAACTGATCTAGCACCAACTGCATTTGTGGAAGAGAGTTCCAAAATTCTACTGCAATTTGTGTGCAAAACTGCTTCCTAAAAATGATGCTCATTTTTAATCTATGGTCCCTTAGTTCTAGAATGCCTCACCAATGGAAACAATTTTTTTTTATCTATCCTGTTTTTTCATGTTAATATCTTGAAGACTCCGATTGGATCAGTCCTTAACCGTATAAATTCTGAAGAAAATAGACCTAATTTGTCTAATCTCTTCTCATAACCCCTGAAGCCCAGGTATCATATTAGCCTTGGAGGAAGATTTACAAGAATATCCTTCCTAAGGTGTGGTGCCCAGATCTACGCATTGTACTGCAAGTGGAGTCTAATCATTGTTTTCTATAGATGCAACATATTTTCTGTGTCCTTGTACTCTAGTCTTCTAGATGTAAAAGCCAACATTCTATTAGCAGCCTTGATTATTTTATGCATTAAAATATTCGAGGCTTATCTGTTTCCTGCCTCAAGCTGAAATTCATTTCAGTGAATCAGCTAGATTTCTCAGGTTTCTGGCTGTGTTCTTACTGCCTCTCCTCCTCCCCACTGAATTTTCTATTAATAGTCACAAAGTCATTAACAAGACAATCTGCACAGTCAGTTAGAATTAAAACTAGGTAGCTATTCCTAAAACAATCCCGAACTGAGTGTAGAGGTTTATGCCAGCTACCCATTCTTGCCACATGAGATGACATTTTAGGACTCACTCTTTATTTAAATGTGGCTAGGATGGCAGGAAATGAGTGGAATCCCCTGACATTCCAGCTGGCTCTTAACTTTGGGTTGGAAAGTAATCTTGGGAAGGACTTAGTAAGGACTTACTGTGGACTAGAGTTGTTTTTATAAGACTATAAGAAGCAGACTGCTCTTCTTGGCCCTATAAAAATAAACTTCAAATTTCTCGTTATTTCTCTGGGAGGCCTCCAGTGAACTGTTTAAAGGCCACTATTTAAACTACTGAAATCCTGTGCAAGTGGTTGGTATAGGACTGTTTGCTGTTTCTCTCTCACTGTCACATGATTTACTGAAACTTGTTATCTTACTGTAATGTAATAAACTACTTCATGCTACCCAAGCATATGCCTCTGCTACTGAAGATTTATTTATAGTGAATCCTTCACCTTTAATTGTAGTAAGCCCCATAGACTAGTATTACAAGAAGAGTTGGTAACAACATTTTTATGCAAAGAAACACCTAGCAGAACCAAGTGCTAGTTCCAGGCTTCTCTCACAACATGATGCCAATGATGTGGACTGTTTTCTAAAGTGAAGAGAACACTAGCAATGCAAAGAACCCATAGCAATTCAAAGAGGTGAGAGTTTTATTAAATCTACATAAAATCAATTAAATGTTGACAAATTCAACAACTTTTAAAGAGAACAGATCCCATCTGCTCCTAAAGAAACAATAGTAGCTCAGAGCTTGAGAAGCTTTGGCTGCAGTAAATCTTTCTTTGAGGATTAAATTGCCCAGAAAAAGTTGTTAAAAAATGAACTTGTACGGGCCAGAAAAAGCCTCTCAGAAGCTACATGAAGATAAATTTGAGTTGTGATCTGGAATAAAAATCAACATCGGCTGCAGAAGTATTGTCAATCCCTATGAGGAATGGTGAAAATATTTACTTTTATGGAAACCTTCCGGTCTGTGAAGCTGAAAGCAAGCATCAGTCATTACATTGCCCATGCCCCATCATGATGGCCTGAAGACTCTCCACTTCTTCCTGGAAAAAAGGCGTAAACCATCCCACCAACTCGTTCCTTCCTGTACCTGATCGAGTTCATCCTCACCCTGAACAACATCTGTTTTAACTCCTCTCACTTTTTCCAGGTCAAAGGGATGGCCATGGATACCCACAAGGGCCCCAGTTATGCCTGTCTCCTTGTGGGCTACGTGGTTCATTCCTTGTTCCAGCCCTACTCCAGCCCCACCAACAATTCTTTCTCCAGTATATTGATGATATCGTTTGTGCTGCTTCCCTCTCTCATTGGAATTGGAATGGTTCATCTATTTCACTTCCAATTTCCATGTCAATCCCACCTTCATCTGATCCATCTCTGACTCCTCTTTTCCCCTCGTTAACATCCATATTTCTATTTCCGGGGATAGATTGGCCACCAATATCCACTACAAACCTACTAACTCCTACAGTTACCTTAATTATACATCCTGTCTCCTGCTTCCTGCTAAGATTCCATTCCATTCTCCCAGTTTATCCTTTTCTGTTACATTTGTTCTGATAATGCCAATTTTGATAAGGGGGCAGATGAAATATCCACCTTCTTCCTCAACTGAGGATTCCCCTGCACTGTGGTTGACAGGGCCCTCAGCCAAATCCAACCCATCTCCTGTACTTTGGCCCTCACCTCCATCTTCCCTCCCATAACAGCAACAGCGTCCCCCTCATTTTTACCTACATTTCCTCGAACATCCACATCCAGAGACTCATTAGCCACATTTACCTCCACCTCCAGTGGGATGCCAATACCTGACACAAACTCCCCTCCCCTTTCTGGCAGCCTTCTACAAGGACTGTTCCGCTTGCCCTTCACTCCTAATGTGCCCCACACCCCATGGCACTTTGCCTGCATTCACAGAAATTGTAATACCTGGCCACTTACTTCCTCACTCCTCACTATCCAGCGTTCAAAACTCCTAGGCAGGGCAGTGCTTTACTTGCACTTCACTTAACCTAATTTTTTCATTGCTCACAGTTTTGTTTCCTCTACATTGGGAAAACAAAGCACAGCCTAGGTGACCGCTCTGCAGAACACCTTCACGAAAAAGACCCTGAGCATTCAGTTACTTGCCACTTCAAAGCACCATTGTGTTCTTTGGCTTCTCTGTCTCACGCTTGCTGCAGTGCTGCAGTGAAGCTCAGTGCAAACTGGAAGAACAGCATCTCATTTTCCACTAGGGAACATTGCAGCCTTCTGGACTTAATATTGAGTTCGACAATTTTAGGGCTTGAGCACCTTACCCTTACTTTAGTCACGCTCACGCACCAAGCTTTGTCATTAGTGGTAATGGGAACTGCAGATGCTGGAGAATTCCAAGATAATAAAATGTGAGGCTGGATGAACACAGCAGGCCAAGCAGCATCTCAGGAGCACAAAAGCTGACGTTTCAGGCCTAGAGCCTTTGTCATTACATGGGCTACTACCACCCACCACCCATTGTCAGCCACAAATTCTTCTCATTAGCACCTATTCATTCCCCTAGACTGACACTTCACCAGTCCTTTGTCTGTCCAACTGTTTTTCTCTCTTTCTCTTTGGCCTCCATCTCCATTTATTATTTACCCTCCTCCCTCCCCCTTAACATCTTTTAAATAAAACTATCCTTTTCCTAGCTACCATCAGTTCTAAAGAAAGGTCACTGGACCCGAAATTTAACTCTGATTTCTCACCATTGATACTGAAGAGATTTTCCAGCGATTTCTTTTTGTTTGTAATTATTTAACAGATTATTTAAATAGGCGGTATAATTGGCCCTATTGGTATATAACAGTGGAATGTAAAAGAAAAGTTTATTTTAAGGAAATGTTTTGAAAACAAATTTTTGTTGTACAATCAAAAATATTTAGAACCGTGAAAATGACATAATGCCATTTTTGTTGAGTTATAAAGGGCATGAGTGAGTTGGGGAGGAAGTAAGCATGGCATGAATCATCTGGATTGTGAGAAATATGGGAAACATGCCAAGAAGAAGTGGAAAATTATGCCAATATTCAATCTTAGTTATAGAATGTCAACAGTTTGAAAGCAGGCCATTCAGCCCAACAAGTCCACATCAACTCTCTGAAAAGCATCCCACCCAGACTCACCCCCTACCCTATCACTGTGTTTCCTATGGCTGATCCACCTAACCTACACATCACTGGACACTATGGACAATTTAGCATGGCCAATCCTCCTAGCCTGTACATCTTTGGACTGTGGAGGAAACCAGAGGACCCAGAGGAAACCCATGCAGACATGGGGAGAATGTGCAGACTCTACACAGACAGTCACCCAAGGCTTGAATTGAATTTGTATTTCTGGCACTGTGGGGCAGCAGTGCTAACCACTAAGCCACCATGCCGCAAACTCATGGGTTCACTTCCAGTCTTCAGGTAACTGTCTGTGTGGAGTTTGCATATTCTCCCTGTGTCTGCATGGGTTTCCTCCCATGTTCCAAAGATGTGCTGGCGGATTTGCCATGCTAAATTTTCCATGGTATTCAGGGATGTGTAGATTACGTGGATTTGTTATGGAAACTGCCGGGTTACATCAAAATCTAAATTGGTGAAGAAATAACAATTTACGGAATTTCTTTTTGTTTTCAGTGTTTGAAAATAAATTTTAAAGCTTTATTGAAGATATAGCTATACAATAGATATGTCAAAAAACTTACAAATTTTAAAATTTCAAGGAAATAATTCAAATAAGATTTGAATTTACTCTCCTCCCTCCCCCACCACATTTAGTTATAATTACTGAAAAACATAATACTGTATAAGCTGACCAATTGCAATTTAAAGATTTATGAAGATTTCTTATTATGTTTTTCAGTGATTATAACTAGATTACTATTTCAAAAAAAACCTTAAAGTTGAAAATTCCTTTACAATTGAACCAAAACCACAATTCAGAGTTAAAGAAGACGAGCTGAAGGTACAACAGAATTTAATTTTTAAAAATAAACTTTCATAATTTAAAATGAGCTGATTAATTTAATCAAAGAATTGGAGATATCTATTACAGCTCCTGGTAGATTCAAGGTTACAAGTGCTTTAGACC
The DNA here is from genome assembly GCF_030684315.1 of Stegostoma tigrinum. Lineage (NCBI taxonomy): Eukaryota > Metazoa > Chordata > Chondrichthyes > Orectolobiformes > Stegostomatidae > Stegostoma > Stegostoma tigrinum. Next base: position 22,195,707 of record NC_081371.1, on the reverse strand, counting down.
GAGAATTAAATAGTTCAGCATGGAAAAACAATTTGAGATATAGAATTTCTTCAGGCCTGCAAACCAAATCACAAGCAGATCAAGTTAACACACTGGTTTATTCTTGGACTATTGGTTGACCATTTTATGAATAGGAAAACAGTTAAATGTCTTAAATGTATTTGGCAACTACTTTAAGAACAAATCATATTATGGGAAGAACAAAATTCAATGAAATGTTGGTTTCCAGGAGAACCTGGTGTCAGTTTAATCAGTGATCTTCATATATAACCTGAATCTTGTGAATATATGGCTTTACAACCAGAACTAATCTGATATAGGATTGTCTTTGGGATTTCTGATTTATCTCTCTCAGATCTTTTACAAACAAAGGATGTTTACACACTGGAAAAATTATATAGACTGTGTTAGAAACTTAGATTTGGGAGTCGCCAGAAAAATTTGGCAAACAGAATTAATTTACTTCGGAAGACCATCCAAATGTATCAATATCTTTATGCACAAACACATTAAACAATCACATGACAAACTAGTGCAAAGTGGAGTTACTGTCCAAGATGTAGAGCAAAGAAAAATGCATAAACAAAAGCAATGTCTACTTCCATCAGATGAAACTAACTTTTACAAGATAGTGAGATACTTTCAAAATATGTGCAAAAACCAGAAAAAAAATCCTTAAACAACAGAAAAAAACATGTTGGTTAGATCTTAAAAACTAAATATTTTATAGCAAACACCATTAAAAGCAAAGCTTTTGACAGCCAGAATGCTTTCATTTGAATGTGTCTGCTTAGATAATGACATAACTCCTTTGGAAGAAATACCACAGCTATTTCTAGGGAAGATAGTCAGTCTTGTTTTTGAGAAATGTGCATGCCATCCAAAGCCAGAAGATGTCTCTTCTGGGCATGAAAGCATGTTTGCCCCAAAAATCTTGGAATTTGAGAAGGGATTCAAACACCCAAAAAACTTCTATTATCAGCCAAGATGATGTATGTCAGCAAAAAGAAGACTTTACTGTTCTCAGGTGAATGCTGGCTAAATCCAGAAATAAATACACCCCAATTGAAATCATCCATCTCAATATAAAGCAACTAATTCACATTACCAACAAAGAAGAAACTATCCATTTCACTGGAATGAAATAGCCATTTACTTTTTCCATATCTCTGGAAAAATCTTACAGGTTTAATCTCCTGAAAACTCTGGTAGTATCTGAAACCATTCATGCATTTGCAATGTAGTTGGTCCTGAGAGCATAGCTGTTCAGAGAAGATAGCAATACTGCACACCCAGGGCCACTACCAAGAAATCGAGCAAAAGGATAACATTGATAAAAAAAATCACCTAAATCTATCTCATGATAAAGTCAAAAGAAGAAGATTACTTCTTTTACTATTTCAGTTGTCTTCCATTAAAGGTTTTGAAGACTTAACAATCCTCTAGATAAGATAACAGTCCACACCAACACATGTCTTAAGTAAAAGATATTCAACAAAAGAAAGACTCGCCAACATCACAATAAATAAACATCACAATAAACAACAATAATAGACTATCCTCAAGCAAATGTGTACCTCCTTAAACTATGAAATTCTCTCTTCAAACATCTTTGCTTCATTTTCCTTTCTTATCCCTTAAAATGTTTATTAAAATCTTACTCTTTAAATAAGTTTTGGTCACTTACATTGCTATATTTTTATGACTTAGTGACAAATGTTCTGACAGCAGTTCTCTGAAGTGCCATTGGAACTTTTACTACTTTAATGGTGCTATATAAATCAAAGAAAGTTGTTTCTGTTAAACTTTTATATATGATAGTCTAGACAGTAAGCGTTATAGTGATCTCCTTAATGGTCATTCACGACAGCTGGCTGAATCCTGATCTTTGAGCATGCCCCACGTACCAACTTATCAGCAACAATGAATAGTAATGAAGAGTTCAAACACTTTTTGATCTTTTCCTGTAGAAAAGTGAGGAGAAAACCAATTGTGATGATTTCTTGTTAATCAAAAACCTTTTCTGAAAATTGGTGAAAACTCTGGGATACAAAAATACAATGAATACCTAAATTACTGTGAACCATTTGGCGATGTTGATTTGATACCAAATTCAGATCCCACATTCCAGCCTGCACTTTTATATTGATCTTTCGCATTTATGTAATACTTAACAGAAATGCAGGATATTCTTGCCATTATATTTAAACAAATCATGATTACTTACAAGTGATAATGGGAACTGCAGATGCTGGAGAATCCAAGATAATGAAATGTGAGGCTGGATGAACACAGCAGGCCAAGCAGCATCTCAGGAGCACAAAAGCTGACGTTTCGGGCATAGACCCTTCATCAGAGAGCATTTGTAGTTTGATAAATGATAAGAGCAAAACTACAAATGCTCTCTGATGAAGGGTCTAGGCCCAAAACGTCAGCTTTTGTGCCCCTGAGATGCTGCTGGGCCTGCTGTGTTCATCCAGCCTCACATTTCATTATCCATGATTACTTACAAGTTAGTTGCTGGATCATTCCTTCTTGCTGCTGATATAATTGTGCATGTTTTTTGCACTTTCCAACACTCAGCTGAAGTTTAAATATTCTAAATAGTCTGGCTGATATGTAAGTATTTTATTATGGATTTGAAGTCTAATGATGAAACTTATTTCTTCCAGTCATGGGTGATATGGCTTCCACTCAAGTTGAATGTATTGTATATAATATTGTAGCTTAAAAATAAGAGGAGCTGAGTGGTCTGCTCCTACTCTTGTTTCATATGTTCATACATACCTAGCTGAAATGAATTATTTAGTGAATTTTGAGCAAAGAAATTGCGACAAACTTGCTGTTTTAGTCTGTTGTGTCACTCAATACCCTACTGATTGTGATAGTGTCTTGTCACTACTTGTATCATATCTTTACCAAAAGTTAACGGTAGCCACTGATCCCAGCATTTCTTCTTATTATTTCTTTTTATTAACTCAGTCAAAACTATTTATTCCTGATTAAGCCAATTCTTAATCTGGTTCAACACTTCTTAAGTTAATTGTTACTTTAATTTGGTTAAAATTAGGCCTTTAAATGATAAGAGCAAAACTACAAATGCTGTAAATCAATCATTGTCTCTGGAGAGAGCATGTTATCTTAGTGCTTGAGCACCTGATTGCCTCCACACTTTCTATTTTCATTTTGTGTTCTCATTCTCATACGGAGCTGATTAGCATAGATACAAAATAAAGACAACAATGAACTTTTTGTTTCCATGCAGAGATTGGTTGATGCTGCTGAAGAAGCTGATTTATATCACAAGTATGATATGAATTTTGAGGTGAGTGTACTGATCAAGCACCAGAGCTAAAAGGGTATTTTAAAATTGTGTTAAAAGCAGTACTCCAGCATTAAGGTTCTCAACCCAAAATGTTAACTTTCCTACTCCTCTGATGCTGCCTGACCTGCTGTGTTCCTGCAGCTCCACACTGTATTGTCCCCGACTCCAGCATCTGCAGTTCTTGCTAAATCCAGCCTGAATTTACACTGATAAATTCCATTTATCTTGTTTGCTATTTGGTACTGAGATTTAGCAAAGATTTCTACTCAACTAAGCCCCTAGGTAATACTTGGGTAGATTTGTATAATAGAATCATATAGCTGTTTGCTCATTGAAATTGCTATTCAGTTAGCCCTAAACAAAGATTATTTGCAATGTACTCCCACTGATTTTTATATCGATTTGTTTAGAACCTTTCCTCGTATATGTAAGACCTGCTGAGTACAGTTCATTCCCCTCGTGGCAATGCTCACCTGCTGCCTGCAATGTGCCCCTGGCTCCCTAACATTAACCACATCCCAATTCCTGCGGTGTTCAACCAGCCTCAACAATGTTCAGTAATCCTCCAGACAATGTTCACATGCACCCCTCAACAATGTTCATCTTCTTCTGACAATGCCTACCCCATTTGTAACACAGCTTACCATCCAAGCAGTACTGAACAGCCTGTCTCTCGATAATGGACACTTAACCCTCCAGATAATGCCCATTGCCTTCTGACAATGTTCATCCCCATTTGCTGACAATGTTTACCTTAATTCAGACAATGTCTACCCTCTCTGGACAATGTTCAGTCTTCTTCTGAAAAAGCACATTCCACCCTCCCCACCCCTCCCACATTGCTCACCACCTTTCCTTCCTGACAATGCAGAAGCTATCTTAGTAATGCTCATCCTGCTGTGACAATGTCCATTCCCCTTCAAGAAATGCTCACCACTCCTGTGCAATGCAATGTTTACTACCCTACTATACCCAGCAACTCTGTCTCTGCTCCCAACAGCTCTCACTCTCCTTCCAGCAAAGCTCATCACCCCCTCTCTAAGCACCCTTCCTTGCCTCTGTCAGCTAACATCAGAACAATTAGTATTGTTGGGGTCAGGCAGGAGGAGGAGTGAGAATTGCTCAGGCTGAAATGGGACAGTGAGCCATGAGATCAGCATTGTCTGTTTGTGATGGGTGTGGGGTGTGAAATTGAGCAAAAGGGTCAGTTATGTCAGTGAATAATAGACAAGGGTGATTGTTGCCCAGGTCTGAGGGACATGGCAAACATTGTCAGGGGCTGTTAGGATCTGAGCAGAATGGGGGCTCCTGCGGCCCTTTTTTGAGGAACTGTTAGGAAGGGAGAAGGGTTGAGAATTGCCAGAAATTGAAGGATGATTGTAAAAATTGTCAAAGGTCGGGGTGATCCAGTTTCAGAGGTTAACAGTTTCATCATTTTAAAAACCATGCGAATTAATGAAGTGAAGACAGATCTTAAGAGATATGCTGTCTGTTCATGGTAAAACAGGGTTTATAACTTAGTTGGAATCACAATCATCATTTGGCTTCCTGACTGTGCTCATTACTGGATTCAAACTGGAGCATGGACTGGAAGATGCAAAATTGTCAGGGTAAATGGGTAGATGAATTTATTGTCACATGAAAGCACACCCACTTCCTTACTCTTTTGAAGACTTCGGCCTTTGATTCTACTACCTCCTCCATCAAATGCAGCGCATTCCATGTCAGCTGCTTATAACTGCTTTCTGAGTTCTACCTATGTTGTTGGCGCCTGAATGGACCATGAACACCTGCTCCAAAATGTTCCTTTGCAGCTCAGAGCAGAAGTTTAGAAACCTGGCTCTGGGTAGAGAATGCAGTACTCTGGGCACTCTGTCTCAGCTGCAGAGAATTGTATTAAACTCCCCTAACTATACTGTTTCCTGCTATCACCACATTCCTAAATTCCACCACTTGAGACACTTTCTAAACCATTGTGTCCTCGTCAGTTTGCTCATCCACACTGCAGCTAGACTTTTCACTGATACAAGCTGTAAGAATCTCAAATGTTGGAGATTTAGTTTAGCCCCTATCCCTTTTACCTACTGGGTCCCCATACCCACCTCACCTGCTGTCGTACCTCCTGTGATTGACCACAGACCAAATCAGAAAACGCTTTCCTAAGAGGCTTAACCACTTTCTTGAATAAAGTGTCCTGGTGTATTTCCTACCTCAGGTGTCATATTCTGCAGCTCAACCTTTGGCTCTCAAACCCTGAGCAAAAGATTGTTGAGCCACAGAGACCTATTTTCCTTTGTTCACTCCACTGCCTAGGACTTCCCAAAATATGCCGCTGCAACAGGTCACCTGCCTGCCACTGTTACTGTTTCTTTTTGACATAATTAATTGTAATTTAAATTACTAAATCAATGCCTCTTTTCAAAGTTAGCGATATAGGGAAGAACCTCAAATCTTGGGAACAAGACAACTGAAGGCTTCTCTTAGATGTAGATGTACAAATCATACACAAGAACTGGTGATACAACAACGTGTTTCTTTATTTGAAAAGTAAACTATTTGTAGAGATTGTTCACTGGGAACCAAGTACTGTACATCTGATCTCTATCGCTGCTGCTTCAGACTGAATAACAAGGACAGTGGGGCGGCATGGTGGCTCAGTGGTTAGCAGTGCTGCCTCACTGTGCCAGGGTCCTTGGTTCATTTCCACCCTCGGGTTACTGTCTGCGTGTAGTTTGCATATTCTCCCCGTATCTGTGGGGGTTTCCTCCAGGTGGTCCAGTTTCCTCCCATAGCCCAAGGATGTGCAGGCTAGGTGGACTGGCTGTGCTAAATTGCCCATAGTATTCAGGGATGAGTAGATTGTTGGGAGGGGTCTGAGTGTGATGCTCTGAGAGTTGGTGTGGACTTATTGGGCTGAAGGATATGTGTGCTGGTTGTAGGGATTCTATGATTCTATGAATAACAAGTCATGTGGATGTAGCCATTGGATGTGACACTATTTATTCCCTATCCCTAGTTGCTCTTGAGAAATTGGTGCTGTGCTGCTGCTGTGAATCACTGCAGTCCATTTGGTTACAGGCAGACCGTCAATGACATTAGGGAAAAAGCTCCAGGGTTTTGACCCAGTGAAACTGAAGGAATGGCTATATATTTCCAAGTCAGGCTGGTGAGTGGCTTGGATGGGGACCTGCAGGTGGTGGTGTTCCCATGTATCTGCTGCCTTTGTCTTTCTAGATAGGCTTGGAAGATGCTGTCTGAGGAGCACTGGTGAATTTCTGCAGTGCATCTTGTAGACTATCAGTGATGATGGGAGTGAAGGTTTACGGATTTGGTGCCAGTCAACTAGGCAGCTTTGTCATGGATGATGTCAAGCCCCTTGAATGTTGTTGGAGCTGCATTCATCCAAGCAAATTGGGACCATTCTGTTAAACTTCTGACTTGTGCCTTGCACACGATGGACAGGCTTTTGGGAGTTAGGAGATGAATTACTCACTGCAGGATACCTAGCCTCTGATCTGCTGTTGTAGCCATTGTATTACATGGCTATTTCAGTTGAGTGCCTGATCAATGGTGACCTCCAGGCCATTGTTTGAGGAGTATTCCACAATCATAATGCTATTCAATGTCAAGAGGTGATGCTTAGATTCTTGTTGGACATGATCATTGCCTGGCACCTGTGTGATGAAATGTTATTTGCCAATTTCCAACCTAAACCTAGATATTGTCCAAGGCTTGCTGTGTTTGAATATGGACTGCTTCACCATTTGAGAAGTCATAATGTGCCGAACACTGTGCATTTAAGAGTGAACATCCCCACATCTAATCTTTTATAATGGAAGGAAGGTCATTGATGAAGCAGCTGAAGATGGTTGGGCCGAGGAGACTATCCTCAGAAACTCCTACAAAGAAGTCCTGGAGCTGAGATGACTGACCTCCAACCAGAGCCACAACCAGTAGACTAATACATCATGTCCTGTCAGGAGGTACACATTAATTGATAGTTTTAGGGGTGATCTGTGCCTGTCCATATAAAGTGACCCGTACCTGCTTACACCAAAGCTGCCTGTGTAGAAAAGCACACAATAGCCGATAAGTGTTAAAACAAAATTTAAGTGAAACGCAGTGGTACCTTTGAACAAGACTACTGCAAGGTTGGCAAAGGAGCCTTACTACCAATCATCTGAGACTGTTTTGATAATAGAATACCTAAGAACAGACAAGTATTAATTCCAGCCTCATTAATGAAAGGATGATTGTCTCAGTAAATGAATAATACCAGGTGTGAGCCACAGCTGCAAAGACAACAACTAAAGATATTTTGTAGTAATTAACTTTTTACTTACAGTATTAAGAAATAGGCTTTTGTTAAAGATTATTCAAATAATCATAGAAGTAGTTTTCAGCTGATAACCAGAATCTAATACAAGCAACAGGGGTGGAAGAAGTACTTAAACGCAGAAGTGAAAGTTATTTCGTCTTGCGAAATGCCTTCCCTTATGTCCTGAGCAAGATACACGGTTCACAACCAACTAATCATAAAGTGCTAACATTTGAAGTAGCTGTACAACTTTACATTTTATTATCTAACTGTATAATAGAGAATAACCTCCTAGAAATTAGTTAAAACTAGCTGTTTTTGTATTTTACATGTATAATTAGTACAGTGGGATATATAAGAGGAACAGCAAAATTTTAAAGAAGAAAGCACCTGTAATATAATGAATAGAATTTACATCTTCCTTAGAAATAAGAAGCCTGAAACAGATTCGTAGGTGTTTAGCCAGTAGCTTTGCAATGCAAATGAATAGGATGCTTAGCAAGATCTTAAAACCTAGAGATTACAATGTCTGGTAAGTGCCATAAGACCATGGGAACCTGGGGCTGTCTGTAGGAATGCCCATCACTGATTAGGCCTCCCACAGAATTGGGTGTATGGGTTAACAGGAAAGGACAGTGACTACGTTGTGTTTGATTATTGTAGCAGAAAATTTATAAAATGCTGTATATTCCCTGCAAAAAATCAGAACGTGTCATTGATCTCTCTTCTAATCTGAGCCAAAGATTAAGGAAATAATTGAGTTCTCATGTTGAGGCCAGATTCAGGGACGATCCTTTGGCCTTCTCCCTGTAATAACTGGTTTTTGCTTGAATGAATATCTTCCACTTGCAAGGTGTGTGTGTGTGTGTGTGTGTGTGTGTGTGTGTGTGTGTGTGTGTGTGTGTGTGTGTGTGTGTGTGTGTGTGTGTGTGTGTGTGTGTGTGTGTGTGTGTGTGTGATTGTGTGTGTTCGGGGTAAGGGGGGTGGTGTTTGTGGGGGGCATGGGGGCTGAGTGGTATAGGCTCCAACAACAGTAGTTTATCATGCAATCCTTAAACATGCAAGCACAGTTTATTACAAAGGGACAGCCACTGGCTATGGAACACTTATAATTGGGAATACATAAGAAGCTACAAATAGGTAAGATAGCGGAATTAGGGAAGGATAAAGCTGAGGATTGTTTTGAAAATAAGGATGAGAATTTTAATATCAAGGGCTCTCTTGACAAGGAGCCAATATAGCTCAGCAAGAATTGTGCCAATAGACAGATTGACAATAGACAAGACAAGAAGCACAATTTTGGATGACTTCAAGTTTATGGAAGGTAGAATGTGGTAGACCAGCCAGAAGTACATTAGAATGATAGATTCTACAGAGAATAAAAGTGTTTGAAGTTTCGGCAGCAGATGAATTGAGGCCAGGGTTGAAATTGAGCAATGTTGTGGAGCTGAAAATGAGCAGTCCAGATGATGGCATGAATATGAGCTCATCTCTGAATCAAATGTGAGACAAAGGTTGTGAACAGAGATAATGGGAACTGCAGATGCTGGAGAATTCCAAGATAATAAAATGTGAGGCTGGATGAACACAGCAGGCCAAGCAGCACAGACTGGTTTAATTTCAGACTATTCCCAGGATAAAGACCGTAAGATATAAAAGCAATGTTAGTCATTTAGCCCGTCAAATCTGCTCTGTTTTTTGATGAAGTCTTGGCTGATCTGATAAAACACAACTCCACTTTCCAGCTTTTTTGCATAACCCTTGATTCCCTTATTGATCAAAAATCTCCCTGTCTTGGCCTTGAAATGCTTATTGACTCGGCCTTCGTAACCCTCTGTGGTAAACAATTTCACAGATTCATGAACACCAGTGGAAAGCAAAGAAGGTTGCCTCAGAGTACAATGGCATCTTGATCAGATGGACCAATGGACCAAGGAGTGGCAGATGGAGTTTAATTTAGATAAATGTGAGGTGCTGCGTTCTGGAAAGGCAAATCAGGGCAGGACATATACACTCAACAGCAAAGTACAGGTGAGTGTTGCTGAACAAAGAGTCCTTGGAGTGCAGGTTCATAGTTCCTTGAAAGAGGAGTTGCAGATAGATAGGATAGTGGAGAAGTTTGGTATGCTTGCCTTTATTGATCAGTACATTGAGAATAGGAATTGGGAGGTCATGTTGAAGCTGTACAGGACATTGGTTAGGCCACTTTTGGAATACTGCATTCAATTCTGGTCTCTCTGTTGTAGGAAGGATGTTGTGAAACTTGAAAGAGTTCAGAAAAGATTTACAATGATGTTGCTAGGGTTGGAGGGTTTCAGCTACAGCAAGAGGTTGAATAGGCTGGGGCTGTTTTCCCTGGAACATCAGAGGTTGAGGGACGACCTTAGAGATTTATAAATCATGAGGGACATGGATAGGGCAAATAGATAAGGTCTTTTCCCTGGGGTGAGAGAGTCCAAAACTAGAGTGCATAGGCCAATTACTGTTGGGTTAGGCACCTGTGTGATACTTAATTTTATGTATCTTCCAGGAAAAAGGTGTTGAGGGACTCTTACCAACTCTTAGCAAACAGGAAAAACCCTTCCACCTCAGTTTAAATTCAATCTTTCAGCTTTGAAGACCTTCAAGAATCTTGTGTCCTATGACATTTTTTCACTTCTGTCACTGACTGCATACCCTATCTTTGGTTTGTCAAAACTCTGCATATCATGGGGATATTATTGCTCATATACAAAAATGAAATGTTTTATCAATTGCACAGGTGAGTTACATACAAGCCAAATTTCAATGTATAATCTACAGTGAATCGATTGAGATACTCCATGTTCCCTCAGAACATTGAGTTGATAAGGAGAAAGATTATCCAAACTCTTGCTTCTGATCAAGATCCAGCAACTAGAATTATTGAATGGGTTCCAAATGTAGCTGTTTCCGGCTGAATGGTGAAACAACGGCAACACATTATCCACTGGTTTGCATTAACAATAATTTCTTCTACTTCCTGCAGTTTGATTATTATAATTCTGTGCTGATCAATGAGAGAGATAAAAATGGGAATTATGTGGAGCTTGGAAATGAGTTTATTTTGGAAGTAAATGAACATTTCAACAATTTGCCTGTGAACACCTCACTCAGTAACATACAAGTCCCAACTAATGTGTATAATAAAGGTAAGGTAAACAAGTTTGTTCCTTAGCATGTTACTTGCCATTTCTAATTTCAGGTGTTAATGAATTTGTCGTTTTCTTTTTATCATTTACTGTCTTCCCGGCTCTCCTGCCCTCCTGATGCTGGCAACTATCCCATGTTTGCCATCTTTCCTCTTCCTCTCCCAATGCCAGAATCTACTTGAAAAATGCTATTGGCATTTCAGCCAATACAAAGTGGAAAGAATGCAAGGTAGAATAGCCTTTAGATGCCCTGTTTTCTGAAGTTAATGTTGAGACTGAAGGCCCATTTTCACAAGAAGCTTGGACCTTCAGCATCCAACTCACTTTCTAAGAGCCTAATCTGAGACTGTAAATGGGCCAAACCCAATTTCTACCTTGATTCTAACATGAAATCAGCATAATAATTAAAACTTCAAAATATGTTCAAGCTGTCGGTAATCCATTCGTCAATTTCAATTTTATTATTTTAAGTAAAACTCCGTGCAGTTTAATTATCTTTCCTCCCAAAAACCATCTGAGCAACATCAAGATTTTTCACAAATGTATATTTCATAAATGTATTACTGTCATCTAGTGACAGGACATCTGCACTACATCAGTTCTTATCTTCATGATGCAACAACCTTTCTGAAATGGATGAGTGGAATGTTTTCTCAGCAGTCTAGCTGAAATGACCAAATATAGTGATAGTGTGAACTGATACTGCTTCTTGGTTATCATGAGGTTTTAAGTACCCAAGGTGGTCTCTGTCAGAAAACATTTATTGATTTGCTTTGAATTTCTGGACTGGTTACCGTGATTCAAATTCATTCACTGTTTGTGAAACATCTGGATATCAAAATCCAATCCACTGACTAGTCAAATATTTGACACAAAGTTTAAATGAACCAAATTTCTCACTGGAGATAAGATATATGTTGAATAAATTGTGTAACCAACACATAAGAGCAATAATTTCTGATACAAGGAATCATCAGTACTTAAGTAGAAACATTAGCCGAATATACACATTCTGTATACTTTGGAAATTAATGATAAGTTTCTGTATAATATGTGTATTGTCCATACTCCAAATTTTATAGGGCTCGATCCTTTATTTTTAAATGAGCAAAGTGATTCCACAATTAATACATTTAAAGCACAATTTATTAAAATGGTACAGATTAGATGGAAAATGTCACTGATCTGATTAACATTCCTGTACCACTGGCGTAATTTCAGCAATTCTCATGAGTTATAAGATGGAGTTTTGAATAGAGTGAAGGCTAACTGAAATCCGTCACACTTCGTTTAAGGAACAAACATCTTTACTTTGCATAGCTCCAGTAACAGTAGCATCTTATGTCACAGGATAGTCATAAAAAATCCAATCTGAACGATTTAGTAATGCCATGTGATAAAGTGCACATCTCTTACCACTTACCCTTTCCACAGATCCTGATATTTTGAATGGAGCGTACTGGTCAGAAGCATTAAACACAATCTTTTCTGACAACTTTGGTCAAGATCCAACTCTCACCTGGCAATATTTTGGAAGTTCCACGGGATTCTTTAGACTTTATCCAGGTACACACATCAAAATTCAACAGAGAACCGATATTAACATTTTTGAATGAATTACTTTGTAAACAAAGGAATGGAGAATTTGGGTTTATATGCAATGACCCTCATTTCACATCTTACAAATTATATATGTGTTGGTATTTAACAACTCTGGAATCCAGAAAGATTTAATGGTAGAAATCTCAGAAGATGCCAGAGAGATTGCTGGTGACAGTTTTGAATCTCTAGGTGTGAATCATAGAGAATGGTATTATGTTAAAGCACAGAGTGAGGGGCCATTTGATCATTGTATATATGGTGGCACTCTGCAATAAAGATTCAGCTAGATATTCTCTCCTAACTTTGCCCCGTAGCATTCCATTTTGTTTCTTTTACTTAGTTAATCAATTTAATTTTGATAATGACAGATTAATTGATACCTAAAAACGATTAGATGGTCAGGCAGAAGACAGCCTGATGATGACAGACTGTTATGAGTCTATACTGACAGCCTCCAGCTCAAATACTAACCCTGCATAATTTACAGGATGCACAGAGATGGCATCTACAAGTGTTGAGATGTGGGAAATGAATAACCTGCAACCATGTCAAGGGGAAAGGCACAGGTCAGAGCTGGACAGCAAGTTCTGTTTTGGGGGGAATTCAGATAAGGAAGCTGATGGGACAAGAAATGGAAGAAAACTGATGGGTATGTTCAAAAATTGTTAATGAGTTGGAAGCCTGTCGTCAACGTTAAGGAACAATTGTTTGGGACCAACTTGATCTAAATCCATTCTTTCCAAAATACAGCATGGAAAGATACTCTTCTGTCTAACCAGTCCACGCCCAACATAATTCCAAACTAAACTAGTCCCTCCTGCCTGCTTCTGGCCCACATCTCTCCAAATCTTCCGTATCCACGTACTTATTCAAATATCTTTTAAATGTTGAGGTTGCGCCCACATCCTCTACTTCCTCAGGAGGTTCATTCCACATGCAAGTGACCCTCTGTAAAAAAAAATTGTCCCTCATGTCTTTTTTAAATTTCTCTCCTCTCACCTTAAAAATGTGCCCTCTAGTTTTGAAATCCCCCATTCTGCTATTAACCCTATCTATACCCTTTATGATTTTATAAACTTCTATAAGATCACCTCTCTTTGTCCTATGCTCGAATGAACAACAAATCCCAGCCTTTGTTTATAACTCAAACCTCTGTACCTGGCAACATCCTGGTAAATATCTTCTGAACCCTGTCCAGATAAATAATCTCCTTCCATAACTGGGTGACCAGAACTAGACATAGCATTCCAGAAGAGGTCTCACCAATGTCCTGTACAACCTCAAATGACATCCCAACTCCCATACTCAAAGGACTGTGCAATGAAGGCAGGCATGCTAAATGCCTTTTACACCACCCTGTCTATAACTTAAAAGAATAATGTATCTCAACCCCTAGTTCACTCTGCTCTATCACACTACCCAAGTTGCTACCATTAATTGCCTATGTTCCAACCTGTTTGTTGTACTAAAATGCAATACCTCGCATTTATCCAGATTGAACTCCATCTACCATTTTTTAGCCCATTGACCCATTTGATCAGGAACCCTTTGTAATCTGAGAAAACCTACCTCACTGTCTACTATGCCACCAATTTTGGTGTTGTCTGCAAACTTACCAACCATGCCTTCTATATTCTCATCTAAATCACTCATTTAAATGCCAGACAAAAGAGAATCCGGAACCAGCCCCTATGGTGGTGACAGGCCTTCAGTCTGAAAAGCAACCCTCCACCTCCACTCTGTCTCCTGCCATTAAGCCAATTATGTATCCAATGGGCAAGATCACCCTGAATCCCTTGTGACCTAACTTTATTGATTAGTCTACTGTGCATTGTCGAACACTTAACTTAAGTCCAAGTAAACAGCATCTACTGATCTGCCCTCAATCGTTTTGGTAATTTCCTCAATAAACTCAATCAAGTTTGTAAGACATGATTTTCTTGGCACAAAATGATGTTGACTATCCCTAATCAATTTTTTGTTAGCACACTTGTGCATCCAATCATGATGCAGCATTTTATATCTAATATTTCAGCTTCTATAGCAGCTAGAACCTTTACAACAGCTTGAATGTCACAGTGCAAGCTCAGACTGCAGTTAAGAAGGATCAGCAATCTGCAATACCAGTTCACACTGCTCTTATGCAAGCTTAGACTGTGTACCCATTATGGTTACTGATACTTGTGTTGAAAGGAAATTCCAGAGCATCATAACAGTGCAACAGATTAACAGTGACTGATGTCCTACCTTGGATGAGCAATGTTTCCCTAGCGAATGAATCTATTGTAATGGTAACAGCATTTGTGACCTCATGTCTTTCACTGCCCCTGCTCCTCCCTGTGTTTTTAGATACTACTTTTAGCACTCCTCTGCTCTGTATTGGGCACCGCTCCTTCTCTTGCCACCTCCCATAGGCTTCCAATGTATTAAGTATTACATTGTACATGTCCATCAGTCTTCTTCTGTTGCTTGTCCCATCAAAATCCGCATCTGAGTCCCACAAAATATAACTTGCCGTCTAGTTCTGACCTGTACCTATCCCATTGACGTGGTTGCAGGTTACTCATTCCTTACATCTCAACACTTGCAGATCCCACCTCTGTGCCATCTTCTAAATTATGCAGTGTCATAATTTGAGCTGGTGATTGTCAGTATAAACTCGTAACAGTCTGTCAATATCAGGTTGTTTTCTGCCTGACCATCTAATTATTTTTGGTTATCTAAATTTGTCATCAGTGGTGGAATGCAGAGGAAAAGCGAAAGGTGAATGCTTGCATTGTCTATAGCATTTAAGTAGAAAGATATTACGGGAGGAGGAGGAATGGATAGGAAGATATTATCACATTCAATTGATTCAGCCTCCACTGCTGGTCATGGGTGTAGCAATTTCCATTCCGAGATGGCCAGCACCATCTCCTCCAGTGCTCATATGTCGCAGGTATGTTAGTAATTTGTGTTTCTTTTCTGAAATCAGTTTTTAAAAAAATCTGTTTGCAATAAGTGACTGTTTTTCTGTTCAGTACAGAAACCCAATGAGTGTTGCCATTTTACACGGGTTCATCTGTTAGGTAAAATCGAATCTTTGAATGGTTATGACAATTTTTTTTCACAGTTGTGATAACTCTAGAAGTAGTGTAGCTTGATTTCCAGCAAACTACCTGAGTGAATCATGAAATACTCAAGCTTTGTATTAACAAACAGCTATTTTTATAAATTCTTTATCTCCAAACTTTGTGGCTGAAATGAGAAAGGAGGGAGGCTTGAGAATGAGATGAGGGTGGGAAAGATTATACATCATGCTACTTTGTGATTAAGTCCAATAGCTGATTGATAATCATGTTCTTGCTATATTTTTCAGGTATAAAATGGATGCCAGATGAAAATGGAGTCATATCTTTCGATTGCAGGAACCGAGGCTGGTAAGAAAAGCACTATTCAGTGATTGCTTGATTGGCTTTCAAAGGATAAGCACAATTTAATCTTTCATTCAGATAGCCTGGTTCCCAATCTTAACTGAAAGTAACACTGAATTTAATTTCTCTTGTAACTGGATGAGAAAGAAAAAATCAAGCAGTATTTTTTTTAATCCCTTCTTAGAATGGGGATGGCACTGACAATGAGTTTATTACTATTTATTATTAATCACTGACCCCTAATTACCTTTGAAAAAGGTTTGTGAGCCATCATCTTGATTTATTTCAATTATTTTGGTGTACTTACACCCACGTTGCTGGTAAGTATGGAGTTCCAGGAATTTTATTGAATGAAATCATCCTGAATTAGAAACCATAAGATTTGGAGGGGGGCTTCCAGATTGTGGTGTTCTCAGGCACCTGATTTTCTCAATCTTCTTGCTGATAAAAAAAATCACAGGTTTTGAAAGTAATGTCTAAGATGCCATGTAAAGCTGCTTCAGCACGTCTTCAATGATGCTGGAAATGTAGGCCATACAGCTCAAAGACTGATGGGTTGCATCAAGCAGTGTATTGCTTTAGATGATGTAAATTACTCAACCAAGCTATACTTGCAAAATTCATAACACAGTCCATAACATTAGAAGTGATTCTATGATTTGAAAACATTTGCTAAATAAACCTGTGTGTGAAGAATTATGTTGACAACCATAGTCAACTTGCCTGCTTTAGAATGTAAACAAAGTTTGGTGGTTAATTGTCAGTCAGCATTAACATGACAATGCCTGAACCAATAACTACTGTCTTTTCACGTGGTGTAAACATTATTTTCCCCATTATATTGGTAGATCTAGAGTTGTTCTGATGAGTACAAGAGAAATTGTTTTGACAGCATGTCCTTTTTTTTCCCACAAACATTGTAATTAAGAGTAATGTGGATGTCATCTTGAGCATTCACTGTTAAGAATTTGTATTTGCTCAAGGCATTCTCTGGTTCAGTTATATTAATTGTATCTTTTAAGCTTTCGGTGCATCCTACTTTAATGGAAATCAACTCTGATAGCCCTAAATCCATTTATGATTGCCTAATCCGGGCATGCAATAATTGCATCTCCTGTGATTTAGATTGATCATTTTCCATTACATATGATCACCCAAAAATCATGAAAGAGAGACTGTTTATTCCACTGACATCAGGCCTTTACAAACACAAAGGGGAATTAAGGTTGAACTAGGAAACCAGTTAATTTGCATTGAATTATCCATGTAGCTCACATCTGTTTGAGGAATGCTTTCTGTCTCCATTCAGCTTTTCGACAAACACATCTTTATTTTTCCAGATAGAGGCCACTTGATTGCTTGAGCTCCCATGCTCAGCACTCTCAGTCAGCACCTCCTGTTGAAGCCATTACATTGTGTATGCATTTATCTTCATTATTTCTTTCACACCCAAACAATAAATGTCTGTTATTTTCTCTCAATTTCAGTTTGATTCAAGTCTCTATATCCAACAAAACATGACGTTTGAAGCTGTCTTGTTCTTTGGAAACCATTTCTAATGTCTTTAAATGAATACATTTCAAAGTTAGTCTGAGGTTCCTTGTTACAACCTTTCTTTCTCCTTCATGTTGGATTTCTCATTACTGTTATATCTACCTTCAGTTTTCAGTGATATTTAACCCATCTAACTGATAAACTCAATTTTCATAACAATGGCTGGGATCTTCCCATTTTTGGAATAAGTCCAGAAGCAGGAAACTCATTGCCTATGAAGATGAGAGAGCTTGCATAATTTTCTGTCAGGCAGGCAGCTGATTAGATGTTAATGGACTTTCTGCTGGAATAACACCTGGGGTGAGGAAATCCCAAGAACCCAGCAATGCGATAGTCAAAACTGTGGCTGCTGTTGGGACAAAAGCCCAAAAATCTAGGATGGAGGAGAATAACCTGTAGGCATTGCTAGTGTTGTTTTGCGGGAGGAGGTAATATCTCATAAAGTGGGCTTGTAGTTCAACTTGATGAACTACCATTGGTGTCCAAGTTATAGTGTGTACACAAAGTTGTTCTAGGACTGAACTTCAGCAAAAACCCACACATTCCCATCTGTTTTTACATATTAAGTCACACATCCTATTTCCAATCTGATAAGATTGCAACTGTATTTTAATCAGATGTCACTTATTTCCAGTACATATATCAGGCATTGTTCATGTCTATTCAAAGCTCCCTTATCTTGCTGATTGTATACTCTGGACCAAGTCCTTGTTTCTATCACTCATTCCCTGACCTGTGTCTTTTGCTATTTGCTTGCATTTATTTTACACTATAAACATTTCTAGCTGAATCTATTTTTAACCTTTGCAGCATTAACCTTATTAGCTTTCCACCTTTTGCCCTTAAGCCTTGCCCAAATTGCCAGCATTGTAGTATTGTCCCTTCTCCTCGTGTTCCACTACCTAAAGATTCTCGACAGGCGTTGAGCTGAGGGTTCTAATGGTACTTTGCACCATCTGTATAGTTTGGTGCAGCAACATGGGCTCTTGCCTCATGTGTTTTGGCCCCACATTATCCAAATCCCATAACTACTTGTTGTCTCTTTTGTCTCTTCCTGGTGAACTTAGTGGGCTGAATATAGAACTAATAACAACTGGTGATAATCCAAACAGTGGAGATGATCCTAACCCATGGGTGCATTTGTACTTTCGATTGCCAGTTCCAAAGATTCCCCATCCAAGTGGTGGTATCTGCTTGTTTAATATTTTCAGGCAAATCCTGGCTTGTTGCCGAAGTGTAGAATGGCCCATGTACTCACCGGGTGTCATCTCAAATACCTCTAGGGTGTTCAGGTAGCAATGTGATAATATAGGAAAACTAGCATTGATACTGTCAAGTTTTCCTTAATGTCGTCCTTCACCTGTACTTTAAACTGTTTCTCTCCTGTAGATTTTCACCAGTTCTACCTTCCCCACTGTAGCTGGTGTCTGTGGAAAAGTGGCACATGGCTAGTTCTAGGACAGCATCAATTGTTCCCACTTCCATAAATTTTTGTGACGCATTAACGCAATATCTCTCTGTAGTCAGATATGGAATGAATTGAAACAAAAACAGAAATTGTGGAGAAACTCAGAAGGTCTAGCAGCGTCTGTGGAAGAAAGCAGAGTTAACATTTCGAATCTACTAACTCTTTACCAGAACATTTAGAAGCTGGGAAGGAGTGGTATTATGGTAAAAAGAGGTGGTGTGACGGGAGGGAGGAGGGAGATAATGGAGTGGGTATGTCGCGATTGAGCCAGAAAAAGAAATGTATTTGAATGAGGTTTTAATTGTAATCTGGGAGAAAAGGGAAGCTGAATAAGTGATAATGAAAGCTAAGTGTAGGAGAGAATGAGTAGGCTGGGCTGAAAGCAACACGTCCTGATAAGACCAAGGTGTGAGGAGAGTGAAAAGTGTGGAAGGATGTAATCTGATCCTAAAGTTATTAAATTTGAGATGCTGTTCTTTGAGCTTCCATTGAGCCTTGCTGGAGAACTGCAGTGGGCCTGAGACAAAAATGTTGGTGTGGGAACATAGTGTGTTGATGTTGCAGGCAACTGGAGGCAGAGGTGACAGAGTTTCCAGGTAAACACCTGAGGACCAGGGCCCAGAACAAGCTCAGTTGTAGCAGCAGCAGGAGAGGAGCACCGTGGAGCTTCACTGAATTAAAAGTTAGAGCTCCTGAGGTGATGTCATAGTTCATGAAGTGATATTTGGCAAGAAGATTGGCTGCTTAGGAGCTAGCTTTGGTGACTGAGAGGCAAACACAGTGCAAAGTCCTTTTTTGTGGTTTGTAGCTTATTAGGGATGGTGAGAGAGAGAGAGAGAGAGGAATCTGATTTGGTGAGTGGTAGGTGAGATTGAGCTATCTGTTCCTTGTTTGTGTGTACTTGGGAAAGTTCACAATGGCAAGTGTAATGCCTCTCCTTTAGAGATAGCAAGAACAGCAGATGCTGGAGTCAGAGATATCACAGTGTGGTGCTGGAGGAACATAGCAGTCCAGGCAGCATCAAAGTAGCAGGCAAGTTGACGTTTCAGGTCAGGATGCTTCTTCAGAAATGGGGAGGAGGTAGCAAGCTGAGAAATAAATAGAGAGGAGGGGTGGGGCTGAAGTAGGTAGGTGGGATGGTGATAGGTGAGCTCAGGTATGGAGTGGTGGGGATTGGTCAACTATCACCATCCACTTATCTTCCCCAGCCCCATCCCTCCTCTCTTTATTTCTTTCTCAGCTCCCTTCCCCTTCCCCATTTCTGAAGAAGGGCCCAACCCAAAAAGTCAACTTTCATGCCTCTCCTGTAATGTGTGGGAAATCAGAGTCACTTCCAGTGACCATGGGAACTATGTATGCGGGAAGTGTCTTTAGCTCCAGCTCCTGTTTGACTGTATGAGCTGCATAGGCAGAAAAGTATTGTGTAACAACCAGGAAGATGACAAATGTGGGCAGGCAGTGCAAGAGTCCCTTATAGCCATTCCCCTCTCAAATAGATGTATCATGTTGGATACAAAAACAGAAATGGCTAGAAAAGCTCAGCAATGTGGCATATTATGTGGAGTGAAATCAGTTAATGAGTCGAGTGACTCTCTCGACTCGAAACGTTAACTTTGATTTCTCTTCATAGATGCTGCCAGACCAACTGAGATTTTCCAGCCATTTCTGTTTTTCTTTCTGATTTACTGCATCTGGAGTTCTTTTGTTGGATACTGTTGGGAGAAGGGATGATCTCTCAGGTGGAGAGTGTTGGGGTAGTGGCAACAGCCAATGTGTGGCACAACAGTTGGCTCTACTGGACAGCAGGGAAGGAAAAAGACTGGCAGATCTTTAGTGATAGGGGTCTCAATTGTGAGGGAATCTGACTGGTGGAGGTTCTGTGGTATCAAATGAAACTCTTGAATGACATACAAACAAAGTTGCTGGAAAAGCTCAGCAGGTCTGGCAGCATCTGTGGAGGAGAAAACAGAGTTAACGTTTCACTTCCAGTGACCCTTCCTAAGAACCTTCCTCTTGAATGGCATGTTTCCTCAGTAGTTCTAGGGTCAGGGATTTCTCAGAGCAGTAGTAGAGTATACTGAAGGGGAGGGTGATTAGCCAGCAGTCATAGTACATGTCAATACCAACAGCATGGGTAAAAAAGTAAATGAAGCCCAACAACAGGAGTTTCGTAGCAGATTAAAGAGGAAGACTACTTTTGTTGTAACCTCGAATACTTCCAGTGCCATGTGCTACTGAGTATAAGAATAGGAAGCCAGGTCTGATGAACTTGTGGGTAAAAGAATGATCTAAAAGGGAGGGCTTTGGACTTTTAGATCATTGAGACATGTTCTGAGTGAGGTGAAACATGTAAAGATGAATGGGATGACCTGAACTGGAATGGGTCTAATATTCTTTGGTTTTACTCAAACTACTGTTGTTTTAAATTAATTTGGCAGGGGAATGGGATGCAGACTAGATGTAAAGTCAGGAGCTAGGTCCAATCAGATGTAGAAGGAAAACCAGGGCATGGGCATGATAAGTTACTCAGAAGGCCAAAATGTATCAATTTTAATGCAACAAGCTTGGTTGTAAGGTTGATGAGCTGATAGCATTGATCAGCACGTGGGAATATGATAGTGTTGCAATCTCTGAAACATGGTTGAAGGAAAGATAGGGGCTGGTAGCTCGACATTCAAGGGTATAGAAGTATCAGGCAGGATAGGGGAGATGTGAGAGAGATGGGAGTGATGCATGATTGCAATAATGAAGGAGGGTGTCTGGAAGGGTCTTCAAATGAAATCACCTGGGTAGAATTAAAATAAAAAAAAGGTGATTGCTGGGATTGTACTACAGGCCTTCTAACAATCGGAGGGTGTTAGAGGAGCAGATGTGTGGGCAAATCACAGAAAGGTGGGTGAAACAGGGTTATTGTTGTAGGGGATTTCAACTTTGCTAATATTACCTGGGATTGCCTTAATATGAAAGGATTAGGCAGGGTGAAATTTTTACAGTGCATCTAGGGCTGGAGATGAAGTAGTGCTAGATCTAGCCCTTGGGAATGAAGACTGTAAAGTTGTTCAATTTAGGAGAGTGACCATAATTCTGTAAATTTCAAAGTCATTATGGAAAGGGATAAGGATAGTGTAGAAGTTAAATGTCTACACTGGGGAGGTGCTAATTTCAAATCATCAGACAGGATCTGGCAAACAGACTGGGAATAATTACTCCAGGTAAATTTGCATTTGGAAAGTGGGTGTCTTTTAAAAGTAGTACAATGAAAATTCAGGGCCAGTTGGTTCCTCTAAGAATAAAAGGCAAGGGTAGGAAACCTTGGATGTCATAGACTATCAGGCGAGTTTGATAAAGAAAAAGAAACAAACATATGTTAGGTACAGTGCATTAAGGAGACGCCTTTGAAAAGTATAAAAAGTGTAGGGGTTCTATAACAAGAAATCAAGAGTGCATAGTGGACCCACAAAATATCTTTGGCAGATAGGATTTAGAAAAACTCTAAGGCATTTTAAAGTATTAAGAGGTTTACCAGGGAAAGAGTGGGACCTATTAGAGACCATTGGACAAACTGTGAGTGGAGCAAGAAGATGTGGATGAGGTCTTAAATTTATTTTTCCACCGGTATTCACAAAGGAGAAACACTCATTGCCAGGGATTTTGTTTGAAATAATGATGTTCTAGAACATGTTAAGATTATTAAAGAGAAAATATTTTGTGTTTTAACAGGTATAAACATACATAAATTCCCCATGTATCAATCCAGTCCTGAGGAAAGTTATTACCCAAAACATTGATCTCTCGTTTCCTCCAGATGCTGCCTGGCTTGATGTGTTCTTCCAGCCTCCTATTTGTTTACCATAATCCCCAGGCCTGACAGAACATGTGCTAGGCTGTTACAGGAGGGAAGGGAAGAGATTGCTGGGGCCCTGGCAAATTAGTACATAGGTGTACCTGAAGAGGATATGCATTCTGTCATGGTATTGTTTGTAAATTTTAAGCTTTAATAGCATAAAGACAATTATATTACTCATTTCTTCACCTTCCACTTGTTCAACATAAAGGAAACCATTGTGAATCATGCACAACACAGGTATTTCTCCTATAACATGATGGTAGCATTCTTGTGCGACTTCATGCTATAGAAAATTGCTATAGTGTACAGTAGAAAGTTCGTGTTATCCAAACAGCATCCACTATTCATCAGTTGTGTTATAGCCAATTTGCATTAATGAAACACACATTATGGCAGAAATACCTGTAAATGGTATGCTATAATGCTAAATTGCCTTTGACCCAGTGTACACTATACTTCCATTACACATGAAGAGTTCATTTGTAGATAGTTCCTCATGGGTTATTTGGGGAAGCAGTTAATATCCCCATAATGCATGCCACTACCATGGTGAACATGGTTCAATTATTCCTGTGAACAAATATTCTGGAAAACATAATCAGTCAGTGGCTTGCTTCAGTTGCGACCTGCACCACTTTCCTTTTGATTCCACATAGTCATCAACTATCTCTAATCATTATTGCCTCATAAGGTCATATCCACTTTGGGGAAAATCTTGGTTTCTCATCTGAGATAATAGGAACTGCAGATGCTGGAGAATCTGAGATAACAAGGAGTTTAAGCAACCCCTACACTTTCCATACTTTTCAATACTAAGGGTCTAGGCCCGAAACGCCAGCTTTCCTGCCCCTAAGATGCTGCTTGGCCTGCTGTGTTCATCTAGCTCCACATTTTCTTATATTGGTTTCTCCTCTGTCAGCTTGAACTGTACCTTATCCTTTACTGTGGGTATCTCATCCTGTTCCATTCCTACCTTTACTTCCATGACATGGCTGACTTGCTGATCTCTAATTACTTGTCTCAGTAGGCACAGCTCTTGAACAACACTCTCACAGATGTGACTTCCTTGTTACCAATCCACAATGTTCCCTGGTATTCTCACCTTCCTTCCTGACGTTAGTTTGTGAGGGGTTAATTATTTGTTCTATCTTAAATGCGCATCCTGTAAAATTTCTCCTTCCCCCACCACCCCCCACCCCCACGCTAGACATGTTGCTTTAGGATCAAGCTGATTCCTTCCTGTATCTAGGGATGCATTTCTCTGCACAAATCACAGGCAGGATGGGAACGTCCATTCTCACTTTTCGTACAATATATTTCCTTTAAAATGTACAAAGGATCCGTTATTTGGGGGAACAAATTTCAACACTGCTTTTGCTGTGCCATTTGGAAATTTAACTTTCATGTCTCCTTCACTCATTCAATACTAACTAAGTTCTGTTGGTTCTTAGGCACATTGATTAACTGATTCTAATGATTTTGAGAAGTTAAAAACCTCAAGTTCGAAGGTGATAAATTCCATTAAAGTAGAGTGATATATTTGCCTTTGGTAGGAAATACAGTGAATGAAATTGCAATAAGATAAATCTTTAGTATTTACTAGTACTCTTTAAAATTTAAGCTTGCAATATTGGATTGAACTACATCTCAAGTATCTAAAAATCACCACTTTAGAACTATTCTAAATGTTATACCCCACAGATGTCCAGGTCAAACAAATAAAATCTATCACTTATTTTTGTATTTTACAATTTTGATAAATTTTATGTTCATTATTTTGAATTATGCCAAATTTGGGTAAGTAGTTTTGTTTACTTTGCATATGATATCACTAAAAAACACTCTGACTCAGGTCAAGTGTAGTTGAGGCTATCTCCAACTCTGGATGTGAGTTTGCTCGCTGTGCTGGAAGGTTAGTTTTCAGACGTTTTGTCACCATTCTAGGTAACATCATCAGTGAGCCTCCAACGAAGCGCTGGTGTTATGTCCCGCTTTCTATTTATCTGTTTAGGTTTCCTTGGGTTGGTGATGTCATTTCCTGTGTTGGTGATGTCATTTCCTGTTCTTTTTCTCAGAGGATGGTAGATTGGCTCCAAATCAATGTGTTTGTTGATGGAGTTCCGGTTGGAATGCCATGCTTCTAGGAATTCTCGTGCGTGTCTCTGTTTGGCTTGTCCTAGGATGGATGTGTTGTCCCAATCAAAGTGGTGTCCTTCCTCATCTGTATGTAAGGATACGAGTGATAGTGGGTCATGTCGTTTTGTGGCTAGTTGATGTTCATGTAACCTGGTGGCTAGCTTTCTGCCTGTTTGTCCAATGTAGTGTTTGTCACAGTTCTTGCAAGGTATTTTGTAGATGGCGTTTGTTTTGCTTGTTGTCTGTATAGGGTCTTTTAAGTTCATTAGCTGCTGTTTTAGTGTGTTGGTGGGTTTGTGGGCTACCCTGATGCCAAGGGGTCCGAGTAGTCTGGCAGTCATTTCGGAAATGTCTTTGATGTAGGGGAGAGTGGTTATGGTTTCGGAGCCCGTTTTGTCGGTTTGTTTGGGTTTGTTGCTGAGAAATCGGTGGACTGTGTTCATAGGGTACCCATTCTTTTTGAATACGCTGTATAGGTGATTTTCCTCTGCTCTGCGTAGTTCCTCTGTGCTGCAGTGTGTGGTGGCTCGTTGGAATAATGTTCTAATGCAGCTTCGTTTGTGGGTGTTGGGATGGTTGCTCCTGCAGTTCAGTATTTGGTCCGTATGTGTTGTTTTCCTGTAGACGCTGGTTTGAAGTTCCCCATTGGCTGTTCGCTCTACTGTGACATCTAGGAATGGCAGTTTGTTTTTGTTTTCCTCCTCTTTTGTGAATGTTATGCCAGTAAGGGTATTATTGATGGTCTTGAATGTTTCCTCTAATTTGTTTTGTTTAGTGATGACAAAGGTGTCATCCACATAGTGGACCCAAAGTTTGGGTTGGATGATTGGCAGAGCTGTTTGTTTGAGTCTCTGCATTACTGCCTCTGCTAAGAACCCTGATATCGGGAGATCCCATGGGTGTACCGTTGGTTTGTCTGTAGGTTTTGTTATTGAAAGTGAAGTGGGTGGTGGGGCATAGGTCCACTAGCTTGATGATATTGTCCTTGCTGATGATGTTGCTGGTGTCTGGTGTATTTGTCTTCAGTTCTTCTAATAGTGTATTCAGTGTTTCTTTGGCCAGGTTGATATTGATGGATGTGAACAGGGCTGTTACGTCAAAGGAGACCATTATTTCATCCTCTTCTATCTTGGTGTCTTTGATGGTGTTCAGGAATTCTTGGATGGAGCGAATGGAATGGCGGGAGTCTTCTACTAGGTGTTTTAGTCTTTGGTGTAGTTCCTTGGCTAATCTGTAGGTTGGTGTTCCAGGTAGTGACACTATGGGTCTGAGTGGGGCTCCTGGTTTGTGAATTTTTGGTAGTCCATAGAAGCGTGGTGTGTTGGATCCACCTGGTTTCATTTTTTGGAAGTCTCTCTTGTTTAATTCTCCAGATTTTTGAAGTTTTTTGAGTAAGGCTGTGATTCGGTTCTCTGGTTGTGGGGTCGGGTCTATCACCACAAAATACCTTGTAAGAACTGTGACAAACACTACATTGGACAAACAGGCAGAAAGCTAGCCACCAGGATACATGAACATCAACTAGCCACAAAACGACAAGACTCATTATCACTTGTATCCTTACATACACATGAGGAAGGACACCACTTTGATTGGGACAACACATCCATCTTACGACAAGCCAAACAGAGACACGCACGAGAATTCCTAGAAGCATGGCATTCCAACCGGAACTCCATCAACAAACACATTGATTTGGAGCCAATCTACCATCCTCTGAGAAAAAGAACAGAAAATGACATCACCAATGCAGGAAATGACATCACCAACCCAAGGAAACCTAAACAGATAAATAGAAAGCGGGACATAACACCAGCGCTTCGTTGGAGGCTTACTGATGATGCTACCTAGAATGGTGACGGAACGTCTGAAAACTAACCTTCCAGCTCAGCGAGCAAACTCACATCCAGAACTTCAACCTGAGCTACAAATCTTCTCAAAACTCGCTATCTCCAACTCTGTCTTAACAGTATGATTACAACTAAAGAGCCCTTAGACTGCCCCAATGTTACATTCTTGTTTTCCATATGATTCATCCTTGTAATTAATACAGATTATGTTAAGTGGTATGCCACCAGGAATTGGGTTGTGATGTCCTAAATTCATTTCATTTAGGATATTTTATAGCTAGTTAAGACAAAGGCTTACACCTTTAAATTTAGGCCAGATTTTATTATGATCTGACAGATGAAAAAGTGGGTGCTGATCTCATTCTTGTGCGTTTTGTTCGCTTTTATGTACAGGTATATTCAGGCTGCAACTTCCCCAAAAGACATTATCATACTGTTCGACATCAGTGGCAGTATGAAAGGTCTCAGAATGACGATAGCCAAACATACCATCAACACCATCCTAGACACATTGGGTGAAAATGATTTTGTCAATATTATCGCTGTAAGTAAAACAGGCAAGAAAATTTCAACATTTCTTTCACAGCGCAAAATTCAGACTGCCTGATGTTGTGCTTGTTGCCCTTGTATTTTGAATATCTACATGATACATTTGTAGAGCAATTGAGTTTGCCGGTCAGTCCCATTCCCTCTAACTCCATAACCCTCTGTATTTATTTCTTTCAAGAGACCATTCAATTTGCTTTCAAAATTATTAGTTGTTTCTACTTCTATCATCCTCTTAGGCTGAGAGTTCAAGGTCATTACTGCTAAATTTATGTAAAATAATCAAGGGACCTAGAAAGTTGAGTGTAGCGTGCTCAGAATTTAGGCATAAAACAGATGTCTGCATGTTATGTTGGCCAGAGATCTCAGGGAACACCACAAAAGCCCTCAACAACAATATTAACATGCAGGTTTTTAGCTATCTGGCAGCCATCATGGTTCATTCATGCAAATTCAGAATTCGCAAGATAAAGTACAACTGCAAGCTGCTCACCATCAAGGGTTGAAGGAATGAGTGCAAGACAATGAGAGACTCCAAAGTCTTTTCTATATTAACGTCTGAAAATATTCTGCATGTGCTAAGTTACTGCAGCCAGAGTTACTGGGAAAACTAGTGAAAAGAATATTGATATTGAAGTTTCTTCAAAGATTCAGATTGATGTTTGTGTTTTTGTGGGAGGCGGTAGTTTACTTGTGGCGAAATCACTCCAGTTTCTGACTCAGAAACATGCTGGCATAAATTCACATGTCTCAAAGCATGCTCAAGAAGTCAAGATAACAAAGTGTGAAGCTGGATGAACACAGCAGGCCAAGCAGCATCTCAGGAGCACAAGCTCAAGAGTACTGTTTTCTCAGTGGCAAGCATGTGTAAGTCATCGAGTTAGCATTAACTCATCCTAAATTCTGAACCTTGTGAATGTTCTCAACTGTCTAACAGGCACAGATTTTCAGAATCTGCTAATTAAGTCAAATATCATTTAGAAAAAAACCCGTTAAACTTGGATTGCAGAAATTTTTAGTTAGTTCTTGGCAGTTATTGTATAATTTAAACAAAATCAAAGTGCTATCTAGTCAGTCTTCCCCTGAATTCTGCATTATTTTTTGGAGAATATTATATTGACTGAGAAGATAATATCTGAAGGCTACAAAATTGACTTCCCTTGGGAACTTTAAACTGAGATACATATGATGGAGAATGAGTATCAATAAGAAGTTGGAAGGAAATGGCCTTATATTTTTAAGGCAATTTATTCATGAAAGGGTGTTAAACTGGTAGTTCAAACATTTGGGAGGGAGGAAGATCTTAAAAAGCTGCTATCATTTTCATCTTATAGTTTGCATACACAAGTATTCATTTTGGTGAAATTTGCATAGTTTAATAGAGTTGTTGGATCATGAAAATTTGCAAGAATTTCTTTTCATGAAGTTATATACCCCCTTGGTGGTGATGTTACACAGAACTACTAAGGATAAGCTGGATGAGTTGATGGATGATTGTTGTTGGTTCCATCCTTTCTCCATTCTCCTCTTTAATTCCCAAAGCTGCCATCCAGTAGAACAAAATTTTTTTTTCAGTTTGGTTCATTGGCTTACTTTTAGTTCTATTGAATTGGTTAATCAAAGGGCAGATACATCATTGGTTTCAGCAATGCCGTAGGGAGCCGTGGTCACTATCGAAACTGCAGCCAGTCTAAACAAGGAACAACAATGGATAAAAATGCTGAAAATTTGGTTAGTGGGCTGGATTCTCCAGGGCCTTGTTAGATTGAAATGGGGAGTGTTGATCGTGGGATTAGAAATAGGGACAATCCTTTCTGCTAGCAGGTTTTCCCTGTGTGCCTCAAACAGAGGCAGGTATTAGATTTCCAAAGTAAACTTAGCAGCTTCATCACATAGTAGGGCATTGTTCCTCACTGATAAAATACCAGGAAAAGTTCTCAAGGGGCTGTTATTTGGCTACTGAAAGGCATCATGTGGACCAACAGGAAGCAAGCCACCCACCACCTTTTCCCCATTAATAACATTCTTGCACAGGTGGATAACAGTCAGGCACAATGCTACTGACCACCCCACCAAGTTTTACACCCTCATTCCTCAAAATGTGGTAGAGACTTATCATAAAACTCTGGCTGTGTGGGTTTGATTCTTGTAAAATTTTAGACATGAATGGAGGAGCAACAGATAATAATTCAAGTTTCTTGATGAGCATGTTGCTAGTATGGTCCAATCATTGAATATTGCCAAGCCGATGAAAAAACATCATTTGCAAACATTATGAATGATAATTAAGAAATTTAATAAACCACTTGATATGATCCCTGTATAGAATGCATCCAATGTAACTCATATTCATCATTACAAAATCACTCCAACCAGCACTGCCAAAACCTTGTACATGTCCTACAAATATTTGGAATCCATTCAATAATGAATGAGTAAATATGAGTATCTATCTAAGTGAGTTTTACTCTGTATTTCTGGTAGTACAGTGATTACATCCATTATGTCGAACCCTGCTTCGAAGGAACACTCGTGCAAGCTGACAGAGACAACCGAGAGGTGGGTGTCAAGTGCGTTTTTACAAATGTTAAACCTCATCTGTGTGAATCTTTTGTTGAACATTTCATATAGCATTTGCTGAAACATTATTTGTGGACTAAAGGATATTTTAAATGAGTTACAAGCTAGAATTTGATTCAGAACTGGTGGAGAAAACAGATATTCTTTGGTAGAATACTGGAAGTCCTGATGAAAGATAAACTGAAACGTTCTGCACAACTTAGAGATATTTAAACAACTGGAATGTGGCCACACACTGCTTAGGCTCCCCCAGGAACACTTGGTTATCTCTTGATGGGCAGAGCTCATCTTGTGATAGCAGTTAACCTTTTCATATACTGCCTAATACATCATGAGTAATTGTAGGAAGTGTGAAAACTGTCACTTGATTTCAATTATGCTTCTGTTTGAGTTTCACCCTCTTGGCATCCAGACCTCATAGTCCTGTTTCCAAGCAGAAGTATTACATATGTCCTCACCTACTCCCTTCATGAAGGGTTCTGTTTCACTTTAAGTTAAAGGAGTCTTCTTAGAAAGGTCAACATTTGTAAATTTGCCTGTGACAATATTGCATGACAATTGCTGACACCATGAACATGGTGCTATAGGAGATTTGCACTGTTGTGTATGGTTCAGCTAATCGTTAGCTAAACTTATTAAGCTGCTGAGGTCCTATTATAGAAAATATTCATGATGTTTTTCAGTAGTTGCCATGTTATATTGAATATTTGCTTTTTCTGTTGCTTTATTTTCCTCTTCAGCATTTCAAGCTGCTGGTTGATAAACTTAATGCCAAAGGAACAGGAGTAGTAACTAAGGCGCTCATTGAAGCCTTCATAATCTTGAATAAGGTTTGCGTATTTTTGGTGCTCTTTTCAATAATTGACTCAGATTAAGGGGTAGTTGTGTTCTGTTGGATCTCTGCATAATGTGAATTAGAAAGCTTTCACTTTGATACTTGCCGATTTGGGAATCATCAGTGATGGTACAAAGTTTGTAAGGCTGGAAAGTTTAAAATGCTTAATGGTGTTCTTAAGTACTTTGTTTTCTAATGTTCCCAAGCAGCCCATCCTATGATGTTCTTATGTTTAAATACTTGTTATGCTCATTTCCAATGGTGCATTTGGGGAAATTCTGCACAAAGGATTTGAAATTATGGTTTTTGTACTAATTGCACAGGTCCAGTTGTAAAAAAGGGGTAGAATATTTGGAATTTGAGGCAAGTGCTTGTTTTCCTATTGTATGCAATTGAATGAGTTTGAGGGACGTGTTTATGAAATTGTGGACCATTGTGCCATATATAATGGGTTTTTGGTACGGTATCAAAAAAACTGGAACAAAGGGGGACCTGCCGGTGCAGTGCACATAGGAAACTCTTAACATCCATGTCATAATCAATATAGCAAAATAGGATACTGTGTTCTGTGCTTTGTTAGATTTTTTTTTGACATTCTTTAGATGTAATGACAAATGTTTACTTAGTTTTAATTTATATTGGTGAAACCATTTCTTTACTCCATTCTGTAATATCTAGCCACCCAGTCAGCTTCACTCATTTCATAGGTGTTTTTTCGTGACATTCATTGAATCTTTTCAAAATGGAAGATCTGAAAGAAATGAAGCAGCAGAAACAGAGGAAGGGATTCAGATGGAACAAGAGACACAAGACGTGGCAGACACAGCACACTGAAGTTAACAATTTATACAGATCCACTCTGTAAAAAGCCAGTGCTTCCTGAAGAAATGTTTATGGATCATGCTTCCCACAGTCTGAAATCACTCCATTCTATGAGGGACCCTGTTCCACCCTGAACCACCATTACACTGAAGGACAGTATCCTCAAATAAAGCATAAGCACAATTATCCTTTGTAACTATATCCTTTTTATTGTGCTTGTTGTGGATTTTGATGTACTTTTTAATTCCAGGGCTGATTTTTTGCCAAAGAGACAGAAAACTGGAGCTGAGTCTGTCATATTAGAAGCCTGTCTGTTGGAGTTGGGGAATTTACTGATTTAAAGTCAAGATTTTCCATAAGGTGAACCTTACTTCCAATGGAGATAAGCTTCCTGCCCATTTAAAGCCACTGTTGACAAGAACAAAAGTGGATTGGATAGTGTGCGAGACTGATTTAGACTCCCTGTAGCAGTTATCACTGGGGTTGCTGATTGTCCTAAGGGAGAAATCTGCTGATTATGCTAAAGTTATAAAAGCACCAGTGATGTTCCAGGAAAGTCAGTGGAGTGCTTCTCCCCATTGCATTGATGCTGAGCTGGGTCTAATGTTGGAGGCCGTGTGTGAGGAAGCAAGTCCGTTTCTGGATGGTGGCAGGTGGAATTCATCTTGTGGTGCCTTTCAGTCTAACTTCATCTCTCTCTGTCACTAAGTCTTCCTTCTTTGTCATCACCTGCTCATGATCTGCCCTCAATAATGATCTCCTCCAAGACGTTACTATGTTCAATATTCACTGTTCTCTGCATGGCCATGTTCTGTAGAGTGCATCAAACCACAACAGTCACAAAAGATTCTGGCAGGAGGGTGTTGAATTGCAATATCATCTCGTCTAGACTTCATCTTCAGAAGCCAGATCCTGTTTGATGTTTTTCCAGTTGAGCAGGTGGCATTAGTTGTATTGCCAATGTACTTCTGTCTGGGATATATGTAGAGTGATGCTTTGCCATATCTTCAAGGGGTATCCCATGGCCCTGGTATCCATCCACAGTTTTGGATAAGGTCAGTTCTTGAGACAGTTTGGACTAGTAAAGAATGAAGGATTCATGGCAGCTGCAAAGAAAGCGAGCACATGTGGAGGAATTGATTCTTGTACTCACAGACATTTTGGATTGAAGGAGCACAAGCCCTTACTGTTGATGAATCTCACTTTCCAATCCATAGGTGCCTTGATGGTCACATGGATACAATGAATGATGCTGTACAATTGGAGGGCAGGTAGCATCTAGTAATGGCTGAGAAATCGACTTCGCTCAAGGGACATTGACCGTCCTGCAATAAATGTCCTAGCAAAAACAGCCATCAGCATTTAGCAAGATTCTGTGGTGTGCAGCCATTTGCGGGATGTCGCAAAGATTTGCAGTTGATCCTTGAAAGGAACGAGAAAGGAAGAAGTTCAACACCGTCCTTGTCTGGACTTGACAACTAGTGCTGAGTGGTGCAAATTCTTCAATGAAGAAGCTTTGGATCTCTGTAACCAAATCCTGGATAGTCATAGTCTCTTGAGATGCTCAACCCCAGTCATCTCAAGATAGACCCATCTTTGGGAGTAGATCATGTGTAGAAGGAATGGCTTTCCTCTCTCTCTTTCCCCTCCCGTACCTTCTTGATGCCCAGAAATCTCACCATTCATGTAGAGTGGGTTGCCTCCCCCCCGCCCTTTCACTACATGGAAAATATCACTGTCCTGCCCAGATGATAGTTGGTGCATTTCTCCTGGACAAGTGGCTGCTCTGTTGCGATTGACACTTGTGCCTTGACTCTTCTGCCTACATGATATGGAGAATTTAGGATAATACTCCTGTTCAGTGCCCAAATACGTGAATGCCATCTCTCTTCCTCACCTTCACAGAACTAATCTTACTAATCTAAGCAAAGCTCCTATGCTGGGGGTTACAAAATAACATGTAACACAATCACAAGCCTGCCCCATATATCAAACAACCATTTTGTAGTTGCTAAACTATGGCGGAAACTCTATATCATTCCCTCCATGAACTTTAGCACGACATGTACAGCGTTAATATGATATTTTCCTTTAACATTGACACCTGACTCTGTGATAAATTACTGATATGATGTCTGCTATTTCTAAGCTGTGCAACTAATTGGAATCGCTACTATTTTCCTGACGCAGAATTAATTACACGCTACAGTTATTCTGAAATAGATAACAAAGTGTGGAGCTGGAGGAACACAGCAGGCCAGGCAGCGTTAAGGGAACAGGAAAGCTTGCCATCTCACAGTTATTCTGAAATTGTTTATTCGTCAATGGAAATAATGTTTCTTTTTAAAATTGTGTATCCATTGTTGATCTTTAACTCTATTCTTGATGTTGCAACTGAAATCTATATTCTTTGTTAGTTTAATGAGACAGGACAAGGCAGCCTGTGTAACCAAGCCATCATGCTGATCACAGATGGTGCAGTTGAGGATTATGAATCTGTATTTGAACAATACAATTGGCCTGACTGCAAGGTATGTGCATAATTTCAATGATACTGTGCTGTGTTCATTGAAAGGCAAACATGCAAATCAAACACAGAAGCCAGTGGAGCCTTTATACATGTCAACATGATTGTAAAGCTGTAGAAGTAGCACACGGTCATTTATTCCTTTCTAATGGTAGAAACACAAGAAATTGCCTTTATTGCCTGTAAATGTTTCTATCCATTTCAAGCCAACTTTCTACTTTTTTATGTCCACGTTCAGAAGAATGGCTTGATTCCTTGCCATGTCCCACTCCTCTATTGGCTTGAAATTTTAAAAGGAAGGTAATATACCAATTGTATGTTAGACTGGATGTAGCTTGGTCTCAGAAATCAATCAGCCAGGCTCCTTACGTCATAACTTAATAACTAGGTTATTGCAAAAAAGACTGACTTAAGCAAGTATGCCAAAAAATTTGTCTACTCACCCTTCATGAAAAGTCTCACACAGCCCTTTGCCTACACAGCACAAATATGTGCATACTTATCCACTAGCATATACACACTTACTTACTCTCTTGAGTGTATACACATACCCTTGCATGGTGCACATGCCCCCTCCACACACCTATGCACAAACCCTCCCCTACGCATACCTATGCCCTGGCACATTCATGCACATGTATGCGCACAAACCCATATATACATGTATACCTGACATACAGCCACACTTGCACATGACCCTCTCCTGCATATGCTCCCACATCTGCACATGACACCGCACACCTTGTCTGCACCTTCCCCTGTGTTCTCATAAAACTCTGCAGAACGTTGTTTTGAAAGAGTTTTGGCCAAAATTCAGTTAAAGAGAAGATTTGGACATTTTCCAAAGTCACTTTCTAGGATTTCTTCCTGGATTAATTGTGACTAGTTTAGTTTTTTTCTCTGGAAACAGTGTTGGAAATTTGGCGTAGATAATAAAATGTGAGGCTGGATGAACACAGCAGGCCCAGCAGCATCTCAGGAGCACAAAAGCTGACGTTTCGGGCCTAGACCCTTCATCAGAGAGGGGGATGGGGTGAGGGTTCTGGAATAAATAGGGAGAGAGGGGGAGGCGGACCGAAGATGGAGAGAAAAGAAGATAGGTGGAGAGGAGAGTATAGGTGGGGAGGTAGGGAGGGGATAGGTCAGTCCAGGGAAGACAGACAGGTCAAGGAGGTGGGATGAGGTTTGTAGGTAGGAGATGGAGGTGCGGCTTGGGGTGGGAGGAAGGGATGGGTGAGAGGAAGAACAGGTTAGGGAGGCAGAGACAGGTTGGACTGGTTTTGGGATGCAGTGGGTGGAGGGGAAGAGCTGGGCTGGTTGTGTGGTGCAGTGGGGGGAGGGGACGAACTGGGCTGGTTTTGGGATGCAGTGGGGCAAGGGGAGATTTTGAAGCTGGTGAAGTCCACATTGATACCATTGGGCTGCAGGGTTCCCAAGCGGAATATGAGTTGCTGTTCCTGCAACCTTCGGGTGGCATCATTGTGGCACTGCAGGAGGCCCATGATGGACATGTCATCTAAAGAATGGGAGGGGGAGTGGAAATGGTTTGCAACTGGGAGGTGCAGTTGTTTATTGCGAACTGAGCGGAGGTGTTCTGCAAAGAGGTCCCCAAGCCTCCGCTTGGTTTCCCCAATGTAGAGGAAGCCACACCGGGTACAGTGGATGCAGTATACCACATTAAGCAGAGGTTCACCTGCACATCTGCCAATGTGGAAAGTCATCTTGGGGCCTGGGATAGGGGTGAGGGAGGAAGTATGGGGCCAAGTGTAGCATTTCCTGCGGTTGCAGGGGAAGGTGCCGGGTGTGGTGGGGTTGGAGGGCAGTGTGGAGCGAACAGGGGAGTCACCGAGAGAGTGGTCTCTCCGGAAAGCAGACAGGGGTGGGGATGGAAAAATGTCTTGGGTGGTGGGGTCGGATTGTAGATGGCGGAAGTGTCGGAGGATGATGCGTTATATCCAGAGTCTCCTTTAAGAATTCTCCTCTTGCAGTGATGAGGCCTCCCAGTGAGTTTTAAACTCTCAAAATTGGTGAGAGGTATTTCGGCGAAAGAGAGAGAAGGCAAGGATTGTTTCCCTTGTAACAATTTTTCTCTGTGCTTAAAACCAATATTTTTCTGCAACCAGAGAGTTGGCCATGTTGTCATCTCTGTGTGTTGCATTTTCTGTATCCATTCAAGCACCCTGTTTGTTCACAAATGCAGCTCTTTTTTTTGCTACTACACCTAATTTCCTATGCTTTACAATTCTTTTTTTCTCAAAGTTCAAGATATATGTCCTATCAATGATATTCTAAATTAACATTTTGTATAATGTATAATCTTAAATTACATTTGCAATTCTCAATATTTCTTTAAGACCATTAACTGAGGTAATTTAGAACACAAGATATGCACGTACCATGTTAGATGATATGCAGTTTATATTGTGAGATACACTGAGTTGGATGTGCTTTTACTTGGTCACATTATTGTATGCAAGTATATGTTAAATATAGAGTCTGATGAGAAAGCCTAGAATGCAAATGATATTAAATTGATACACAGAAAGGTGACTTTCATTGTTTACAATGAAATGGCTGTTCTTCAGGAACAAAAAGGACAAGAAAGGATGATGCAAAATGTACTGTTCCTGGAGTGGGAGCAGGCTAGTGCTCTATGAGAGAAAAGAAAGAAGAAAGGAGGAATGATTTGGGAAGAACAAGGGCAATTTTCTTGATGCACTAATGACAGTGTCTCTAGATCCCTGGGGGGAACTTGAGAGGAGAAGTTTGCATTGAATTTTTAAGTCCTGATGGAGGAAGAAGCGAGGCTGGCAGGCATTAATAATAGCATTGCTGGCCTGTGCACCAGTTCACATCACCGATTCTGCTTTGAGATATTTCTCATGAAAGGGAACGCTGGAACTGATAACGTGCCCAGTTAAGACAAGAGGATAATATTAACATGCTCATTGCCAACTTGTTATGGGCGTTTTTTTTTCATTTAAATAGGGTGCATCAGGGAGATGCTATATGCAGATTGAGAATAACACCAAGAGATATCACACCATCAACATTGGTGGACCAATAAAGAGTGTGACTGAGAGGAACAATGAAGTTTTGACATGCAGGTGCTGTCCAGTGTGCCGCTGTTGAAGGGAGAATGGGGGTTAGGATTCCAAATAGTATTGGGAGGACAGCTCAGTACATGAGGAAGACAACAGATAATTGGAATGCAACTCTCCAATCTTGGATTGAGTGGCTTTTAGGAGCAATATTCTCAGCAGCTGCAGAGTTGGATTCATGGGAGGAGGAGAGGTACAATGGGCAGGAAGGCAACAGAGGTCATACCCTTAGCATAGAATCCATCATCAAAGATGGAACTACCTGAACATGTCAGAGAACCAGTACCACAGGAAGCAGCACCTATTCAAGCAACTGATTCTTGAATTTTTTTTTCTTTCTTTATTCATTCATGGGATGAAGGCATCACTGGCTAGGCAGCATTTATTGCCCATTCCCAATTGCCCAGAGGGCAATTAAAAGTCAACCACATTGCTGTGGGTCTGGAGACACATGGCGACCAGACCAGGTAAGGATGGCAATTTCCTTCCCTAAAAGGCATTTGTGAACCAGGTGGGTTTTTCTGACAGTTGGCAATGGATTCACAGTCATCATTCGACTGTTAATTCCAGATATTTATTGAATTCAAATTCCACCATCTGCCATGGCGGGATTCAAACCCGGGTCCCCAGAACATTATCTAAGTCTCTGGATTAACAGTCCAGCGATAATACCACTAGGCTATTGCCTCCCCTTATTGTATCCTTGTGACCGAAGAAATTGTACCTGAGAGCACAGGCTATCATGCCATACCGATAGTCATGAGATCTATTATGACCTTGAACTTCTTTACCTCTCGCTCTTTCCAGTGATCAGTAGTGGATTATTGTGGCATCTTGCAGGTGTCCAATGCTTTATATGCAAGAACTAGACACTACATACCATATTAAACAGGTACAACCTGGCTGACACAAAGGAAGTGAATTTTACCTTTATCGAGGATTCCCTAGGCAGCAGGGTATCAATCAATTATGTCTAACTGGCCATCAAGTCATGACTGGCCATCTAATGGGAATCATCAGCAAGAAGGTTTGTACTTCATCCTTCTATTCCTGCAATTATGAAGAGTTTCTTACAGGTGTGCATGTGCTGAAATGCTCCATTCCATCTCCTGAAATCAATGAATGAACTCTAGAGGAAAACAGTTATCCTTTGAAGAGATGGCTAATCACCCCTTTTTAATGACCCTGAAATGGAGGTGCTACAGCTGAAGTCATCTGCTCACTAAGATTACCATGGAACAAACCATTAGTTTTCTGAAGGTACAGTCGTGGTACCGCAACCAGTTGAGAGGCACCCTGCTCGCTCTCCTTTGGTAGCCTCTTGTGCTCTCAATAACTTAGCTCTCTCAACAGGGTTAAATATTGAAGAGGCTAAGACACTGGAAAGACAGAGCTCATTAGGGGAAAGGAGGAGCAGGACATGGAAGAGAAGAAAGAAAGGGGCAGCAGGAGGAAGATACAGAACGCGAGTGCCCTGCCTTGTATTAAGTACTGAAAATACAAATCTTTCCAACAGTCTTTAATTCCTATTAAACAAACTGCTGTAAAAGCTCAGCAGTTCCAGCAGCATCTGTGAAGAGAAATCAGAGTTATCGTTTTGGGTGTGGTGACCCTTCTTCAGTACTGAGCTTTTCCAATAACTTATGTGTTTGTTCCTGATTTACAGCACCCACACTTCTTTCAGTTTTTATACTACAAAGCTATTTGGGGCTTTTGTCAGCCATTCTTGCTGTACTATCATGGCCAGCCCAACAGTATTTAAGAATGTGCTTTTTAATATTTAGTATTCAATATGTGAGAAAGGAGGCTCCAAACCCTTTTCAGCTTATGGGGTCTTGCAATGTGTTTGCAATGACTTGTGGAAAGCACATGAACCCATTTTAGGTCACCAGTGATTGTGCCTGTTTCGGAGATGACATGGATTAATTTATAATGATCAATATCACGGTCAGAATTGCAAGGGCCAGGATTTGTAATTGGTTTATTTGGTCACTCCATGAGGTACGTGTAAAAAATTTTGTGATTACAGTGGTCTTCAAAATGTACAAGTGTCTGCTTAGTGCAAATTCCCCTTTACAGGCCACATGTTGCTCACAGGTGGAACATGTTCCATCAGACAAAAAGAAACTTAAGCAATCCACTCTTGAGTTTGCTGACAACCATATTTTACTTTCATTGCACATCTGTGATTCGGATCAGGAAGGAAGGCAAGACAGTGCTCCAGAAATGCATTTGCAGACTCAGCCTGTTAACTTAGGACAGCCCCAAACCCCTTGTTTCTTTCTGCCTTGTACTCCCTGTCATACCTCATCAGGTTTGAGTATCCCCACATTAACTACCTCTCATTTAACTCAACTTCTCCCTACTTTACCCTTGATCTCCAGGTCTAAAGTTTTGTTATGCTAAGTATCATGATACATTGCTTCCCCGCACATGACCACACCCCTCACCGCCCCATCAATGCCATGGTTACCATGGAGAGCTCCCTTTCAGCAGTATCCTGTGCCCTCTATTATTTCCTAATCCCATGTAATGAGTTACCTCCCCCTTCACAACTATGCTGCCTCCAATCCCCATTTTCCTAAATTCCCCACTGCAACTGTGGGCCCTGATTATGCTCTTGACTTTCAGTGAATGGACCCCAGAGCTAACTGTGGCCCATACCTAAATGATTTAGAATGTAAGCCCCAACTGTTGATGGCCCAATCCCATGGCTGATGCACATATGGCTCCCTGACTGATTTACTACCAATCCCAGAGCTAACTGTGGTCCACTTCCCCGAATGTAATGAGACAGATACCCTGAACCTAATTGCCGCAAGTGGTCAACTGACCATGTGCAAACCGCTGGGCTGAGTTCCAACTGGACTGTGATGGCATGTCCTGAAAAGGATCAATGTACCCCTGAGTGGACTTGAATAAATACTCCACCCAGACTTTTAGACAAAGCCATTTGGCTGAAGCACTTGCAGTATATTTGTAATGTAAGCTACTGACACATGGTGTAGCTGTGATGTTCATGTGAAATGATGCATCAGCATCATGCCCATTTCCTTAATGCTAATGTTGAGACGCGACGCGTTGCCTGGCTTTCTGTGTGTACTCAAAGACAAAGTAAGAGGGAACATCTGACCTTATAAGTTCTGAATGATGCAACAATACGCACAAAAGGAGAGCAAGGCAGAAATGCTGTGAGCATCCAAGTGGGCATGAAATGAGTGGACGTGAAGCAAGTGGGAAAATAGCCTTCAAATGTGCCCTGTTCTGATGCATGAGATTGATGTTGTTCCTGTGTGCCAAGTGGCCTGGCATCAACATTGCAGTGTAAGGTGAACTCCAAATTGCAGCATTCAGATGATGAACTGTAAAAGTAAGTCTCTGAAGTACCATGGTATTGTGCCAAGGCTTGTGCTTTGCTGATGCCAACTTCCCTGGATGGAGGGCGCAGTTGGTTACTGCCATTGGACTGCGGCCTGAGATTTTGCAGAATGATGACCATGGTGAGTGTCCAGAGAACATGCCAGTGAGATGGAGTTTTTCAGTTCATTACGTATGCGCCATGCCTCAAAAAATGTTTGGGAACCATAAAGGCCATGTCCAGGAGCTCAGTGAAATTATTCAGTGTAAGTTTTGTCAATCATTGCATTTATTTCCCCACTGCACGTTGCCTTCAATCATTCTCTTTCCTTTCTTTATTCTTCTCACTTGTTGCCAAGGCTGTAGGTTGCCACTTCCAGTTCACTTTCTATATGATTATCATGTCTATGAATGACAAAATTGTGCAATGTCAGGATAATGTGTGACACTTTTCAGTGCTATGATGTAGTGTTCTTTCCCAATCAGTAGAACCTCATTTTAATGTGCTATTAGAATTTGGATGAAAACATCGGTATCTTTCTTTGGAGGGTTTTCAATACAATGTTTAGTAATTGCTGCAGTGAGCATCCTTTGTTAGGTATCCATTTAATAATG
The DNA here is from genome assembly GCF_030684315.1 of Stegostoma tigrinum. Classification (NCBI taxonomy): domain Eukaryota; kingdom Metazoa; phylum Chordata; class Chondrichthyes; order Orectolobiformes; family Stegostomatidae; genus Stegostoma; species Stegostoma tigrinum. The sequence continues at coordinate 22,154,641 of NC_081371.1, read as the reverse complement.
GTAATTGGTACAAAATGAAATTTTTATTGCAGCTCTGAAATTATGCATCTACTTGCATTGTTTTGATATAACTTGTATTTTAACAGAAAGAACTCCTTCCTATTTATGTGGAATTATGGGTGTATTTTCAGAAGTTCGCTTTGTGATTTTAGATATTTTCTAATAACCTGTTCAGCAATGTAAATATACGCCCCAGGACCAGGTGCGATTTGAACCATATTATCTGGCACAGAGGCAGGGACACTGTCTCTGTGCTACAAAAATGCTTCCCTTTGTGCTTTTAAGCCTAATATTTTTGGAGAAAGCAAAATTGTAACAGTGCTCTACAGAAAGGTCACTAGACTCAAAATATTACCTCTAACTTCTCTCCAAGGATGCTGCCAGACCTGCTGAGATTTCCCAGTATTTTCTGATTTTGTTTCAGATTTCCAGCATCCGCAGCTCTTTTGGTTTTTTCTAGCAATTCTTAACTGTCATTGGCATAATGTGAAATTCAAGATCAAACTTGGAGGTTTAACAGAACAATTCGACTTTCTAAATGTTAGAATGCGAATTATTTCTTCCTTTGCTTTAATTTTTAAATCTTCCATAAAATGCTCAACACAGCATACATTTCCCTTGTCTTTATCAATAAAAGGTTTTTGCAACAAATTCAACTTTACTTACTTTGACAGGTGCGTGTATTTACATATCTTATTGGCCGGGAGGTAACATTTGCAGAATATGTCAAGTGGATAGCATGTAACAACAAAGGTAAGAAACTTGACTTTAAATTACTGTTTTACCGCTTGTGCAGAGTACTATAGCATGAAGGTTACTTTACTGGATTAGTAACCCAGAGGCTTGGACTAATGATTCATGGCAGCCAGGAATTTAAATTAAAGTAATTAAATGATAAAACTAGTAAAGGGAAGAACACCCATTATGTGACTGGATTGTTATATAATCCCAAATAGTTTACTAATGACCTCTAAGACAGAAACCTGTTGTCCTTACCTGATTGAGCCTATACATGACTCCAGACTTGCAGCAATGTGATCAACTCTTCACTACCCTCTGTAATAACATTGTAAGTCACTTAGGTATATTTAAGAAGACGGATATCTTCAAGGGCAATTAGGGATGACTCTCAAATGAATTAGTTACAAAAGGTCAGCTTTAGATGGATATTTGGATTGAATACAGACTGAACTGTAAATTAGTGGAAGTAATCTCAAATTCAGCAGCCAGAACCTAACAGTACCTTTGACTTAATAAAAACCAAAAGAACTGCGGATGCTGTAAATCAGGAACAATAACAAAGTTGCTAGAAAAGCTCAGCAGGTCTGGCGGCATCTGTGAAGGAGAAAACAAGAGTTAACATTTCAGGTCCGGTGACCCTTCCTCAGAATTGGTCACCAGACCTGAAATGTTAACTCTTGTTTTCTCCTTCACAGATGCCGCCAGACCTGCTGAGCTTTTCCAGCAACTTTGTTTTTGTTACAACTTTTGGTTTGATCATTTTACCTTCTTATGTCATTATTAAAGTGAACTTACAATTACCATCACTTAATTTCAGGATATTATACTCATATCTCAACATTGGCTGATGTGCAGGAGAATGTCATGGAATACCTTCATGTTCTGAGCCGCCCAATGGTTATTAATCATGATCATGACATTATATGGACAGAAGCATACATGGACAGTGCTGTAAGTTGCCCGTTAAACAGTTGCTCTGAAATTTCTTCTGTACAGTCAGGTGAATATGAATATTTGGGTGTGACTTTGTGCAGGTATGTGTAATTCTCCTTAGAAACTTAAAGGATTGTAGAATCCCTATAGGACAGAAAGAGGGCACTTGGTCTATCAAGTCCTCACTGGCCCTCTGAAGAGCACCCACTCACACCCACCTATCCCCATTCCCACAATCCTGCATTTCCCATGGCTAGTCCTCCTAGCCTGCACTCCCCTGGACACTACAGGACTATTTAGCATGGCCAATCCACCTAACCTGCACACCTTTTGGACAGTGGAAGGAAGCCAGAGCACCTGCTGGAAACCCATACAGACATGAGAAGAACCTGAAAACTCCACACAGACAGTCACCCAAAGCTAGAGTTGAACCTGGGTCCCTAGTGCTGTGAGGCAGCAGTGCCAGCCATTAATTTTCTGATGTATAATAATGGATCACTTCTGGTCTCTGTCAGCAGCTCACAGAGTGTACTTTTAACTATCATGGTTGTCTGCAGTGGAATAAACTTGCATGAATTCATAATAATCTACAGTACATTGTAGGTATTGCATGTGAATGTCTCAGCATCTGTCATTTCTACTGCAACAGGAAACACAGGCATTTTGTTCAGAAAAGTCAAATCAGAGGTAGATTCTCAATTATTCTGCTATATCCAACTATCAATAATTGATAATGATCCTGGTATCCTCATCAACCTGTATTTTATTATCATCTTGTTTCAACTGATCTACCAAATTTTAGTTTGTGCTGTACTATTGCTGTGCTCTCCATTGTCAAATGCTTTGCACAATCAACCAGCTAAAAGAAACAAGTTTTATCCATATGGTGTTAAATTATTTTTAGCTCTCACTAGAGTTTAACATAAAGCTAATTGTGGGAGGAGCTGTGTTTCTTGCAGCATAACGTTGAATATTAATGAAGTGGGTGCCAGTGTTTGCAATGATAAATCTAACCTGGTGGTGACCCAGATTCCGCTATAAACCCACGCATGTTTTAAATCCTTTTCATTCACATTAGATAAAAACTGATACAAAACAATTAGGCCAATGCAGTCTGGAAACTAAAAACATTACCTTGAGACACAAGTGTTTAAGGAATCTGGGGAGAAAAGAAAACAATTTCTGTCTTCCCTTACTCACTCTTGTTATATAGCCCTGCTAATTCTTCCCATTCCCAATAAATTACTACATCCACAGAGCTCAAAATGATTCAATATAAACAATTTTCATTATCTTTTATGTGCTTTCTTTTTCAGTGAAATGTATATATCAATCTCAGTCTAAGGGGGGCACGTACGCTCTGCTTGCAGGCATTTACCAGACCTTGTATTGCTAGTTGTTTGAATTATTCCTCTTCCAAGTTTTCAATCTGGGCAAGTTCATGCCCCCTTTACGGTTCTGTTAATGTTATTGAAACTGCTTCTCAGAGAAATCTGTTAAGGCTTTTTGAGGATGTTTTGAATGAGTTTCAAGGATGCTATTGAAACTCTCAGATCTCAGACATGAAGGGAAAACAGGCAGAAATTTCCCTGTAACTCTCAACCTAAAGTTGGATAGCACTGAAGCAAGATAGAGTACTGCTGGCCTAATGTCAATTACGGGTAAGCCAGATTTCTTTTGAGTATATTACCAGTGAGATTGTAGACATGTAAAGACTGATCATTACATGCAATAACTTCCAGAATAGAAACCAAAAGCTTGGAATTAATTTAAGAGACAGGTATTGTAGCAGAGAGATTATGTGGCCTTTCTGGATACATGTGAATATACAATCAGTGCAGAAGTAGACCATTTTGTCCCACAAGCCTGCACTGCCATTCAATAAGATCATGACTGATTTGTTTGTGTTTCTAATTCCACGTTCTCATCTACCCCTGAGAAACTTTGATTCTCCGGTCTAACAAGAATCTATCCACGTCTATCTTTAAAATGGTCAATGATTCTGCCTCTATGAACAATAGACAGATTTCCAAAGTCTTACAGTGCTTTGAGAAAGAAACAAAAAGTCCTCCTTTCTGTTGTCAGAGGGGAACAATTAATTTTGAAACTGTGCCTCTAGTTCTGGCCCACAAGAGGAAATGTCCTTTTCATCTCCACCTTGTCAAGGCCATTCAGGATCTCAGGCATGTCATTCAAGCCAACCCTCACTCTCTTAAACTTAAGTGGAAACAAGTCAAACCATGGTCATAAGACAACACACTAATTTCAGTTATCAATGTAGTAAACCTCCTCTGAACTGCCTTAATTCATTTACAACCTTCCTAAAATAAGGAGATCAAAACTGCACATAGAATTTTAAGGCGCATTCTCCTCAAAGCACTATATAACTGAAGTATAATATCTTTACTGTTCTGTTAATTCCTTTTGTAAGAAAGGATAGCGACTCATTAGCTTCTTTAGTTATGTGCTGTACCTACCGTACTAACTTTGTGTGATTCATGCCAATACACTCAAATCCCTCTGTATCTTAGAATTCTATAGTTTTTCTTTGTTTAATTCATACATTTTTAAAAAATTCTTCCTGTCAGAGTGAACAACTTTACATTTTACCACATTATACTCCATCTGCTAGATGATGGCCCATTCACTCAGCCAACTATACCTGCAACTTCCTGACATCATCTTCAAAACATATTTTCTACATACTGGTGTCATCTGTAAATTTAGCCACCATACCTTCATCCTCATCATCTAAGTCATTGATGTAAATCATAAAAAGTTGAGGGCCGAGCGCAAACCCATGCAGGGCTACATTGTCGCATGCTGTAAATCAGACAAAGACCTGTTCTGAGGAAGGGTAACCAGACCCGAAACGTTAACTCTTTTTTCTCCTCCACAGATGCTGCCAGACCTGCTGAACTTTTCCAGCAACTTTATTTTTGTTCCTGATTTACAGCATCTGAAGTTCTTTTGGTTCTTAAAGACCTGTTTCTGCATATTCTGTTTTCTGTCAACCAGACAATCCTGCATCCATGACCTCTTCCCCAAAACAAATGTCAAGCTAACTTCCCTATCATTTGCTATTTTATGCCTCCTTCTCTTCATGAATAGGAAGGTTATATTTATTACCTTCTAGTCACAGATTCACAGACTTGAGATAGTGCAGAGGAAACTTTTTGACCCATGGTATAAGCACTGGTTCTCTGGGCGGTTTAAATCATGCCAATCTCTTGCCTTTTTCCCATAACCCTTCACATTTTTTTCTGTTCAAAGTGATTCACCTCATACCTCTCCACATTGAACTTCATCTGCCACTGCACCAATGTTTCAATGTTCTTTTTGAAGTTCTACACAATCCTGCTTACAGCTTACAATTCTCTCAAGGTCTACCAACTGTGAACGTGTCCCTGCCCACCAAGATCTAGATCATTTATTTATTGCAGAAATGTCAAGAGTCCCAACACTAATCCCTGGGTATATTGAATGACTTTCACAAATCCAACTGTATCATATTATCAGCCTTCCCTTCATTAACCTTCTCTGTTATTCTTCAAAAAAAAAATTGAGCTGGTTAGTTGAACATGATTTTTCCTGAATAAATCCACTGTTGATTATTCCAAATTAATCTACATTTTTCCATCTCACTATTAATTTTATCCTAAATATTGTTTCCTGAAGTTTCCCTGCTACCAAAGTTCCACTGGTCTGTAATTGGTAGCTTGGGATAATGTTTGCAATTCTCTGACACTGCACTTTAAGCAGGGAAGAATGAAAGATTATTGCCAGTGGCACTGCAGTTTCCACTCTCACTTTCACTTTCTTTAGTATCCTTGGATGCATCTCATTTGGACTCAGTTCTTTATCAATTTTAAGAACTTACTGCTGATTCGGTATTCCCTCCTTATTAATTTCAAACTCATGCAGTGACTGAGTTTTCTCCTTTGTCACCAATGCCTAGTAGTATCTACCCCTATTATAAAGACAGAAGCAAGATATCCATTTAACTTAGCAGCCTTTCCTCTAAATGTAGATTCCCTTTTTTGGTTCCTGTTTAGCCTACTCTTCCTTTTTCACCTTTTTACTATTGATATGCTTATAGAAATCTTTCGGAGTTCCTTTTTGTGTTAACTGCAAGTTTTTTTTATTTATCTCTTTGCTTCTCACATTTCACATCACTTCTGAACTTTCTATATTCAGTTTTATTCTAAGCTGTTTTTGCAACCTGACACCTGAGATAAGCAAACATCTTTTTTAAACTTAATTTCTGATGGTAGTCCAATGCAATCTTTCCTGAATTCAAGGAATTATGGAAAACTAACAACTAAGCATTTCATACCTAATAGAGCAGGGAAATGAGACTGAGTGGATTGTTCTGTTGAGTCTTGGGTATCTGCCTTGGGATATGGGTTTCAGATATACGGCACACCTCAAGAAGACAGTACCAATCCAATTTCTCAGTCGTAAATTCCAAAATTAAATGATGATGAAATAGAAGCACTTTGAAATACTCAATAACCTTTAAAAGTGGCTTGAAAGCTACCATTTAGAGCAGCAGTTTTCTTGAAAAGAGGAGTGAACTTGCATTTATATAATGTCTTTTCCTACCTAAGAATGTTGCAAGGAGCTTCACAACCAATGTTGGTCTGCAGAAGTGGTATTGTCATCTGTATTCTGTGAAGTGTGGTGATCGGGACTGGAGGCAGGTCTCTGTTTGTGGCCTCCTGTATTGGGCCGGGTATTCTCCATCAAGGTTTCTGACTTTCTGTCATGGTGGGCACACGATATATCTCTATCAATTTGTATAAAAGTTGACCCCTGCCATTTTAACCAGAAGTCCAAACTCTTTGTACTTACCACCCATTTGCCTCTGAAATCAAACTGACCCCACTGCAAACTTACATTTTAAGAATGATAGAATAATACACAATTAAACGTTCTGTTAGCTACTTGTGTCTAATAGCAATATGCGATGTCAAGGCATCCCCTTCACTGGTACATGGAGCTTTCCAACTAGTCTCATGATTTAAAATGGTAACATGATATCAAGAAGGAACATCAGAAATACAGGCCAGTTCAAACTTAAAGACATTGAATTTGCAGAGCAGACAAATAACAGTACAGTAGCTAGGGAATGCTAGATATCGGACAACATTGTAGACTGGAGGAAGTACAATGTAAAGCTTGGGCATATGCCCAAAGCCTCATGTGGAACTAGAAGAAGGCCGAGCACTTGGCTGCAGTTGGAAAAGATATTTGAAAAACATGTTAATGAAATTCAGCAAAATGGACTCAGTTTCACAAATATCTATCCAAATCTTTGCCTGGAAACAAGCCAGAAAATTCAGCATTGCACATTTCTAAACCAGCCTTGCATGGTGTACCAGATTTTTAAAGAGAAGCAATTTTGTACAGCAATAAAAGCCTACGGTTTCACAACATCATGCAGTAGAACTTGATGATATGCTTATTGTGTTCAGTGATTTCACTCCAGCATTGACAAAAGAATAGGTACAGATTAGCCTGTTTTGGAAACATGCTTGCCATTTCTATGAATTTTTGACATTTCAACCAATCAAAAAGTGAACAAGTTTGGAGATAAAACAGTTTGAATGAAATCAACTGGCCATGAAGAAAGCAGATTCACAGTTGTACTGATGTCAATGTCCAAAGGGACAAAGATCAAGCCAATAACGTTATTCAAGAGAATTACCTTCCTGAAATAGCAGTTCCCAAAATGAGTGGTCACCCATGTTGGTAATAAAAGATGGCCAGATGAAAGTGGCATGAAAATATAGCTGATGAAAGTTTGATATTGATTGCCCATATATCGAGCTGCATGTTTACTGGTAATGTCAAGTAATTCAGAGACCCAGGCTAATGCTCTGGGGTACATGAGTTAAAACTACACCATGATAACTGGTAGAATTTAAGTTTAATTAAAAGTCTGAAATTGAAAGCTCATCTCAGTGATGGTAAACATGGCACTATGAGTCATAAAATCATAGAGTTGTACAACATAGAAACAAATTCTTTGGTCCTATCATTCCATGCTGACCAGATATCCCAAATTAATCTAATGCCATTTGCCAGCATTTAGCCAATATTCCTCAAAATCCCCTTCCTATTCATGTACCCATCAGATGCCTTTTAAATGTTGTAATTGTACCAGCTTCCCCCACTTCCTCTTGCAACTCATTCCATATATGCCCCACCCTCTGCATGAAAATTTGCCCATTAAGTCCCTCTTAAATCTTTCCCCTCTCACCTTAAACCTGTGTCCTTTTGTTTTGGACTCCCCTATCCTGGGAAAAAGACCTTGGCAATTCACCCTATCCATGCCCCTCATGCTTTTATAAACTTCTATAAGGTCACCTCTCAACCTCTGGCGAAAATAGCCACAGCCTATTTAGCCTTACCCTATAGCTCAATCCATCCAACTTCAGCAACATCCCTGTAAATCTTTTCTGAACGCTTTCAAGTTTAACAACATCTTTCTGATAAATAGGGAGACCAGAATTGAATGCAGTATTCCTAAAACGGCCTAACCAATGTCATGTAAAGCCACAACATGACACATCAATTCCTATATTCAATGCACTGGCCAATAAAGGCAAACATACCAAACACTGCCTTCACTATGCTGTCTATCTGCGACACCACCTTCAAGGAACTATGAACCTGCACCCCAAGGTCTCTCTGTTTGGCAACATTTCCTGGCACCCTACCATTAAGCATATAAGTCCTGCCCTGATTTGCCTTATCAAAATGCAACACCGCACACTTTTCTAAATTAAACTCCATCTGCCACTCTTCCACTCATAGGCCCATTTGATCAAGGCCCTGTTGTTCACTGAGGTAACTTTCTTCACTGTCTAGTACATCACCAATTTTGATGTCATCTGCAAATTAACTAATGATCCCTCCAAACATTCACATCAAACATTCACATGAATGGCAAAAAGCAGTGGCCCCAGCACCAGTTCTTGTGGTAAGCTGCTTGTCACAGGCCTCCAGTCTGAAAAACAATTCTTCACCACCATCCTCTGTCTCCTACCATCAAACCAATTTTGAATCCAAATGGTTAGCTCTCTCTATATTCCATGTGATCTAATCTTGCTAACTAGTCTAACATGCAGAATCTTGCTAGAATTGTTGTAAGAACTCATCTGGTTGACTTGTGCCCTTGTAGGAAAGGAAATCTGTCACTCTTATTTGGGTTAGGTGACATGTGACTTCAGACACATTAATGTGGTTGACTCTTTACTGCCCTGCAAGATGGTCTAGTATGCCACTCAGTTCTAAAATAGTAAGGAATGGGCAAAAAACGCTGGCCTTTCCAGTTATGGCTATGTCCCATTAAAGACTAAAGATGGAAAAAAACAGTTGCCATTCAAGGGCAAATTGGATTTACTTATTTGGCTTTAGTGATCGAGAGGCTGACCTTCTTGGATTTTATTTTGTTTAGTGTATCCCTGTGCTGCTAAATAGCACCAGCATTATTTCCTGTACTGAAATAAACCAAGTTTAATTGTATCAGCTAGGAATTTTATTTTGGATTTATTTGATATATTTCATGAATTTATTACACAGAAATCAATGTTTGTTACCTTGGAGGTTACTGCTTATTTATAGAAAAATGTTTAATAATAATAATACTTTAATTTCTGATATGAAAATTTTGATATGAAAAGTCTTTGACATGGCAGTTGCAATTGTGAGATAATGGGAGAAATTTGTTTTTAATTTCTCGTGAAAAAATGTTACTCGTGGAAAACTTACTTTATTTAGAGCTTCTTCTTTTGTTTACCCCAGGATTCTGTCTAGTGTAATATTAAGGCATATAGTGCAAGAAGTTCCCAATTTCAATTGCTGCTGAATATTCCACAATCCTCATTCCAGCCTATGCCAATTAATGATCATTTATCACAATTGTACTTACCAACCTCCACAATTCCTCAATCCTAACATTCTAAATTCAATGCTATATTTTTAATTTACAGGTTCCTTTATTGGTCTTTTTTTTTAAATTGTTTAACCTATATTTCTAATTAACCTATTCTGAGATGTTAATACACATCTCTGGAGCAGGTGGGAGCTGAATCCAGACCTCCCAGTCCAAGAGTAAGGGCATTACCACTGTATCATAAGACAGCCTCAAGCTTTGATCTTATCTATTCCATTTTCCTAATCAACCTGTTCAGAGATGTTATTATCTACCTCTGAAACAGATTGGACATGAACCCAGGCCTCATGGTTCAGAGGTAGGGACACTGTCATTGCACTAAAAGAGCCCTTTTGGTCTTATGTAACCCGATCTCTGTAATTTTATCCACCTGTGTTACTTAGCCTCTTTTACCCATGTTTGGTTCATCATACACTTCTCCATCTACATCTTTTTATTGGTAAGGAGCATTCAGGCATTTGGGTCTCCATCCTGTCAACCCTGTCCCAAAATCATTCCATTTTGATGTATTCCTTGCCACAGTGTAAAATTTTCCAAAAAAATTACAATTTCAACAGAGCCTTTCCGTACCTGTCTGAATATTTAACTAAATCTTATTCACCAATTGTAGCTGTCCCCTGTGTAGGAATGGTTTTTACCATTTTGCTTTGCTTTAAAGAGATGATTTGCGTCATTATTAGATAGCTTTGATACAACTGAACTCAATATTTCTGAGCTGTATGTTCCACAACAAAGAATCAAAAAATTAGTTTGAATTGTTGCCCCTGATCGCTTCTGAGCAACCCTGCTGGGGAGTGGATCTGTGTGGTCAGTGAATGAGAAAAGAATTGTCTGGACTGTTGTCTTTCATAGTTCAGAACTGTGCTGACACCCATGAACTATGTCTTTACTCAAATATTGCCCCCCTCCACCGCCCTGCCCCCTGTTACCTGAAGTTTTGATGAGCCATTCCCACTCTGTGAAGCATTAATGCTCTGAGGAGCATTAATCAGCCTAGGAGCATTAATCAGCTCCTCAGCCCTCAACTTGAGAGGAAGATCCATCTCTCAAGGCTACCACGGCAGTTCCCTCGTTCCAATAATTACATTGGGAGCAGATGCCACTGCTGGAAATGCATGCAGTCCCAGCCATCAAGAAGCTACAGTCTGTTAAGAAGTGAGTACAGTGGTTTAACAACAGAGGAAATGTCAGAGGTCCCAGAAAATGGTGGAAAGGTGGCTGGCTGAGGGAAGAGGCATTTGGGATAGAGGAGGGCAGCGAGGTGGAGCAGGAATGCCCAGTTTCAAAAGAGGTGCTGGATTGCAAGAAAGTGGCAGTGAAGGAGGCACCTAACTTTTGCTGTCCAGAAAAAGCTACCTTGCCAGACCCTGTCCTCATTCTCCTGAACATGTCCTCCGTTCCACGTCAGCAACCTCTTACCAGTCACAATTTTGCAACAGCCACATTAAGTGACCCTAAGTAGGAATTAATTTGTCACTCAAAGACCTCAATTCGGATAAAGACTGATGAATCACCCTAGATCTCATCCACTGACCATATATCACAGACCCATTGGTAGTAGAAAAGTCATGCACAGAATTTTGCAGGCTGCCCATTTATAAGTACACCAATGCCATGGCCAAAAAAGTCTGCCCATGAAAAACAATAGCTAATTTAAATATTTTCCCCCAGGAAGGTAGATGGAACATATGTGTGGTGCAATTTAATGTCACATTTGCATTACATTTGCTTGATCATTTTTATTGTTTTTAATATCACTTCCTTTAATTTCACTTTTTATTCTGTCTACTCTTCTCACTTGCAATCTACTTACCCCCAATCACTGTCATCATTCTGTTCTACTTTCATCTTGTCGCTACTGCTCATTATTAACCTCATCACTACTAATTGCTACAGTCTAAGGAGGTAACCGCAACTTGCAGCATATGCTGTTATTATTATGTGTTGTGTTCTGAGCTCAGTAGTCATTGTTTTGTACTGTGCTGTGTTGTGTGTATTTAACATTGTGCTGGATATGAATTGTGTTGTTAAACCAGACCCTGGGCAAGGTTCCACAATGTCTTATGGATCCAAAGGGATATCTTAAATCATTAAGCCCCCTGGTGAGGAAGGATGGTCTGGCTCCCCTTGGTTGTTTGCCCACCCCTTTGTTTACAACAAGACTTTTTTTTGTAAATCCCTGCCATTGTGGATACCTTTTTCTCCCAGAGCAAAATGAGATTATGTTTTAAAAGGAGACAATTTAATCGGGATTCCTTGAATTAACTAAAAGAGTGAATTTATTAATTACTAACTGTGAGAACAGATGATTATGCAACGAATATACACACAGAAGAAATAAGAGGAGAGTCCAAAAAGATAAAAGTAAAAAATAGATCGGTCTTTGAATTGTTTGTGAAGAACAGTATGAGGATGTTATGATTATTATTGGACAGTACTAATAGCAGTGACATTGAGAATAGAGCATTCGATTTCCAGTTTCTTGTAGGCTGATTGAAGTTTGTTCATTCTGATTTCTTTTGAACTGGCTGGCAGCACCAAGTGAGAGAAAATCTTTGTTTTTTGTTTTACCTGCAGTGCTTTTCTAAAAGCTGTTGTCTTTACAGCACTCTAGTGCACAGTCGGTGTATAAAGCATGCAGATCAGTATTGCAGTCAATTTTAATCCCATGATTTGTATATTTTCAAAGGATAAAAGCAGACATAAAATATAGAAATAAAAAGCAGATAAATTATGTAAAAGATGGCTTAATTCTGAGGGGAGAGGGCTAGTCAGCCACCTTGTTATCTCTTCTTATTAAGTCTCTCCATGTTTGAAGTTACAGTGACTCTGTACAGCTGCAACATTCCAGTAGTTACAGGATTTTGCAAGTCACTAAATTTGAATCCACTCTTTTTCTTTCTCTGTAGCAGTTATTTTTAAATACATTTTGGAATTAAAAGTTACAAAAAATACTTTGGTCCCATTATCTTAACAATTCCGAATACATACATGTGGTTTTGCACATCTGTATTTCAAGACGAGAACAATGTTTCATTAATAAAGACACTACAACTTTCTGCAACAGGTTTTGTTTACTTAAGGGACGAGAAATTAAAGTTGCACACATTTTTGTATGTAACTCAACATTGTAAGCTATTCCTGTTCCTGGACGAAGTTGTACCGTAATAAAGGACTTCTACAGAAAATGTCAATATTTTATTTTCCTTCCTTTTGTGCAGGTTTGGTGTAAGTAAGCTCGTTGGGCAAAGGGGTCATTTCTGGGTTTTAGAAAATAATCATGTGCTTTATTAGCTGATGTGGCATTTTGCAATCTAATAAATCTGAATCATATATCGCACCTGAGAATTTTTCAGTAGAAAGCGGAACCTATCCATTAAGGAATTTCACCCCCTATTTAATCACAGACACAGCCTGAACTGGAAGCATTCCATCTCACAAAAAGTGCTGCCTAACATCTTCTGAATAGCATTTTCTGTGAAATTTATAAGATTGCATCATTTCTTTTGAATATTTTCATATCTCTTAGAATTGTCATAAATTGAGCATAATGTTATGTAATTCATTGATATAAGAACTATTTATTACAGTTAGGGTTGTTGTAAACTTTTGTGCTCTATGTATCAGTTGTTATTCTTGTAGTTATTCTTTTTTATTAATAATTGATCATCTGCTTATGACAGCTATTTCAATCTGCAGCACATAGTCTGCTCCTCATGACAACAGTGGCAATGCCAGTCTTTAGCAGAAAGAATGAAACTGTGAGTACTTGTATTCATCTTCTGTCTGTGCTCAATCTCTGTTTGCATATGATATACATTATTGAACATCAGATAATACAAATACAAACTGGTTAAAACATCTTTGGGTTGAAATTTGTATGAAAGTTACAGGAAAGACACAGATTGAGACGCATATACAGTATGGGATACAATTCCTGTGTTTTGATCCAGAAGAAAAGGCAAGTCTTAAAATGAGTATTGATACTATTGATGCATTCATGGAATTGACAGCAATGTGAACCTGTTGGATTCATAAAATTTACTGGGTCTTCCAAGCAGCTATATTTGACTTCCACTTTATGCATTGTGGCATTTATGTATTACTAAAGTTCACAGTAGGATATTCTTATGTGCAATTTATGGAAAAAGAGTCTAAAAAGACAAAAAAGAGGCAATTAATCTGATTTTTTTTCAGGAATGGCAAACTGATGCAGTTTGCCACTCTACCCCTTTATTCAGAGTTGTGGAACCAGACATCTTTCATAGCTCAGAAATTTCGGGGGAAGGCAAACTATGTCTCCTTTTCACAGCAGCCAGTTGCCATATTCTGATATTTAAAGGTCTAGGCAATCACTTTTAAGCTGATATCAAGTAGTAAATACACAAGGTAAGAGCAAGGGAGGTTACTGTGCTGGATGGGTAGAAGAATAGGCTGTCAGGTAGATAAGGAATAGAATGCCAGGGTATGACGCCAGATGGATAGGATGTAGGGTGCAAAGTGGGTGGAATGCCAGGTGGTAGGGTGCCAGGTGGGTAAGATCCCTGCTAGACTGTTGGTGGGGGGGGGACGGGCAGGATTACAAATGGCTGCCAAGTAAGTAGAGTGCCGGCTGGGTTGGGACTGGATGCCAGGGATTTGGATGGCAGATGGGTAAGATATCAAATGGGATGTGGGTAGGGTGTCAATGGATAGGATATCAGGGTGAAAGGAAACAAAGATACGGTAAATGCTTAGGGTAGCTTGGGTGATAGAAATAGGGTCTTGCAGGGTAGAGATAATTGTCGAGTCTGGTGTCAGGGCAAGAGGGGAGTTTGGGAGGAAGGTAGTGTGGCAGGGGTTGGCATTGGGTCTGGTGATGGTCAAAGGGGGTTTGAGTGTAGAGCAGGGAATGTATTTGGCTGTGGAGTAAAGTAAGGTTTGGATATGGAGAATTGTTGGCTTTTTTCCACTGGTACATGTAGGCAGAGTAAGGTCTAATGATCTTGTCCTGACCCAGGCAGAAGGCAATTCAAATAGGCTCTAAATACAATTTTCTCAGTCTCAGCCTGCATAGATGCTCTTACATTATTCTCTGTAATCTCAAACGTTAAACCGAAATGATGTTTGTATTACTATAAATACAATCCTAGTATAAAAATATCAAGAGGCTGTGGTAGGCCTATTTAAATTCAGGGTACTGCACTTTAGGAAGGACATGAGAGGTTTGGAGAGAGTTTACTGGAATGGTTCTAGTGGTAAATGGACAAGCAGGGATTGTTCTCCAATCTGAGAAGATTAAGCAGGAAATTGATAGAGGTGTTCAAAATCTTGGAGCTTTTAAAAAGAATGAAATTAGAATAATCTATTCCCAATTCATTGAGAACCATCAACAAAGAGTTAACATGACTGGCAAAAGATCCAGAGATGAAATGAGGGAAAACCTTTTGCAACACAAGCATCATTAGAACATAGATTACACCACCTGGTATGGTGATGGATTTAGATTCAATATTAGCCTTCTAGAGTGCTTTAGAATCATAGAAATCTACAGCACCATTGGCCCATAGAGTCTCTGCCTGTGAAGAACAGCCAGCTAACTATTTGAATCCCATTTTCTAGCCCTTGGGCCATTACCTTGTATACTTTGGCATCGCCAGTGCACATCAAAATTCTTCTTAAATGCCATGACGGTTTCTGTCTATACCAACTTTACAGACAGTGAGTTCTAGTTTCCCAGTTTAGAGGGATATGGGCAAAATGCTGGCAAATGGAACTAGGTTAGATTAGGGTAACTAGTCAGCGCGGATGAGTTGAATTGAAGGGTCCGTTTCTGTGCTGTGTGACTCTTTGACTAAGTGGTCAGGATTACAGAGTCTATAGGGAGATATATTCAAGTGAGGAGGCAAAAACTTGGTGGATGGAATATAATATGGAAAAATGAGAGGTTATACAGTTTGACAGAAGGAATAGAAGAGGTGAATATTACTTAAATAAAGAGAAACTACAGAAAGCTACAGAACAGAGGAATTTGGAAGTCCTTGTACATGAATCACAGGAAGCTAGAATCCAAGTATGGAAGACAAATGGAACATTGGCTTTTATTTCAAAGGAAAATAGAATATAAGAGTAGGAAGGTTTGCTAAAGCTATGCAAGACATCTGTCAGACTACAATACTATGAACAATTCTGGACCCTTATCTAAGGAAAGATCTACTGATTTTGGAGGCAGACAAGAGAAGTTTCACTTGGGTGATACCAGTTACAGAGGTTCACCTTATGGGAAGCAGTGAAACTATAGAATTCTTTACCATGGAGGGTTGTAGAGGCTGGTTCATTAAGTATATTCAAGAATGAGAGAGACAGACAGATTTTTAATCAGAAAGGAATCATGGGTTGTAGGGAAAAGGCAGGAAAATGAAACTAGTGATCATCAGAGCAGCCCTGATCCAATTGAATAGTGAAGTAGATTTGATGGACTGAATGGCCATTTCTACTCCTACATATAATGGTCTTCTGGTCTATTCTCAGCTAATTCCTTCGATGGTCCCACAGCCTTCAATCATCCCCATGTACTGGTTCCTAATCTTCTTCTTTCTCGCCACTCCATACATCCGTTTCGGCATCTAAATCTCATTAGTATCCAGTCATTGTTCCACTCTTCTTGATGTTATTCAGGTTTCTGCACAATATAACAAGGCTGGCTTGTAGATGCTTAGTTTTAGTTTCTGCAATCTGCTTAGTTTTAGTTTCTGCAATCTTACCACACCCATGTGAGATTGCAGAAACTAAAACTGAGCATCTACAAGCCAGCCTTGTTATATTGTGCAGAAACCTGAATAACATCAAGAAGAGTGGAACAATGACTGGATACTAATGAGATTTAGATGCCGAAACGGATGTATGGAGTGGCGAGAAAGAAGAAGATTAGGAGCCAGTACATAGGGATGATTGAAGGCTGTGGGAGCATCGAAGGAATTAGCTGAGAATAGACCAGAAGACTATTATACGTAGGAGTAGAAATGGCTATTCAGTCCATCAAATCTACTTCCCTATTCAATTGGATCATGGCTGCTCTGATGATCACTAGTTTCATTTTCCTGCCTTTTCCCTACAACCCATGATTCCTTTCTGATTAAAAATCTGCCTATCTCTCTCATCCTTGCTGCATTTCTTCTAATCATTCTAGTTCGCACCAAATTGGCCTGATTTCATTGCTGCCACACCTCAGATGCCCTCAGGTGCTGTCAAATCTGAGATTAGTTTCAGACATGCAGGTTGTCTCAGTGCTTTCATATCCCACCAAGTGTTTCAGATACAACCTTGCCTTGTTTTCTGCTCAAGGTCGGTAGCTTCCTTAATGCTTGCAGGTCACTACTAACACATTACTAATGATCCCAAGCTACAATTTCTTCACATCTACCCCAAAAGTTACAGCTCACAGCTTCTTCACTGGTTTTAGAATCTGATTTCACTAAATGCACATGGATCCCTGCTCTAAGTTGGCAAGCACCTAGATTTAGACATTGTGAATCAATTTCCATCCCATTATGAGGTGTTCAAACTCAATCTGATGACTACCATTTATAGTAGCAGCAATATGGAGCAAACTGGGTAGTGTTGAACTTCAAACTATTTTTTATTGTGACTGAACCTGCCCTTTCACACTCTCTTTCTCTAGAGAGCACATGGTATCCTTCTTGGGGTTGTAGGAACAGATGTTCCACTGAAAGAGCTGTTAAAGTTAGCTCCGAGGTATAAGGTACGTTCTAAAATGCATTTAAATTTTTCATCAGTGATGGTAAGTCGTTATGCTAGTTTGGAATTTGAATTAGAAGAATAGCTGCAAATTATTTGGAGATAAACCACAGCATCTTAACAGTTAACATATCATACCATTTTTCGATGCCAGTCAGGAAAAAGAAATGATATCAAATGTGCCAACTCAGCAGTAAATAAAGGCAACCAGTGTTCCAATGTGTTGTACTTTTCTAGAGCCTTTCAAATCATATGTTCTTTTATAGAACATAGAACATAGAAAAATACAGCGCAGAACAGGCCCTTCGGCCCTCGATGTTGCGCTGAACTGTGAACTAATCTAAGCCCATCCCCCTACACCATACCATCATTATCCATATGCTTGTCCAAGGACTGTTTAAATGCCCCTAATGTGGCTGAGTTAACTACATTGGCAGGCAGGGCGTTCCATGCCCTTACCACTCTGAGTAAAGAACCTGCCTCTGACATCTGTCTTAAATCCATCACCCCTCAATTTGTAGCTGTGCCCTCTCGTATAAGCTGAAGTCATCATAATGCATTTTGTTGACAAGAAATTAAGTTGTCACTGAGCATATACACTATCGTCTGCTTTCATGCTGTAATTGATTTAGTTGTCTTTTGAATATTCAATCATTCACAGACGCTGATTCACTAATACTTTCTCTACTGCCGTAAAGGCTAAAAGTATTTAATAATATATTTAATAAGGGACACTTTCAGCCAGCAAACAACTTGCAGCCCAGCCTGACAAAATGTGAGCATATATTTGCTGCAAAGGTTTGATTTGCACCATGAAATCTTGAAAAATTACCCAATGCATAATAGTTTAGGGTAGCATTATCTTGCTAGATTCCTTTAAGTGTTCTATTTCTTCCACATCTCTTCCCAAGTAAGTACTGGTTGAGCCCAGTCACTTCTTCCTGGCAAACATTGACCACTGCTTTACGATGGAGATGGTTGCTATGCACACCAGATAGGGCAAATCGTCTCAGGGTCAGGATAGCACTGCTGTGATATTGACCAACAGATACTATTTCATGCTATGTTTTGATTGTTATCCTTTTGTTCTGTCCTGTTATTTGTTTCCCAGCAGGCTTTCTGAAGGTTGAAGATATTTACAATCTTTCTTGAGCCTTTAAAATCTTCACTTTTTTAACTGCACAAATTTTAGACTTCTGAGTTCTCAGTATCAGAGTATGAAATTTTAAATGTAAAAAATAAGTTTTTTCTAGCTGTAAATCTCTCTTAGGAGACAGAACCAGGTCCATTGACTCAAATCATAGTAACTGTCATTTGATAAAGTATCCACCATCCTAAATATCTTACCATCAACGCAACTGAAAAATTCTATTGGTCATTGGGGTCATTTAAGAGACTGCTGGACATGCATATGGTCACAGAAATTTGAGGGTGCATACATGAGGATCAATGGTCGGCACAACATTGTGGGCTGAAGGGCCTGTTCTGTGCTGTACTGTTCTATGTTCTATGTTCTATGTTCAAAACAATACACTTGCATCGTCCTGAAGAAACACTCATATATTTTACAAGTTGTGGATTATTGTTCAAAAATTAGGAAATCTGAAGCATTTAGGTTACTTAGGTTTACAAGAGATCAACCAGATCTAGTTTACTCAAATGCGTCACAGTCAATTTTCCCTTCCCAGAATCACTTCTCTCTTCACTCCTACTAGTTAGCTGAGTTGCTGTTTCTGTTCTATTCAATTATTTTAGAACTCATTTGTCACTTTCGATTCATTTCACATACTGGCCCTTAGTTCGTACTGATACTTTTAAATCTTGCTAGACTTACTTCATTATATTTTCATTCAATTCTGCTGCAAGCAACTTCCCTTGCTTGCACCCACAAAACTCAAAAGCACATAACAAAAGAAACATTATCTTGAGCAAATTTTGTTGTGTTGTTGCTTTTTAAATTGTTATTCCCTTTAACATATTGCAGCTTGGAGCCCATGGTTATGCATTCCTGAATACGAATAATGGTTATATACTAGCCCATCCTGATCTCCGGCCTTTGGTAAGTAACCTCATCATTTTCTATTGATGCAAATTATTGTATACAATGACAACAACAGAGAAGGAAAGACTGACTTTCTTCAGAGGGATAGATACCAAATGTTATTCAACAGCCTGTATTCTCTGGTCACATCCTAAAGAATTACTGAAAACAAAGGCTAGGAAATAACACGTGGCGACATCTTTTTAAAGACTACAACTGTATTGTAAAGCGGTATATGCATATTGACAATAAATAATTGGATATCTGTTTCAGAAACCACTTTGAGGAAGTCCATCTTTTAGCACTTGCTAAGTTTTCTAATTTGTTCAGAGGTCTTGTTGAATTGGGGATTAATCTCCTACACACTGTTGTGAACTGCAAAGAGCAAAATGTCACCTGTTGAGTAACTTGGAGCTTTTACTGAGCCAGGCTCATTGATACTTCCTCCTGAAATCCATTTCCTCCTGTCTCTGAATTCTGTTGGGCCAGTAAGTTTTGCAATCAAAGTTTTTGAGAAAATTTGTAACTCAGGTTGCAAATGAGGTTGTAGGCCTGCTCACTGAGCCGGTGTGTTTGATTGCAGACATTTTGTCACACTGCTAGGTAACATCGTCAGTACACCTCCAGTGATGTGTTGGCATTCTTTCCCATTTGTTATTTATATGCCTGAGTTTGTCGAGGTGGTTGGCATCACATCTGGTTCTGTTTTTCAGTGGTTTATATAATGGATCCAGTTCAATGTGTTTGTTGACAGAGTTCCAGTTAGAATGCCAGGCATCCAGGAATTCCCTGGCCTGTCTTGTTTGGCTTGTGCTATGATGGATGTGTTGAGACAGTTGAATTTGTGTCCTTTTTTGTCCATATTTCTTGAGACCAGTAAGAATTGGTCATGTCTGTTGGTGACTAGCTGATGTTTGTGTATCCTTATTGTCAATTGTCTTCCAGTTTGGCCAATGTAATGTTTCTCACAGTCCGTTAATGTTATTTTGTATACTACATGAGTTTTATTGGTTGTGGGCATGGGGTCTTTAGTAGCTGTAGCAGGGTGGTTGTTGGTTTGTGGACTACCCTGATACCTAGAGGTCTGAGTAGTCTTGTGATCATCTCTGAAAGGGCTCTGATGTACAATAGGGTGACTAGTGTGTCTGGCCCATGTTGTGTCCTCTTGTTGTGGTCAGTCATGGAGGTAATGATGGATTGTGCTTTTTGGGTATCTATTCCTTATAAAAACTCTGTATAAATGCTCCTGTTATATTTTGTGCAATCCTGGGCTGCTGTAGTGTGTTGTGGCTCGATTGAATAATGTCCTGATACAGCTCCATTTATTGGCGTTGGGCTGGTTGCTGGTATATCTGATCTGTATCGGTGGTCTTTCTTCTTTCTGCACACTTTGGTCTGGAGTTCCCACAATGTCTAGGAAGGGTAGTCAGTTATTGTTTCTTTTTTTTGTGAATTTTATTCCATTGAGAATGTTGTATGTGTGTTGGTGGGTTTCTTCTAGTCTTGTGCATTTGATAATCACGATGGTGTCATCTACATACTGGATCCAGAATTTGGGTTGTATAGTGGGGGATGTAGTCCATTCTAACCGTTACTTTACCGCTTCTGCATTCATGCCTGATATTGGGGATCCCATTGGTTTCTGTTGATTTGCTTAAATATCCGATCATTGAGGATGAAATGGGTTGTGAGGCACAGATCCAGCAGTTTCAGGGTGCTGTCCTTGTTGATGCTGTTGATACCATGGGGTGTCTGTCTTCCTGATTCGTCCAGCAGGGTGGCAGTTGTCTCTTTGGCTACAGAGATGTTTATGGATGTAAATAGTGCTGTTATATTGAAGGATATTATTATCTTACCATCTTCGTTCTGGTGTCCTTGATATGTTGGAGAATTCTTAGGAGGAGTGAATGGAGTGGCTAGTGTTGTCTACTAAGTATTTCAGTTTCTATTCTAGTTCTTTGGGTAGACTATATGTTGGTGTACCTGGTAGTGAGGCAGAACATCTGAGGAGGATTCCTGGCTTGTGTATCTTAGGAAGGCAGAAGAATAAGGTGTGCTGGATTCCTTAGCTTCATTTTTCGGCAGCCTATCTTGCTCATAAATCCTCAGTTGTGTAATTTCTTCAGGGTTGTTGTAATCTGGTTCTCGGATTACAACATTCTCCTCTTGACCACCAGCAAAACAATTGAAGATGGTATTGACAGCATTATCAAGCAGCACTTACACAGCACTAGCCCAACCAGTTGGGGTTCCACTAGAGACTCTCAGATCCTGAGTTCATCATGAGCCTTGTTCAAAACAAGGACAAATGAGCTCACTGCATGATGTGAGACGAGCATGACTGTCATTGACATTAAGGTAGCATTTAACCAAATTTAGCGCCAAGGAGTATGAGGAAAATTGAAGTCACTGGGATTTTGGGGGTAACATCTCAATTTGCTAGAGTCATACATAGTTAAAATCATGATGGTTTTGCTTATTGGACGTCATTTATCTCTAGACATCTCTGCAGGGGTCCCTGAGGATAGTCTTGTAGGCCCAACCAACTTCAGCTGCTTCTCCAATGACCTTCTTTTCATTCTTAGGTCAGAAGTGGGGATGATCGCTAATGATAGCTCACTTCTCCGATGCTTAAACCATCTATGTTCATATGCAGCAAGATCTGGACAAAGTTCAGGCTTGCTTTGGTAAGTAGCAAGGAACATTCCTGCCACACAAGTGTCAAGGAACGATCATCTCCACAAGAGAGAACCTAACTGTCTCTCGTTGATAGTCAATGGCATTACCATCAATGAATTCCCCACTTCATGGAAGTTACCATTGACCTTAAACTGACCTTAATTCACCATACAAATACTGTGGCTACACAAGCCGATCAAAGACTGGGAACTTCTTCAGTTAGTGAGCTCCTGATTGATGCACAAACCTTAGGCATCAAGAAGGTACCAATCAGGAGTGGGATTGATTACTCTCCTCTTGCCTGGATTAGTGCAACTTCAACAACACACAGGTGGCTCTATCATCCAGGACAAAGCATCCTGTTTGATCAATATCCTATCTGCTGCCTTAGACATTCTCTCCCTTCAACATGGTGGATGTTATGTAGCAACCCACCAAGGCTCCTTCGACAAACAAACCATCCAACTCCATCATCAGTTCCTCCCAGAAGAATAAGGGTTCTCTTGAAATTTCTTTCTATGATATAATATCTTGACTTGGAACTATATTGCCATTCCTTCACTGCAATTCTTCCAAAATCTTGGAACTTACTCTTTAACAGCAGTGTGGGTGCATCTGTACTGTATGGGCTGCAGCAATTCAAGAAGACAGCTGCTCACCACCTTCTGAATGGTAATTAGAAATGCACAGCAAATGCCAGTGATACTCACAATGTATGAAAAAATGAAGAAAAGCACTGAGTGTCTCCATGACAACCCAAAAGTATGGGGACGTACTGCAATATAAACAAGCCTTTACTCATGTTTGGGTGACAGGGTCAGTTACCTGAAACATTAACTCTGTTTCCACTCCAAACCCATCTCACCTTCTGAGTATTTCCAGCATGTTCTGCTTTTTCTTTCCTTTGGCTAATATTAGTGAAGAAAAAACATAGCTGTGAAGCTGTGATTAGCTCACATATCACCTCTGAAACACAGGCAGCGTGAGAATTCAAATCTTTGATGAAGAAAAGCAGTTCAATGCAATATTTTTCCTTTTTGAAATCAGGCCATTATCTTAAAGGGCTAAGGTCTCTAACTTGCTAGCCACGTGATGGATAGAAATGCAAAATTTCTAACAGGCTGAGATTCCTCATCTGCTTAATTGTAGCCAAACTATCTCTTTCAATGGTCTCCTTTCCTCCTCTACGTTACCTGTGGTGTCTGCCAGTAGTTCTCTCTGGCCTTCTCCTGTTTCTTCATGCTGCCCTCCCTGGCATTATTCAAAGTCATAGTGTCAGTTTTCACATTGAAATGACACCCAGCTCGATCTGACAACCATCTCTCTTGGCTCCTCTGCTACTGATAAATTATCAGATTGCTTGCCCAACATCCAGTAGTGGCAATGCATGCATTTCATTCAGTTGAACATTGGAGAGTCTAAAACAATAGTTTTTAGTTGCTACTTCCACTTCCACTTCCTAGCTTCCTCTTCAGTCTCTGTCAAACGTAACTATTTGATACTAGGCCAGTCTGTTTACAAAATTGTTTAATCCAGAAATGAACTTCTGACTGTCTATTCATGACATCACTAAAATTGCCTTTACTCTCCTCTGTAACAAAGTAAAAAGTCACACAACTGCCAGGTTATAGTCCATCAGGTTTATTTGAAATCTCAAGCTTTTGGAGTGCTGCTCCTTCATCTGGTGAAGTCATTTTTGTCCACTCCAGTCCAATACCAGCACCTGCACATCATGGCTCCTCTGTAATGTCACCTTACTTCAATCCTATTTCAGCTGTTCTATTGCTGAAATCTTCACCATGCCTTTGTTATCCCAACACCATCTGACCATCTTTGTATTCTGTGGTGTCTAAACTTGAGCTCATCCAAAACTCTGTTGTCCATGTCCTTACTGTCACGTCTGGTTCAGCTATCATCCCTGGATCACTGATCTCTATGGTTTTTGCTGTATTGTTTCTTTATAGATTTAAGAAAAGCTGAAGGGTAGGAATAAAGATTGGATATAGAGCTTTAATGGAGACTTCAGTTGTTTCAGCTTCCACATGCCAATTGACTGTGTAAGAGAGAAGGAACGTGATATTGCATCATTTTCTGGGTTACATAATGTGTGCTTGGGCATATATTTAAGTAAATATTTTAACAAATTAATGCTACTCCATTACAACATTTCCTTCTCTTAAATAACAACTCAATTTAATATTAAATTGATATGTTTATGAATAAGCAACACTTATGGAACTTGAGACTTGCCAACAGTAATATACTATATGCATAACAATGCGCTTTATGAAGAACATTTGGAACATTCCCCTTCAAGCAAATTTCAATGTTTTGAACCAGAGTTGTCATTGGCAAAATTAACCAGATTTCAAGACTGTGACATGTTGGTGTGTTCTCAAACTGTCCAGCTCTCCTCCTTCTGAAGATTTGTTGATGGTAGAGTAGTCTTTGATACTTTTGTTCCTGTTGTCTTTGTCTGCAAGATGTACACAGGTCTGTATAGGCATTGCAATTTGCTACAGACTTTGCAATGGATGTCGTGATTGGGCAAACATGCTGGACTAAGCAGTGATGATCAGATCCATGAACTAATGAATAAAAAAGACATGATTTATACATTAGAGCTGTCAGCCATGTCATCAGCAGAGTTATCCCACCAACCTGTACTTGCACGGTGGCTCAGTGGTTAGCACTACAGCCTCACAGCACCAGGGACCTGGGTTTGACTCCACCCTCAGGTGACTGACTGTGTGGAGTTTGCACATTCTCCTCGTGTCCATGTGGGTTTCCTCCAGGTGCTCTGGATGCCTCCCACAGCCCAAACGTGTGCAGGCTAGGTGGACTCCCATGCTAAATTACCCCGTAGTGTACAAGGATGTGTAAATTAGGTGGGTTATAGGGGGAGGGCCTGTGTGAGATGCTCTGCGGGTTGGTGTGGATGTGTTGGGTCAAAGGGCCTGTTTCCACAGTGTAGGGATTCTATAAGAATGCCTTTCTGTTTGTCAAGCTGGCTCATTGCAGCTGGCATAGTGGAAAATTATGGCATTATCACTTCAGGGCATGGACATGAACAATTTGTTGTGCAATGTCATGCAACAGCTGGCCTTTGAGGGATTTGAAACTGTTTTGGTTCCAGTATAAAAGTGAGATGGCATGTGGTACCTTCAAGTTCATTGGCAACCAGCATTATGGTGAAGTCTGCAATACTCAAGATACCAGAAACATTTTCTGCCTGATTATGTCTGGCAAAAATAACATGTAATTAATTCTCTTTGAAAAGCCTCATAACCTTCTTTATATAACAGTGGATGGCAAATTGTGACATGTTGCAAAACTCTCCAGCTTCAACCTGGAAGAACTCCATAGCAGATAATTCATCATCATACTCAGGCAAAAAAAGTTGTCCTGTTCAGAGGTGTGCTTTTGACATTAGCACTGAGTGCCTTTGAGTGGGACACAGCAAGCCTTACCAGCCTGCTATCAGGTTTCCTCATCAGGCTCCTTTCATGGTGACTCCCCAGCCCCTAATTGTTGAATACCAGTGGCAACATGGTAATAAGGCTCTTAAGTGGGCCTCAGCTAATATCTATTTGAGAAGGCTTTCTAGAGGTCTTTCCTCCATATACTTAATCAGCAGAAACAGAAAATATGCGCCCATCTGCATCCTCCCTCCTAAATGAATGCCCTTGGCTCCAAATCTGCCAATCGGTATGGCAGTAAATTCTTCTCATTGTTACTTTCTAAAGTTTAAGTGGAAGGATTCCATCTTAACACAATTTGTGGATAAACCCTCCTGCTGAGAGTCCTTACTGCTTTCCTCCTCACTCTTCCAGCAACTTGTTGTGGTTTGTGAGATCTCGATTTATTCTCCATAATTCTGTGTTGCAAGAGAAATTCCAATTTGTACATCCATGCCAAGATGCAAATGGCATGTGCAAAGGTCTTTACATTGCCAAAAAAAAAACTGCTTCAGCACTTGTTACACCATGTGCTGTAGATTTTTACAGTGTGAAACAGCTACAGAAAGTATTGAAATTACCACAGGTGCCCAACCAACTGATAGATGCTTTTTTCAGTTGTGCAAGTCTAAGAGTGTAGTAGCTAGATCTTTTCCATTAAAATAGCATTTTAGAGTGTGCTATGGAAGAATGAGTCACTGTTATAATTTGGGGATTTGGATTTTAAAGGTAAAACTAGAATTGGAGTTTCAGCTCTGTGAAGCTAGCTTTGTTTGATGTCAGAAAGTCATTTGGAATAGGGAATAAAGACATAATTCCTAAATAAGACATAATTTAAGTCAAATATCTAGCAAGATACCTGTGATTTAAAGGATAAAACATTTATAAAATTGAACTAGCACAACATGTAGAGAAAACAGATCAGAGCCCATTTGATTTTTTAATTCAGTTCAGGAGAAAAATTTTGCCTTAGCAGAAGGGTTTAGTTTATAAAGCTTCTATGCTTATGTAAAAGTTTTCAAACTGTGAGAAATTAAGAGGTTTAGGTGATCAGAATTGGAAAGAAGTCTCTAAGCCTAAAAACTGGAAAGAGACAGTTCAATAAGACAGTAAGAGTTAAGATTGGAAAAACACTTCACTGGCACTGAGCAGCTGTGAAGGATATTACCGGGAAACAAATTGAACTTTGTTTTGCTTTGGAGAAAATGGGAACTGCAAATGCTGGAGAATCCGAGATAACAAAGTGTGGAGCTGGATGAACACAGCAGGCCAAGCAGCATCTTAGGAGCACAAAATTTTTCTGATGAAGGGTTTAGGCCCGAAACATCAGCTTTTGTGCTCCTAAGATGCTGCTTGGCCTGCTGCGTTCATCCAGCTCCACACTTAGTTAACTTTGTTTTGTTTGTATGTTAAGATCCTTATAAACTGTCTTATGTTTTGTTTCTTTTTCTTTTGTGCAATAAACTTGTTCACTTTTTAAATTAAAGACTTTAGCAGCATTGTGTAGATGCTTTGAATGACGAACCACCATAGTAACTATCTGCCACAATTAAAATTATGACCTATCAGGGTAGGTTTCACTACAGGATCTGATTTGCCCAGTATCACCATCAAGTGGTGTTGTAACAACAGTCGCATCAACATTGCATACTGACATTATGACATGCTTACCTTGCATCCTTCTGATGACTGTGTCCAACACATTTCGTTCCCATAAATATGCACTGGCACAGTACGGGCTATTTTGGAGTATATGGCCACTTACATCCCAAAATAGATACTAACAGAAAGGCCGAGCCCCTTATCAGTATTGTTCTGTAATCTACCATTAGGAGATTTACAAAACTGGCTTTGACCATTATTTTTTCTTGTTCCTTTTGGGGAATGTCTGATCTTTGCTTAACTCTTCCTTTCCCCATCCAGATTCCATAAGACAAGAACTTAGTACGAAATGGAATTGCTAGAGGAAAACTATGTAATATTGTGGCAAAATGCGTTTGAGTTCCCATGTAATGTGCCATGTATCTTGTCTAAACTTGTCTATAAATGTATGAGAATTCATTCTTGTTAATTGCAGTACAAAGATGGAAAGAAAACGAAGCCAAAACCAAATTACAACAGTGTGGACATTTCCGAGGTGGAGTGGGAAGACACCTATGAAGTTGTGAGTAATTTAATTTTTATTTTTCTTCCTTGCGCCCCATGTGAGTGTCTTTTCCCTTGCTTCAAGTATCTATTAATGAAGCCTTACATCCAGGGATTTGTTACTTTCGGAGACATTTATTCTAATTTTCTCATTACTAGGCTCCTGTATTCCACCCTTCAAAAATTGTGCTGCTTGTATTCTAATCTATAATTGTCTTACTCTCATAGCACATACTTGCTTCTTACATAGAACATTACAGCACAGTACAGGCCCTTCAGCCCTCGATGTTGTGCCGACCTGTCATACCGATCTCAAGCCCATCTAACCTACACTGTTCCATGTACGTCCACATGCTTGTCCAATGACGACTTAAATGTACCTAAAGTTGGCAAATCTACTACCATTGCAGGCAAAGCGCTCCATTCCCTTACTACTCTCTGAGTAAAGAAACTACACCTGACATCTGTCCTATATCTTTCGCTCCTCAATTTAAAGGTATGCCCCTCGTGCTCGCCGTCACCATCCTAGGAAAAAGGCTCTCCCTATCTACCCTATCTAACCCTCTGATTATTTTATATGTTTCAATTAAGTAACCTCTCAACCTTCTTCTCTCTAATGAAAACAGCCTCAAGTCCCTCAGCCTTTCCTCGTAAGACCTTCCCTCCATACTAGGCAACATCCTAGTAAATCTCCTCTGCACCCTTTCCAAAGCTTCCATAGCCTTCTTGTAATGTGGTGACCAGAACTGTACACAATACTCCAAGTGCGGCCGCACCAGAGTTTTGTACAGTTTCACCATAACCTCTTGGTTCCGGAACTCGATCCCTCTATTAATGAAAGCTAAAACACTGTATGCCTTCTTAACAGCCCTGTCAACCTGGGTGGCAACTTTCAAGGATCTGTGTACATGGACACCGAGATCTCTCTGCTCATCTACACTGCCAAGAATCTTACCATCAGCCCTGTACTTTGCCTTCCGGTTACTCCTACCAAAGTGCATCACCTCACACTTGTCTGCATTAAACTCCATTTGCCACCTCTCAGCCTAGCTCTGCAGCTTATCTATGTCTCTCTGCAACCTACAGCATCCTTTGTCACTACCCACAACTCCACCGACCTTAGTGTCGTCTGCAAATTTACTAACCCAACCTTCTACGCCCTCATCCAGGTCATTTATAAAAATGACAAACAGCAGTGGACCCAACACCAACCCTTGCGGTACACCACTAGTAACTGGTCTCCAGGATGAACATTTCCCATCAACTACCACCCTCTGTCTTCTTTCAGCAAGCCAATTTCCGATCCAAACTGCTATATCTCCCACAATTCCATTCCTCCGCATTTTGTACAATAGCCTATTGTGGGGAACCTTATCGAATGCCTTGCTGAAATCCATATACACCACATCAACCGGTTTACTCTCATCTACCTGTTTGGTCGCCTTCTCAAAGAACTCAATAAGGTTTGTGAGGCACGACCTTCCCTTCACAAAACCGTGCTGACCATCCCTAATCAATTTATTCTTTTCTAGATGATTATAAATCCTATGCCTTATAACCTTTTCCAACACTTTACCAACAACTGAGGTAAGGCTCACTGATCTATAATTACCAGGGTTGTCTCTACTCCCCTTCTTGAACAGGGGAACCACATTTGCTATCCTCCTGTCATGTGGCACTATTCCTGTAGACAATGACGAGTTAAAGATCAATGCTAAAGGCTCGGCAATCTCCTCCCTGGCTTCCCAGAGGATCCGACGATAAATCCCATCTGGCCCAGGGGACTTATCTATCTTCACCCTCTGAAGGATTTCTGATACCTCTTCCTTGTGAACCTTAATCCCACCTAGTCTCATAGCCTGTATCTCAGTATTCTCCTCGACAACATTGTCTGCATTGGCTCCTACTTCATCAATGCTTCAAATTTAAATGCTCAGTCTCTTGTTTGAGTGCCTCAGTGATCTTCCCTCTTCCACACTTTGTTATCTCATCCAGTATAATACACCTCCATGACATCTACACCCTTCCAACTCAGAGGTCTTCTGCAGCCCACATGTTTCCTCCCCCCATTGGTAGATCTGCTTTCAGCCATCTAGACTCTATGCCATGAATTCCCTCCTTAAACATTTCTGTGTTTTCACTTCTTGCTGCTCATTCAAGAACCATTTTAAAATTTATCTTCACAACCAAGCTGCAAGACATCTGCTCTAATGTCTTTTTCATGGGAACATAGGAACATAGGAGCAGGATTTGGCCATTCAGCCCCTTCAGTTTGTTCCAATATTCAATGAGTTCATGATTGATTAGTGGCTTAACTCCACATATGTGTATTTGACTCTGTGTCAAATTCTAGCCTTTTTGTAATTCTGTAAAATGCTTTGGGATGTTTAAAAGCTGTTGTTCATTTTAAGTAACATTTTCAATTGCGTATTACAGGAACAGAAAAAAGCTATACTGAATATCACATGCTGCTAGATAACCTCTCCCCACCATCATCAAAAGTCAAAATATCTCACAGTATTACCAATGCCTTTCTGGTTTCAGGATACTGCTATTGTGCATTCAACTCTGCTTTTGAATTTATTTACTAGACTTTCTAACCCTTCAATCTCACTGCACATTTCAGTGCATTTTCATTGTCATTTGTATTCTTTGGTAAAGCATTTGCAAACATCAGAATTTTAAAGGCATTTTACTCAGTGTCACATATTCTTCCCTACACAAAACTGACATGTTTATATCATTAATAAGGTCGTAGAGCTGAAGCTCACATTTTTTGACTAAGTGTCAGTTGCATCAAGTTTATTGATGCATTTCCACTATGAGGCTTATGGATTTCTCGTATTTTACCAAGCTCATCCCATTAAAGGAGCCCAGTCAGGGTGACGTGATAGCCCAATGGTTACTACTGCAGCCTCACAGTGCCAGGGACCCGGATTCAATTTTAGCCTTGGGAAACTGTTTGTTTGGAGTTTGCACATTCTCCCTGTGTCTGCATGTGTTTCCTCCTGGGTACTGAAGTTTCTTGCCACAGTCCAGAGATGGCAAGTTAGATGGATTGATGATGCTAAATTGCCCTTGGTGCCCAGGAAAGTGTAGATTAGATGGATTAGCCGTGGGAAATGCAGGGTTATAGGGATAGGATGGGTTTGGCTGGGATGCTCGTCAGAGGGCTGATGTGGACTCAATGGGCTGAATGACCTGTTTCCACACTATAGGGATTCTATTGATGATTCTACGATTAACCACCTACCATTATCTACCTACCGTACCCCTGTGATGTGTCTCCCATCCGGTTTTGATCCAGTTGTTCTGGAAAAACTCATCGCTCAGCAAATATACGAGGGTTCATTGACAACCCTTGTGCATGTGCCATCTTTTAAAGCTCTTTGTAAACCTAGACAAACATAGTCTGGAACTGTCCAATACGATCCCTCATTTGCTCCAGACACGGCAGACAGGGGTAACTCAGTGCCCTGAAGATCTTTTTGTACAATGTGATACAGAAACGGGATTTCCTCCTCTCCCATGACCAGCAGAGGAGGCCAGACAACAGACCATGCCAGCCCCGTCTGAGGTTCCTATCTGGGTCAAAGCAGTCTTGGACCATCTAGAAGAATGCTGTGTAATGTAGGAAAAAGATCAATGACCTTCTTCGCTCTGCTAGCTGAAGTGGCATCATCTTCTCTCCAATACCTTACACTCACTCCGTCTCTGCGACTGTACCCACCTGCCATTGAAGCTCATGGTCTACCACTCTCACAGTTGCCTGAAACATTTTCCCCAATTGCTGTCACCCATACCGACAAAACCTGGTCCATTTCATGAGCTGGATGCGAGTGTCCCTGAGCTCACGTTGTCCTTACAGCAGCATTATAATGATAGTTGAAACAAAACCAAAGTTTCAGTCCATTTATCTCTTTACAGATACTGCCATACCGGCTGAGTACTTCGCTTTGTGTTTCAGATTTCCAGCATGTACAGTTTTTTTTGTTATAATAGTTGCTGGCACACCCTAAGATTGAAATGCAGAAGCATCCTATGTGTACTGGAGTTGTGCCCTGGGTGTTCTTAAAGATTGGCATATAATCAGTTGCCAATATCCTTGGTTACAGGGTGCGTCTGGCAGTGCCTATTTACTGTGTTCTTCGATGTTTCTGCCTTGTGTTCAACATGCAGTTCCTTCACAGAAAGCAAAGAGCTGAAGTTGTCACGTACCCATTTAGATTTTCATGTCAAAACCTCACAAGGCCCTAACTGTTTTGGCATGTTTGGTAAGATAGGAAACTGAATATTTAAGAAGCAAACTGGGCTATAGTAAAGAATTTAACGAGAAATAATCCCCACTAATTGACCACTTGCCACTGCCTCATGAGAAACTCACTGTGATGGTTATCAAGAGAATGAAAGGTGGAGCAAGATGCTCCTGACATCAGAATCAGCTTTATTGGACTCCACAAAATTCTGCCACAAATCTTGTCATAACCCATATTGCTGAGCCTCCTACTTCTGTCCATAATGACTCCAGGATACACAGCACAGCATCCTTTGAGGCAGAATGATTTGAAATTCCCAACCAAGATCTGTTGCCTTTGTATATTCAAAGTGATTGAGGAGATCATATTTGACTTTTGACACTGTTTTACAGAATGAAACATTAGAATAAAGTGGTGTTCCTTGGCTTAATGCACAATGTTTTGGTACATTAATATAGTGAATCATGCAATCCTGATCAGAGAGCTTCCACTTACTGATGATGTTAGCTCATGGACTGTATTTTCCATGGTATTAGAATTTTCTTGACAATAATACTGAGGGAGAATGTTATCATTGGACGGGGTATTTTGTCCCTGTCTGTGATCTGATTCAACAAAATAGGGCTGGAATTAGTCAGAAATTCTGCCACCTGAAAAATACAGTGACAGCTAGCCTATGTCTTAACAAAAGCTCATTGGAAAGGCAGTCACCAATTCTGGTGATCTAAAACCTGTAATAGAAAAACAGCAAACAGACCTCCATGACTGAAATGTTTATTGCAAGGCCTGTACACTCTGCACATTGCTTTATTGTAGATGACAACTTACATCTAACAAGTAAAAAGGCACAGTAATTTTCACATCCAGTATTCCATATCCCTAGCATCAATGGAAGGACAAAGTTACCAAGAAACTATGTCATTCTAAGCAAACATACCAAACATACCTGTGCTAATCAGCAAAGATTTCACCAGCTTGGATATAAATAATTTTTGGTATTTGGGTTTCAAAATAGAGGCAGGTGTTGATTACGCTTGTGAGGTCAATGTTTAAAAGAAATGAGGTCAAAGAGCACTCCTGGAATAGTGACCTAAATCTAGCATCTTTTAGAAAGCAGGTGACTGCAGATCCCAGGGTATTAATGGAAGTAGGTTTACAGTAATTGGGTTTGGCTAAAAGCAACCAATGAAACTTGCTTTTAATGGTTCCCCAGAGACACTGATACCTTGCCTCCAACAACAAAATTTTGAACTATGGCCTTTTTCTTTGCTCTAGTTGTCATTCATTGTTGAGCACTCTGCAGATGCTTTTTAGCCAATTTGAAAGTTTTGGTCAATTTCTTTGGAACTTGAAGAATAAGCTGGAAGTGTTCATCATTTTTTTTTAAATTAAGTAAACAGTGGATTAAAATTGTCACTTCACATCAATATATTAGTTTAAAAGGATTAAAACTTGTAGATTTGTTTGGAGCATCCTTAATTATAACAAAGGAATTCCTTTATCCCAATCATGAACACACATTCTTAAGAATAGGCTGTAACCATAGTCTTCAACATAGCACGCTAACTTCTGGAACTTGGGTGATGAGCAGAAAATGTAATTTGTTTTATTTCCAATTGGTCAGCATTTCCCTGAATATGTGTGACAAAGAATTTGATTGCTATCTGTGTTTGTATTTCTTTGGGTAATCTCTATTTTCTAAAATAGTAAACTCACTTTTCTACCATCACTTTGGCAGCAATTTTTCCTAAAGGCAATGCTTCTGGAAATATCTATAATCATTCAAAGATACTAATTCCTTTCCTGTTTTTGGTTAGGAGTCATACACAATCATCAAAAGTCAAAATTCATTAAAACGACAGGTTTAATTGAGGGTTGTGCTTTCCCACTACCTGACATGTATGACATTTCTTGGAAAATTTAACAAATTTCTTGTGTAATTCTGGCTAATAAAACTGTTTTAATATTTTGGCATGCCTGTTCCTAATACTAAATGAACCTGTTATTGGAACTTAATGAGCCAGTTCTGAAACATTATTGGGATTACTCAGTTAGAAATACCATCTGATCAACCAGTGCCAATACTATCAACTATCATCTGATAGTATTTGTGATGGTTTCTGTTTTCTTATTAATACTTTGGATAGTGATATGGAGAGAAATGTGACAAAATTGCTTGAGAGTCCAAGAACTAGCTTGATATTGGGAAAAATTTTCTGCTTCTTTTGAGTAACCTTTGAGTATATAGGCAAGATTTTCACTTGGCAATCGTGAGTTGCCCATTTAAGAGGGATTGTTGCTAATGACCTTATTAACTGCACATCTCACCTCATTAATATGCCATTTCCTATCCTACCTGCAGATTGGATACCTAAAAATCGTGACATGGAATTTAGAGTTGGTACCGAGCAACAATCCTGTCGCTGGTTATGAAGACTCTCCATGTTGCTTAGCACCAAACAGTATCTGAGGGTGTGATCCATGGACACCAATTGCATTCACACTCCACCTACAGACAGCAGCAACCAATTGTTGCCAATCCCTCAGGATTCTTATGGCAATTCTCTGATCCAATTTGGATTCTTCAGAAGTTGGGATTTCAGGATGCAGTGGCAACAAAAATTGAAAGGCTGCTGCAAGAACAGTCTG
Organism: Stegostoma tigrinum; assembly: GCF_030684315.1. Classification (NCBI taxonomy): domain Eukaryota; kingdom Metazoa; phylum Chordata; class Chondrichthyes; order Orectolobiformes; family Stegostomatidae; genus Stegostoma; species Stegostoma tigrinum. The sequence goes on along the minus strand of NC_081371.1, from coordinate 22,120,039 downwards.
CATGCAGACACAGGAAGCCAGTTTACACATTAGACTTGGCTGCATCTCACAGTTGCCTGCTTGCTGTCAGCACTCACTTACTGAGAGCCTACATGCATGCTTGCAACATCCCTACCATGTCTTGCAATGCCTATTGACATAGTCACATAATCAGGCAACTTGCCTTGCTGGTCAACAGTCCTTAGTCTAGGGAACACACATCTTGCTGTAAGGCCACTATGTCAGTCTCACAATTGCACCATGTACTAACAGCTCATGTGGCAAGCTCTCTTGTAACCTCTGTTTCAATAAGGAGGACTGCAAGTGCAGTCTCCCATATCAGTCCAGGAAGCTGGCCACAGTTAGGGTTCTGGCCATCGTATTCATGATCAGGGAGTCCATTTCTCTACAGTCTGGTAGTAGGTCAGGGTTAGTTCTGTGGTTCCAAAATAGTAAGTTTGGGGAGTAGGGCTAGCGCAGTCGAGGAAATGTAGAGCTATCAGTCATGGTGCTAGAAACTTCTCATTTGGGGCTGTCCAGTTAGATTATTTGAAGGGAAGTCAGTTAGTTGATCCATCCAGAGAACCTGAGGGTTGGTGAGGGAGGGGAACAGGATTGTGTTGAATTTACTGAAAGGAGACTCAGGAACCTATTTGTGGGGATTAAGGGCAATTGGCTGGGGGTTCAGGAGAAGGGGGTTCAATTGTATTTTGTGTGCTTGGGATATGGTAAAGCATGGATGGGAATAGGATAATGCTGTACTAGGGCTTTGTTCACATTCAGGAGCATACTGGCTTCAAGTAGGCAATTTTATACGATCACACCTGGTATGCCACTTTATATGCCAGGGGCTGAGAGGATGGGGAGCACATGCAAATTCATATAGATGTTTGGGTGGAGAACTGGGGAAGTGTGAAGCTAATAGGATCTATGTGAAGGGTTTTTAGGAAGGGGATCTGGATATCTCGGGATTCACCGACACTTGGAGATGAAGGCTAGGAAACATAGCCCACAGAGCACTCACTGTCAACTTGCATCTCCTGGAAATTGAAATTATGCAACAGGAAAGAAAATAACTGTAATCACACGTGGAAGTGGCTGGGTACGTATCTTCACCTGTAAGAGATGAAGCTGCAAAATGCACAGATGTGAGACTATTTGGAGGGCAAGATGTTTCATACAGACATATGTATTATACAGCAGATAAACCTGCAGGGTCCTTAATCTTTTGTGATCCTAATGCATTGGCTGCTTGTCCATATACAGATCTGCCCCAGCTATTGCTGACTACTTCATTCAGCACCAATAATTTTACAAACAGATGCCAGAGAACGATGTTTGACTAAGAGGGTCAACGGTGTCAGCAAAACACATTGCCTTAGATGCAAGATAACAAAGTGTGAAGCTGGATGAACACAGCAGGCCAAGCAGCATCTCAGGAGCTTAAAAGCTGATGTTTCAGGCCTAGACCCTAGGCCTGAAATGTCAGCTGTTTTGTGTTCCTGGGATGCTGCTTGGCCTGCTGTGTTCATCCAGCCTCACATTTTATTATCTTGGATTCTCCAGCATCTGCAGTTCCCATTATCTCTTGCCCTAGATGCACTTTATTCCACTTACTGCAGCAGGTACTCTACATAGACTTCAATCTGTAGTACATCCTGTATGGAACTGACGTTAGCTATGCTGGCACAGTTACATTCAGAACTGCACAGAGACACAAATAAGCAAATGCATTACAAAGCTTTTTAAATTTATGCAAACTTGATACTTTATAAACAGTGCATTGTCACCTGCACTGCCAAATTCCCTTTCTTCTTTCACTTAGTACATCTCAATGTAGTTCCTGGTTCCACAGCAAGAGTGAGGGAGACTGCTAGAGGTCACTGGAGGACTCCATTGGCTCTGGAGGTTTGGTTGGACGATCTCCAGGTGTGTTTAGGACTGATGGCTCAGACATGTCGAGGGATGTGCCAGATGCAAGTGGACCCTCTGCAATTCCAAAGATTGGAGAGAAGCAGGCAGGGCGGGGAGGATGCAAATGGCAAACACCTCTGGAATGTGCTGAGAGGCCCGAGGGGCTTTCTGTCACCACCCTATCTCCTTTTGATTAAAAAAGTACCTGGAATGGGTGCCAAGTTCCCTGTCTTCCTGTTTCCATGCCCTTGATAATAAGGATCAATAGCTGAAGTGATGGAGTGTAGATATGAACATGTACCCAGCAGGGTCAGGATCTGTCTCTCCATGGCAGTTTGAGGCTGTTGGGTCTCCATTGCACAGCTACATTCCTACAGGCTCTGGGCTGTGAAGGATATGACCTCCCACATACCTGTTTGCTGCTCCCATTTTCTCTCTGTGTGCGTGGATGACATGCCTGATTGGCTGACTCAGGGATCCTATCCTTCCTGGGGCTAAGCGGCAGGCTGGTTTCAATAATACTCCAAGTATTGGCGAGCTGTTGCTGTGTTGTGTTCACCACATTGAAGCCCCACGCTTTCTGAAATTGTTGTTGCCGACAAGGTCACAGGTAATAGTAGTAGCACACAAGGTGATTCAGCAACAGAGATAGTGTATCATGTAACAGCGAGAAGACTGTGGCACTTCACCCTGGAGAAACAGAAAATGTCATTGATCTTGTTGCAGCACTTCTGACTGTTCCTCCAGTTTGTGGAGATGGCATGACATGGCTGGCGACTTGGGCTCAGACTGGCAGTGCCTGGTGGTCTGGCGGTTCTCTAGGAAGAGGTAGGCCCTCCTCTGAACCACCCAATCCATCAAGACTTCCAGGTCACTGTCTGAGAATCATGGCACAATTTTTCCCTTCTCAAACATCTTTAGAAAGGTTCTCCTTCAGTGAGTAGGATGACATTGGAGCACCAGTGCTCGCCTGTATGAACAGTGGCCTTTTAAAAATAGTGCAGCCACCAAGTATGTCAGTCCTTCAGTGGATATCTGGTGAGTGACAATTTGTCTAACCAAGGTGAATAGTAGAATTAGGCTGGAATTGGTGAGGAGGGCCACCATAGGAGCAGCGTAGGTAAGATGTGATGAAAGATCACTCTGAACGTTATGAAAAGAAGGCCTCCAATAATTGCCAACTCCTCATAATCCTAAGGCTGCTTAGAAAGCACAGACTTGCACTGGGGTACACACAAACAACTAGCTGTGAAAGGCTGCAGCAAGAACACTTTGCATGTGGGGACAGGCATCCAGCTCACAGATTGGATCAGGCTTCATCTCAGGACTGTACACTTTGTCCCTTAGTTCTCGCTCACTTTCAGTATGCCTGCATGCACACAAATCCATGCTTTCACAAATTAATCCAGCTACACAACCAGCCCACTTGCCTTGCTGGACAGCAGTCCTATCAAGATGACAAACATCTTGCTATATGGCAAAATATTAAGTCAGTCTAACACCTACACCTGTGCCAGCAGTTTACACAGAAAACTCCTTGCAAGCAGACATCTCAAAGTTTTAAGAAAGCAGTCCTCACTGAAACAATGGAGGCACACATCAATCAAGGATTCTGGCAGAATAAGTTAAGGGCATCCTCCAATATCAGCCCAGGGGGTTGGCAATGATCAGCATCCAGTCAGGCTGTTCTGACAGGGTTCCATTCGTCTGAAGTCCAGGGAGTGATTCAAGGTCAGGTCTATGGCTCCATAGTGACCAATCTGTGAAGTAGGGCATAGTCTGTGGAGATAGATGAGTGTTTCTGTATAGTAGTAGCTGTCACATTTGTCTCAATCATGAAAGATCTCTGGCTCAAAATTCTACAAAAAAAAAGGTATTGCTGCATCAGGTGCAACATACTGGTTAGCACTGCTGCCTCACTGCACTAGGGACCTGGGTTCAATTCTGGCTTTGGGTGACAGTCTGTGTGGACTTTGCATGTTCTCTTCTTGTCTGCGTGGATTTCCTTCAGGTGGTCTGGTTCCCTCTCACAGTCCAAAAATGTGCAAATTAGGTACATTGGTTATGCCAAGTTTCTCCATAGTTTTCCAGAATGTGCAGGCTAGGTAGGTTATGTAGGAGACGTAAGACAATGGGGATAGGGTGGGATCCTCTTCAGGGGATAGGTGCAGACTCTTGGGCTGAATGGCCTCTTATCTGCATTGTAGGGATTGTCAGATTCAATGTACAAATGCCAGTCAAGGAAGAATTCTCATCAGGGATAATGGGAACTGCAGATGCTGGAGAATCCAAGATAACAAAGTGTGAAGCTGGCTGAACAGGCCAAGCAGCATCTCAGGAGCACAAAAGCTGACGTTTCGGGCCTAGAAAGGCTCTAGCTGTTGTGCTCCTGAGATGCTGCTTGGCCTGCAGTGTTCATCCAGCTTCACACTTTGTTATCTCATCAGGGATGTCTGGCTTAGGTTGCTTAAGGGGGTAGGCCATGGTTAGTTCATCGGGTCTGCCCACAAAAATTAAGGGAAAAGAGAGAGGAGATGTGGGAATCAAAATGCAGAGACTGGGGGCTGCAAGTTGGGTGTAGGATGGATTATGAAGAGAGGGATTATGAAGACAATTTTTGAAGGGAGGCAACTGTATGTGTAAGAGGCATTTAGTAAAGCTTATGTGGGAAGGAGGTAATGCCACAGGTGGATGCATCCACAGGTGGTAGCACTATGCTTTCAAGAGGGAAGACTGTCTCACCACATCTGGCATGGTCACTGAATTGGTCAGGGTCTGGGGCCAGATAAATGGGCAAGTGTAGGATCACGATTTGGGTGGAGACCCTGTGGAGGTGCAAACCCTAAGGACTCACAGGAATGACTACAAGGAAGGGTATGTGGATGTTTGGAGCCTTAACTAGAGGCAGAGGCTGGCAGACACTAGCTGAAGAGGGCTGACTATTGCCTTCCATTGCGCTGGAAATTGAAAGTGCACAATCGGGAAGCAAATCACTCTGTTCATAGTCAGTGTGCAGATTAGGTTCATGAATAAGAAAGGTTTAGAGGAAGATCGGCCAGGTCTGGGCAAATAGGATTAGATTGGCATGGTCAAGTTGACCAATAGGTCTGTTTCCATGTTGTATAATTCTATGACTCTCGTGTCTTCACCTGTGAGAGAGTAGACTGCAGAATCTACCAATGCAAAGTCTTTTACAGGGAAACAACCTTACTCACAGACCCATACCTGCAGGGTCCTTAATCTCTGGCAATGGCAATATATTGGCTCTCTTTATGCAGTACACATCTATGCCATGGACATTTCCAACTACTTCACACCAATGCATTTTGGACACACAGGCCAGGGAAATAATAAGGATGTTTTAGGATGAGGAGCAGTGCTGTAAACAAAAGCCATTGTCCTATATACACCTTGTTCATGTACCCGCCACATGCTGCAGCGGGGTCTCAACACAGACATTGAACCCATGGTTAGAAACAATAGACAATAGGTGCAGGTGTAGGCCATTCGGCCCTTCAAGCCAGCACCACCATTCATTATGATTATGGCTGATCATGCACAATCAGTATCCTGTTCCTACCTTATCCCTATAACCCTTGATTCCACTATCTATAAGAGCTCTATCCATCTCTGCCTTCCTGTTCTTTATCCACATTAAACTGCATCTGTCATGTGTCCGTCCACTCACGTAGCCTGTCCAAGTCACCCTGTATTCTAAAAGTATCCAGAGACTTGGCCTCCACTGCCTTCTGGGGCAGAGCATTCCATATATCCACCACTCTCTGGGTGAAGAAGTTTTTCCTCAACTCTGTTCTAAATGGCCTACCCCTTATTTTTAAACTGTGTCCTCTGGTTCTGGACTCGCCCATCAGTGGGCACATGCTTTCTGGCACCAGGGTGTCCAATCCCTTAATAATCTTGTATGTCTCAATCAGATCCCCTTTCATCTTCTAAACTCAAGTGTATACAAGCCTAGTCGCTCCAATCTTTCAACATATGATAGTTCTGCCATTCTGGGAATTAACCTTGTGAATCTACGCTGCACTCCCTCAATAGCAAGAATATCCTTTCTCAAATATGGAGACCAAAACTGCACATAATACTCCAGGTGCAGTCTCACCAGGGCCCTGTAGAGCTGCGGAAGGACCTCTTTGCTCCTATAGTCAATTCCTGTTGTTATGAAGGCCAGCATGCCATTAGCTTTCTTCACCGCCTGCTGTACCTGCATGCTTGCTTTCATTTACTAATGTACAAGAACACCTAGATCTTGTTGTACTTCCCCTTTACCTAACTTGACTCCATTGAGATAGTAATCTGCCTTCCTGTTCTTTATCCACATTAAACTGCATCTGCCATGTGTCCGTCCACTCACGTAGCCTGTCCAAGTCACCCTGTATTCTAAACAAAAAAACTGCAGATGCTGGAATCCAAGGTAGACACACAGGAGGCTGGAAGATCACAGCAAGCCAGGCATCATCTGGAGGAAAGGAGCAGTCAACATTTCAGGTATTACCGAAATTTACCAATGCAGTTCTGAGGAAGGGTCACTGGATTTATTCTTCACAGATGCTTCCAGACTTGCTGAGCTTTTCCAACAGCTTCTGTTTTTGCTTTGGATATTACCCTTGGACATCCTATCTCCTTGTGAGGGAGAGATCAACTGAAGTGCTCACAGGGCTTCCTGTCCTCCGCTCCTGTGACTTTGGTTCTGAGGACCAACATCTGGGACAATGAAGTGCAGGTGTATGAACATTTTGTTTATGAACAAAAATCCAACACAGCACCTCATCTCCTCAGAAATCCTAGCAACAGGTGACCCAGATCTGCAAGTGTAGTAGCACCTGATACATCTTCAACAGATTTGGGAGCAGGGCTTTTTCTGTTGCAGAATGACAAAGTTAATCACTGCACGGATATCCCTCTGCATCGCTAACAGAAATAAAGCTATACAGGGCTTTACACTACAATTGAGAAAGAAGCTTTAGCAGCAATGGGAGTGTGTGAAATTGTTTCAGTCTCAATTATTTCAAGACCAAATTTATGCATAGACTGTTGATTAATTTTCTGAACACCACAAAAATCACTGAGATACTACCTACAGTTCAGCAATTCAGATTTTGTCTCATGCACTATGACTCAGATTTAGAATATTGACAGGAGAAATATCAAATGACAGCAAACACTCTGACAAGGACATCATCGATTACAATGGAACAAGAAGATTCAAACTTCATTAAACAGCTTGAAGCCTGCACCTTAGATGTTCCTAAATATTTACCAGCTAATGAAAGCAAGCCACCAGCTATCTAAGAAGGAAATGGGATGAAGAATATATCTAAATCCAGAAATACTCTCTTGAGGGATCGCCATTTTATCAATTCTAACAATCCAAAGGTACACCAGTATTTTTTTCAAACTATAAGAATTTCTATTATTGATGATTTGTTAGCCTTCAGTGATAGATTAAGAATACAAAGAGCTTTTTAATTTGAGATTCTTCAATGAATTCAATAAGGATAATTCATTGTTACAAAGTGTTATGTGAGAGCACCACAGTCAGCCTGGTAGCCAGGCATCACTCAATCAATATAGAAAATTGCCACTGCCTTTTGTGCTGCAAACAACCAAAGAAAGAAGAAATTCTATTATCTTTTCATCTATTCATTCTTATCCATCTTTTCCATCAACATCATTTGAGTGTCTGGGAATGGGTTTATTTAAATTAAACATGAAAATGCACATTATTGTTGCAGACAGCTACTCAAAGTTGATACCACAGTAGAGGCAGCAATAAACATGCTCAAGAGGATCTGCAAGGGAATCAGGATATTATAGAATCAGACAATGATGCGTAGTTTTCAAAAAAGCAGTGAAAGAGATATGCACATAAGTAAAATTTTGTTCATGTTACTGGTTCGTCTCACTCTCCTCAAGCAAGTGGAGAAGCTAAGCTAGGAGTGTTAATGATAAAAGCATTGATGATGAAGAATGAAGATTTGAACCTTGTATTTGTTAAACTACTAATCTTCACTCAGAATGAGTTATCACTGTCACAGATAATGATGGCCAGGGGACTAAGAACACAAATTCTATCTCTGACTCTGATGTTAAATCCTCAGATTACCAAGAGTGATCATAACAGACTGAAACAGTACAAAGAGGACCACAGAGGCAATGAGCTTCCAAAGTTCAGTAAAATTCACATAGCACATGTATTACCAGAGCTGCAGCACAGGGAAAGAGAAGGGTGAGAGATCAGTAGAGAGAAAGAATGATCATTGCAGAAGTAGATTGTGTAAGCTTGAAACAGATCATGTGATAAGGAGAAATTGTAATGCATTGATATCATTGAACAAGAAACTAACAGAGAAATAGAACTATTTCTCAGAACAAGAAAACTCTACAACAATCACACTGACAGAAGGGACAGTCCAGAACACTCTTGATTCAGAATGAGAGCAGAACTAGATCAGGGAGATTGGGCAATGCCCCAAAGTGACATCTGAGACGTTGGGGAGGAGATTAGAGTGTAAATATAACTGAAATGAAGAGTTCGGGGAGGCAAAGAGTAATTGCAATAACATAGAAGCATACATAATCATGTAGTAATGACATCAGAGCATATGATTAAGTAGAGAGAGCTGGAAGCGAGCAGAAGCTGTAACCTAATGTGAAAGGGACATGCCTGAAGATCAAACTACAAATAAAGCGTCCCTGCAGAAAGTTGCATGGATTTCGCTAGAGATAGTGGGAACTGCAGATGCTGGAGAATTCCAAGATAATAAAATGTGAGGCTGGATGAGCACAGCAGGCCAAGCAGCATCTCAGGAGCACAACAGCTGACGTTTCGGGCCTAGACCCTTCATCAGAGAGGGGGATGGGGAGAGGGAACTGGAATAAATAGGGAGAGAGGGGGAGGCGGACCGAAGATGGAGAGTAAAGAAGATAGGTGGAGAGAGTATAGGTGGGGAGGTAGGGAGGGGATAGGTCAGTCCAGAGAAGACGGACAGGTCAAGGAGATGGGATGAGGTTAGTAGGTAGATGGGGGTGCGGCTTGGGGTGGGAGGAAGGGATGGGTGAGAGGAAGAACCCGTTAGGGAGGCAGAGACAGGTTGGACTGGTTTTTGGGATGCAGTGGGTGGGGGGGAAGAGCTGGGCTGGTTGTGTGGTGCAGTGGGGGGAGGGGATGAACTGGGCTGGTTTAGGGATGCAGTAGGGGAAGGGGAGATTTTGAAACTGGTGAAGTCCACATTGATACCATTAGGCTGCAGGGTTCCCAGGCGGAATATGAGTTGCTGTTCCTGCAACCTTCGGGTGGCATCATTGTGGCAATGCAGGAGGCCCATGATGGACATGTCATCTAGAGAATGGGAGGGGGAGTGGAAATGGTTTGCGACTGGGAGGTGCAGTTGTTTGTTGCCAACTGAGCGGAGGTGTTCTGCAAAGCGGTCCCCAAGCCTCCGGTTGGTTTCCCCAATGTAGAGGAAGCCACACCGGGTACAGTGGATGCAGTATACCACATTTGCAGATGTGCAGGTGAACCTCTGCTTAATGTGGAATGTCATCTTGGGGCCTGGGATAGGGGTGAGGGAGGAGGTGTGGGGGCAAGTGTAGCATTTCCTGCGGTTGCAGGGGAAGGTGCCGGGTGTGGTGGGGTTGGAGGGCAGTGTTTAGCGAACAAGGGAGTCACGGAGAGAGTGGTCTCGCCGGAAAGCAGACAGGGGTGGGGATGGTAAAATGTCTTGGGTGGTGGGGTCGGATTGTAAATGGCGAAAGTGTCGGAGGATGATGCGTTGTATCCGGAGGTTGGTAGGGTGATGTGTGAGAACGAGGGGGATCCTCTTTGGGCGGTTGTGGCGGGGGCGGGGAGTGAGGGATGTGTTGCGGGAAATACGGGAGACGCGGTCAAGGGCGTTCTCGATCACTGTGGGGGGAAAGTTGCGGTCCTTAAAGAACTTGGACATCTGGGATGTGTGGGAGTGGAATGTCTTATCGTGGGAGCAGATGCGGCGGAGGCGGAGGAATTGGGAATAGGAGATGGAATTTTTGCAGGAGGGTGGGTGGGAGGAGGTGTATTCTAGGTAGCTGTGGGAGTCGGTGGGCTTGAAATGGACATCAGTGACAAGCTGGTTGCCTGAGATGGAGACTGAGAGGTCCAGGAAGGTGAGGGATGTGCTGGAGATGGCCCATGTGAACTGAAGGTTGGGGTGGAAGGTGTTGGTGAAGTGGATGAACTGTTCGAGCCCCTCTGGGGAGCAAGAGGCGGCGCCAATACAGTCATCAATGTACTGGAGGAAGAGGTGGGGTTTGGGGCCTGTGTAGGTGCGGAAGAGGGACTGTTCCACGTAACCTACAAAGAGGCAGGCATAGCTGGGGCCCATGCGGGTGCCCATGGCCACCCCCTTAGTCTGTAGGAAGTGGGAGGAGTCAAAAGAGAAGTTGTTGAGTGTGAGGACGAGTTCAGCTAGGCGGATGAGAGTGTCGGTGGAGGGGGACTGGTCGGGCCTGCGGCACAGGAAGAAGCGGAGGGCCTTGAGGCTATCTGCATGCGGAATGCAGGTGTATAGGGACTGGACGTCCATGGTGAATATGAGGTGTTGCGGGCCAGGGAATTGGAAGTCCTGGAGGAGGTGGAGGGCGTGGGTGGTGTCACGGACGTAGGTGGGGAGTTCCTGGACCAAAGGGGAGAAAATGGAGTCCAGATAGGTGGAGATGAGTTTGGTGGGGCAGGAGCAGGCTGAGACGATGGGTCGACCAGGGCAGGCAGGTTTGTGGATTTTGGGAAGGAGATAGAAACGGGCTGTGCGGGGTTGGGGAACAATGAGGTTGCAGGCTGTGGGTGGGAGGTCCCCTGAGGTGATGAGGTCGTGAATGGTGTTGGAGATGATGGTTTGGTGCTCGGGTGTGGGGTCATGATCGAGGGGGCGGTAAGAGGTGGTGTCGGAGAGTTGGCGTCTGGCCTCGGCGATGTAGAGGTCAGTGCGCCATACTACCACTGCGCCACCTTTGTCTGCGGGTTTGATGGTTTCACTAGGATTATTTTGAGTGGCTGAACAGAGTTAAACCCCAAGCATGCAAATATTTTCACCGCCTTTGGTATGTGCCACCACCAAGCCAATCATTCCCTTCTGAGATTTCTCAAAGAACATTCCATCCCTGTCATCCTGCTCCACTTCTCATTCACATTTAAATCCCATTCTCTTTCCGATGGAACTATTCCATCTGAGTACATATAACTCTACAACTTCTATTTTCTCTCTCCTCACCATCCAAGTCACCATGTGCTCTTTCCAAATGAAATAATGATTCATATGTAGAATTAATTTAGTACACTGTATCCACTATTCAAAATGCAGCCTGCCCTCCACTGAGGAGAGATTAGTTGACTGCTTTGTAAAATATTTCTGTCCACAAGCTTGACCCTCAATTTTCCAACCGTCACATGTCATTTTAATTTGCCACCTTTCTCTGATGGTGACTCCCTTGTCCTCAAATCCTCAGTGTTCTGATTAAAGCTAAATGTAAGTTGGTGGAACAGCACCTGAAGTTTAAAGCAGGCATTTTACTATCTTCTTAACTTAACATGAGATTCAACAGCTTCACACTAATTTTTGCCTATAATCTATTCAGTTTTCTTTGCATGTTTCAGTCTTAACTCATTCTTTTTTCTCCTTTTCGATCTCAGTTGTCATTTCTTCTCATGGCTCATCTTTTGTTTCTTGTCCCATTATCGCTCCTTTGAACCAATAAACTCTTCTGATATTTAATCTTTCTTGTCTTCCATCCTATCCCAAATTTACCCTTTTGCGTTTTTTCCCACTGCCTCGTATGCTGAATATTTTGAGTATTTTCTGTTTGTTTCAGATTTCCAGCATCCTCAAGATGTTGCTTTTTCTTGGGGATTTATTTTAGCTTTTACATGAATACCTAGCTCTTAGACTGACCTGTCCATACGAATGTTTGAAAGTAGCAGTATACTGCTCTGTTGTTTGCAGAGATGGTAGCATTCTGCTCAGTCTTGAAAGGCCAATGTTACATGTTTCTGTGACCTTCATGAATCACGAGATTCCAGGCACACTGAAACTATTTACTGGAGCTCCTTTCACTCTGCAGTGATGTTGCTTAAACCACACAAACATCCACGACGGCCAACTTTACGTCATCTCTGTCAAAATCATATGTTTACTTTGGCAGGTTTCAGGAGTGCATAAAATTGGTTAGTAACTGAAAGTAACTTATTTGCCTGCAACTTCTCTTTCATGTGTAGCTCAGAACAGCTATGGTGAATGGTGAAACTGGATCATTTTCAATGAATGTTAAAGTACCTATTGATGATGGGGTAAGATTTGCAATTATTTTAACATGTTCTGCTTTTGTGCAATGCAAATTGATGTCATCTTTATGTTTTGGAAATTTCAGTAAGTGCACTTGGACGCGCCAGATAGGATTTAGTGGGTGTTTGATTTTATTCACTTCTATCCAATTTGATTTGCAATTCACAATTCCACACAGGGACATTTCAGATCTTGGAGCACTTGAGGCATACTATGAGGGCAGCTCTCCTGGCCAGAGTAGCTATCAAGTAGCAACAGACTGGTAAAGGGGTTAGTGATATCTCTCTGAACCTGTGGTTAGTTCCTGTTTGCCCAACCATGGCACAGTTGAGATCAAAGATGATTTTATGAGGAAACGAAGGTGCATATGATCAACTGCCAGTGACCTTATGCATCAAAAACCTAGGCTATCTAACCCTGCAGATCTCACAATCAGTGCAAAAGAAACAAGTTTGAGAAGTAGCAAACTCGGATTGGTACCCCAATGAGTGTATAAACTTTAGGTGCTTCCCTGCAACAAAACTAGCAGTCCAATATTGTGCATTGTTTCAAATGAATATGATCAAGATGCTGTCTTTGATCTCCACCTGTCAAGTCAATAAACCTCTTTCAGTACTGTGTTGTTGATGATGGGTTGTGAAGGTGGCAGCCACTGCTTTGACTACCTGCCTCTGCTGTGTTTTTTTTTTGCCTTTCTGTGCCAAACAATTCTGACTTTCTTCTACATTTGTAACTGTAGATTTATCCCAACATAAGAATTTGACATTGTTTTTCCAACAAGTCTCCTTGCAGTTACATGCTTCTCTTCTCACCTGGATATGCAAACACTTCTCCTTTTAACCTACAATCGGGCTGTGAATAATGTAATAACACAGCAGTTACTGCTCTTAATGATGTGAATTTATATCAGTGATAATTAAGAGATACAGCAAGCCATGCAAATAGAATTTCAAATTTAATTAAACCTAAAATGTGATGCAATTACGAGTTAAAGGATCAAAGTCAATTTTTTTCCTTTTTCTGCAGTGGGTTGTTATTACTGTCATGACAAACAAATTCCATTTTTTAATGATGTATATTTGCAACCCTTTCTGATCACATACCATTTATGACTGGAAGGACATTCTTAGTTCCCAACTCTTAGACTTCTGCCAATATTTTTCTGTAATTGCCATGTTGCTGTGACTGGCAGAGTCTCTTCATTTTGTTCCTCCACGACCCCAGCCATTTTATGATTTATCAGCCAATCAATATGACTGTGTACTAGAGACATGCACCAGCTATCGCTTTGTAGCATAATTAAATAGAGAGCTGCTTCAATATTCTGCCTTCTGTTAGTTTACACTTCTAATAGGAATTATTGACCACTACCATAGTTTCTGCAGCAGATCATAGCTTTGTAAAGCTTCCAGGCATCCAACGGCTTTCCGCCTTCAGGGATACATTGATAATATCGTGATTACATATCAGATGTCTCTTTATTGTTTGTTAGTGGAGAGTTGCAAGAGTTTAAAAATATAACAGAGAGCATCTGCTGGAGATTGATTACCAGCAGAGGTTGAAACAACTGGCTCCTAATTACAGTGACCTATAACAATTGTGACATTGTCTGGGGCCTAAAGTAGCTGTCACCAAAGTTACTTTGGCATGCAGTGTAGATGCATAAGATAGAATTGTTGCATTAAACTACTTGCTAATACAGATCTGTTGTGGTTATTCTGTGTTAAGCAGTCTGGGAGATATTGGTGCCAAATGGGCATTGATTTGGCTCATGCTAGAGTCTGACTGAAAGGTGAAAGACCAGTGATATTGGTGCTAATAAAACATTTGAAATTGTTACTATGATGATACTATGGTTTTAAGAGGCGTATTTTGTTTTTTTTAAATGAAGAAAGTTGAGATAGGAGAAAAGTGGTCTGCTCAAAGCCAATAAAGTCAACAGCTTGTGAGGCCTTAGGTTCTTTTTTTGAAGTTGGAACAATAGAAACCACCTCAATGGATGAGATCAAGCTTCCGCAGAACCAGGATTTTTAGTTTTTAGCTTTGTGCAGTTTCTGGAGTCTTGTAGCTGGAAGTGAAAGCTCTTATCCCTCTCTCTGTCATGGCTAGAAGGTGGGGTTCTCTTCCTGCATCTACAATTGCATGTGAAACACTCTGTTTTATTGAATCTGCCTTTTCCAAGAGTGTGTTTATGAGATGTTACTATATTGGAAAGTAGTAGTTAATATATATTATTTTGTTAAGCATTTTGATAAAGTTACAGTTAAGCCAATGTTCTTTCTTATCTTTTTTATTTTGCCTGTATTTTAACTGTAGTGCAAAAATAAAGTGTGTTTTCTTAAAGTTGTGTAGTCGGACAAAATTGAAGCACACCTCAAACACAATGCCTTCCACTTACATTTAAAATAAGAAAAGGTTAGGGTCTGGGCTATCTTATTAATTTATTTTGAGGGAGTTTGGTCTGGACCATAATATTAATCTTTTCTGTGGAATACAACTCCTGAGGAATAACAAAAGATGTAGAGTGTACATTCCTTCCCATAGTAGTGAACAGTATTTACATAATCTCTAGGTTGACAGTGTATTCAAATGTACCACTAAAATTTACCTGGCTAAACCCGTGTAGTGTGCCTATCCTGGTTGATCTGCAGACATGAAAAGTCACTGTCAGAGTGGGACACTGAAGTCACATGTCAGTCAGTACAGATAGGCTTTCAGATCCTCCTCGCTAAAGGACATTAGTAAACCAAATGGGTTTTCACCACAGTGTGACTATTTTCATTGTCTTATCTGAGACAATAAATGAGCAGATTGATTGAATTAAAACTTACAATTTGCCATGGCAAGATTAAATTCACAATTTCTAGTTTGCTGAACCAGGACTTTAACTACAAGGTCATTGTAACCATTGTTGACTAGGGCACTATTATTGACAGAACAAGTTAGTAGAGTGTCAAAGTTCCATCGCATGGAAAGCTACCTTGGTATTACATTAATCCCAAGTTGACGCCATTCACCTCAACTGCAAGAATGATTGCCACTAATTGATCAGCACAACATATGCAAGTTGTGGCCTAGGATTAGCAATAGTTATTTTGACAAAGTATGTGATGTCATTTTAGTTGCATACGTAGCTGACTTTGCACATTCCTAGCCAAGTATAAGAGGATTACGTAGTTAACACATGTCAAGATATCTGTATTTTCTAAATGAGCTAATTTGCAAAGTATTCTGTGCATTTTCACACACAAATGTGTTAGTACCTTCACTGATATTCCATTATTTTTGTTTTTATTCTTTTATCAATTTTGAATAATAAGCTGGAAATGACTGATGAACTTTGGGTACAGCCTGTGGTAAAAGGAGAAGAACAGACCAAAGAAGCTTTGTTTGTTTGTAAGGCCAGGCTGGAGGCAAATTTCAGGTTGAGCCTTGATTAAAAAGATTCTAACAGGCACTGTGACCCCAAGAAAAATATTGCATTTAAACAGATAGTAGAAGTTGGCTATTAACAAAGTCAGTACCTGGGAACTGGTTCTGGCAAGTCTGGAAGAAGCCCCAGTGTTCAAACAGGTGGCAGTTGTTGAATGGTAACTGATGCCTCAGAAAGAGTCAATTAGTCTATCAGGGTATAACCAGAATCAAAATTGCTCTTTATCAAAACTATCTTTTCTGAGAAGGAGTTTTGGGTTGATGCTGAAGATAAAGATTTAAACGTTCCCTGCCTAATCTGATACTCTAGTTGCTGAAACTTGAATGAGCAGAAAGTTGAATAAGCAGTGTTGCTGCCTTTGCCTGGATAAAGTGAGAAAGTGACCCTTATCAACATTTTAGAAAAACAACCAAGGAGTCCACATTTATGCCTGGAAACACTGCATTGTAAAAACAATTTAAGTAAACTGGCCAGTTTGTTACTTTCTTTTATTTATCCCTGATTTTGTTTCTCTGTCTGACTTTTGTGTGGCCAGGGCTGAAAGCAAACAATTTTTTTGGGTTCAAAGCATAGACATTAATTAGCTTACTGTGTTATTTAATCTTCTATCTGCTGAAGTTTTGTGTTTTTAATAAAACGTTAAGTCATTTGTTTAAGTTATTAAACTGGTCTCTGGAAATTAATTGTACCCAAAGTCTATGGTTGGTTATTTAAAAGTTAGAGTGGAACCGTTAGAGTGACTACTTGGGGGCCTTTGGTTTAATTTTACTATGTTGCAAATGCAGAGGCATAGATGCTGGAGAATCTGAGATAACAAGGTGTAGAGCTGGATGAACAGAATAGGCCAGGCAGCATCAGAGGAACAGGAAAGCTGACATTTCGAGTCTGAATCCTTCTTCGGAAAAGCATAGAAATTTGTTCAGCTGTCTCTGTGTTGTAACAAATATGCATGTGTGTCTTCGGTTCTCTAGTAAAACGTTCCACTATTCTTAAATCTATGTTTTTATTCTTTCAGAAACGTGTCTTGTTTCTAACCAATGACTATTTCTACACACACATCGATGACACGCCTTTCAGGTGACATTCTGTTCCCACCTCTCTAATTTCTAGAAAATGTAGCTTATGAATAAAAGGTAATTTTTAGCTTAAACTAGCTTAAAAGGCAATGAGAATAACATGGGCTAACGACTTACGATGGTGGAATGGTATTGTGTCACTGGTTTAAGAAGACATAAGAAAGTTTTTCTGTTTTTCAACATTGCTCCAACTCTCATGCTCTGGTCCGTTGGACTGGTGCCCAAAAATGTCAAACCAGATGCTTATTGATGGCCTCAGTTGAAAGCAACTGGTAGGAGATTGGACTGCAGTGGAGTGAGAGAAGGTCTCTAGTATGTTCTTCCTGACCTTTATAAAATTCAAGGCCATTATCAGTACTACTATCTTTCATCTTTCATTTCTGAGGTTCAGCTTTGAGGCTGTACAATGAGAAAGCAAAATGTTACTATGTTAGAAATCTGCAACAAGGATGGACTGATCTGAAATATTCCCACTGACCAACCTACCAGCCATTGCCCGAAACCCACCTAGCAGAATAATTGACATTGACCATAGAGAATACTCTCAGGATGAGCAGTATTTGTGGAGCAAGCAAAAAATATTAATGATTGTAGAAGACTCTTCATCAAAAAGGAGCCTGTTTTCCCACACACTCTGACAGGGCCATTGTATAGGGCCTTACTTTCAAGGACCTTCTGCATGCCCTGAGTATAAACACAAACACCTCATACATCTCGTAATAAAGATACCATCAGGTTGGGTAGAATATTTATATAATGTCATATTTATGACTTAATTATTTTCTTTTCAGTCTGTGTATTGTTCTTACAAGAGGACATGGTGAATCTCTGTTCATTGGAAATATATCTGTGGAAGAAGGTGAGAACGTATTGCTTGAATACAGCAAATTATCATTAGATCATAAGCCATTAGCATTCAAGATCCTTTTACATCTATCAGAACACTGAAACCCAGCACATTGGATCAATAACCCAACAGTATAGTTGGCAAAAAGAAAATTCAGTTTTTCTTACCATGATTATTTGCACACTGAAATTTGAAATAAAGCACATGAGATGAATGATATATTCAAATGAGTAAAGTTAAGTAAGGTAGGCTTCTCTCTCTGTCAGTCATGTCTGAATCCAGTGATAAGACCAATTTGAGAAAGCTGTGATTGAAAGTATTGCATTAACTAGTGCATCAACACTAAAGAGCTGAGACAGCTGTAAACTCTAGCCCCTATATACCAAAAACTGGTGAATTAGTATATCTCTCTGGACTGCCAAATTTTCCACAACATTGCTCTTGCATTGAGAAAATGGATGTTTCAACAAAACTGGGATATAAATTTATAAGTTGAACCTGTACTTACATTTGTTTGTTGCCATGCACAAGCAACTGCCCAGGACCAAAGATGTGGGTTGTGTAAGCAGAAAGAAGCAAAGATTGGGGATCATCTTAGGCACATATGGCAGATTATGGAAGCTTGCCTTCCTCAGTCAGGGCCAGAATTGAATTCTGGTGATTTGACGAAGTGAGCTG
Source organism: Stegostoma tigrinum (assembly GCF_030684315.1). NCBI lineage: Eukaryota > Metazoa > Chordata > Chondrichthyes > Orectolobiformes > Stegostomatidae > Stegostoma > Stegostoma tigrinum. The sequence continues at coordinate 22,101,778 of NC_081371.1, read as the reverse complement.
TCCAAATGCTTACTTTCATTGTTCTTCATCATTTCTTATGTTGTAAATTGTGTCTTTCCTTTGATTGTTGCAGATACTTAGTTTAAATATTCATTCTCAGCAAATTGACATAACCTAGAAGCCAATATACGTAACAACAGCATTCTAGGCCTAAAATAAAAGTAAAATACTGCAGATACTGAAAATCTGAAATAAACATAGAAAATACTGGAGAAACTTGGCAGGTTTGTCAGCATTTGAGTACTTACAGATGTGAACAGATTGCATCTGTAGAAGTCTAGATCATCTGTAGAACTCAGATCTCTTGAACTTTTTGTTTTTGTACGTGTGAAACATTGCTGACATGGTTTCCATCAAATGGTCTTCATAATCTTGCCTCAAAAGCCTGATAGTAGTCACCTTCAAAAGTGGCATATGCAGAAAATGACTTGCTAACTACAATTGCAGGAGTGAGTTTAGTTAATGTAGTTTACTTATTCAGTTTGAGGGTAGATTCCTAAAAGTATAGAGACAGGCATTCCTGAAGCTTGTCAGGAGTAGGAAAGTACAGGGTTTTAAGCCAAATAAACCTGCTGCTAAATTTCTGCCAATCCTCTCATAAGCACTGATGTATGAACTCACGAACATCTGCAGCATCATGCTACTTACCCAAGGCAGCTCTACAATAATGCTTACTAAATTCCTAACTTTACATGTGTGGCTGATTGAGGATAAATTTGTGATTCCCTCTCAGCCATTTACTTGGTACTGCATCTCATTGTCTGAGCACATGCACATAGCCATCAATACCAGAGGATTTGGGCAGAAGGTTGAAAGTTAGCACACTAGGTGATGTAAAACGTACAAGTGAACAGAAGGGTTTGAAGAACAGCAAGCACATCAAGAGTGATGAAATCAAATTCTTCTATAGCTGGTAAGAACAGGAACCTTGATTTGTGAGTCAATCTGTGAGAGGTAATGAGCAGCTTTCAAACCATGCTGGATAGGGTTTCTGATTCCATAACTCTCAAAGTTTGCTAATCTTTACATCACAACTGAATGCTCAGATTATTGTTTTACAGGCCTCGATGCCTCATCCTAGATCAGCTAATTGAATTGAAAGAGATTTTGATGAGGACTTCAAAATAATATCATTGTTGTGGTAGGATCTTTTCACCTGATAAATCAGTGCTGATCTTTCTCCAACTTCATGTTTAGGTTATGATTTGACCTCTTTTATCCTTTGTTGACACAGGCAATTTTATCATTTGTTCCAAAAAACCCAGAGCTAAAACATGTACAACAATGTCTTGTTTACCTCCTTACTACCACATGATTATCTTCAGAGGCCTACAAACACGACACCTTCCTGTTTTGAATGGACTGATTGCCTTTTAGTGAATCAGTTGAAGAAACCAGCTACCACATGTTCACTGATTGCAACATGTCTCTTGACAACTCCAAATGTACTGTGTTGTCAGTTTGTTTGTGTAACTTCGAGTCATCAATGAGTCCAACTTCATCTCTTTAAACATCAGGAGGGGCACAATCATGCCTTTTGTAACTGCAACAAATATTTTACACTTAAAATTAATTCACATTCCATCCCTAAACGTTGTCACAGGTTGAATCAAACTTGTGTAGCATCAACATTATATTTGACAATTAACTGAGCTGCCGACTCCACATCCTTCCCGTAACAAAGACAATATAAATGAAGTGTCCACACACAGTAAGATCTGAACAATATCCAGGCATGTGCTAACAAGTGGAAAGTAAATTTTGTGTCACAGAAAGTGCCGGACAACGACTGCCTTCAGCAAGAGTAAACTTCACCCTTTGACAGCAAAGACATTACAATTACTGAATTCTCTGCTAACAATATCATGAGGCGTTACCACTTATGACAAATTGACTGGACTGACCATATAAATATTGTGGCTGCAAGCGCATGTTAGAGGTTAGGAATATTGCAGTGAGTAACTCACCACATAGCTCTCCAGAGCCTGTTCACCATTTACAAGGCATAAGTCAATTTTTATTAATTTTTATATCTTCCATTGAAATTCAGCTCATTCTTCCGAATTGATGTCTGAATTTCTATTGTTCTTTTTCTTGTCAAAATAATGTCTAGTATTATCTTATATTTTGTTAGCAAACAAGTTCTGAAAATTTACAACCTTTCTGGAACACTTGCACTTAGGTCAGCTGGAACATAGTCCATGGACAGTGAATTGGCCTGAGAATTAAGTAAAGTCTTGAGTGCTACAACTCTTGACCTTACCTACAGTTCCAGTGAGAATTTATTTGGAGCATCTGCCTGCTCCAAAGAAGGTGACGAGCACCAGGTGGAAGTGTAGTGAATAGAAGGGATGTATGCCAATTGGCCAACATGTAATCTGTAGTGTAGTTTGTAACATCTACACAACTACGGTTCTGTGCTCTCAAACTTGCCCCAATAAAATTGGGAGTTTTTCTGTCATTTTTAAAAATCCAATGTAGAGAAATTTAGCTTTGTTAATTAATTTATATATTGCATTTCAGGGTTGCATGACATAGACCAACCTGACCTGACACTTTCAAATGAATGGTAAGATAGTTTTGATTCCGTATTGTTAGATCTATAGTCATATAATGGAACTTCAGCGAAGCAGACCATTCTATTGATGTCTATTTGTGATTGGCACACACATTCCCACTAGAAATGATTTTAAAAAAAGAGACATAGGTTATTCTGAAATATTTAATGCAAAATGTAAATACAGCAATCAATTGTGTGTGACAAGCACACACGTCCTACAATTTGATATTGACCAGATTTGTGATCTAAGTGTTACTTAAGAGATAAGTATTGATCTTGACACTTGGAAGAATATCCCTATTCCTTATAATGGCGTCCTGGGATATGTATGTTGGTCTGAGTGAGGAATTGGGACAACAGTTTAGTGTTTCATTAGAAATGTTGTACCTCCCCCTCCACCTCCCACACCACAGTTGCAGAGTACTCCCTTAACACTGCAGCAGAGTGTCTAACTTAATAATCAAGTCTCTGAAGCATGATTTAAATCACTGACTTCATTCTTTAAGCCAACAATGTTAACAACAATGCTGGTTCATTGAAATGCTTAATTAGTTGCTTGATTAATTTAATTAATTAACAAGCTTAATGACTTGCTGGCAATAATGCACGATAGTTTCGAGTGCATTTTAATTAATTAATAAATAGGGTAATATTGTCTGAACAACAGCCTGGATAGCCTTGTACCTCCACAACAATAAACACTCAATCTAATTATTGCACAAGATGTAATTGTCTTAAAATCTTCAATGTCTGCGAGTTAACACAAAAAAGACATGCAGATGCTATAAATCAGGAACAAAACAGAGGATGCTGGAAAAGCTCAGCAGGTCTGGCAGTATCTGTGAAGAGAAAATCAGAGTTAACATTTCGGGCTCACTGACCCTTCCGAAATGTTAACTCTGATTTTGTTTCACAGATGCTGCCATTCCTAAGACCAAATTTGAACACAGACTCATGGCCAGGGCTGACAAATTTCCATTAAATGGCAGATTTCCATCATGGGATTTTGGAAATCTACCATTTGGATCTTTTTCTGACCTTTGGATTTTTAAAAAAATCCTCTCAATCTGTCAGTTTGTGGAATTGACTGAAACCAAGAGCAAGGTTTGATTATTTTCAAGTTGTCTGGCCCAAACTATACAAAGCTGCCCAGGCAGTCCCTTAATTAAAACGGCAACATAATAACAAAAGCAAAGCATTACGGATGCTGAGACCTGGAAAAAAAAACAGTAAGTGCTGGAGAAACTGAGCAGATTTGTGGAGAAAGAAACTGTCATAATGTTTCAAGACCAGTGTGATTCTTTTTCAGAACTGAAACATCTGGCAAAATGATGGATTTTATGTCAGATAACAAAGTGTGGAGCTGGATGAACACAGCAGGCCAAGCAGCATCTTAGGAGCACAAAAGCTGATGTTTCCGGCCTAGACCCTTCATCAGAGAGGGAGATAGGGTGAGGGTTCTGAAATAAATGGGGAGAGAGGGGAGGAGGATCAAAGATGGATAGAGGAGAAGATAAGTGGAGAGGAGACAGACAAGGTAAAGGGGCAGGGATGGAGCCTTTAGTGGTGAATATAGGTGGGGAGGTAGGGAGGGGATAGGTCAGTCTGGGGAGGACGGACAGGAGAAGGGGGCAGGATGAGGTTAGTAGGTAGGAAATGGAGGTGCGGCTTGAGGTGGGAGGAGGGAATAGGTGAGAGGAAGAACAGGTTTGGGATGCAGTGGGGAGAGGGGAGATTTTGAAGCTTGTGAAATCCATATTGATACCATTGGGCTGCAGGGTTCCCAAGCAGAATATGAATTGCTGTTCCTGCAACTTTCGGGTGACATCGTGTAGCACTGCAGGAGGCTCAGGATGGACATGTCGTCTAAGGAATGCGAGAGTGAGTGGAAATGGTTCGCGACTGGGAGGTGCAGTTGTTTATTGCAAACCAAGCGTAGGTGTTCTGCAAAGTGGTCCCCAAGCCTCCGCTTAGTTTCCCTAATATATACGCTGTCGGGAAAAGATGGAGGGCGACCAAATTTAACAGATGGGTGAGAGAAGTCCACAGCAAAAGACATTATCATGTTGGTAGAGAAGGGTCATAGATGAAGAGTAAGTGTTAATGGTAGGTGTTATTAGCAGAAAAAAGTTAGGCTCTGCTGAGTGCAAACCCATACCATAAAAACACTGGAAGAGGGGAAGAGGAATAATCAAAATGGAGGACAGAATTCATGGTCGGAAATTGTTGAACACAAAGATGAGCATTGGTGTCTGTAAAGTGTCTAAACAGAAAATGAGATGCTGATTGCATTGGACTTCACCAAAGCTCCACAGCAGGCCTGAGACAAAAATTTTAACAGGACAGCAGGATGGTGTATTGAAATGCAAACAATTGGAAGGTTGGGGTAATTTTTGCAGACAGAATTTAGGTGTTTCACAAAGCAGTCATCTGTCTACATTTAGCCTCAAAATAAGGAGGCGGCTGATTTTGGACTGAGCTGAGGAGGAATTTCTTCACCCAAAGGTTTGTGAATCTGTGGAATTGCCTGCCGAATGAAGTAGCTGAGGCCACCTAGTTGAAATGTTTTTAACGCAAAAATAGATAGATTTTTGAACAGCAAACTAATTAAAGGCTATGGTGAGTAGATGGGTAGGTGAAGCTGAGTCCACAAAAAGGTTAGCCATGATCTTATTGAATGGTAGAACAGGCTCAAGGGGCCAAATGGCCTACTCCTGCTCCTATTTCATATGTGCTTACATTCGTAAGATGTGTTTAGGAGCTTAGAAAATGAGGAGGGAAGAGAGAGACATAAAAGTGTTTCACTTCTGCGATTACAAGGAAAAAGTATTGAAGAGATATTGGGAATGGTGGAGGAGTGGATCAGGAGGCATTGGTCCCTACAGAATCCTGACAAGGGACAAAAGGGGAAGGATTGTTTGGTGGCATCTACTGGAGGCAGTGGAGGATGATCTTTCGAATGTGGAGACTGGTGGGTAGAAAATGAGGACAAAGAGAACCTTATCATCAATCTGGATTGAGGAGAAGTTCAGAAAATGGACCACCGACAGCTGATCAACAGTGATTGAGGAAAAGTTAAGATTTATCAGAAGCAGCTCAGTGGAAGGGGATATTATCAGAACACATGCAACGGAGAAACTGAGTCAATGTCCTTACAGGTAGCAAGGGGTGAGTAAGCATAGTCCAAGATAACTGGGGGAGTTGATTAGTTTGTAATGGACAGCCTATTGCTAGAAATGGAAACTGAAGTGTAAACAAAGGAAAGAGAAGATTCGGGGATGGGCCAGGTGATGGTGGGAATGATGGAAATTGGAAGAAATATTAATGAATTTTTTTTTAAAAATCCGGACAAGTGTAGAAGCAGCGTCAATGATATAATCAAAATACTGGGCTGCAGTTGTGGGAGAGGAACCAAGTATGACTCGAGCAACGAATATTCCATATACGCCACAAAGAAACAAGCATAACTTGGACCCATGTGGATACTTGTGACGGCATGTTTAACCTGGAGAAAAATAAATGAGCTAAAAGAGAAATTGCTCAATGTGAGAATGAGCACAGCCTGGCAAAGGAGAGTGCTGGGATAGGGACAGCTCAAGCCTTTCTCGTGGAAGAAGCAGAAGGCCTTCAGATCATTGTGAACAAGGATGGAGATGTTGAGGCTCTTTCAAGGTTGGCAAGAGGAGTCCAAGAAGCTGGAAATTGTGGAATCTCTGTAAAACATCAGAAGAATAATGAGTTTTCGGGGAAGAGACTGGACAGAGAAAGAAAGGAGAGAGTCATGATAGGAAAAAAATAAGTTAAGTGAATAGGAACAAACTGAAATAATGGATCTGCCAGGGTAATCCTGCTTTTGGATTCTGGAAAGGAGGTTGAAGCAGGCTGTACAGAGTTTGGGAACTATGAAGTTGGAAACTGTAGAGGAGACATTTCCAGAGGAGATGAGGTCGGTGAGGGTCCTTGTAAAAACAGCTGGATGTACAGTGGTGGGGGTATAGTTCAGGAGGAGGCAAGAGAAAATGCCTGAGGATTGGCACTCAGCCTCAGCAAGGCAGAAATCAGCATGCCTGCACCACTCTTATTGGAAAGTTGCATTACAAGCCCAGAGTTAGACCTGAGAGAATAAAGTACAGCAATTCAGAGGGTGACAGGTTAGAATGGGCAAGGAGAGCAGAGAATTTAAGGCAGCCCTTGTCGCATTGACTGTTTTTGATGAACAGATCAGGACAGAAAGAGAGATCCAGGTTGAGGAAGAGTATTGGAGATAGATGAAAAAGACCATGGAGTTAGAAGAGGAGTCCTGCCCAGAGAGGTGGGCAAAAAGGCAAAAGTGAAAAAAAAATGAGTTAAATGTCATGTTGTACCTGAAAGTTATTGAGGTGCAGGCAGTAAGGACCATATTTGAGGCCTTTGCTGAGCATGGATTGTTTGTCATTGGAAAGAGAAAGGTCAGATTGTACAGTAGATACATAATGAGAGGTTGGATTAGAAAAGGAGATAAAGCCAAAAGGAAGGGGAGAGGAGGAAAGATCCAAAGGGACATTGATATCTTTCAGTTGTTGGAGCTTGTGTTCCTTAACATGTGAAGGGATGCAAAAAAGATTTATTATTACAGAATTAGTAGGAACTGCTGATGCTAGAGAATCTGAGATAACAGAGTGTAGAGCTGGATGAACACAGCAGACCAGCCAGCATCAGAGGAGCAGGAAAATTGATGTTTCAGGTCTGGACCCTTCTTCTGAAGGGTCTCAACCCGAAATGCCAGCTTTCCTGCTCCTCTGATCCTGCTTGGCCTGCTGTGTTCATCCAGCTCTATACCTTGTTATTTAAAAAAGATTTACAGTTGAATTGTCAAATGAGGTGAAGATGAAATGGAACTGGGGACTAGGAAAGCTTTGAAATAGTATGAAGCAGTACTGCTGAAAACAGAAATCAAGAATATGCCAGTGATGGTGCACATCTGTCTGAATAACATTGTATGTTTCAGAGATTCCTGCATTCCTGTGTGAATTCAGAAACATAAGGGATAGAAATTCAGTTAGAAACTACATAGTCAGGTCAAAGCTGGAGGCAGACACTGAGGAATAATCAAACACCAGGAAGAAATAAAAATGAACGCAGGCAAATAAGTTGAGAAACAAAATGGAATACAGAGAGAGCCAGAACTTCTTTGAGATGGATATTCCAGGAAGAGAAGTTACAGTGAATTAAAGAGCTAATTAAGAGCAAAGTTTTGTGGGTGCTGAAATTTTAAATAAAAACAAAGTGCTGAAGGAACTCAGTAGGTATGACTGAACTGGGAGTGGGAAACTGAGTATACACTTTAGTCCAATATGATTGTTCGTAAGAACTGAAAGGAACTGTAAAGGTAAAGGGGTTTATGCTGTGGAAATGTAGGGGGTGGTGGAGAAGAGGAGCAAATGGAACAGATAGTAAAGGTGCCCCAGAGTAATAGCGACATGGAGTGCTGGTAATAGTAGAGAAGCAGTTATCAAAATGGCTGTCAGCAAACTGATCAACATTTGTAAACTCACCAACCAGGAAGCTTGTCTCAGGCAGCAAATTCATTGGTCCCTGGTCTTGATGGTAATGGAAGATTAACAAAGGAAACTTGTTATTTCTACACAATTTGAAGTGATCTAGAAGCATTTATGTTGATTACAGATAATTTATACCGTTATGGTTATTTGATTCTTTGTCAAACTAAAATTCAGACCTATAAGTTAGAATTCAGACAATTTACTCAATTGGAGGAGGGGGCTCCACAAATATCCCCACCCTCATTGATGGAAGAGCCCAGCACATCAGCGCAAAAGATAAGGCTGAAGCATTTGCAGCAATATTCAGCCAGAAGTGCCGAGTGGATGATCCATCTCAGCCTCTTCCAGTGGTCCCCAGAATTACAGATACCAGTCTTCAGCCAATTTGATTGACTCTACATGATATCATGAAACGGTTGGAGACACTGGATACTGCAAAGGCTTTGGGCCCTGACAACATTCCGGCAATAGCACTGAAGATTTGTGCTCCAGAGCTTGCTGCTCCCCTAGCCAAACTGTTCCAGAACAGTTACAACACTGGTATCTACCTAACGATGTGGAAAATTGCCCAAGTACGTCCTGTACTCAAAAAGCAGGACATATCTAACCTGGGTGAATTATTGCCCCATTTGTCGATTATCGGTTAAGTAATGGAAGGTTTCATCAACAGCACCTGCTCAGCAATAACCTGCTCAGTGATGCCCAGTTTGAGTTATACCAGGGCCACTCCACTCCTGACTTCATTATAGCCTTCGTTGAAACATGGACAAAAGAGCTGAATTCCAGAGGTGAGGTGAGGTGAGAGTGAGAGCCCTGGATATCAATGTTGCATTCTACTGAGTGTGGCCTCAAGGAGCCTTAGCAAAACTGAAATCAATGGGTATCAGAGGTCAAACTCTCCAGTTGTTGGAGTCATACCTGATACAAAGGTAGATGGTCATGGTTGTTGGAGGTCAGTTATCTCAGCTGCAGGACATCTTTGCAGGAGTTCCTTGCGGTGGTGTCCTAGGTCCAACCATTTCCAGTTGCTTCATCAATAACCTTCCCTCTACCATAAGGTCAGAAGTGGGGATGTTCGTTAATGATTCCACAATGTTCAGCACTATTCATGACTCCTCAGATGCTGAAGCAGTCCGTGTTCAGTGCAACAAGATCTGGACAATATCCAGGCTTGGGCTGACAAGTGGCAAATAACATTTGCGCCACACAAATGCCAGGCTATGACCATCACCAATAAGAGACAATCTAACCACAGTCCCTGATATTCAATGGTGTTACCATCACTGATTCTCCCACTATCAACGTCTTCGGTGTTATCATTGACTAACTAGACCCATCACATAAACAGAGTGGCTACAAGAGCAGGCCAGAAGCTGGGAATACTGTGGCGAGTAACTCACCTGACTCCTCAAATCCTGTCTGCCATCTACGAGGCACAAGTCAGGAGTGTGATGGAATACTCACCACTTGCTGGGATGAGTGCAACCCCAACAACACTCAAGAAGCTTGACACCATCCAGGACAAAGCAGCCTGCTTGATGTGCATACATCCACAAGCATCCACTCCCTCCACCACCAATGCTCAGTAGCAGCAGTGTGTACTATCTATAAGATACACTGCAGGAATTCACCAAATATTCTCAGGCAGCACCTTCCAAACCCATGACCACTTTCATTTAAAAGGACAAGAGCAGCAAATATATGGGAACACCATTACCTCCAATTTCCCTTCCACGCCTCTCAACATCCTGACTTGGAAATATATCACCATTCCTTCTCTGTCTCTGGGTCAAAATCCTAGAATTCCCTCCCTAATAGCATTGTGGGTCAGCTTACAACAGGAGGACTGCAGCGGTTCAAGAAGGCAGCTCGCCACCAACTTCTCAAGAGCAGCCAGGGATGGCCAGCTAGTGACACCCACATCCCACAAATGAATAGAAGGACTTGGCTTTGGATACTGTCATCTCTGCTTGGCTCAAAGATTGAGAAGGGAGAAATGATTTCAATTCATGAGAAACTAGCACCAGTGCTGGGAAAAGGGGAAGCTATAGCATTAGGAAGGGCATTGCCCAAGTTATGCTGAGAACTATGTCTTGGCAAATCAAGCAGCTAAACTGTGGTAGGACCTTAAACAAAATTGAGAGGGAGGAAAGAGCAGATAAGTTCAAGTGATATGAAATTGATCAATTTAAGGTGAAAGGACAGCACAATGTTGCAAATTAGTGATCTGAGGATGGAACTCAGAGTGTGACAGAAATAGACAAGGTGTGCATGTAAAATCAGTTTGCTAGCACAATAAAGTCAGAAATGGGAAACATGATGAAAGAACAAAACTGAAGATTCTTTATCTGAGTTAACACAGCCCATATAACAGATAGATCAGTTAAACTTACAAATACAAATAATAGATATGGCCTAGTTACACTTAAGAGACATATTGCAAAGTGGACAATAAGTGAACAAGAATATCATTGTGGACAAGAGTTGGAAACAAGCTGCAAACCTGCAAGATAATAAAATGTGAGGCTGGATGAACACAGCAGGCCAAGCAGCATCTCAGGAGCACAAAAGCTGACGTTTCGGGCCTAGACCCTTTTCCAAGTGAACACACCACTTTTGGAAAAAAGTTTTGTTGAGGTTTTAAGCTTTAACCCCTTTGTCTCTGTAAAGGCTAGATATTAAAGCCTGTTTTTTGTTGTGATTTTTCTTCTGTAATTGCTTCTGTCTACTATCTCACAAGCGATTTTTTAAAATTTAGCGTTTTGCCTATGTGACTGCTAGCCATTGAATCTACATGGAAAACAATAAATAGCTGTTTTCCTATTAATGAAGTAGCTGTCAACTCCCATAGTCAGAGATGTACCAGAGACAACATAGTCTGAGATATATCAGAGGCATGTTGAGATTTTTAACATCTTCTTGTGCATATCAATGTTTTTATTTTTGTTTTTTACCTGGCAGATCTAACGGTAGAGTGTCTGAAGACTTGTTTTCCTTGTCATTTTGGGATGATTCTTGAAACTTACTGATATGACATCCGCAAAGAGTTTTTCTAGGCATGCCCTCGGTAGACCACTTTTAGAAGTTTCCAGAAACTTGGACAATTGAAGTTCCAAATGTTATGTGCCCTGTGACACCTCCCTTAAAAGGTCAACGATGGCCTTTTAAAATTGTGCGCACTAATTTTATCTTATTTTAAAATTGCAACATACTAGAGTGTACTCAATATGACAATATATAGGGCAATTTGTCATTGTAGAAGGATAAACAGGAAGGAGAAGTGGCTGAGGTATCTGATAATAGATGATTTAATCAATACAGTGGTGACGAATCAAAAGGAGAAATTCTGGAGAAACTCAGCAAGTCTAGCAGCATCTGTGGAGAGAAATGCTGCCAGACCTGCTGAGTTTCTCCAGCAATTTCAGTTTATGTTTGTTTTAGTTCCTTGTTTTATCATTGTAGTGAGGAAAGATCTTTGCTCAGAGAAGCAAGATAGAATCAGTTTGGTCAGAGATAAGAAATAGCAAGACAATTAAGTCACTTGGGAGAACACTTTATTATCTCTAAAAGTAGGGCAAGAGCATAACTCAAGCAAAGATGGGAACTTGAAAGGAAAGTACTTGCAAACAATATGGTTGATTTTAATCATCATCTCGATTGAACACATCAAATGGGTAATGGTAGATTTGAAGATGAGTTCATGAAGTGTGTTCAGCATAGTTCATTAGAACAACAAATATGGGACCAACCAAAACACATATGGGGTTTGAACCATGACTTTCTAATGCACTGAAAGAGAGCTACTAATGAAGCATGGCTGATTATGGTGTGTAATCTTAAATTCTGCCCGGTAATTGAATACATTGAGTTATTTAGTGGGATGTCATTTTTGTAGTTAGTTGATACTAATTTAGTTTTGGAGACTGACAGATTTAAAAACTCAGACTTTGATCAAAATTGTAGATGTAACTGATGGAATCTTTGCTTATCTTTCCTGGTAGGATTTATTGTGTAACTGACATTGATCCAGACCATCGCAAGCTATCACAAAAAGAAGCTGTAATTCGTTACCTTACTGGACAGGAACCAGATTTGGAATGTGAGTATTATCACACAGAACATTATCTGTACCTTGACCCTATTGATAGCATAAGCAACAGCAACTGAACAGACTGCAAAACTCAATATTTCACTCATCATGAGAAAAGTCTTGTGTCATCAGCTGAAAATAGCTACATTTATAACACTCAATTAAGCTTTGTCAGTTAAATAACTAGTTACTATAAAATGTTACAGGAATCTAAGCTTGTAAATGCCTTTGGGGGAGACAATCCTTCAGTTTGTATCCAGTAAACAGCTAGTTTCCAAGTGCCATGCAGAGGAACCAGGCAAACTGCAAAAGTTCTGGATCTTGCAGCAGTCAGGAAATTAATGTGTTAAATCAAGAATAGTTGAAATTGCTTTTTCCTGCATTGCTAGTGAATTTACAATGTACCTCCCACATGTTAGCTTGCTATGCTGTCAGTTCCAGAGAACAAGGGATCATTATTTGTCATGGCAGGGCATTGAACAGGATCTACAATTAGTTAGACTTGCCCTTGCATGTTTAGGTTTTATTAATTTTAGTATGTCAATTTGTTGAGCTCATTCTTAACATTGTAATGAGAGGAAACAGCATCTGGCATATGAGTAATCAGGGCAAAGAACTGTGTTTCTCCTTCACAAACTAAATTGAAGAATTGTGAATTTTTAATAAATCCCCAACAGCATTGAAAACCTGAAAGAATGCAATCCAACAGTGGTAATAGTTAATTTTCAGTACCTGAGAGGCATTAATTAACACTTTTATCTCATTTTTTAAAGAGTACTTAGCCTGAAATGAAAACACAGTCATTTCAGTGTTCAGTTTAGTTTATCTCTATTGTACAAGGACACCAGTTTAATGCTGTACATTGCATTATAATGACTAACCAAATAGATGCTCAATTTCACAAATGTTGGGGTGGTATATCTTGGATTGCAAATATTTGATCTTCACATTTAGCCACAGAAATGCCTTCATCTAATGTGGCAGTATTATTTGTACATAAATAACACAAGTGCTATTAGCCTTCAGTTTGTCTTCACAGAAAATTATGAACCAAGATGTTTGATGCATTGTTAATCTCATTTAAGAGATAAATAACTTAAAATATAACAAGTGGTTTTTACACTTTAAATATTGCTTACACATTTAGTTTGCTACCATTTTCTGACTGCATGAATTATATAGATAATTTCCATTTGCCTATGACTGCCTGGCATGTATTTTGAAGTGGCAGGTCCTATATGTGACAAGCAAAATAAGAACATACCAAACGGCCTTGAAACTGCTTGACCATGTCCTGAAGCAATTTTAACCTCACATACCAAATGGGAGCAGGTGTAGACCATTCAAACCCTGTAGACTTCATTCTGTAAGATCATGGCTGTTCTGCCCACAGCCTCAACTCGTCTTTCATGCCAGCTTCTCATAGCCCTCGGGTCCTCCATGTTTCAAAATCTATTTACCTTCTTTTTAAATGCTTTCAATGATCTAACCTCCACAGCTCTCTAGAATAGAGAATTTAAGGCATTCACTGCTCTCAAAGAAGAAATTATTTCTCCTTTTAAATGAGTATCCTTGTATTTTTAGACAATAATGCTCCAGTTAATGTATTCCTTAAACCAACTTAAAGGACTCCCTTACAATTTCTATTTAGAAGGATCATACCCCACCTCTCCCCATTCGTGATATGAGGGTATAGCTAGTCAGGTAGCATTTATTGCGCAGAGGGCAGTTAAAAGTCAACCACATTGCTGTGGGTCTGGAGTCACATGTGGGCTAGACCAGGTAAGGATGGCATTGCCAATACATACGAAGAAACCATGATTGTACATTTTAGGGACCTAGATCCTTCAAGGCTGGAACAGGCAAAATTTTGCAGTATTTCCAAGTTTGCCATCCACTTTCACGTGAGGAGGTTGCTGAGAGTCTGTATTGCAAGACTGTAGAAAATATTGCATTCTTACTCTTTAGTTGCATTGGGCACGTGTGAAGATTGTAGCTACTTCCATAGAACAGGGTTGTATACATATTGCTTTGGAGTATCATACTTCAACATGTATGACATGTACAGCATTTGCAATGGGCCCACTCTTTGTGTGACCATTCAAGTGTATCAGGTACTTGACATTGCAAGCAAATTTTATGACATGGCCATCAGTGGACCAAATATTTTATTCTGCATATCCATTAGCATTCTACAATAGCTCTCTACATTGAAGTGCTTAGGTAAGTTCTTTGTGGCAAAACTTGTGCGTGACCTTGCCCTATGGAGATCTGACATCTGAACTAATTCTGATCCCATTACTTAGCTACCCATTGTGTCACCATGTGCACATTCTGCTTCTATTTATATCCAGAAATGCTCTTGCACACAACTGAATGTTTTTTTCTCCCCAGTACTGAATCACTCATCGTATTTTTTCACCTGTTAACCCATGTACTTCAGTTGATTAATTTACACACAAAGCCTGTTAAGGGCAATGCAGACCATCAAAAGTGATGAGGAAGGAGCTAAATTGAAATGCAATTGTAAGGGGATGCATTCAACCTCTAAGCTATCCTCAAAATTATATGTGGTGTAATTATCACACCTGGTGGCTATGAACATTAGAGCAACTGATGGTACTTCGTTTCATGACTCTCTTTTTGCACTTTCCTCTTGCTTTTTCACCACTGCACCATCAGATTGCAATTGTTGTGCTTCTGAAAGGAATAATACCAAGATTAAGTTGTAGTTAGCTGAAGAGGAAAACTAGGTGTGCATGTTTAGACCAGCTTGTAAAGCAGAAGAGATTGTGAGATGACTGGTAACTGGGATGTGGAGAAAATCTGGAGAGAGTTTTCATAGAGGAGACACTACAAGCTTATGTAGAACTCTAATATGTAAATAGAAAGCAAATAAGTGAAAGGGTCGTCTTGAAATGAACACAGATTGCAGAAGAGTTATTTGAAAGAGAATCTAACCATAAAGTACCAATATGAAGGCAAACACAGTGACAGTAGAAGACAGCAAAAAAAGAGATACTAAAGTAAACAGCAGCAAGCATTGAAGAAAAGTCTAGAATGGTAGCATTCCACAGCATTACCTTGACAGCAGATCAAAGTCAAAGAAAGAAAGACTTTAAATTCACCAGGAAACAACTAGTGCAAACTAGGGATGAAAATCCGAGTATCAAAATGGAGAACAACAGGAAACCATAAGAGCTTCAATCCGGCAACATTCTGGGATTCAGAGGAACATGCAATCATCACACCCACTTCCAGAACTACTCCTAGCTGATGAAGGCCCACTATCGGCTCAGAAGGGAAAAAATGGAACTTGCTTTACCAGGTATTGAACAACTTCCAGATTAAACAAAAGAGGGCAAAGCTATCCAATCAGTACCCAGCTTTATGGAATCAGAGCCACCACAAATGACATATTGACCAGACAAGGAGAGGATGAGACATTCCTTTCTTACAGGCAAGTTTTGCATGCCTCCATGTAAATTTTGGCATCTGTAAGACCATGATTATTGAATGTGTTAAATTTAACAGATAGAAGCAGAGAACAGGGAAGTCTATTCTGAGGAAAGGTTACTGGACCCAAAACATTGACTCCGTTTTTTCCCTTCACAGATGCTGCCAGACCTGCTGAGCTTTTCCAGCAACTATGTTTTTGTTTCTGATTTACAGCATCTGCAGTTCGTTCGATTTTTATTTAGGGAAATCTGTTGATTCCTTTATCATCAACTTTTACATAATAACATGAAATTGTACACAAAGTAACCTAAAAGATTATCTAATACAGGACTGCATAGTTGTCATCAAGGTGATATAATTGAGAGAATACAGGCACTTCTTTCCATTACCAGTGGAATGTTAAACAATTAGATGAATTTCAAACTCAACAAGTAATCAGTTCACTTAGCTTTCATGTCTTGAGATCAACTTGTTTATGCATTCTTAGACCACCTTCCAAGTCTGTTCCAGGATGCTGCTTGGGCAGGAGGGTCTGAGATATGAGAACAGATTACACAGGCTGAGATTGTTTCCTTTAGAACAGTGAAGGCTGGTAGCAATCCATTAGAGGTGTGTAAGTTAATTCAGTTGCCTAGACAGTGAGTTTATAGTGCACAGTGATGCAAACAGCACAGGTTCAGTTCCTGCACTGGCTGAAGTTTCTATCAAGGTCAGAGATAATGGGAACTGCAGATGCTAGAGAATCTGAGATAACAAAGTGTGGAGCTGGATGAACACAGCAGGCCAAGCAGTGTCTTAGGAGCACAAAAGCTGATGTTTCGGGCCTAGACCCTTCATCAGAAAAGGGGGATGGGGAGAGGGTTCTGAAATAAATAGGGAGAGAGAGGGAAGCAGATCAAAGATGGATAGAGGAGAAGATAGGTGGAGAGAAGAGGATTGGTGGGGAGGTAAGGAGGGGATAGGTCAGTCTGGGAAGGACGGGCAGGTCAAGGGGGCAGGATGAGGTGAGTAGGTAGGAAATGGAGGTGCGGCTTGAGGTGGGAGGAGGGGATAGGTGAGAGGTAGAACAGGTTAGGCAGGCTGGGACGAGCTGGGCCGGTTTTGGGATGCACTAGGGGGAGGGGAGATTTTGAAGCTTGTGAAATCCATATTGATACCATTGGGCTGCAGGGTTCCCAGGCAGAATATGAATTGCTGTTCCTGCAACCTTCGGGTGGCGTCATTGTGACACTGCAGGAGGTCCAAGATAGACAGTCGTCTAAGGAATGGGACGGAGAGTCTGCACTTAGCCTGAAGCATGATGATCCTCATATTAAACTGATTACCAACCATCTCTGTCTCATGAGAAAACAACCTTCCAGGACTGTGGCAACTTCACCTTTTACAAAATTACAAGGGGCATTAATGGATGGGAAGACCTTTGGAAGGGGTAAATAACTAGGGCTGAGACATAAGGTAAGAGGTCGAAGGCTTAGGGAAGAGTTGAGGAGAATTTTATTTCATTAAGAAGGTGGTAGATGTCTGAAACTCAATGTCTAAAAGGGTGATTGAGTGAGAATCACTCAGCATTTGAACATTATTTAGATATTCAAAACCATTGTGATAGCCTCCAGGGCTATAGGCCAAAAGCTGAAAAATGGGATTAATGAATGAGAAATTTGTTGACCAGCATGGTCACAGTGGGCTAAATGACCTGCTGTGCTGTAAGTGTTTAAGCTTATAAATTCTCACCGTCTTCATTCTCAGAAGATTGCTGTTGTTCCCCTATTTTGCCTGCTCTCAGAACATTCCCTTTTATCTGCTCCAGTAAAGAGCATTGCATGCCGTTATCTTACAGGGTACCCTTTCTGGGTTATACTGCAAAGGTCCACTAGAGTGATCCAGGCAGCAAAGGGAGGCCTAATGCCTGTTCCATTATGGCTTTTGTGGAGGTGCGAGCAACGTTGTAACTTAGTCCTGTCTCCGTCTCAGGGTTTTGGAAAGGTGGCATTAGCCGTGTTTGGAGGGTTAGCACTTGCCTTCCAGCAGCCAGCCTTGTATGGCCCGAGCTCATTGGAAAGAGGCAGGAGCTCGTGAGCTCTCCAGTATGAAAAGATTATGGCAACTCTGAGGATACATGACACAGACCTCAAGAACTTGGCATCAGTGGACATATATAATTTGAATTTTGAACATCAGCGGCATGGAAGCCTTTTCTGTTGATTGAACTCTGGAAGTTGGTGTTAGGGTGCTCTTAAAGCAATAGGGGTACGGTCTATGAAGCCCTGGACCTAACGAGCACAACGGTTGGTGAAGAATCTCCATTGCCCAAGTTGCATGACCCTCATCATCATAGAGGAGGGGCAGCTGTATTCTTTACAAAATAGCATCAGTTACATCCCAGATACATTTATGCGTTGAGGATTGGAGATGCCACACAGATCCCCAATTTCTCCTTGAACTGAATCACTGGCATAAAATTCAGGACAGCTTGACCTTGACAGCCAACTAAATGGGATTTCCATCCAGTCCTGCTGAACACAAGCCCTGCTCCAGTAAATTACATTGTCCAGCAATGATAGATTAGAACATCCTTTATCAGTGCCTTTGCCGCCTTTTAGACTGTTGAAGAAAATAGCAGAGAAACCTGTAGCTCCAGGATTTCAATATTCTCTTCTGCCTCCTTGGTGAAGCGTCACCTGCCGCTTCTCCCTCAGCATGCTGTGCAGTTGCCATTGGACATTGCTGTTCTTCCAGGATTCATTGATTATGTGTTAATTACTGACTCCTTCTATGTTGTCTTCAGAGTTCACCAAGGTCGCAATAAATCTAGCTATTGTATTCTCCATGTGACAACTATTAGCAAATAATCTGCGGGGAGTGAGGAAAAGATAATACAGCTTTATTGAAGGTACTCCTGTCACATCCATCACAATGAAACTTTGTTATGCCCTCCCAGAGAGTGCCATGGAGGCTTCCCAAGGTGGTCAATGTCACTCCTTTATGAGGACATCTGAGGTATTTGCTGTTATCCACTTTTACGTTTTGCAAGCAAAATTTTCATGCTGGCATAGAATGCTGGCAGTAAACTACCATGACAGCACCCACTCCCACAAATAAAAGAGCACTTTTTCACATCACAAAACATGTCCTCACATGCTTATAGCTCAATGTGTGAATCAGGCTGCAAAGCATTGTCTTCTTCATTATTGAAGATATTTGTGAAATGAGCAATTCAGATTCTGCTTTACGTGCCTTGTTTGCTTGAAATCATAATTTTTAACATGCATTTTTGGATAATAATGACCTACTAATGAGTGCAAATTGAAGCCAGATTGGTGCCATTACTGAATCAGTGAAGTAATGATTACTGCAATTGTCCCTAATAGGGTTTCCGCTTCCAAGAATTTTAATCTACCCCTGAAGAAGTAACAGTAGCTTATGTTGCTCACTTTTCATGCTGTACCAGCCATTTTGTGTAATTTTTGTACAGTTAACTTTTGACCTGATATAGTAAGGTTTCAACTTTGGTTCAATGTGAGTGACTTACTGGCTCCGCTTGTGGTGTATAAATTTCCTACCATCCTTGAATATTGTTGTTCCTGTGGCCCCTGTGACCTTCTAGTCTCCCCCATTTCTGTTGAGCACCTTTACGCAAGTATTACTGTCACCACGTTACCCCCAAAACCCATGATCTTGGAAGTGTAATCATTGACCCTCCATCCTTCCCATGTAGGAGCCAAAGCTACTATGATCAGTTTGAATTACCCTCTCCCCCGACTTCTGGCTCTCCCAGTTCTCTCCCATCTGTAGGAGGTCCCAGCTGACTATCTCTATTTGACCCCTGGTACAGTCATCATTCCCTAAGTGGTGCAGTACAATGAAGCCCATTCCCAAAACATAAGGTTGCTTGCTTTCCTCAGGTCTACAAGGATTGCTCCCTGCTGAACCCTCTGACCATTACTGACCAAACCCACCAACTGACTAGGAAACAGAGCCCTCAGAGATAATGGGAACTGCAGATGCTGGAGAATTCCAAGATAATAAAATGTGAGGCTGGATGAACACAGCAGGCCAAGCAGCATCTCAGGAGCACAAAAGCTGACGTTTCGGGCCTGGACCCTTCATCAGAGAGGGGGATGGGGAGAGGGAACTGGAATAAACAGGGAGAGAGGGGGAGGCGGACCGAAGATGGAGAGTAAAGAAGATAGGTGGAGAGAGTATAGGTGGGGAGGTAGGGAGGGGATAGGTCAGTCCAGGGAAGACGGACAGGTCAAGGAGGTGAGATGAGGTTAGTAGGTAGATGGGGGTGCGGCTTGGGGTGGGAGGAAGGGATGGGTGAGAGGAAGAACCGGTTAGGGAGGCAGAGACAGGTTGGACTGGTTTTGGGATGCAGTGGGTGGGGGGGAAGAGCTGGGCTGGTTGTGTGGTGCAGTGGGGGGAGGGGACGAACTGGGCTGGTTTAGGGATGCAGTAGGGGAAGGGGAGATTTTGAAACTGGTGAAGTCCACATTGATACCATTAGGCTGCAGGTTCCCAGGCGGAATATGAGTTGCTGTTCCTGCAACCTTCGGGTGGCATCATTGTGGCAGTGCAGGAGGCCCATGATGGACATGTCATCTAGAGAATGGGAGGGGGAGTGGAAATGGTTTGCGACTGGGAGGTGCAGTTGTTTGTTGCCAACTGAGCGGAGGTGTTCTGCAAAGCGGTCTCCAAGCCTCCGCTTGGTTTCCCCAATGTAGAGGAGGCCGCACCGGGTACAGTGGATGCAGTATACCACATTGGCAGATGTGCAGGTGAACCTCTGCTTAATGTGGAATGTCATCTTGGGGCCTGGGATAGGGGTGAGGGAGGAGGTGTGGGGGCAAGTGTAGCATTTCCTGCGGTTGCAGGGGAAGGTGCCGGGTGTGGTGGGGTTGGAGGGCAGTGTGGAGCGAACAAGGGAGTCACGGAGAGAGTGGTCTCTCCAGAAAGCAGACAGGGGTGGGGATGGAAAAATGTCTTGGGTGGTGGGGTCGGATTGTAAATGGCGAAAGTGTCGGAGGATGATGCGTTGTATCCGGAGGTTGGTAGGGTGGTGTGTGAGAACGAGGGGGATCCTCTTTGGGCGGTTGTGGCGGGGACGTGGTGTGAGGGATGTGTTGCGGGAAATACGGGAAACGCGGTCAAGGGCGTTCTCGATCACTGTGGGGGGAAAGTTGCGGTCCTTAAAGAACTTGGACATCTGGGATGTGCGGGAGTGGAATGTCTTATCGTGGGAGCAGATGCGGCGGAGGCGGAGGAATTGGGAATAGGGGATGGAATTTTTGCAGGAGGGTGGGTGGGAGGAGGTGTATTCTAGGTAGCTGTGGGAGTCGGTGGGCTTGAAATGGACATCAGTTACAAGCTGGTTGCCTGAGATGGAGACTGAGAGGTCCAGGAAGGTGAGGGATGTGCTGGAGATGGCCCAGGTGAACTGAAGGTTGGGGTGGAAGGTATTGGTGAAGTGCATGAACTGTTCGAGCTCCTCTGGGGAGCAAGAGGCGGCGCCGATACAGTCATCAATGTACCGGAGGAAGAGGTGGGGTTTGGGGCCTGTGTAGGTGCGGAAGAGGGACTGTTCCACATAACCTACAAAGAGGCAGGCATAGCTGGGGCCCATGCGGGTGCCCATGGCCACCCCCTTAGTCTGTAGGAAGTGGGAGGAGTCAAAAGAGAAGTTGTTGAGTGTGAGGACGAGTTCAGCTAGGCAGATGAGAGTGTCGGTGGAGGGGGACTGGTCGGGCCTGCGGGACAGGAAGAAGCGGAGGGCCTTGAGGCCATCTGCATGCGGAATGCAGGTGTATAGGGACTGGACGTCCATGGTGAATATGAGGTGTTGGGGGCCAGGGAATTGGAAGTCCTGGAGGAGGTGGAGGGCATGGGTGGTGTCACGGACGTAGGTGGGGAGTTCCTCGACCAAAGGGGAGAAAATGGAGTCCAGATAGGTGGAGATGAGTTCGGTGGGGCAGGAGCAGGCTGAGACGATGGGTCGACCAGGGCAGGCAGGTTTGTGGATTTTGGGAAGGAGATAGAAACAGGCCGTGCGGGGTTGAGGAACAATGAGGTTGCAGGCTGTGGGTGGGAGGTCCCCTGAGGTGATGAGGTCGTGAATGGTGTTGGAACAGCAACTCATATTCCGCCTGGGAACCCTGCAGCCTGATGGTATCAATGTGGACTTCACCAGTTTCAAAATCTCCCCTTCCCCTCCTGCATCCCTAAACCTGCCCAGTTCGTCCCCTCCCCCCACTGCACCACACAACCAGCCCAGCTCTTCCCCCCCACCCACTGCATCCCAAAACCAGTCCAACCTGTCTCTGCCTCCCTAACCGGTTCTTCCTCTCACCCATCCCTTCCTCCCACCCCAAGCCACACCCCCATCTACCTACTAACCTCATCCCACCTCCTTGACCTGTCCGTCTTCCCTGGACTGACCTATCCCCTCCCTACCTCCCCACCTATACTCTCTCCACCTATCTTCTTTACTCTCCATCTTCGGTCCGCCTCCCCCTCTCTCCCTATTTATTCCAGTTCCCTCTCCCCATCCCCCTCTCTGATGAAGGGTCTAGGCCCGAAACGTCAGCTTTTGTGCTCCTGAGATGCTGCTGGGCCTGCTGTGTTCATCCAGCCTCACATTTTATTATCTAGGAAACAGAGCCCTAATTGACCACAGCTCACCCCATGTAGTAATGTCTTCACAATGCTTTAACTAACCTACCAGTAATTGCCAGACTGTATATATTTGACCTACAGGGCCAATTGTACCCGAATCCCTGGACTGCAAGGAATGGAGCCCTGGACAGTGGTAGTACAAAACGCCTGACTGGCATTTGTGGTACCTCTGACTGACAGTAGGACCGCTTCACGCTGTTAAGGATTGCTCCCTTTGATTTTCACAATGGCCATTTGCACAAAACACATGTGGTATGTTGCCACCTAGCGTGTGTGACTTCTGACTTTGCCATATAAGATGCCAGCACATGCTGCAGGTGTGATATTTACATGTCGCGGTGCTGCACCACCAACATGCCAACCCTATAGCACCGATAGGTTGCCTGTTCAATGCACTCTGTCACATGCTGTCGCCTTTCTCTCTCTCAGCTGAAAAGCAAAGCAAGGCACAAAAATTGGAAGCTTGTAACAGTGCAAAACACTCGGGGCTCGAAGAAAACAATATGAGTCATACATAAGCTAATAGCTGGTAACTCAGCTCTAAAAGTCATGTGCACGGAGGCCAGCAGCCTGTAAATGCTGAAGTTAATGAGTATGTATTGAGAAAGCAATGTAAAAAGCACAGAGTTTTATAACCTACAAGCTAATTCAAAGTAAGTGAACATTAAGAAAGCAGTCTAAGACCCATAAGTTGCATTTTTGTCCCTGCATGCGAAGTGACCTGGAAGAAGCACGCAGGTCATAGATCTCCCTGATTTTCAAAATAAAGTGCGAGTTTGTCTAAGAGTAGGCGTGATGATGTGGCAAGATGATGGTTTGCCAATGCCAATTTGCATGGATGCAAGGTCAAGTGGGAAGATGGCCTTGGAACTTGCAGGGATGTTGTTGTAAAGCAACATTCACACAATGGCTGAGATCAGCATTTAGCAAACTGCAGCCACGAGGACCTGCTCTGATTTAAATGGAGAGGCAATGGTATAGTGGCAATGTCGTTGCATTTGTAATCCAGAATCCCACAGTAATGTTTTCAAGAGATAATGGGAACTGCAGATGCTGGAGAATTCCAAGATAATAAAATGTGAGGCTGGATGAACACAGCAGGCCCAGCAGCATCTCAGGAGCACAAAAGCTGACGTTTCGGAAGGGTCTAGGCCCGAAACGTCAGCTTTTGTGCTCCTGAGATGCTGCTTGGCCTGCTGTGTTCATCCAGCCTCACATTTTATTATCTTGTAATGTTTTCAAGACATGGGTTTGGATCCCACTTTGGCAAATGGTGAAATTTGAACTCAAATAGAAAAGTCTGGAGTAGAAAGCTAGTCTAATGATAACTATGCAACCAACCACTGTCAGTTTACTAGTGAACATTAAGGATGGCAATCTGCCTTCTTTACCTGGTGTGATCTACATGTTACCCCAGATCCATAGCAATGTGTTTGACTCTTAGCTGCCTTCAGGGCAGTAAGAGATGAGTAATAAACACTGACCTTGCCAGTGATGCTCATTACCCATGAATAAATGAAAAGAAATCAGGACTCTGTGCCATTGAGTCTCTATTTGAAAGAGAGGAGGATTGGAAGTGTCATGCAAATAAGATGAGTTAGAGATTTAATTAGATGCAAATGCATGGAAATAATGTATTCTGAAGTTGTCATTTAAGAGAAAAACTTTTCTAAACAGCAAGAATCTGATATTTTCATTATCATGGAATTTTCTCACCTCTGTCACCATTATTCTTGCCACACTAAGGAGGGGATAATTCTGCTCCTAACAAAGAGACAGAACAACATTTTACCATCCATAAAGGAGGACCATGTTCATAAATTTAAGAAAATTCTGAAAACATTGGTGAATGCTGACCCAACCTTCAAGGACAAATGTGAATTTGCTTAGTTTATAGTCAACGTCTTGGTTCACATTGTCAAAGCTTTGATAAAATTAGTGAGCCTCAGTTAAGAGTGATAAAGATTCCTGGGGACAGTAGATAAGAAACCAAGTAACTAATCCAATATCAATTGAACTCTTGAAATAGATGTTGCTATAAGGCAGACAATGATATGGAGTATCTATCAGAGAAAGACTTTCAAAAGGATTAAGAAATTGTTAACTTTTGCGAAGTATTGGTGCATTACAATCCACAGTTATCAACAATAGCTCCGGATTTAGCACCCATAGGTTTGGGTACAATAATGCTACATATCCCATAAGATGTAAAACGTAAGCCAATATATTATGTTTCAATGACTGCAATGGAAACAAAGAAAGGATTCACTGTAATTGAAAAGTAAACCTTGCAGCAAAGTGAGTGTGGGGAAGTTCTTGGACTATGCTGTGGGGTTGAGGTTAAAAATTCAAAAGACGACTAAGCCATCGATTTCTCAATATGAAAACATTCTCCAATCATTCCTTCATATATTGAGTTTCCTCTCTTCAGATTATTGTCCACTCCACATCCCAGCATGCTGCCTTCAATACCCAGAATTGACTTGCAATACTTCCTTACCTCAGCAGTGACTCCCAGTAATCCTCCTTGATTTTCATTGAGCCAAGCCCCCAACGCTAATCATGGCTCAGCCCCTGATCAACTTGGATGGACAACCCTGACTGATCCTTATGCACTTCTTTGACTGACATATTACAATTCCTCAACTGGTTGCACCTCATCTGCAGGATTTATTGTGGCCCATTCTGTGGACTGCAGTAATCCAGTCCTCCAATCCTGAATGCCCCAAGCAGAGTGTCCAGGCTCTGGACTGATATTGGACACTAATTACCAGTCTGTCTTTATGTCAGGAATTATCACTCTCATTTCTACTTGATTGGTTAGAGAGTGGGAAATTGCCTTGTCAATGAGGCAGGATTAAGTGCTAATGGCATGCTAATGTCGGCCGATGGATACAAATAAGTCTCTCACTATTCAGTTGTGAGATTCTCGTCTCAATATTCAAAACTTGGTTAGAGAATTGGATTATTCATTGTTGATGTCAACAATCTCATTGCTGCTGAGCTCACCCTATTTTCTCAACTGACTCATCAATGTCCACAGGGGTTTGGAAGATTCTGCCTATAATCATTGTTTTTGTATTTATGGTTAACATAGTTCATCACAAGGTTAATATAAGAGTTTTTGTCTACAGCTAAATTTTTTACTATATTACATTTTACAGTCAGAAAATGTACAAGCCCTTTATCTGATATATTTATGTATTTTTTTCACTTTCACTGTTCTTTATCAATCAGTCTGTTCTTAGTATCTGCTTATTTATATAACATTGCAAACATCATTCTAATAACTGTTAAGTATATGTTTCCATGTTAACACAAGCATTTTTAAATCTAGTATTGAGTTCTCTACGTCAATTTGTCAGTCTAGATAAGTCTGTTTTTCCATGTTTTTATCTATCTAAATTTATCTACCATTCCACGTATTTGCTAATATCTATTTGAATTTTTTTATGAAGGTGATGAGGAGTTGCTGCAAGAGGTTCTCTTTGATGCTGTAGTAACTGCTCCAGTTGAAGCTTACTGGACAGCTATAGCCATGAACATTTCTGAGTAAGTGTGACAATTGCAAAAAAACTTCTAACAATAATGAAGTGTGTTTTAGAATTATGCTAATTGTCAGCATTTGACACTCTTCTACTTTTAAAGATAAGTGAACAGAAATTTTACAAGGTATAGTTTTGTGTCGGGGGGGCAGGTATCATCTGCTCCATGAATGCAATCATTTAGGTGTGTGTTACTGATTAATTATTGCTTTGATTTGATTGTATATCTGCTGATCTATGAATGTATTTGTCAACATTCCTGTTGTGGAATATCTTGAGTATTTGTTGATTTATCTTTAATAAATTATTGACTTCTTGATGTTCCCATTAGTTTAATTTGTTAATTCACTTGCTGTCCCAATTAATTATTGGTGCCAACTATTCCATTCCTGATTGTTTTTTCATTTTCTCGGGATATGGGTGTCACTGGCAAGACTAACTTTTGTTGCCCATCTCTAATTGTCGATGAGAAGGTGGAGGTGAGCTGCTTTCTTGAGCTACTGTAGCCCATTTGATGCAGATATATTCACAGGGTACTTGCTGCTAAGTTTACCCGCTGCTTCATTAATCTGTTGACAGCTGACTGCTATATTTTGATTTGTTTGTATGTCTGAAGTTCTGTTAATTTAATTCATTAAGTCACTGATGCAATCATAAATAGTAACTTGTGCAAAGTTTGTAGAATAGAAAAGAGTGAAAAATATTCATTGAATATAGAGGTTATGATTTATATTTTACATTTATATTTTAAGTTTAGTGGCATAGGCCTCCATAATATTATCAGGCTTACTTTATATCTGGAACCATTATCACTTCATTATTTGACATATGGCAGATGGGCAATTCATGCTTTTATCCTGATACTATACAGAGAAAAGCACACATTTTGTCAACTTCCTTTAACTTTTCCACAGAAATAATAAAGATGGTGTTGAAATGGCTTTCCTGGGCACTCGAGCAGGCTTGATGCGAAGTTGTCCCTTTGTAGGAAAGGAGAAGAGCTCAAACAAGTAGGTGCAATTTAATCAAATATTGGTATTATCTGAATTGATGCTATTTTTGGATAAGTCATATCCCAGATTGATAATTGGCTTAATAGGTCATATTTTGTTTTGGTTTTAACCTGGTGGTCTCTCACTAAAGCATAAGCATGCAGTGTCCAGATTTTGTCTTAACAATAAAGCAGAAGTTTATTATGTAAAGTAAATTAAGGTAAATAGAATAAACCAACATATAGTTATATCAAAAATTTTTTTTAAATTTTAAAAAACACCAGAATGGCTTTTTAAATTACTTGATAAGTGTAGTATAACTGCGACTTTAACTCTTAGACTAGCTGTGACTTTAACTTCTAGACTAAAGATACTCATAACTTATTCTAGAAGTTATCATATATGCTCAGCTTCAAGAAACCACTTCAAGTTTGGAACAACTACTAATTAACCCAAAGATGATCTAGTTTTACTATTTTCTCCCTTTCTCAGGAGTGCTGTTCCATTCATGCATCTCCATATAAGTACTTCACAGAAATTCCCAAATCAAAATAAAATTAACACAAAAGTATCTTCCAACAAGCTATGGGCATTTCCCTTAAGTTTAAAAATACTCCCTAAGTTTTGACATTTCTAACAGAACTTAAAGTGCAATGGTTCACCCTGCCAAGTCATAAAATCTTTAAGGAGACACAAACCCATTAGGATGTCAAAGTGACCTTCGCAAATTGATTTTTTAAAAAAATGACCATGGCTACATAACTTCTTACCAGTTAATAATTAACTTCAGGCATGCAGAAAACCCATATGTTATTAACTCTAAATTCAAAACTCAAATTTGAATAAATAATATTTTATATATATAAATCTCATATCATACAGAATTATGTGCACTCACATTTCATCCTTTTAAGGGTAAGATAAATTGCAGAGAGGACTTCATAATTTACTGGAAATTTAACAAATTATGTTTTGCAAGAATATGGTAACTGATTTGTTAAGCTTTTCTGTTGAGCATTAAAACAGTTAATTAAGTATTCAGTTGTTGGCAATGCTGGCAACTTTACGCTTCAGGCATTACTAGATTAGTTTTAACTGAAAAAGCCTTCTGTATTTGCTACGTATAGCAAAATTGTAAATGGATATTTGTTTACATCTACCTTTTTTTATCATAATTTCCAAAGACGGTAAATAGCCTTTGCTAACATAGTTAAATATTTGATCAAGGCAGTGATAAATTTGCTGTAGATCCATATGGATATAATTGGGTGAGGTTATCAGTCAGATTTCCCTTGCCTCCCACACAATCTAACATCTGCTGTTCTTTATTGGGGATGCAGTAAAAATTGTCATGGATTTTCTACAGCTTAAGTATTTGTTTCCCTGATCCTCCTCCTACATGTTATGATTCAACAGGGTATTTAAATTTTGACTGGAAATCTCCTTACAGCTTTTACAATTATCCTGCCGTAACTGTACAATTAACAGCAAAGACGTTTAATTCTGTCAGAAGTTTAAAAAAAACAGATTGCTTCTTTATTTATCTGATTCCCAAGTGGTTCCATGTTGTTGTCTCCTACTTGTCACAATGCAAGCACTGTCAATTTAATTATGATAAAGGATATCTTGTATTATGTAAACGAATGACTCCTGCCTATTTCCTCCTCCATTATGAAAAGTATCATAAGATCCATGTCAGGCCTTGTATTAATTTGGAACCGACATAATCTTCCACTGCCTCTGTAGACTGGGGAAGAATTGCAGCATAAACTATCAGAGTCTGCAGAATAGTGGTGCTGCACTGGATTTGTAGTGCCATGTTTAATGAAGGGCCTTCCAGAAGCACATCTGAAGAACAAATGAATGAGATCTCAAAGAAGACAGATTAGACAATATCTGCGGAACATTGCCTTCTCCAACCTATAAGTAAAGAGGCAACTGTCCCTTGTGTATTTTACCATGACACATTCATGCATTTTACCTTTTCCCTTTAACTATCTAATCTTTCGAAGTGAAATCCTCAAAAAAGGAAACAAAATAACCTAAGAGCAAAAAATCGTCTGGAAACAGAACTTTTTTCTGGGTTTTTTTATTAGCCTCATTAGTATTTGCATAAAGTGCTTCTTTCTCTTACTAGGTGTATTACTACTTGCTAAATATTCCATTTTAAAGTTCACATCACTATTTATAACAAATCCTCCCTTTTTATATTGTGTTCCTTCCTGGTGTTACTTCATGATGTTTTTAATTCTTTCCAGATTTTCCATTTGAATGTTACCTGAGGTGCAGGAACACGAGATGTTTAACTGCAATATGGTGTTCGGTGGCTTTTAATGAAAGTTGTGTTGAAAGAGTTAACACTTGGTTAAGGGCAGTAAATATTACCCATGGTAATGATGTCATGAGGACTTGGTCAGTGTAAAAAACGAGCTTGTAGGAGATAGAACTGGGTTAAGTGGGTTCCTCACTAAGTAACGTTGAATATATAGAATCTGAAACTAGTTACAGTAATGCAACACACCTCAATGCTTACCCCACAAAACTACTTGAGTGAGGCCAAAAAGGTGGATATCATAGTTCTTTCGAGAGCCCTTCAGACTTGAAGAAAACCACACACAACAAGGTGGCAACAGTGGGGCAACAAGCAATACGGATGAAGAATGAAGCCAATGGCACAAAGCATTTCTGACATGACCCAAGATGTGCAGGAACAAAAGAAACCTGCAGGTCCAAGGTAGAGCTCACATCATGAAGCAGTGCTTACTCTGATTAAAACTGGTGAGCCAACCAGGTGGAGAGGATTCCATGAGTCAACACCAAAAATCGTTTGTACAAGAGGGAAGTATTAAATTGTGCAGTAATTCAGTCTGCAACAATTGCAATTTTAAAGAGAAGTCACAACTCCAACTGGGTGTCACCATGATGATGCATGAATATCATGAGGCAGGATTGTGAAGTTGAAACTAAAGAGGGCTACACGAGAAAATGTATACAGTGGAGATTGTTACGAGTGGAAAACTGGAAAAATTGCTGGCAAAAATACTTAAATGACTTAAGTTTGGAACAAATTAAAGAAATACGTAGTCTGATCTGAGTAAAGAAATTTTTTAAGGAAGGGCTACCCACTCAGAGATAAATGAGGTATAACAGTCTCCTGTAGTGGTTAATCCCACTGTTATCTTAGAGAAATCAATGACCCAAATCAAACATTTAAATCAATGGGCATCTCATCAATTTCAGTTTAGACACTGGAGTATGCATCACAATATTGTCTTTCAGAGAATTTTGCTTGAAAGAACACTGATTACAGCTGATAGAAGTTCAGCTAAATGGTCCAATGGGCCTTGAATTTAACTCCTCAAGGTACACCAGAAGAATCTCTCCAACATAAGGGACTTCAGATACATGAAAATCTTTATGTATTGTGTAATCAAAAGTGTCACTCCTGAGTAGAAGCTACTTGTATTGATCTCAATTACTTTCATTAGGTGGAAGAGGTTAACCAAAAAAAGGTCAAGAAAAAGCCAGTAGAAAATTTTATGGTCCCTGTAAACTCATGGTAGAACTTAAAGGAAAAAACAGAATTTTCTAAGTTATATTAGAGTGAAAATTTTGTTTTACACTATCAAAGAGATGGAACGAGATCACTATGGTGGTCAAGATGAAATGTTTCGCACTGCTATCAAAACTGAAAGAAGTTCACATTTCAAGTTACAACAAAGTTCAAGATGAAGCTCCAGCAAAAAGGCAACAGCTGCACAATTTACATCATATGAGAGTTTGTATAGTGATAGACAGGCAATGGAATCTGCAAGTAAATGGATTCGGATTGCACAACAGTGCATAACTCTTCGTGGCAATTACAAGTTTGACATTAGATGCTGAGATGAATAAAAGGGACAAGTTTAACCAAAATATCCAATGAGTCCATCTTCCAGTGAAGAATCTTCAAAAGCAGCAAATTCCACATGATTCAAATTATCAATGGAAGACATTTAAGAAGAGTCAAAAAATGTGCAAAGATCCAAGATGTTGCAAAGTGAAATCACCTGCTACAGGAAGGACTACACCAACAGCTAGAAGGAAAAGACATATATTCCCAAGTGCATTGCAAAAGAAATAAAAAAATGTTCAAGAAAAGAACTACAGAGCTCAGACCACCAGGAAAACATTTCAAGTTTCTACCCACCAAGCTAACATTCTTCCAAAGCTGCAGGGAACATGTTTTCAGAAAAAATTGGAAATTCCAGATCATCTAAATTTGTGAAGTCAAATACATGCGCTGCAAGGGGAGGTGAGAGAGGTGGCATAGGGTAGAGGTAGGAATCAATATGTAAACAACTGTATAACAATTTAATAATTATGAGGGAAAATACTTGTGAGGGAATATTGTATTTGGATCTGAAAGGGTTCAGAATATATATACTTGATTGAGTGCAATAAGTATCATCCACTGTGATGATGTGAGCGGAACTTGGAAAGAGTAAAGAAGGAGCTTTTCGGAGTAGGTCTGGGGTTAATATTTATATAATACACTTCATATTGTTTATTCAATAAGCCTCTTACAGCTAAACTGGATTTCAGTACTCAGTCAAACTGGGCTTAAAGGAACACATAGGCAACAGGTAGCCTTTGGAGGCCGGTGACAACCACTAAATTAGCTTTTCAAGTGGAATAGAAGTGTGATCCTTTAGCTTCCTACTTCTTTGACCAAATATCTGAGGATGCCAATTAGAAAGTTCAAGAGGTGTTATCAAAATCAATCTCACTCGTTCTGAATACACAAAGGTAAAGGGGAATTCACTTTTAATTCCCATGTTCTACAGAGTCGCTATATGATATTGACCATTGTCCCACCAATTCAGTCCAAGAACTGTAACTGGATCCTGGATATGATGTATGATCCCAGTTTAACTCTGTATCGTTCCAGTTCTCCAACCATGGGCTAAGTAAGGAGCTATTGCATTGTGGCTACAATGGGGCAGTAGACCCAGCCCCTTTTTTGTACAGTGCAGCCCCATTACTGACTTGAAGGAGAGTGAAAGTTAGGCTCCATGATTTTATAAGAAAGTAGGTATGGTGTGATGCAGATGGAGGAAAGCAACAAGATTAATTGATTCGAGAGCAAAATGCGATAGATGCTTCAAAATTAAATAAAAATGAAAAGCTTTTGACATACCACAAGATCAGGTTGTATTTGCGGAGAAAGCAATAACAGTTATAGCCAGAGTTTTGAGGTGTGGGCTGGGAGATGGGAAGACATTGGGTGACCATGGAGGTAGAAGTGACAAAGGGATTGTCCAGTGGGGAAAATGCCCTGGGAAAGCCATTGAAGTGTGGTGGTCTCCCCATGAGATTGGAGGATGGGTGCTCCTTTCTGGATGGGCCACCCAAACAGTAATTGTGACACCATGGCAATAACTACCCTCTTTATCTATGGCCAGTCCAGTAAACTTCAGCCCAGATCTTCACATTGATGCTATATTGTTGAAATGTATTCATTTGTGGCTATCTTGCTGATCCCAAAGCTTTTCTTTAAAATTATTTTTTTAATAATTCGGTACACAAATATTTTATTTACCTTTAATGTTTAGGCAATAATTTCTGGAATAATCAGTGATGTCCAAATCCCATGAACAAATTTAAAGAAAAGTTTAATTCTTTGTGTCTCAGAAGCTTAACTTGTATTTATTCATTTGTTGAGTTTATTGTTGAGTTTATTTGTTGAGTACTCAGTGGTTTGCTTCCTGTGAAATTAAATTGAATGTATTGAAGGTGGATTGATTAAAGCCTGCTGACTGCACTTCTTGAGTTAATTCTTGGCTGCACTGTTCCTTTGAGTTACTGTTGAAATGTGTTGAGGTCAGATTGACGTAGTTGTTTAATTATGGACTGATGTATTTAATTATCGTGTGAAGTTCTACTGCCCTCAATTTATCTAGAATCATCCATAAGTGCAGCAATTGTATTAATGGTAATTTATCTTCTGTGGAAAGGATGAATATTTCCTACAGCCGTGTATAAAAGCACTATATAAAGATCTGTGGTACCTATTTACCAGTCATATTTTGGTTACTTATTCTCCCCCACTGTAGGTAACTGGATTACATTAGTTCTCTCAACAGAATATAATTGGATTTCATTCTATACATTTTTAGGTTAATTAACTCCAGCTAATTTCCAGTCACTTTGAGGTTCTCAGACTGTTTGTATGAACCAGAAATTCCTTCATGTTCACTAACATTTGTGATCCATCTCAGATAAATTGAGATAACATTCAAATATTTAATCCTGAGCTGCTGAGTCTCGAGTCAAAGCTGTGGATCTGGATGTCTGAAATATTTGCTACTACATTTATCCAAATCAGCATCTCTGCTGAAATGTCATATTATAAACAAACTTCTATGTTGAATGTAAAACATTTTATTGCTATGAATTTTTGGCCAGAGGGCTGTGGATACTCAAGTGTTTGGGTAATCAGTGCTGAAAGCAATGGATTTTCCGACTGACTGTGAGCATTTCTGGCCAATGCCTGATGTTGGCCAAGCCCTTGACTGTGTACAGACCATGCCCATGACTGATTGTACTGGGATCCCCTGACAGACAGCACCCAATCTCCAACCACCCCTTGACTGAGGAGTAGCCTGCACCCACTTCTTGACATGGCCATTTGGTTGAAAGAATGTGCAGGGTGCTTGCTGTATAGACATCTGTTATATCCTGCAGATGTTTAATTCTTGTCTTGGTGTATGTACAGCAAGATGTCCTTCCCCAAGGCCCAGACAGATCTCAATTGATAAGTAATTTATCCATGTGCCAGTGCTAAATATTACCTCAATATGGCAGTACTGATGCAACATGGAGATTGGTGGAGAAACTCAGCTGATACTGGCAGCATCTGAGGAGTGAGAAACATTTTGAGTTCTTCTTCAGAACAAGGTCAAAAAGCACATAATACCAGGTTATAGGCCAACAGGTTTATGTGAAAAACAACCTGTTTGCCTATAACCTAGCGGCGTGTTATTTTTGCCCTTGTCCACCCCAGTCCAACACTGGCACCTCCACATCACTTCTTTAGAACAACAGTAATGACGTCTGTTAGCTCTGGCTGAAGTACCAACTCACAACAGGCATGGCGTGGCAAGGCAGGACATGGACTGTGAACATACAGGTTGGGTGGTAAGAGAGCAAGTGAGCATCCCTGAGATGCAGTCTGACCCAATCTGTGAGCTGGGTGCCTATACCTGAATGGCAAGTATCTTTATAGCAGTATCCCAATGCAAAATGGGAATTTTGTTTATGGGTGCTGCTGAAATGCAAGCCTGTGCTTCCTAAGCATTCTGCAAGAGGATTACAGAAGTCCCATGATGATCATGAGGGGTTGACAAAGATCAGATGCCAATGCCTGTGGATGAGGGTGTGCTTGCAGCTGGTGCCAGTGGATTGTGTTGTGAGATGCTGTTTGGTGCTGAGCAAATATGGAGACTGTACATAGCTAACAGTGTGCTGAAGTCACTCAGTACCAATGATGCGAATTCTCAACATCTAGCTTGTTCAGCACATTTTGGTAAGATAAGATGCTGAATATTAATGAAATGGGTTGTGGTATTAATAAGACATTTAACAAGCTATAAAAGACTTATAAGCCAATGTCTAACAAGAAGCTCCTGTTCATAGTATCATAGTATCCCTGAAGTGTGGAAACAGGCCCTTTGGCTCAATAAGTCCGCACTGACCTTCAGAGCATCCTCTCCCTAAATCCATCTCCCTCTCACCCACCTAATCTACACATCCCTGAACACTACGGGCAATTTAGCATGGCCAGTCCACCTACCCTCCACATCTTTGGACTGTGGGAATAAACCGGAGCACCCAGAGGAAACCCAGGCAGACACTGCGAGAATGTGCAAACTCCACACAGACAGTTGCTCGAGGATGGAATCAAACCCGGGTCCCTGGCGCTGTGAGGCAGCAGTGCTAACCAGTAAGCCACCATGTCACCTCTCTATTGAAAATGCTTGAAAGATGCATTGGGTTGCTCCCAACATTGAGATGAACCTTGCTAGATTTCTCATGCAGTTCTGCCACAAATTGCCCCATTGCCCATGTTGTCAAGCTTTTATAAGATTCTGCCCATAAATTTTGTCAATCCTTTTGATCCTGATGCTCTATAAATTAAAGAAATCTTAAGATTTTTATAGGTCTCTTCATGTCCTCTATCCTTACTAATTAGTTATGCCATGACAAATGTTATTGTGAGCAAAGACTCCAGTAATGGTACAGTTCTACAATGTTGGGATAGTAAATCTAATTATTATCTAGGTGTGTAACTAATCAAGGTGAACTCATTGTCTTGATTCCTTTTCTTGAATCTGTCTTGCCTCTCTCAATTCAAAACGTGGCAATGAAAATAATCAAAGGCATGAATTAATTCTGCACCTCAAAAAAACCTACTGTAAACAGTGCAGTCACTTAAATTATACCCTGACATCATTAAACCCTAAATCATCCTGGGAATGAACAGCTCTAACCATCTCATTATTTCTCGCTGTCATATTAATCTACAGCCATTTATAAGTAAAAGGAAAGCAAAAGCTTTAATCACATGAGATTAGTCTAAATCCTAACCCTGTATAGGTATGTATTCATGACTAGTTTATGCGACAATATGAAATATTCTGAAATTCAACTTCTTTTCTCGGAGCGAGTTTTGAGAAGATTTCATTATAGCAATGGCTCCCTCTGCAGGATAAATGATAAAGTCTCAAAAGATTCCCAAGGATGAATGTTAAAATTTTCCTGAAAAAGCTTTATGTTTCAACCTTAACAGAGATGTATAAAAATGCCTCTATATGCATATCTTGTGACAATGGTATTGGAAGGAGCCTGTTTCAGAAACCTAGAAATATAAACACTCAAGGTGCTATGTAGAAACCACAGCGAATCATTGGATATTAAGATGGCACACACCATCAAAGACAGAGGGTTGTTAGTCACACTATTTTACTTGTATATATTTTCTTAATCCTCTCTGTTTGTCTCTTGTCTCCTCCCACCAAGCGTAAACACATACATACATACATAACATTATTGCAGGAAGTTCTATTAACAGGACATCCTCCTTGCATTATATCGGAGTGCTAATTCCATTTAAATTATACCTCTGGTTATGGTGACCATTCAGTTTAAGATGACTACAACTATATACATAAATAGATCTTCTTCACCTCTTAATATATTATTATAAATTACATATCGAGTGTTTTCCCAATAATGACTGTTTTGATTACCAGGAAGACTGACAATATGTTCTTTTACTTTAACTGGTATACCACTTTATTGCATAGGAAACTGGACATATCTCCCAATCACTCTGCTTGGACAATTCCATTCACATTCCAAAATTTGTCTGACTTTATAAGTAGACAGTTTTTAACGCAGATGTCTTCACCTTGTTTTACTTGAAATTTGACTACATGCCTCACCTCATTACTCCAAGAGCTCAGACATGTTTCATCCCTCCATCAGGATGTTTTGATACAAAAATGAGCTCTGCGATCAGAGATATTTCCAGGATCAGTGTGTTATCAGTCCTATGGGTTATATAACAAAGTCCCGTCCTGTGAGAATTACATTATGCCGGAACTGTATATGGACTGTTCCATTATAAATACACTGTCTTCAATAATTAAGTATGTTTTGGGTGGATATTACCCTTGCCACTCCTTCCAAACAAAACCCGCGCTTTCCCAGTGGGCAAGGGTCAGTCATGTGGTTAAAACTGCAGTGAAAGGCTTCCTGCTGCATTCACAAGTGTGACCAATTTAATTACTGAACCATGTTGCAAAATCATACTTTTATCAGCAATTGTAATTTAGAATGCACCAGAGGCCAGAATTAGGGGAACATGTTTTAGAAGGCTGGTGGGGCTGGAGAAGATTACAGTGGCTATGAGAGATTTGAAAACAAGGATAATAATTTTAAACTCAAGATGTTGTTTGACTGGGAGCCAATGTAAGATAATGAATACAGGGGCGATAGAGGATTGGGTTGGCTGGGAGGTAAGAAATGGATAACAAAGTTTAGGATGACCTCGGGTTTATTGATTGAATAAAGCTTGAATGAGATTTTCTGCAGTAAGCACAAGGACAATTTTGAGTAATGTTGCAGAGT
The DNA here is from genome assembly GCF_030684315.1 of Stegostoma tigrinum. Lineage (NCBI taxonomy): Eukaryota > Metazoa > Chordata > Chondrichthyes > Orectolobiformes > Stegostomatidae > Stegostoma > Stegostoma tigrinum. The sequence goes on along the minus strand of NC_081371.1, from coordinate 22,064,750 downwards.
TGGAAATAGATGGCACTGATCTGAGGTTGGAAGCTCAATGTGGGAACAAATTTAGCACCAAGCCTATGAACAGACTGGTTTAATACTTCAAGATAGTAAGGTATAGAGCTGGATGAACACAGCAGGCCAAGCAGCATCTGCAGTTCCTACTATCTCTGATTTAATACTTCAACTGACAAAGGAGCAGTGCTCAGAAAGCTTGCGATTTCAAATAAACCTGTTGGACTATAACCTGGTGTTGTGTGAATTCAGACTAGTTTAATGTGTACTATTGCCAGGGAGAGGGATGTAGTCATTAGCCAGGGAACAGAATTTAGGGACAAGGACCAGAAACAATAGCTTCAGTCTTGCCAATAATTAACTGGAGGATTTTTCCATTCATCTAGTTCTTTTTTTACTGTTTTTTGGTTACCTGTGGACCAGATGGTATAGCAGCAGGAGAGGAATTTCTATTGCTCTTGTCTTACACTCTCCTCCTCTGGCCACGATGAACCCTATATCCTCTCATTCCTTAATTTGTGTCATGGTGATAAAAAATGTGGATAATTGTTTTTTAAATTTCAACTGCTGATTTAATGCTTGGGATTTTCATGGGCTGAGATGTTTTAAAACAGGACTAAAAATGCAGGCATAAGATGACATAGGTGTCACAGGTTGACTAAGCTTCATGAAATTGGCATAAGTTAGACAATTTTAGAAAAGACAGTCTGAGCTGAAATGATCATTTATCCAAGGGCAATCAAACCAGCTAACCACTCACAATAGGATATGTGAAAAGATCCTCCTGTCTTATTTGATTTGTACTGTCAAAAGAACATCCACATGCTGGAGATGAGAAATGGAAAGTATTGTTAGAAAATGTGATGGATGCTGATTCAATTGAGGCATTCAAGAGGTCACATTAGATGATTATTTGAATAGAAATGGTGTGCAGAGATATGGGGAAAAGTCAGGAGATTCACAATAGGTAATAGAACCAATGCAGGCATGACGGCTAGATGGCATCCTTCTAACAATTCTGTGATTCTGTGAAACACTGCAGAATGAACTCAGCAGATGGAATATACTAGAAAGATGCTATTTCAATGGGTAGTTTTTAAGAAAGATGATGAGATGATTTTAGACTGCAGAATTAAACGCTGGCTAGAGAAGGTGGTCTCTTTCTCTTAGTATCTCAAAAAGAAGAGTATCTGGTGGCAATACTGACTAGAAAGAAACAATAGGAAACAGAAAACGTAAAATATAGTGACATTTGCTACTGCTGCTTATCCAAAACATTCAACTAACCTATTGTCTTACACCTCAAGGTCACCCAAAGGAGTCTAAACAATATATTTTACTTTCCATTTATACTGCACACTTTTACATGTATGTGTATGCAAGGGTTGTGATGTGCAAAGTGGCTGTATGCTTGATATTGTAGCTTTGTTATTTTCCTTGGTGTTAGCAGTTAATAAACTTGCTATTTTTGAACTCAAGGAAGCTTTATCATTGGCTCCTCACTACTACAATAAAAATTAGTTAACTATTTTAACTGGAGACATATAGACCTTCATGCTGAAAAGATCTTAAACCTTTGTTGCGACTTACCTAGAGAGAGTCAGTTCACCCCTTCTTATCCGGTTGTATCACATATGTCAGAGATTGTTCCCTGTAACCTCTTGATGTGCAAAATCTCACTGTTGGTCATTAGCCAACTAGATATTTCTATCAGTTTTGAATGGCAATACATTAAAAAACAATTTGATGAACTAGAGGACCTGCACAAATACAGCAAATAAAATAGAAGTTGTTGGAAAAGCTCAGCAGGTCTGGCAGCATCTGCGAAGAAAAAATATCTGAGTTAACATTTCGGGTCTGGTGACCCTCTCTCAGAACTGAGAGAAAATGCCAGTTTATATGCAGAAAATAAAGAGGGGTGGGGTAAGGAATAAATGATAGGATAGAGCCTAAAGAGAGAGAAGAACACAAAACAGAAATTGCTGGAAAAACTGAGAAGATCTGGCAGCATCTGTGAGGGAAAACAGAGTTAATGTTTTGGGTCCGGTGATCCTTCCACAGAACTGATGGTGGCTGGGAAAACATCAGTTTATATGCATAAAAAAGGGGGAGGGCGATGGGGTAAGGAGTAATTGATAGGATAGAGCCCAAAGAGAAAGAAAGACAGTTGGACAGACAAAGAGTTGATAATGATCAGGCTTGGAGGGTGAGTAGTTGTTAATGGGGACTATTAGTGACTAATAACAGGTAGAGTGTAATAGCAGGCTGTGAGGTAACAGGGCCTCGTGTGTGGGGTTGGGGGTGGGACATCAGAGAGTTCAGGCTCTAAAATTATTGAACTCAATATTGAATCCAGAGGGCTTCAAGGTCCCCAAGCGGAAAATGAAGTGTTGTTCTTCTAGCTTGCGTTGAGCTTCGCTGGAATGTTGCAGCAAGGCAGAGACAGATATGCTGGTCAGAGAACAGGGTGGTGCGTTAAAGTGGCACTTTAACCCTGCAGCCCTCTGGACTCAATATTGAGTTCAATAATTTTAAGGCCTAAATTTTCCCATGTCCCAGGCCCTGTTACCACATAGCCTACCATTACACATGACCTGCTATTAGCCACTAATAGTCCCCATTAACAACTATTCATCCTCCCAGCCTGATCATTTTCAACACTTTGTCTGTCCAACTGCTCTTCTCCCTCTTTAGGTTCTATCCTATCATTTACTCCTTACCCTGTCCCCTTCTCCCTTTTTTTCTGCATGTGAACTGACTTTTTCCCAGCCACCATCAGTTCTGAGGAAGGGTCATCGAACCCAAAATGTTAACTCTGATTTTTTTTTCTTCACAGATGCTGCCAGACCTGCTGAGCTTTTCCAGCAACTTCTGTTTTTGTTCGTGATTTACAACAACCAGAGTTCTTTTGGTTTTTATCTAGCACAAATAGTCTGAATTAAAATTTGAGCTGTTGACTAGATAATCTAAACACTTCTTGTTAATTTCCAGGAAGTTCTTCACGACTCAGGATAGACATAGTATTTTCACAATGGACCATTTTCCACTCTGGTACCGACGGGCTGCTGAGCACCCACCTGGACATTTTGTTTACAACATAGCTTTTGAGGAAGACATAGGTTAGTGTTCTTCTCAACCATTGTTTCTCAAATACTGCTGTATTAGTAGTAATGTCTCATAGCCCATTTGTACATGTGTCTTTTCATGCCGAATCATTTGTATGAGTCTCTTAAAGCTGTGCATTTTCTTGTGTGCATTTGGAAGGAAATTATTCTCTTCCCCCAAAGTCAAGAACTTGCTCACATTTTGTAAGAATGTATTTAGTTGGCCCTTCGAGGTTATTAATATTGAATACACCTGAAATTTGCACAATTTTCTACAATTTATGTTACCTCCATAGGCAAAACAGGGGTGAGTGGGATGTACATCTTGTAGGGTGAATAAGGGTAGTAGAGTATTTTAGAAAGGTCAGAGTGCATATAATGAGAGGGAGGTTGGAGGCAGCAGTTAATACTGCAGTAAATGTTCAGGATTGTACCCCATTGCTATATTGGGGACTCTCCATTGAACTAACATCGCAAATATGTGTGATAAATACTACGGTTTCATTGAGTGACCATTGCACGTGGCTGAGTCATAGATGTAAGGTTGAACCATAGCAATTTTTCAGCGAGGAAGAATTTGAGTGAAGGAAGGAGAGGTGAACAGTCAGTCAGGGTCAGTCAGGCCATTAAGAAAGTTGGTGTTGCAGTAGTTGCAGAATGCGGTTGAGCCAATCATCCCTAAGATCATCCATACCCATATTGCATAAGGGTCTAGGCCTGAAACGTCAGCTTTTGTGCTCCTGAGATGCTGCTTGGCCTGCTGTGTTCATCCAGCCTCACATTTTATTATCTTGCATAAGCCTATAGAGGTTTGACTACCTACAGCCTTTTAAGCACCAGTGCATTATCTCACCCATGACTTGATGGCAAGATAAATAAGCTCTAGATGCTTGGGAGGCCACCCAAGTTTGGCAACAGTTAAGGTGACAGTAGCCTTGACAGTCTACATCACAGGATCATTCCAGGCAGCAGACGGGGATCTCTGTGGAATATCGGAAGCATAAAGGTTATGACAATGCCTTATTGTGGGGAGTTTGGAAATTCATAAACCACACCAGACAAGGCTGGTCATGCTATGAGAATAAGAGGCTTTTGTGCCCTATTCATAACATGCAAAGAGTTGTAGACTGCACCTGTGTGGCTAGTAGAGCACATATGGGCCAGCCTTAACCCTTTGAAAATCACAAGGGGATATACTTTTTCAACATGCAGAGAGTGTCATTAGATTAGATTCACTACAGAGTGGAAACAGGCCCTTCAGCCCAACAAGTCCACACTACCCCTTGAAGCATCCCACCCAGACCCATCCCCCTATAACCCACACACCCCTGAACACTATGGGCAATTTACCATGGCCAATTCACCTAGCATGCACATCTTTGGACTGTGGGAGGAAACCCACGCAGACACAGGAGAATGTGCAAACTCCGCACAGACAGTCACCCGAGGCGGGAATTGAACCCGGGTCCCTGGTGACGTGAGGCTGCAGTGCTAACCACTGAGCCACCATGCCGCCCTCTGCTAATTTATTATACAGTCATGTGTGTGGTACCCTGGGTGTAACCGTGACTACTACATCTTTCAAATACTCCCAGGTGTGGAGGCTTTTCAAACCAGCAATTGGATGAGTGGATTCTAGATGACAAGAGGTGTCCATTTAGGAGATGGTTAATGACCCCAGTGAAGAACATAAGAACAGAGCCAAAGCAAAAAGATAATTAGATCCACGTGACCATGCAGGTGGCAATTAATCAGACCATGGGCTGAGTCTTATGGTCACCCACCAGTATAGTTGAAACTGGAAATGTTCACAAAATAAAGCAGGTATTCTGCCCACTGCCTTTCTGCCTACCCCAGACTTGTCTCCTAAAATACGGAAGGTATGTCGTGCACCCACAACCTATCTAACCCTGGACACTAAGGAGTATAACAGTTTCGTTCTGCCTTTACCGCCCGGTGGCCAGGTGGGAAAACCAACAGCTTTCATTGTGCATGCTGCTGATGGGCAGAAATGGGGAGGTGGTCTGCCTCCTTATTGAGAGCATTCTGTCTCAGTCCCAAGAATCGTGCTGTGTCTCTTTATTCCAACCCCTCTAAAACCTGACCCATACTTCCCTCCCTAACCTCACTGGTGACTGCTAGGCATGCCCATATAAAATCCCCGACTTATCTAAAATCTTGAAACCATCACTTCTTCATCTTATATAGAAACTATAATCCCAGAAGTGGCCACTATTTGATTTTAACACTGCTGTGACCACAGAGCTGCAAGCTAATCCCACTCTGATCTAATTAAGGATGCCCCCCTGCATGTTACTACAGCAGGGAACTGGGATTCTGATTGCTCTGCTCTCATGGACTTTTTAGTTGGGAGGAAGACAGATGATGCATTCTGTTATAAATTCCACCCTCACAGTTCTGCTCTGAATGAGATTTAATTGCCAAGACAGTGCTTCTCACTATTTGCCAGTGAGGGTCTCCAGCATCATGATTTTGTGCATTATCCACAACTTGACATAAAGAATGGGAGAAGTGTAAGAACAGAAATTCATAGAATCCCTACAGTGTGGAAACAGGCCCCCTTGGCCCAACAAGTCCGCACTGACCCGCAGAGCATCCTGCCCAAATCCATGCCCCTATAACCCACACATCCCTGAACACTATGGGCAACTTAGCACAGCCAATCCGCCTAACCTACACATCTTTGGTCTTGAGAAGAAACCAGAGCACCCGGAGGAAACCCACGCAGACCCTGGGAGAATGTGCAAACTCCAAACAGACAGTTGCCTGAGGCTGGAATTGAACCCGGATCCCTGGTGCTGTGAGGCAGCAGTACTAACCACTGAGCCACTGTGCCGCCACATTCTTCAGTGAGAATTCAGAGAAGAACGGTGAGAAGAACAACGAGGCAAAGCCACAGCAAGCAACACAGGCATACCCTGAATATACATGTAACTTAGGGGCATGTGCTCCTGAAACTCAGGAGGTTCCAATCTAGTGATACTTCACAGAACAAAGAAATGTCTGTGGAACTTCATTTGAAAAGATTTCTTCCCAGACACATAAAGCTGCTTTACCATTTTAAACCTTCACAAGTGAGGCCATTTAAAATAACAGGCTGTCATACACTAAATCAGTACGTCATATTGTAGTGGAATCCCTTTAATCAAAATCAAATATATCCAAAACCATACATCCTATTGAAATCCATTTAAGATCAAAATAAAGTATTAGAAAAAGTCAGTAGATATCTGCAACACATCACAAGTAATGATAAGTCTTATACGTGCTAACCAAACTGTTATCTGCATTTTCTTAAATGTTATCCACCTGCCAGGTTTTAGTATTGCTCCACTACTGCCAACAGAGCTGGATGCAGGCTGTTGAACCTTGCCTGTAATGGCATTGGCAAGTTTTGTCTCATGCCAGAAACCCATTTCCATTCAGTTTTTCTTCATGATTTGTTACTAATTTGTTTTTAGGTAGGCTAGACCTAATTGCCAGATCTAAAAATATAAGATAAATGTATTTCTCTCTTTGTCCAACAGCTTTAGATCTATAGATCTATCTTATTAATGTCATTTGTCAAGGTAAGGTTTGTAATTGGACTTGGCGGTGTCTTCTGATAATTTTGCACAATTGTCACAACTTTCTGTAGCCTCTTCTATTAGTTTTCAATACAGTTCATGGGACTCTCCTTTTCAGCCTCACCACTCGCCTGGTATAGTGACCCTCAGGTTAAACCACTACCCGTCAGTCTGTCTCTAATGAGAGAGTAACCCACTGGTCCACTAGGACTTTGGCGACTTTCGCACTTCATCAATGATGTCTGCAGTTTTAGTAGGAGTTTCAAACGTTTAAGTAGTTAAATTGTCTAAATTGTGACCTTAAAGCAACATGCTTCTTTCTCCCTGATTATTATTACCTTATGCCATTGCTATTTTCTAACAATGATAAAAACATAAGTTTTTGTTAGGTGAATACAGTAATGTGTGACTAGGGGAACTGCGGATTGACTGACTGGCTTTCAAAAAAGTTATTTTACTACATTTCATATAAATTTCCATTTGTGCCTTTTTCATAGAAAGCCTGGTTAAAAGTGTCCCACCCTAACTATTTACATAAAAATTACAACTCCCTTTAGTGATTCAATGTGTAAGTATTTTTATACTGATTAACTTGCACTGATCCTCATTGCTTAGTGAATTAAAATAATCTTTTAACTGATCCTCATACTATCAAACTTCAAGCACAATCTCAAACTGCATATTTAGAAAAACGGCAACAGTAATACGTTCATCACAAGACTAAATCTCCTTGAGGCCAGTATATCTTCTTCACATGAATCTTTATTTTCATCCTCTTCCTCAGAATTTATCATCTTGTGTAATTTCAAGAACTCTGCTTTGGTCAGTTCACCACATAATGATACTTTCCAATATATCTGAAACTCCACTTAACAGTCTCTTGGACATTGTGCAATTCATTGACCTATTATCCCTGTTCTAATTTTATCTTCAGTGCTAATAGCCAGATCTATTAAACATGCTTCCATCCTCATTCTGCCTGTCTCTATCCTTTTCATTGTATTGCCCACCTCCATCTGGAGTTGGTATCTGGACCATTTCAAAAATAAAAGTAAACATGTTAATTATATGGCTATGTATAAAAGAACATAGCAACATCCTGGGGAGTACTAATGATCTGAAACTAAACTGGATGAGCCATGTAAATACTGTGGCAGCAAGAGTAGGCCAGAATGAGGAATTCTGCTGCAAATAACTTGCCTCTTGACTCCGCAAAGCCTTGTAACTATCTACAAAACACTTGTCAATTATGTGATAAAAAATTCCCCCGTTACCTAGTTCAGTTCTAACAATGCTGAAAAAACTCAGCACTATCTAGGACAAAGCAGCTGCTTGATTTGGCACTCCCAACTAACGTCTTCAACATTCACTCCTTCCACAGAGATGTATAGTGACAGCATTGTATAACATCTACAAAACGAACCGCACCAACTCTTCCTGAACAGCACTGTCCAAATCCACAGACTCTACTACCTAGAAGGAAAGAGGCAGCCCACAAATGACAACCCCATGATCTGCATGTTGCCCCCGCCCCCCAAACAATGCTCCATCTTGACTTGGAACAATATCACAGTTCTTTGGATCTACATTCTGCAACTCCTTTCATAACGGTGCTGTGGGACTACAGAAGTTCAAGGCGGCAGCTCATTACCTATGGTTTATCTGCTGTTTACAGAAAGTCAGTGACTTTGGAGAAATAGGTCCTTATTGTCCTTAATTGCTGGAAGACTTGGCTTTGGAAAAACTATTGGGTCCTCAATGTTAATGATTCTGGACTTAGTTTTCTGTTTTACAGACTGAAGTAGTGTAAAGAAGAAACCCCATGATCTGCAAATGCCTCCTCCTCTCTTTCCATAGAAGTTTTGGGAGCCTGATAAAGTTTCCAAATATCAGTATAAGCCTTGAAAAGTTGACCAGTGGTCACTTTCCAAAGACTTGGATCCAGTTTAGTTTCAATCTGAAGATTTCCTATTAGTTTAAGGCTGCCTGCAACTTAATTTTGTCGACAGGAAACCTGGAGGACCATAAAAAAAATCAAGTTCTGTCTTTAGTTTCTAACGTGGTGTTTTCTCTTTTGACCTTTTCCAAGAAAATCGTTGTCTCTGAATTTTTGTGTATGTGTGTGTCTGTGTTGGAAGTTTAGGTGGTATTGTTCTAATTCTGGATTAAAATATGTATGTTAACCAGTATTTGCCACTTGCTCTAAGAAAACAACTGGTGTTATAATAAATTAATTATTTAGAGATCATTAAAGGTGAGAGTCTCTTTCACACTGGTAATAGTAGAAAAGAGGATCAATTGGCATTTCAGTTTGAATCAATATATACTAATGGTGTAACCTGGTGAATCTTGATTATCAGCACATTCCTTGTCACTGTAATAATAAGAAATATTTTGAAAATGAATGCCTGTAGACACAGAAATAATAAACAAAATATTAAAGCAAAGATAGGACCATTGAAGAAGGAGCAAGTTAAAAGTCACAGATAAGTAAATAGAGGTGACAGTCATGTTGAATAACTGCTTCACCTCAGTTTTATTAATGAAACAGATACTATATTAGATGATGATCTTAAAAAGAGTATTCATATTGTTGGATTTGACAAACTAGTAAAACTTATAAAGGATCAGATCCCAGGTGTGGATGGAATGCACCCATAAATACTATGGAGGAGATGGCAATGACCACAACAACATAAGCATTTTAATTTGCATCATGCCGTTATTATAAAACTGATTTCTGAAATCTACTGCATGTGTGCACATAATATTAAAGTGTTTAGATTTATAGTCAGAGTCACAGAGCAAGGAAACGGATGCTTCGGTCCAACTAGTCAATGCCAAACATAATCCCAAACTAAACTAGTCCTACCTGCCTGCTCCTGGCCTATATCTCTCCCCACCTTTCCTATTCATGTATATATCCAAATTTCTTTTAAACATTGTAATTGTGCCCACATCCACCATTTCCTGAGGAAGGTCATGCCATACATGAACTACCTTCTATGTAAAACATTTGCCGCTTATGTCTTTTTAAAAGCTTTGTTCTGTCATCTTAAAGCTGTGGAAAACTAGAAGAAAAGTTGTTTAACAGTTTAACATTTAACAGTTTTTCTTTGACTATTATAATATATAGTTACTATAACGCACCAGTTCATTAAAACAGTATGATTAATTGGTATGTGTATTTATTTGTAACTAAAGAAATATCACTTCTAAAGCACATGCCTCTTGCTGTCAGCAAGTATGGCCTATTTTACTAAAACATTCCGAAGTATTTCACAGGAGTGTTATTCAACAAAATTTGATACTAACACACCGAGGGAGACATGAGGGCAAATCACCAAAAGTTCAATCCAAGAAATAGACGGTAGAAAAGGCAACTTTATATAAATGGCATTTATATGACCACACATGACCACAGATATCCCAGAGCACTTGACAGTAACATACCTTTGAGGTCTTGTAACTGGATAAATGGATAAATTGTGCACAGTAAGATCCCACATTGTCACTGTGACAATGACAAACAAATCCAACATTATGACGTTAATTGAGGAATAACTAATAGCAAGGTCACCAGGATTACCTCCCCTGATTTTCTTTAAATAATGTCACGGAATCTTTAGGCCCATCTGGGAAGACAGACGAGGTCTTAATTTAAGATCTTATCTAAAAACCATTTCCAGCCTGGAAGCTAGCACTCGCTATTGGTTTTCATACATTGTTGGGAAAATCATTCTATGCTCAAGTTCTGGACTTGGACCTGTACCAGAACTTTGTAAATGTGAATCTTCGGAAATAAAGTACTGTTCAAGTCTGACTGACACAATGTAATGTTGTAGTTATTTATTGGGTTTTCAAAAAAACTCTTAATCAAGTAGTAGGCCTTAACAAAGCTTACAACATATGAATCAAAAGACTATTGAATTTTAAAAAAACAGAGACTAGGGTTAAAAGGTTGTTTCTCAGCTTGGACAAGGTAGAAACTGGACATTCCACATTTTCCATTTTGACGTGAGAACAAGTAATTTGATAAAGAAAGAAATTGCAGATATGACCAAACTAGTAAAGCTGGTGTTAAGGAGAATGCAGCACACATTAGAAAGCAAGCTATTTAGAAAATTAAGTGGTAAATGAACATTGATAGAACAACAGACATATCAAGGAATATCAAGGTAAATAAATTATTAAAACCAGAATTACAGATCAGTAAGGCAATTAAAAATATGAACAAAGAATTAGAATTTATTTTAAGCGGTGTATGATTAAAATGTAGTAAAATTATAATAAACTTGTAAAACATCCGAGTCAGGCCAATCTTAGAGGGGGTACAGTTTGCTTATGCAGACCTCAGCAACTTCCCAGTGATAGACAGTGGCACTGGCTTCCACCTCTGTGCTGGTTCCTACTTTGATACCTTTGCCAAAGTCATGCGGGTAGCCCATGTAATGGCCAGCAGCTCTGTCTGCCCTCAAGGAAAATCAACACAATCTACACAACCACTGCTAGAAACAATGGTGCATGAATGACTTTCTGTCTCAGATTACTGTGAACAGTTCTGGCCTTCAAATCAAAGAAAGAATTTTGAAGCACTGGAGCAATACAAAGTTGATTTACAAGATAAGCGCCAGAACTGAGATTATAACTCTCAGGAACTCTATAAATTGGGAATTATTTGTTTCGGGAAGTGAAGATTTAGGAGTCAGTTTATCGGGTTTTTAAAATGATGACTGGATTGAACAAAATAGATGTGGAAAGCATGTTTCTGCTTATAGGTGAATCTAGAGCTGCAACAACTTATATTTATGTAGCATCTTTAATGTAATAAAACAGCCAAAGTAACTTCACTGTAAAATTTTGAAACAGTTTATAACACTGAGCCACGTGGGGTATTGGCCCTAGTGGCCATCTAAGTCTAAGTCAACCACATTTTCAGAGCAGCAAATTGCCCAACAGAGGTTCAGACTTCCCAGTCAATTCCCATAGAGCCCATCCTTGTGTTGAGACAGCCAAGGATCCCCTTTGCACATTTGAAGGTGCATCTGGTCTCTGACTATCTGGAGTTGGAAGATCTGCGCTATTGAAAGAAAAGCGAAGATTTTAAGGAAGGGGAAGAAAAAGATCGCAAGGTGGAAAAGTGTAAAAAAGAGTTTCAAGAGCTTAGACAACTGGAAGAGCAGCATCCAAGAGTGGACCAATGAAAATCAGGGAGTTCAAGATTCTAGAATTAGATGAGCACCCATATCTTGGAGGTTATGGGACTGGAGGAATTTTCAGAGATAGGGAGTGCAATGTCATGAAGAGATTTAAAAACGAGCATTTGAATTTTTAAATTCAGTTTTTGCTTAACTGGGAACTAAATGTGGAATAACTGCATAGAGAATGGTAGTCCATCACTAAGTCACCCTTTATTTGCATTTGATTAATAGGCTGGCCAGCCAGTTTGGAGTCAGTCACTGAAGTGAGGAAATTCTAAATCCCCTATTTATATCTGTCAGCCAGGGCACCCCTATTGGGCCAGGTTAGCAACCCAAATCAAAGATCTCATAGTCAATAATATCCACCTCCTTCTAATAACTAAATCCACACCGCATCACCACCCCTACCACACCACCTCCGAAGCCCATGAATGTAGGCCTGGTCTTTCCCAGATAAGTTTGCCGTAACGATTTCGCCCCAGGTCAAGTTCCTCCACTATGGGCAGCATGTATTCGACTGTAGTCCATCTCTTGTGCCTGGATTGTCTCAGATGAGTTTCCTCCATTTTCTCCTCTTCTTCCAGCACTAACAATATTGAGGCTGCGTGCATCTCAGACTCTGAGGTTTCCTTGACACTAGACAGAGGGGAAGAACCCATGGTTTCTGACAAGCCTTCTAGCTGTTCTGAGGAGCCAAGTAAGATTTGCTCCTGCCCTGTTTGCAAGGTAGCATTTTCATGTGAATATGTATGTCCAGGACTGCCACATCTATCTGAACTCTGTAAATCACAGGACCTGACCTCGTGTTGACCTCGCCTCATACCCATACAGGGCCATTTCCATTGTTCCAGCACCAAACTTCGTCTCCTGAGAAAAATTGCCTGTCTTGCTTAGAGGAACCATATGGCCGGCATTGGCATTCTTGTCACCGTTCCCCTCCCCACCCCCAACCCCGGGTCCAGGAATGTCAGATTTAACCCGGTGTGGAGTCTTCTCACCAGCCACTCTGCTGGAGCTATCCCTGTAGTGGCATGAGGGGTAGTCTTATAATCAAACAGGAACCGGGACAGTTTGGTATCAAGTGGAGCTGTAGGCTGTTTTTTTTTAAGCCTGTCTTCAACATTTAGACCACTCTTTCTGTTAGAGCGTTGGATGATGGGTGGAGTGGACCTGTTTGATCATGCCAAATGCCATTGGATTTTAGGAAATACTCAAATTCCCTGCTGGTAAATGACATCCCATTGTCCATGACCAATACTTCCGGGAGTCTGAATGGCATTGATGTTGGCAGCTTTTCAATCATCATCCCTAAATTTGCCAAATGAACTGTATGCACATCCACAATGATCAGGAACATTGAGCCCATGAAAAGACTGGCATAGTGGACATGCAACCAAGTCCAGGGTCTACCTGGCCATTCCCACGAATGTTGGGGCTTTACTGGCAGCATTTTTTTATCTTGTTGGCACTCTGGGCACTCCCCCACCATTGTAGCTATGTCACCATCCAACCTTGCTAACCAGATGTAACTTCTTGTCAAGATTTTCATTTTGGAATCCCCTGGATGACACTGATGGAGTTCTGGCATTATCTGGCAGCGACCTTTATTCAAGACATTACTCTTGCTCCCAGTTGTAATATGCTATCCTCTGCAGTGATCTGGTCTCACCGGGTCCAGAAAGATTTCAGTTCTGGTTGTGATGACTCTTCTGTTTCCCCGATTATCACCAGCTGTTCCTCATAGGAGACCAGAACCAAAGTTACACCCTTATTTTGTAACTGTTTCCCAGTGTATGTTCTCAGCCTGGCCGAGGTCTTGCACAGACTTAACAGCTGGAGAACAGAGCTCAAGTTGTGAAAAAACAGGTTCTGTGGCCACAAGTACAGACCCACCTGTATCAGCATCCATGAGAACTTGGTGACCATTTAATAAGACATTAATTTGAATTGGTTTTGACTTAGATGTTGCCAAGCAATTTAATTTTTCCAAACCACATGTAGGTGGACTTTCCAGGATGTGCAGTCTCCCAGATACCAGCCTATGAGTTTTCTTACTTAAATCAGGCCTTGTGGGACCCTTTTGCTGTCTCAAGTCCACGTGCCAGCAGCAACTACAGTGACTTGCTGACCAAGATCCTGAAGAACATTTTAACCACTTGACCGAGGCTCAGCTTTGTTGTGGGGTTCTTCTGTGGGCTGGACTTGGGTCCCTCTGCTCAGGATATGCCCAGCATGAGGCTCTACGATTGCCTATTCTCACATGGTGTTCCCTGAGCTCAATCAGACAGCTAAGGGTGTTCACTTCCATTGCGATGCCCTGTAGCTCCCATGCTCCACTTACCACATTTTCCAATGACAGAGCAAATTGTAGTACCTGTTTGAAATCCATGTGGGTGTTAGCTAGTAGGCTGTTTTGCGTGGTTACATCATTAAGCCCACCTACCAAATGGTCTCCCAGCATCTCATTCAGGGCTAACCCAAAAATCACTTGCCTTTGCCAGTCATCTCAATCTTGCCACAAATAACTGTTCAGAGGCTGGTATCCCCTCACCAAATCACCCTTTATTTGCATTTGCACAATACATTGACTGTGGTCAACCAGCTCAGAGTCAGTTACTGAAATGAGGAGATCTTGAATCCCTTGCTTATATCTGTCAGCCAGGGCTCCCTGATTGGCCCAGGTTAACAAACCAATCAAGGATCTCATAGCCAATAAGATCCACCAAAATGTAAATCACAGCAAAATGTAAATCAGAAGCACAGATGTATCAGGTGAACAAGACCTGTTGCATGAAAGGATGTGCGCAGTAGAATTTTGAATGATCTCAAGTTTATGGGAGATAAAATGTGGGAGGCCAGCGCAAATAGTAGTCAATATGCTAAGGCAGACACAAAGTAGTGGAATGTTATGGTGGTGAAAGGAAGTAGTTTTAGCAATGGTGTAAATTGGAGGTTAGATCACCTTAGGGCCAAATGTGGCATTGATTGGTTAAGTCTCTGACTGTTATTTGGTCATTAACTAGAAGTATTAACGAGGGAATAGTTTGGAGTGGGAACCAAAACCAATAGCCCCTGTCTTGCTAATATGCATTTGGAGGACACTTCTGCTCATACATTACGATGTTGGATAAATAGACTGATAATTTAGCAGTATTGTAGACCCAAGAGTGTTAGTGCTTATACAGAATATAAAGTTGTTGCTGATGTCAATATACACATAAAAGCTAGTGCTGTGTTCTCAGATGATGTCACTTACTAGAAGTTCAAGATAGTTTCTAATAAATCCAGTGAAGTAATAAGTTACTCGGAATGATTAAAATGTGAAATTTGTTCTGTAAGAAGGCAACCAGTGGTGGTTGATGGAAAATATTCAGCCTGGAGTCCGGTTACTAGTGGTGTGCCTCAAGGATCTGTTTTTGGACCACTGCTGTTTATCATTTTTATAAATGACTTGGATGCAGGCAAAGGTGGATGGGTTAGTAAGTTTGCAGATGACACAAGTCGGTGGAGTGGAGGACAGTGTGGAAGAATGTTGCAGGTTGCAGGGAGACTTGGATAAACTGCAGAATTGGGCTGAAAGGTGGCAAATGGAGTTCAGTGCGGATAAACGTGAGGTGATTCACTTTGGGAAGAATAATAGGAAGGCAAGGTCAATGGAAAGATTCTTGGTAGTGTGGATGTGCAGAGGGATCTTGGTGTCCATGTACATAGATCCCTGAAAGTTGCCAACAGGTTGATAGTGCTGTTAAGAAGGCTTACAGTGTGTTAGGTTTTATTGGTAGAGGGATTGAGTTCCAGAGCCGTGATGTCATGCTGCAACTGTACAAAATGCTAGTGCGGCCTCATTTGGAATATTGCGTGCAGTTCTGGTCGCTCCATTACAGGAAGGATGTGGAAGCATTGGAAAAGGTACAGAGGAGATTTACCAGGATGTTGCCTGGTCTGGAGCACAGGCCGTATGAAGAAAGGCTGAGGGACTTGGGTCTGATCTCATTAGAGAGAAGGAGGCTAAGAGGGGATTTAATAGAGACGTACAAGATGATCAGAGGATTAGATAGGGTGGTCAATGAGAGTCTTTTTCCGAGAATGATGACTTCAGTTTGTACAAGGGGTCATAGCTACAGATTGAGGGGTGATAGATTTAAGAGAGATGTCAGAGGCAGGTTCTTTACTCAGAGAGTGGTAAGGGCGTGGAATGCCCTGCCTGCCAATGTAGTTAACTCAGCCACATTAGGCGCATTTAAACAGTCCTTGGATAAGCATATGGATAATGATGTGATAGTGTAGGGGGAGGGCTTAGATTAGTTCACAGGTCGGCGCAACATCGAGGGCCAAATGGCCTGTTCTGCGCTGTATTCTATGTTCTATGTTCCACAAGAAGAGCTTGAGACAAGTAGTTTACCTACTTTCAGAATGAAATATACAAGAGACAGACATGTACATGAGAGAAAAGGGAACAGAAAGACATGCTGAAAAGTTGGGAAGAGATTATTGGAATAGGAGGAGTCTTGTATAAAAAACAGAATAGACTGGTTGGCCTAATTGATCTGTTTCTTTGCTGCATGTTTAAGAAATTTGATGTACCATTTAATGGTCATGTTTTGGTTACTCGTTTCAGGAAAGAAGAACAGAAGTAAAATGGTAACAGCAAGTACGGTAGTAAGTGTTACTGTGAGCAAAAGGATGGCCATTGCAGCAGGTAGGAAATCTTTGATTTAAACTATAATTAAATTTGACTTTATGATAGCAAATATTCTCACTTCTGTTGTCAATAACTTCTCGTTATGAGATTTTTATTCAGAATAATTACATTTACCAAAATTCATTTAATGTAGCTTGTCATTTGTATGCTCAAGAGAAATTATCATAATTCACATAATAATGTTAAAAACAGATTCTCATTAAATTGTTTCAAACTCTTACATCTAAATTTCACAAATTGTTAGGAGTGAATCAATAATACTGTATACTTTGCTCTAACAGAACACCAGGTCAAGTTGGTTTTCTCTATACATTGTGTCACTTGCAGAAGTATTTTCTCAACATAGAACATAGAGCAATACAGCACGGTACAGGCCGACGATGTTGTGCCAACCTATATTCCTACTAAGATCATATTACCTA
The DNA here is from genome assembly GCF_030684315.1 of Stegostoma tigrinum. Taxonomy (NCBI): domain Eukaryota; kingdom Metazoa; phylum Chordata; class Chondrichthyes; order Orectolobiformes; family Stegostomatidae; genus Stegostoma; species Stegostoma tigrinum. The sequence goes on along the minus strand of NC_081371.1, from coordinate 22,047,734 downwards.
CATACTCTGCATTTTACTATCCTCCATGTGCCTATCTAAGAGTTGCTTAAAAGTCTCTGAAGTATCTGACTTTGCTACCCCTCCTGGCAGAGCGTTCCACACGCCCACCACTCTCTATGTAAAGAACCTACCCCTGACAACTCTCCTATGCCTTCCTCCTAGTCATTTCCACCAACTTATGTGATTTGCCCCGGGCTGATTGGAGAAATATGAAATTCTGAAAATAATGAACAAAACAGTTGTGTGTGTTAACTGTAGATTTTAAGGGTAAGCCTATTGATTTGTCTAGATTAGTAATAATTGCTGAGTTGAAAAGTTGAAAAGTTAACCACAAGAAACCTTGTGTGATCTGGTATTGAACTGTATTCTAGATCTAAAACCTAGAGCTTCTCAATTGGCTAATCCTAATCTGAGCCCGGCTGTTCACCATCAGTCACAGTGCCAAAACAAAGCACCAGCCAGTCTTTTGAAAAAGAAAAAAAACGCTTGTTGGTATCCTGTATAACAAAGTGTAGAGCTGGATGAACACAGCAGGCCAAGCAGCATCTCAGGAGCACAAAAGCTGATGTTTCGGGCCTAGACCCTTCATCAGAGAGACCCTCTTCTCCTCCCTCACCCCCATCCCAGGCCCCAAGATGACTTTCCATATTAAGCAGAGGTTCACCTGCACATCTGCCAGTGTGATATACTGTATCCATTGTACCCGGTGTGGCTTCCTCTACATTGGGGAAACCAAGCAGAGGCTTGGGGACCGCTTTGCAGAACACCTCCACTCGGTTCGCATTAAACAACTGCACCTTCCAGTCGCAAACCATTTCCACTCCCCCTCCCATTCTTCAGATGACAAGTCCATCATGGGCCTCCTGCAGTGCCACAATGAAGCCACCCGAAGGTTGCAAGAACAGCAACTCATATTCTGCCTGGGAACCCTGCAGCCCAATGGTATCAATGTGGACTTCACCAGGTTCAAAACCTCCCCTTACCCCACCGCATCCCACAACCAGCCCAGTTCGTCCCCTCCCCCCACTGCATCCCAAAACCAGCCCAGCCTGTCTCTGCCTCCCTAACCTGTTCTTCCTCTCACCCATCCCTTCCTCCCACCCCAAGCCGCACCTCCATTACTACCTACCAACCTCATCCCGCCTCCTTGACCTGTCCGTCTTCCCTGGACTGACCTATCCCCTCCCTACCTCCCCACCTATACTCTCCTCTCCACCTATCTTCTTTTCTCTCCATCTTCGGTCCGCCTCCCCCCCTCCCTATTTATTCCAGAACCCTCACCCCATCCCCTTCTCTGATGAAGGGTCTAGGCCCGAAACGTCAGCTTTTGTGCTCCTGAGATGCTGCTTGGCCTGATGTGTTCATCCAGCTCCACACTTTGTTATCTTGGATTCTCCAGCATCTGCAGTTCCCATTATCACTTGTTGGTATCCTGTACCCATTTTTAAAAATTTTCTCCTATTGCATTTTAAAACTGGGAAGTGAAGAATTAAGAATAAAAGAGACAACACGACCACTGCTGACATCTCATCTGACATGAAATGAGATAATGGTCAAGCTAAATATAAGAAAGTAATAAATGACAATAACAATATTTAGTAATGCCTACAGTGTCTCAGAATAACATTAACAAAGCCTGTTTAATTCTGAGCAAAATGAGCAAAAGAATACGTATGTCAGCTGGAGTGCTGAAACTGGAAACTGTGAATTAACAATGCAAAGGTAAGAATAAATTCTACAGACTCAGACAGGAAGAACAGAATTAACACATGACAATAGAACAAAAGAAACAGTAACATCACAAAACAGAAGAAGAAATCCAGTATGCACATGCTCTTGAATTGGCCTAGACGGTATAGTTCATTTAGTCATTACTCGGTAGGGAGTAATTTGCTTATTACAAGGGGACCCATATTCTGTAATTTTAAGGGATAATGGGAGTGGTCAGTGAATTTTATTGCATGGATCCAAGAATGAAATGTAGGAAGAAACAAAAATCCTACCTGAAAATGCTGAAGGGCAGGTAGCAAAATACTGTTGTTATCATGAATCCATCTATGTTCTAATGCTTCTGCTTCAACTGGTGCTTAGGCATTCCCTGAGTGTCAGGGATGCCAATAGTGATTGACTACTGTGTGGTGCCACTTTTTTTTCTCACCAAGGATTAGGGCTTTTGAATCTTGGAATAACTCTTCAAAGGGGTATTACAGCAATGTGGGTAGTTTGGTTCTACAGAGATGATATGTACCCAGAGGTGTTTTACTTTACTGTTGCAGGAGGCATTAGAGAGCATATTAGTCTTCTCCATCTGTTTATCCTTGACACCATTGCCTGAATACCTTCTTTCCCACTTCAAAATAGACAATTCCTCAATCCATTACCCATTATACCACATTAGCCATCAGCCTACATTGCCTAGTCATGACTATGCCTATAATTATCACCTGAATGAATAAGTCAGCATCTCCATGTGCAGTAAAGAGTTATGCCAGTGCATTGCCTGTATTAATGCAAGAATTATAAAACTGCAGCTACTCTCTTAGTTGCTACAATCTGCTTCCAATGGCCAAAGTGGGGTGCACAAGACACAAAGCACCAAGATGTGTACTCTAGGAAGGGAAGTGGGGGAGGTTGGAAGGCATGGGGGGAGGGGTTCAAGCAAAAATTTCCACACATGTGATGCCAACAAATTCTCTTTTTTTTATGTGAAAATATTTTTTCACTGCTGCATGTTAAGTGTACCTCTGGGACAATTTTAGGTCATTAAAGTTCTTGTTGATTTATACATGCAAGTTTTCCTAATTCAACATCTCCCTGTCTTTGAATAGAGGAGTGTGTGGTTTAACTTGGGAGGCAAAATTAGCAGCCTTCTCCTCAGCCTCTGCTGGAAAGACGTTACATTTCAATCCACTTTTTGTTTCTCTGCTTCCCTTTTATTAAAGTTATATGCATGAACAGAAGATTAAGAGAATTCATCCATATTTTGAGGCAAAGCTAAAGGCCAACTAATAGAAGACAGAGAGTTGAGATAAAGATGTCATTTACAGGATTGCAACCTGTAACTAGTGGAGTGCCACAGGGATCAGTGATGAGACAACAATTGTTTACAATATATTTAATGACAGAGGTCATTAGCTTCCATCATCAATCATGACATTTGCATACAAACCAACAGTAAGTGGCAAGCTAAGTAGTGAGGATGATACAGGTTAAGTGAGTAGACAAGAGCGTTGCAGATGGACTATAATGTGGGAAAATGTGAGGTTATGCACTTTTGTAGGAGAATAGATGAGCTGAATTTTTTTTTAAATGAGGAAAGACTATAGAAACTTGCAACACAGAGATATTTAGGGTCCATTTTTATAAGCCACAAAAAAAGCTAGCATCCAAGTCCAGCAAATAATTGGGAAGGCAAATGGACTGTCAGCTTAATTTCAAATGGAATGAAGTATAAAACAATGCAAGACATTAGTCAGACCACTACTGGAATACTGCAAACAGTTTCAGACCCCTTGTCTGTGGAAAGAGATATTGGCATTGTTGACGGTCCACAGAATGTTCTATTGGTTGATCCTAATTATGAAGGGACTATTTAATGAGGATGGGTTGAGTTCATTGCGCCTGTACTCATTGGAGTTCAGAAGAATGAGAGATGACCTTATTGAAACAAAAAAGATTCTTAGGGACTTGAGAAGGTAGATGTGGAAAGGTTGTTTTATTTGTGGGAAAGTCTAGAACCAGAGGACATAATCTCAGAATAAGGAGTTGCACATTTAAAACAAATATGAGGAATATTTCCCCTCACTGGACAGTTAATCTGTTCTATTCTTTACTATTCTTTTAGAGGATGTGTCATTAAGTGTCGTCAAGGCTGAAATAGATTTTTAATCAGTTAGAGAATCAAGGTTATGGGGAAGGGTAGTAAAGTGATGTTGAGGATTAGTCTATCAGCCCTGACGTCATTAAATGACTAAATGGCTTTATCTTATTGTCTCATGGTCACAATGAGATATTGTACTTTTTAAATAAAGGCACCACAAGGCCAACATGTGGAACATGGACATATGTGTCGAAGAAGAAGAGATTATTCGGGAAGAAGAGTATACAGGCAGTGCTCCAATTACCTTCAAATTACATATCATCAGAGCCACACAAGGCAACAAGTCTGTAAGGAATAAACCCCATCTGCAATGTTATTTCAGGAGAGAAAAGTTCCTACTGCTTGGGTCACCATCAAGTATGGTGGAATGCCACCATAAAACTGAGCTGGACCAGCTCTATAAATTTAGTGGAAACAAAATCAGGCTGGTAGTTCTGAGGTGAGTAATGTATCTCCTGACTGTTCAAAGCCTGTCCATAAAGCACAAGCCAGGATTGTAATGAAATTCCCTCCACTTGCCTCAATGTGTGGAGCCCCAATAATACACAAGAAGCTTTACACCTTCCAGAATATAACAGCCCACTTGATTGGCACCCATCTCCTGTCGCCAATGCTCTCCACCATTAGACTGACTGCAGAGTCTAATAACTGCAAGATGAACATCAGCAACTCACCGAGGCCACTTCCAAAATCAAAGTCTGTCTCACCTAGAAAGATAAGCAGGTACATGAGAATACCAGATTCTTCAAGTTGATCTCCACACCACACACCATCTTGACTTGGAACTGTATTGTTGTTCTTTCACTGTTACTGAGCCAAAACCCTGGAATTCACTCACAGCAGTGAAACACACAACACATGGATTGTGGTGATTTAGGAAGACAGCAGCCAACCACCACCCTTTTAAGGAATGCCACATCCAGCGAATAAATAAAGGCTTGAAAATCTTATAATATTCAAACCACAACTATATCAACCAGACTTTATTTGTCAATGTGCAAGTACCCACTTGCAGCCTGTAGGAAGAAGAGAGTCTTGTATCATTTACTGACAGCCTGGAAGATGGTATCCAGGAATTCATCATTAAACCATTGTGCTGTCCTTTCAATGTATAAAGTTCTGTTCTTCAAGGCCTCCAATGAATTAATACACAGTGAATTAAGCACAATGGAATAACAGGATCACTATCGGTCTGATGCCTACAGCTGTCCTTTACTGCCTTCCTTTACAGTGACTTCTACCTTCTCCTCTAGCAACTGTCTCAAGTAAAATAAAACTGCCGCTGTTTGTTTAAATGTCTAACTGGCAATTGCTTCCACATATGAGTCCATCCCCATCGCTAAAACCACTGTTAGTTTTTCTGATGGGAGAATTTCTCCTAGCTGACTGTTACTTGATTGCCTAATGCCTGATGGATGCAGAAAGACAGTACTGGGTTAGCATGAACATTATGCCCACTTCTGTTTCAACACTTATGACCTGCTTGCTCCCTGATAAGTTCTGCTTTTATGATTCCTTGACTTTGTGAATCACCCAATAGCAAATCTTTATTGCCATAAATTCCTTCCAGGTGAGTACAGCATGGAAAGGTAAAAGCATTTTAGTGCTGCTCTTAATTATTATTATTATTAAATATGGTGGAGAGAGAAGATGGTACTTAGGCTAGTTATGATTTTTTAAATAAATCTTCAGTAAAGATTCAAATTTTACTAAGTTGTCAATTTCATGACATTCGTTAGCACATTTACCTGCATTTATGAGGTTGTTGAGTTGCTCGCCGAGCTGGCTTGTTTTTGTTCAGATGTTTCCTCACCATTATGGGTGACATCATCAGTGAGGGCTACAATGAAATTTCATTTGAGGCTCCCCTGATGATGTCACCTCCCATGGTAATGAAATGTCTGAACAAAAACAAGCCAGCTCGGCAAGCAACTCAACAACCCCATCCGTATCCCAAGCTACAGATCTTTGCTTGCATTTACTTTTGATCAAACAGGAGAGAAATTGGACCATCTTGTATCCAGTTTCTGGGCAGAAAACGGGTGCAACGAGGCAGCCAATCTCCCATACTTGAGTTGCAGAAGAAACACATTTGTCACCAAACTGGTTCCAGTGTTACAGAGGAAACCTTAACAATTTTTCAAAATAGTCATCATGCGCCTTTACTGAACAACAGTTTTAAGGAGTAAACAGAAAATTAGTTTGGTTGACTTCCGCGACATCCAGGATTACCTGATTTGCATGTAGCCTAACCAACGGCTATTGAAAGGATCACTTGATATTGGCATCAAAATCATAAGTTTAGACAATGTTTAATTTGCTTAATGTGCAGCCAACTCAATATTAACACCAGTCACCATTCATGCACCTTCCCTCCTGACTGTCCCTTCTCCTACACATCTAACTCACCTCCCCGGGAACATGCTATCAAATCATCTCTGAATAGGAATTGGCACCCATGTTTACCAATACCAAAAAGGGTTGGGGGACCAATTCACTGTGGTCCTGCCACTGGTCTCATTAGGCAAACTAGTCTGAGATTATCCAATTTCTAGGCTGAGATTTGACTCTTGAAATTCATTAAAATTTCATATGCAATTGTACTGTGTTTAAATTTTAATTGAACATTTCGGGAAATAAAGAAGAAAAGAAAAGTTGCACCGGGGGGCCTTTATATGCTTGTGAGTTGTCCCTTAACTTGGCTGTACTAAAAATGTAAGACAGCACCCATTATTCCTGATACAGTAACATTTATTTTAAAAATAAGCTTTTATATTTTCTCCTACATTCATCAGTTTGTTCTGCAGCCATTTCTTTACAGCAACCAAATATTGTAAATAGATGAGGTCTTGCATTGATCCCTGTGGTAGTCCATTAGTAACAGCCTGTCAATTCAAAAATGAACAGTTTTATCCCTACTGTCTGATTTTATTTGTAACTAATTCTCTATCCATCCTAAATTATTATCACAACATCATGAGCTCTTATTTTATGTAAAGTACTGGTATTCCACCTCCCTTTTCTCCTTAGATAATAAAATGTGAGGCTGGATGAACACAGCAGGCCAAGCAGCATCTCAGGAGCACAAAAGCTCCCGAAGGTTGCAGGAACAGCAACTCATATTCCGCCTGGGAACCCTGCAGCCATATGGTATCAATGTGGACTTCACCAGTTTCAAAATCTCCCCTTCCCCCACTGCATCCCTCAACCAGCCCAGTTCGTCCCCTCCCCCCACTGCACCACACAACCAGCCCAGCTCTTCCCCCCCACCCACTGCATCCCAAAACCAGTCCAACCTGTCTCTGCCTCCCTAACCGGTTCTTCCTCTCACCCATCCCTTCCTCCCACCCCAAGCCGCACCCCCCGCTACCTACTAACCTCATCCCACCTCCTTGACCTGTCCGTCTTCCCTGGACTGACCTATCCCCTCCCTACCTCCCCACCTACACTCTCTCCACCTATCTTCTTTACTCTCCATCTTCGGTCCGCCTCCCCCTCTCTCCCTATTTATTCCAGTTGCCTCCCCCCATCCCCCTCTCTGATGAAGGGTCTAGGCCCGAAACGTCAGCTTTTGTGCTCCTGAGATGCTGCTTGGCCTGCTGTGTTCATCCAGCCTCACATTTTATTATCTTGGAATCTCCAGCATCTGCAGTTCCCATGATCCCTTTTCTCCTTCCTATTCTTTCCTGAACACTTTGTAATCTTGAAGAACAGGCATCCAGCCCTTCCCATTTTAAGCCATATTGTTATTGTTGCCAACAACATCATATTCCCACAAGGCTATTTGTGCTCACCAACCATAACTACTCTCTATATTCCTCGGGGTCTTTCTTAGTCTGCTGTCTTAGATAGAACTCTCCCTTCTCTAGTATTTTGTAACACTTTGACCTTATGCACCTTATCCCTCTTTTCAACTTTTAAGTGGCAAAGAGGGCATCCATCCCTCATAGTTTAAATCCTTCCCAACCACACTAGTGAAACTGCTCTTTAGGACCATGTCAATGATTAGATTCCTTTAGAATTGGTGCCTTGTATCTTAGAACCAGCTCCGGTGTTCCAAGAATCGGAAGCTTTCTTTTTGGATCATTCATCAAACCATTCAAGGATTCTCACCGGTCTTGTATTTTTAGTCTCCCTGAAGTGTGGTTTTGAGAACTAAAAGAAGAGAGCACTACATCAAAGGTCCGACTTTTAAATTTACACCCTAGCACCAGAAAATCTGACCTTAGGACTTCAATGCCCTCTCTTTTATGTCAGTCACAAGATGAAATTCAACATGTGAGAAAAGCAACATCAATGCGACTGGTACACAGGCCTCTAGCTTTCTGAAATGTAGGATTCCAACTTAAAAGGAGTGATCTCAGAGTTGTACATATTTCAGCAAAAGAAAAGAACATTTAGAAAGATTTTTAGAGTGTTAAGAGGCGTGGATACAGTGAAAAGGCCACACTATCTGAAACGTTGCATTTGGACTAAAATCAGCGAGCCTATTTATTTTCAAGTAGGATAATTACATGGAAAAAGGAAAACACAGCAAGATACTTATGGTAAGACTGCTTAGAAAACAGTTAAGATTCAATCAATCCACAAGGGTTTAATATATTTACCAGAAGGCATTAAAAATGTCTTTTAAAAAGACATTTGCGGAAAACAGCCCTCTGTGGTCATGTTTATGTAGGATAAGACTTCTTCGTCATTACATAGTTCAGTGGATTTTCAATCAGTAACACTTTACACCCAAACTTCTAGAAGTGGGGTCCAGACAGGCAAAATGAAAATGTTCCCTTTTTGCACATCCATTGTAATTATGTGTAATTACAAGTGCAGATTTTAAATGTCCAAGAAGCATTCATGTGATATAAGGATAATGTTATATGTAATTCATACAATCATTGAATAGTTACAACATAAAAAAGGAGGCCATTCAGCCAAATGTCCATACTGACTTTTAGTGCCACTCTCCTTCCTTTTCTCTGAAACACTGTAAATGTTATTGCTTCAGATAATTATGTAATTTTCTTTAAAAAAACCCTCATTTTAATCTTCCTCCAGCACAATGTCAAGCAGAGCACTTCAGATCCTAACCACAAGTTGTGTAAAAAAAAATTCATCACAGCACCATTACTTCTCTTGATAATTGCCTCAAATCAGTACCTTCTGGTTCTCAATCATTCTGCCAAAATGAACAATTTCCTTTCACCTATTCTGTCCAGATCCTTCATGATGTTGAAAACCTATCAAATCTCTTCTTAATCTTCTCTTTGCTTCTCCAAACATCAATGCATCTAACTGAATTTTCTCATCCCTAGAATTATTCTCATGAATCTCTTCTATACCCTTTCCAATGTGTTCAAATCCTTTTAAAGTGTGGTGCCCAAAATTGAACACAATATCCTGCTGAGGTGAGACCTGGGTTTTACAAAGGATCATCATAACTTGCCAGCTTTCGTATGTTATGCCTCCATTTATAAAGCCCCATTTGAAATTTAAAATGGACAATTAAGGAGTAATACCATCATCAGAACAAAGTTGGTGGAGATAATTTTAGAAAGTCATTGAAATGATTCAAAAGGCATCTAACAAATTGACAGTCCTTACTACAAATAAAAGGAGAAGGAAAATAAAATACCGCAAATGCTGGAGATTTGAAATAAAACCAGAAAGTTCTTGGAAAATTCAGTAGGTTGGTAGAATATGTGGAGAGAGAAACATTGCCAATGTTTCAAGTTCACAATGACTGTTCTGAAAGGATTCTTCTTGAATCCTCTGTCTGAAGGAACACCTTCCATAATTATTTGCAAACAAGCACAGTACCGTGACTCTTATGACTTGGAGTCTGGCCTTGGTTTTACTTCAGTCAGAATGGAGAATGAATGGATGCTGTTGGTGTTATTCAAACCCACATACTAGTGGTCTATGCAAATGAGCTAATAAGGCACTGATTACAAGACATTGAGTAATTTGTTCTGTGCCCCTCATTTCCTGCTACCTGTAACCAGAGAACCTGTGCATAAAGAAATAGAACGCAGGTTGACCCACTCATCTATTAATTTTTAAGTGAAACTTTCACCTATTTCCATCAGACTTCTAGCCTTTGTTACATTTTATAGAAGTAGAGATATGACATGCAATATAAGTTATAGATGTCTGGCTTACATAAGTCCTGACACAAAAATCTGCATTTAAGTGCCAATTACATTAAGAAATTAAACAAAAAGTGCTGATATTTATATTCTGCCTTTTATGATCGCATGATGTCCCAAGGTGTTTTAATAGTAAAGTACTTTTCAAGTTTAGTCTCAGTTGCACAGAGTCACATTGAAAATACAGTACAGAAACAGGTCATCTCGCTTAATCAGTCTATGGTGCCACTAATGTACCGTTGAGCCTCCTCTTACCTTTCCTCATATAATTCTATCAGCAGAATTCCTTACTCACTGTGGTAATAGGCTACACATTATGCACCACGATATACATTAAGAAGTTTCTTGCAAATCTACCTGATTTGATTTATTAGTGATTAAATTGATGACGTGTAGATTTGTTCTTCCCCAAAACGTTACATAATAGTTTTGTTAGATTAGCCCTTAGTCTTTACAAGAGGAAAGGCAGGCCTATTCTGATCGACCATCCCTGAAATGTTTACCCTCACATTTATATTTCATCCTTGTAAATTATTTTTATACCCACTTGAATGCCTGTATATCCTTTTATAATACAATAACCAAAACTGTACATAGTATTCCAAATGTGATCTAATCAAGACACAATTAGGTTTAAAGTAGCTTCTCTACTTTTTAACCCTATTTAGAAACAAATGATAGTGCTTCATTTTATTTCATTCAATGGCCATATTAATCTACTTTTTGTACATTTATGTATGTACTTTAGCATTGCCAAAAAAGGAACTTACGCGTTATTGAAAAAGACATATTTTGGTGAGGCTTTTTGTCATACATTCAGGAACAATTCACAAAGATACCAATTATACTACATGAGAGAATAATGTTGATTGGTTGGCAAGTGGACTGAAATGAGCAGAGATGCTGCCATGGAGAGTACAACAATGAATGATGATTGACAGTTAACTATTAGACTTTGTTCAACTTTTAAACCAGGCAGGTTGACTAATTAGTCAGCGCATTGGTCTGAAAACTTAAATAGCCTATGACTATCATCTATCTTGTTGAGTTGAAACAGGCGCAGCGCAGTATAAATTCTTTCTGTTTACAAATAACAGCTCCCTATGTATTGATTAATGTAACTTCCCATGCATAGACATGTGCCAAGCTGCAAAACAAACTGACAATCCTAAATTGGTCATCAGTGTAATTCCTCACACACTCAGGATTATATAACAAATGTTGTCCACTTACGGGCTAGTTGGGTATGATCTGTACCTTGCTTATTTTTTATCAGTAATCATAAGGATATCCTAGCATCACAACAGCACTGAGATTCATATTATACATTACAAATTTGTGTGATAGACAACAGCACCCTGTTAATGTGACCAATACTCATACTGCATAGTCGTAAGCATGAAACAGCAAACTTCACCTGTGCACAAAAGTCCAAAGTGGCTTAACCTTCTAAAGTAATCTGAGGTGGCCGGGCACTTTTAGAGTAATGGAGAAAACAGGCCTTCAGCCCACTTGTCTCTGCTGACCAGGTTTCCTAAACTTTTTAGTCCCATTTACCTACATTTTACCCACATCCCTCTAAACCTTTCTCATCCATGTACCTGTACAAATGTCTTTTGAATGTTGTAATTGTACCCACCTCTACAACTTCTGCCCCTTGGGTCCTTTTTAGTTCTTTCCCTTCTCATCTTAAACCTATGCCTTCTAGTTTTGGACTCATCTAGCCAGGGAAAAAGACCTTGGCTATTCACCGTATCTACGCCAGCCATGATTTTATAAACCACTATAAAGTCACCCCTCAGACTTCAACACTCCTGGGAAAAAAGTACCAGCATGTCCAACCTCTCCTTACAACTCAAACCTTCCAATCTTAGTAACATTCTTGTAAATCTTTGTAAATTTTTTGCATCCTTTTTCTTTAGAACTAAAAGTGCTTGCCTTAGGGTCTTGCAAGACTTTATGTGATATATATTATGGTCGACATCCTTGGGTAAGGCAAAGGGTGGTGGGGTATACTTCCTGATCAACACTTCCTGGTGCTCGGATTTAGTGACTCTGGCAAGCTACTGCTCCCTAGACCTAGAATACCTTACAGTAAAATGCCATCTCTACGACCTACCGCAAGAGTTCACCTGTGTAATGCTGACAGCAGTCTACATACTACCCCATGAAGATGCCAAGAATGCCCTAGACGAGATTTACACCACCACAAACACCAAGGCCCTGTTCATTGTGGCTGACAACTTCAAACAAGCTAACCTCAAGCAGGTGATGCCAAAATACCACCAACACATTTCCTGCCCCACCAGAGGACTACTGCTACACAGCCATCCAAATGCCTACTGCTCAATCTCCCACCCACACATCAGAAAATCTGACACAAAACTGTGTTCCTCCTCCCAGCTTACAAGCAGAAGCTGAAATGGAGAATCCTTCATGATTTGAAGTACAGTGCTGGTCTGAAGCAGCAGATGCTTGTCTCTGAGACTGCTTGGACCTCAATGGACTGGACCATGTTCAAGTGTTCAGCGAAAAACCTAGACGAGTATGCCACCACCGTCTCAGACTTCATTACGAAATGTGTGGAGGACTGTATACCAAAGAAATCAATCTGAGTGTTCCCCAATGGTAAACCTTGGATGAACCAGGGAATCCATTCCTTAATGAAGACCAGAAGTGCAACATTCAATTTGGGTGACCTGGACCAATATAGAAAATCCAGACATGACCTCCACAAAGCTATCAGGGAGGCCAAGAAGCAATACCAGACCAAATTATAGGCTCAGACCTACGAAACAGACTCCCGCTGTCCATGGCAAGGCCTAAATGTCATTACAGGTTACAAAATGAAACAGTGTAAGATAGCGGACAATGGCACATCCTTCCCTGACATGCTTAATGTTTGCTATGCTTGATTTGAGCAGAATACCACTGGCATGCCAATGCCTGTCCCGCCAGCCCCAGACACCCCATCCCCTCTGTCACCACTTCAGACGTCAGATCAGTCTTCTTGGGAGTTAGTCCAAGGAATGCAACAGGCCCGGACAGTGTCCCCAGCTGAGTGCTCAGATCCAGTGTGAACCAGCTGGCAGAGGTTTTCACCAACATCTTCAGCTTCTCCCTACTATAAGCTGAAGTCCCAATTTGCTTCAAGAAGACCACCATCATCCCCATAACCAAGAAGGCATATGCAGTGTGTCTTTATGACAACTGCCCAAAAGCTCTGACTGTAATAATCGTGAAGTGCTTCAAGAGACTGATCATGGTCTACATCAACTCCAGTCTCCCAACCTTCTTTGATCCCCTACAGTTTGCCTACTGATATAACAGATCCTCAGAGGATGTCATATTCCAGCCCTGCACTCATCTTTGGAAATCTGGAAAACAAAGACACTTACTCAGACTCCTGCTCATTGACTACGGCTCCACCTTCAACACCATTATCCCCTCCACACCGATCTCAAAACTATGTGACCTTGGTCCTGGCTCCGCCCTCTGCAACTAGATCCTAAGCTCTCTGACCCAAAGCCTGCAATCAATGAGGGTAGGGAATTGCATCTCCTCCACAATAAAACTCAACACTGGAGCCCCCCAAGGATGCATCCTCAGCCCCCTACTGTACTCCCTGTACGCCTTTGACTGTTCCAAATTCTGAACGAAAGCCATCTACAAGTTGTTGATGACACCACTGCAGAGGGACAGATATCTAACAATATCAAGTCAAAATACAGAAGGAAAATTGAGGGCTTGGTGAGGTGGTGCAATGAAAACAATCTGTCTTTCAATGTCAGCAAAACTATAGAACTGATCATCGACTTCAGAAAGAAGGCAGGAGAATATGCACCCATCGACATCAATGGAACTGAGCTTGAGAAGGTGAAGAGCATCAAGTTCCTCGGAATGACGATAACTGATGAACTGTTCTGGATTTCCCACGTAAGTGTGATAGTCAAGAAGGCACAATGACGCCTCTTCTTCCTCAGGCAGCTCAGGAATTTGGCTTGTCCATAAGGTCCCTTACAAACTTTTACAGATGCACCGTTGAAAACATACTGTCCAGGTGCATAACAGCTTACTATGGCAACTGCTCTGCTTAGGACTGTAAGAAACTGCAGAAAGTTGTGTGCACAGACCAGACCATCACGGAAACCAATCTTCCATCCAAGGAGTCTATTTACATGGCTCGCTACCATGGAAGAGTGGCCAACATCATCAAAGACCCATCGCATCCCAGTAATGACCTCCTACAACCTATTCTGTCAGGCAGAAGATACAGAAGCCTGAACACACGCACAAGCAGGTTCAGGAACAGCTTTTTTCTGGCTGCTATCAAACTATTAAATGGACTCTAGCCTCAAATGATGTAACCTTTATGCCTCTAAGCCTTTTTGATCTGTCCATCCTTTGCTTGTTGTGATCTGCCTTTACTATTCGTAAACAAAACTTTTCACTGTATTTCAGTACACATGACAACAAAATCAATCAATCAATCAGTACAGTGATAAAAAAAAACTGTTACTGGGTATCCTTTGTCACCCAGGATGGCTTTGATATGCTGCACTTCAGCATCAAGTTTGCACGGTGAACAAATGACTCAGGTGCTATTTATGAGATTGCTGATGAGGCTAATCATACAGTCTTGCAACCGGAGGAATTCCAATTTTATCTTGATCAGACAAAGTAGATTTTCAGTAGAAGTAACTTGATAAATGGTTGGATAAATTGCTACATAGATGAGGATTGATTCTTCCACATTTGTGAAGAGTGTACAGGACTTGCACATTAATAGCAAGATAGAGTCTGTATGCACATTTGGCATTGCCAACCTGTGCACTAATGTACCACTCAAGGAAGCTATAATTATTTACAGTGCAGTACCATGTTATGGTATTCTAGTTGTGTCACCATTATGTGAATCAGTATCCATTGAACTTATAAACTCAGTAACTCACAAAATTGAGTTCAGTTTCATTGGAGGCATATGCAGTGTGTCTTTATGACAACTGCCCAAAAGCTCTGACTGTAATAATCGTGAAGTGCTTCAAGAGACTGATCATGGTCTACATCAACTCCAGTCTCCCAACCTTCTTTGATCCCCTACAGTTTGCCTACTGATATAACAGATCCTCAGAGGATGTCATATTCCAGCCCTGCACTCATCTTTGGAAATCTGGAAAACAAAGACACTTACTCAGACTCCTGCTCATTGACTACGGCTCCACCTTCAACACCATTATCCCCTCCACACCGATCTCAAAACTATGTGACCTTGGTCCTGGCTCCGCCCTCTGCAACTAGATCCTAAGCTCTCTGACCCAAAGCCTGCAATCAATGAGGGTAGGGAATTGCATCTCCTCCACAATAAAACTCAACACTGGAGCCCCCCAAGGATGCATCCTCAGCCCCCTACTGTACTCCCTGTACGCCTTTGACTGTTCCAAATTCTGAACGAAAGCCATCTACAAGTTGTTGATGACACCACTGCAGAGGGACAGATATCTAACAATATCAAGTCAAAATACAGAAGGAAAATTGAGGGCTTGGTGAGGTGGTGCAATGAAAACAATCTGTCTTTCAATGTCAGCAAAACTATAGAACTGATCATCGACTTCAGAAAGAAGGCAGGAGAATATGCACCCATCGACATCAATGGAACTGAGCTTGAGAAGGTGAAGAGCATCAAGTTCCTCGGAATGACGATAACTGATGAACTGTTCTGGATTTCCCACGTAAGTGTGATAGTCAAGAAGGCACAATGACGCCTCTTCTTCCTCAGGCAGCTCAGGAATTTGGCTTGTCCATAAGGTCCCTTACAAACTTTTACAGATGCACCGTTGAAAACATACTGTCCAGGTGCATAACAGCTTACTATGGCAACTGCTCTGCTTAGGACTGTAAGAAACTGCAGAAAGTTGTGTGCACAGACCAGACCATCACGGAAACCAATCTTCCATCCAAGGAGTCTATTTACATGGCTCGCTACCATGGAAGAGTGGCCAACATCATCAAAGACCCATCGCATCCCAGTAATGACCTCCTACAACCTATTCTGTCAGGCAGAAGATACAGAAGCCTGAACACACGCACAAGCAGGTTCAGGAACAGCTTTTTTCTGGCTGCTATCAAACTATTAAATGGACTCTAGCCTCAAATGATGTAACCTTTATGCCTCTAAGCCTTTTTGATCTGTCCATCCTTTGCTTGTTGTGATCTGCCTTTACTATTCGTAAACAAAACTTTTCACTGTATTTCAGTACACATGACAACAAAATCAATCAATCAATCAGTACAGTGATAAAAAAAAACTGTTACTGGGTATCCTTTGTCACCCAGGATGGCTTTGATATGCTGCACTTCAGCATCAAGTTTGCACGGTGAACAAATGACTCAGGTGCTATTTATGAGATTGCTGATGAGGCTAATCATACAGTCTTGCAACCGGAGGAATTCCAATTTTATCTTGATCAGACAAAGTAGATTTTCAGTAGAAGTAACTTGATAAATGGTTGGATAAATTGCTACATAGATGAGGATTGATTCTTCCACATTTGTGAAGAGTGTACAGGACTTGCACATTAATAGCAAGATAGAGTCTGTATGCACATTTGGCATTGCCAACCTGTGCACTAATGTACCACTCAAGGAAGCTATAATTATTTACAGTGCAGTACCATGTTATGGTATTCTAGTTGTGTCACCATTATGTGAATCAGTATCCATTGAACTTATAAACTCAGTAACTCACAAAATTGAGTTCAGTTTCATTGGAGGTATATGCAGTGTGTCTTTATGACAACTGCCCAAAAGCTCTGACTGTAATAATCGTAAAGTGCTTCAGAGACTGATCATGGCCTACATCAACTCCAGTCTCCTAACCTTCTTCGATCCCCTACAGTTTGCCTACTGATGTATTAGATCCTCCGAGGATGTCATATTCCAGCCCTGCACTCATCTTTGGAAATCTGGACAACAAAGACACTTACTCAGACTCTATACATGCCCAAATATTTGGTAGTGATGCTACCATGGCACCACAGGGGTCCTTTTTTTATTGTGTCCTTCTACTGCCAGACCCTTTTTGCTTATTTTAGTAATTTAGCAACTTATTACAATTAATATATGATCTGATGTTTCTTACCAAAATGTAATTCTGCATACTTATTTCTGATGAAAATGATTTGACAATTTTTGCTTATTGGACAGACTTATTAATGTCTTCTGGTAATTTGTTGGAATTCCAGTACAGTCTACTCCCACAATTATCTAAAGTACATGCAGTGTCAGCAGGCAAGAAGCCCTAAAATGTAACCTAATCAAGTTTGTGTGTTGGATGCCCATTGTTACATGTTAAGTGGCCATATCATCACCTTTCTGTGCCTGTTGCTGGTGCACCCTGAAAAATAGGTTGAAATGTCTTGCAAGGGGATCAGAAAGGAACAATGAAGATTCTCAGGATACTGAGGGATCAGCAAATATCAAATGCCAATAATGATGGAGGGGTGCATTTGACTGGTGCCCATGAATCATGCCCTGAGGTGCCATTGTATGGTGACCAATCTGGAGGCTCTTTGCTGTTGGTAGCCACTCTGATTTCCATGTCGAGAATTACCAATGTTCATTTTAGTCAAGGTGGGTAATAGGAGAGGAAGCAGCATATTAATGAGATGATAGTGCAATTAATAAAGTTTTAAACAAGCAATAATCTCTTTTAATAGGTAACTCACTCCTTCTGAGTAAGAATTTTGCCTTGATACCTGGAATTAATTGAAAGATGGAGTGAGTTGCTCCCAACATCAAGTTAGGTCTTACTGGACTTCTCAGATGATTATGCCATAATTTGCCCTGTAGCCCATGTCGTTCAGAACCCCTATAAGATTCTACCTTTTATCTATCCAGAATTTTCAATGATTCAGATTCTTTATTCCCTGTGCTCCTGTTTTGTGCTGCATTGCTAAATGCATACCTACTAGAAGACTGATATGACTAAAATAAACTTTTGCTAGTCTACGGAAAGATGGCATTAGTTTTAGAACATAAGGAGATCCTTATGCCTTGATAAAATAGCAAGTAAACAATGTCCTGTTACTATCCTGCACAGCTGCAAACTAGCCTTATCTCTTGCTGCAATGAGGCAATATGCTATGTGACTGGTTGCTATGCTCATGCTGCCATTTGTTTCGAACAAATGACTGAAGAATATTAAAATCATTAAAGTCTTATCTGATCTTTTGTTCCAATAATGATAATACCCACATTTTATATAATAAAAACTCCTATAATAATTTGTGACACTGCAGTTCCATCCACTGGTTACCACGTAGCATTGCAAAGGAACTTTAATCAACACCCATTACAGTCATTTCATTTTATTTTCTCTCCCTGGTTTATTTCTCAGATGGGGGTCTATAATTAATACATTGTAAATATTTTTAGAATTAGTATTGAATTTTCCACTTACTTATTCTTAGCCAATCACTGGAGACTTCCATCAAAACCAATTTCTGTTTCTGCCTCACTTGCCCCAACCTAATGACCCAGAGTCAGCCACCTGCAACCGCCACAATTTTTGTTTAATAAATGTCACCTTTGATACTCTGCTCTAATTTCTTCCCAATGACTGTGACCTGGTTCCCTGCTCCCCATTCTCTACTACTGAAGCTTCCGTGTTACTCCATGGTTCTATATTAGACTTTGGGCTCCCCACACTCACTATCACTGCCATTGCATGCACATACTATTGATGTAAAGTCTTTTATCTCTGATTTTAAGTTTTCTTTGCCTGTTCTTGCCCAATATCTGTATTGTGATATGGCCCTAATTGCCTGTTAGCTTGTGAATATAAGAAGGAATTTGTTCTTTGCAAATCCTGAACTTAGAAGACTGAATTTGCTGTCTTGTAGAAAATGTAGCCATAAACAGAAAAAAATCAGCATTACAACTGCTTTCAAATGATCAAAAAAATTAGACTTCAGAAAGAATCAGTGCTCCAAATGAGATGGACAATGATGCTATTAAAGTCTCTATTTTTGATTTTCTTATCAACCTGTTCAGAGATTTAAACCTGGAAGCTACATTACTACTATGCCACTATTACTATGGCACGAGAGGCCCTTCTCTAAACTTTTCCTTTACTTTTGTTTTACTTTACCACAGGAGCTTATATCAGATATCTTTTTATTTAACATGTAATGGAAGCAAAAGGGCTGAGGCTGCACATGCAGCACCAAAGAATAGCAACAGTTCTTTTTATTGTACAACGTCCAAGAATAAGTGACAAGAAGCAAATCCAAGTTACAAGAAGCAAATTCAAACTTTAATGACATGTTTTAAAATCCAGAACATTCTAGAAGAGGGTTTCTTGCAATTTCACAGCCCTGGAGAAAAAATAGCATTTTATCCAAATTCCTTTTGTAAAAGCAATGATTTCTTCAATGTTTTATTCCATACATCAATAAAAAGCTCAATCAATTTTGAACCATTATATATACATTGTAGGATCTAATTCGTAAATCAAGCATTTATTTAAAATATCAAGCATTCAATGTTTCAAATTGCCAGAATTTTGGTGCTAAGTCTCTAAAACGGAAATAAGCTATTTCCATTTTGACAGGAGGTTTTAAACACAGTTTATCAGATTTATTTATTCATCACAAGTGTAAAGTGTACATGCAAGAAATTGTTTTTTTCCCCTGTAAAACTGGCTGTAAATTAGTATAATGTGAACTCCTCCATCTATCTACCTTCCTCCCACGACACACACACACATTTTCTCTCTCTCGCTTTTTTTAGCTTCAGCTTTACATTGAAGAACTGTGTCAGTACATATTTACTTTTGTTGTTTGATTAATATACCGGGCCCTGTTCAATAGGAAAATATAAAAATCTTCTTTCAAGTTAATAGCAAAGGAAGGCAGGTAATCAGTGTATAAAATACCTACAAGAGACCGTATACTCTGAAAAAGATTTGCCGACTCCAGTTTAGGGCATTCTGGAGTTTCCTTTTGACTGCCATCTGACCTGTCAAGACAAACAAGCTGCTTCCCAATGTCCAATATTTTTACAGCTGATAACAAGGTGTCCAAAGAAAGTAGAAAGAATAAATTACTTTTAATACCATTATGGTTTTTCTCCCAGATTGCTCACACCAGTGTCCAAAAAAAAGTCTTTCACTCCTGGATGCTCCAGGATAATCTTTGAGAGTTGGCAATTCTATTCTGAGAAGGTATGAATGTTGCAACTGGTAACTAAGTTTGGAAAGAAGGAATGCAGCCGTAACTTCAAATTGATAACAAAACTATCACTTATAGACCAAAAGCATCCTTCCCAACTATTGGTAATGGGCATAGATATTCTCCATTTTACATCTATAAACCTATGTAAAGGAAGAAGCAGCTGTTGGCAGCTAGCACTAAAACGTATCAATAGATTATGAGCTCATCAAAGTGCCAGTATTATATTTTTCATCGTTGTCACTCAGTGACAGTAGTCACCATCAACAGTGTATGATAAACACAACACAAAATTCCTACTACACTTCCTAATAATATGTTGTTTCTGCAGTCCTTGGAGAGTATATTTTCCTGCATATGTATGTATTGCATTTTCTATAACAAACAGTCTTTAGGCTTCACTGAAAAGAAAACTTGCTATGTTGTGTTGCCTTGTCGACCTGTGTTTAGCTGAAACTTGAGGCTGAATACACCTATTTGACTTAGGTCCTTTATAAGAAGCATCTCCCATTAAAAGTAGCACATAGATAGTGGACTGAAGGTCGCTTCGATTTGATGATAATCCTTCTGAGGCGAGTCCCAAGAATCCTGGAGTTGGAAATTTAAGTGACAAACTGGTGTGTTAAGAAATTCTCTTGAATTGATTTTAAGGCGCATTGCTAGGAGAAAAAGACAATTTTACTCAAAGGCCCAATTTATATATTGGAGTTAAACAAATACATGAGACAGAAGCCGAAATAAAGTGGACATAAATGTTTCCTGCAGGTAGACTGTTCTGCCATTAAATTTCAAACAATTTCAACACAATGACATTAGCAAAGTCCCACTCATTAATATAGCAGCATAGGTGTTGCTCATAGGATCAGTGACCAATATGCCGATGGCTACTGCAAGCAGAACAACAAAGTCAAAATCAAATGACTCCTGGATCACAAACACATGAGAAATTAGAATGAAATATAGAAATCTGAATACAGTATCAAAGAGTTGAATGTAGAAATTTCAGGTATCAGAATGTTTGTAACACTGAAGCTTCATTCTTTCAGTTCACATTGATCTTCCTGATAATATTTGCTTGTAGCATATATATATGGCTTTAAATGGTTTGAAACCATTCTTCGTAATTCATTATTCTTCAAATACGAACCTTTTTATTATATTCCAGCCTGGAACACCGCCAGATATCTATTGTATTACATATTCTGGATGTGAGTTTGCTCGCTGAGCTGGAAGGTTAGTTTTCAGACGTTTCGTCACCATTCTAGGTAACATCATCAGTGAGCCTCCGACGAAGCGCTGGTGTTATGTCCCGCTTTCTACTTAATAGATTAAATAAATTAACAATAGATTTAATAGATTAATAAATTAAATAGAAAGCGGGACAGAGCCTCCGACGAAGCGCTGGTGTTATGTCCCGCTTTCTACTTAATAGATTAAATAAATTAACAATAGATTTAATAGATTAATAAATTAAATAGAAAGCGGGACATAACACCAGCGCTTCGTCGGAGGCTCACTGATGATGTTACCTAGAATGGTGACGAAACGTCTGAAAACTAACCTTCCAGCTCAGTGAGCAAACTCACATCCAGAACCTCAACCTGAGCTACAAATCTTCTCAAAACTCACTAGTACCACATATTAATCATCTCAGTCTTGCTGTCCAGAATTCTATTCCAAAGATTCTTACACTCTTACACCTTTTATCACTTTCAAAAATCCCTCAAAACCAACCCTTTTGGTCACCTCCCTACTTTTTCTCCAATCACTGCTTAGTACCCAAATTCCCTTCCTATCATGAAGTAACTTAGGCTGAAGACAGCAGCAAACAATCACTTTAAAACTTTGGATCCAAGTGTATGGCAATTTTAGGTGGCATAACTATTACTAGGAATGCCATTTTTGTTTTAGAGGCTCAACCAAGAACAAAGATTAAATATGTTTTAAAAATTGTGAGCAACACAAATTCAAGAAATTAATTCCAGGGGGTTATGGCTAGTCCTTAACCACAGATCTTCACGGATAAATGAGAAGTTGCCCACTTCAATGGGTGGCACAGTGGCTCAGTGGTCAGCACTGCAGCCTCACAGTGCTAGGGGCCCAGGTTCGATTCCAGCCACGGGCAACTGTCTGTGCGACGTTTGCACATTCTCCTCGTGTCTTCGTGGGTTTCCTCCGGGCGCTCTGGTTTCCTCCCACAGTCCAAAGATATGCAGGCTAGGTGGATCGGCCATGCTAAATTGCCCCTAGTGTTCAGGGGTGTGTGGATTACAGGGGATTGGTCTGGGTCGGATGCCTCAAGGAGCAGTGTGGCCTTGTTGGGCCAAAGGGCCTGTTTCCACACTGTAGGGAATCTAATCTAATCAATGGGAAAGCAAGCAAGGTTAATGTTAGGAGGGACCTGGGTGTCCTTGTACACTGGTCATTGGAAGGAAAGCATCAGATACAACAAGCAGTTAGGAAAATAAATTGCATGATGGCCTTCATTGTAAGTGGGTTTTAATATAGGAAGAAGGAGATCTTACAGTTGCTGCAGGGTGTTGCTGAAACCACGTTTGGAGTATCATGTGCAGTTCTGATCTGATTACCATAGAGAGAGGCAGCAAACATTCACCAGACTGATTCCTGGGATAACAGGTTTGCCTTTTGAGGAGACAGTAGGCCAACTGGGCCTGTATTCACTGGGAGTTTAAAAGAATGAAAGAGCACCTCATTGAAACATGTACAGTTGTAATGACTGAATGTGGGGATGATGTTTCACCTGGCTGGGGAGTTCCAGAACAAGGGATTATGATCTCACAATATGTGGTAGGGCATTTCAGAGAGATATGTAGTGAACCTATGTAATTCTGCATCACAGAAGGCTGTGGAGGACAAGTCACGTGTCCCAACAACATGAATCAGAGCATCCCCTCTCTCAGGAATTGGAGTGCCCTCATGGGATTGCACATCCTCCATACTGTCAGATATGGTGACACCACCTCGGATACTTTATCATACAGCCTCAAGTATTCCTCTCATTACTGGAAGCCGAGACTGACAAATCAAGCAGGCTTCCAAGAGGAGGGCCAGTCCGTGATATAAATCATAAAGTGTGAAGTAGCATTTGAGAAAAGACAGACTTCTGGCGCTGGATTTTTTCAGTCTTTTGGAGACGGGCTGGCAAGCGGGTCAGCTGGCAATATGGCAGTGAAGTGGAACGGTAAAGTAAACTCAAGAAGTTCAGCCACAATGGCATATCGTCAGTTGTGGGAAGCTTAGCAGCAACTTCACACTGGGTTACCACCGCCAAGAGAAATGGATGTTGCATGTTCAATAGAACAGCTCCCCAGCATCAATAATATTTTCTGCACCGAAGATGGTGCCAGTGGAATGTTCCTATCTGCCTGTCCCTTCTTGCCTCAGAAATCCCAACTCTCTTCAAGGGCACCTGATTACGAAAGGGCCTTCTACTTGGTGATACAATCTTAGAATTGTTAAGCAATAATGTTGGCATTGCTAACATTAGGGCTAGCCCTCTGAAAGTGTTCAAAGCTATCATGTTGGACCAGAGTCCTTAATTGCCGTGGGCAAAATGCCTCCATAGAGTCCCGCCACATGCTGGAATAGGATCACCTCCCACCTCAGTTACAACTGTGGGTCCTCAAATTCCTCAGAACAATTCAGCCATCGGATTTCCAATATGTCACTTTCACCTACCCTCTCATTCAAAACATATCAAATATATTAAAATTCTCCCTGTTATTTCATTGATGCATTACTTCAAGGTATATTTTCATAATTATGATTTTGGGACATTTTAATGAGATTTATTATCTTATATAGTTATCAGGAAAAGGCATCTAAAGCCCTGCATTAAAATTCTGCAGCTGCATTAAATGGCGTCAGAAATTAAACTTTATGATGTTGCTGCCCATTCAACCCTAAAAAATAATTTTGTTCTTGTTATATTGAGTATCTAATTGAACACTGTCATTACACTACTGTTTGGAATGTTTTCTTATTTATATTGCTGTTGAACCTCTTTATTATAACTTCTCAATCACTCAAAATTCCAACATTTTGTGTCAATTTGGATGGTGAAAGGTCTTTCTCATTTTTATGGTAAATGAATGTATGACAAGTGTATTAAAATGACAAAGAAATATCTAGCAACTTTAGTTAAGATGCTCTAGTGAAATACTTAGAAAAATTGTTTGATTGCATATCCTAAAAATAAGCTGTTAAGTATCATTAAGTACCAAACAACATTTTACAATTACAGAAGATATTACCCAACTGGAATAAGGGCTAGCTTTACTTCTGAACTATATAAGGAATGGCTTAATGAGATTCCCATAATGAATAGCAGTTGATGCTGAAATTCAGAGTTATTTCATGCACACAAAAACCCTAGAAAAAACTGAAAGTTTCGGTATATTTTCCTTTAAGTACTGGAGCCAGCTGCAGGTACAAAGATGCAAACAGCCATTTTTTGCCTTGAATTCTAACTACTGTCAAAAAAATTTCATGCAAAAGAATTTTCAAGACGACCTTCCTCCTTTCTCTAGAATTCTCCATATCAGAGACTAAAATATCCTGTCAAGGCTCAGAAAACAAATTAAGCAGCATCCTGGCCTGTAGGACATGTTTCATTAAATGATTTGTGCTTTCCAATACTGTGATGAAACTAACAAGTCAATATTTGTATCAACACTGCACAAAGCGCATAAAGGCCGGAGCTGGAGAAAACTGATGAAGGCAGCTTTTTTATTCCCCATTCAGACCAATGCTATCATTGTACCCAATCCTCATGCCATGGAGGAAGCCTGCTTTTGGTCGTCCTGCTCTTGCTCACCCTCTCCCATCAGCGGCTGTCGTTTTTTAAGCTCTCGATGATACTTTGCCATCAAGGAGGCATAAATGCAACCATATGCCCCAGCCACCACCATCATGATGCAAACAATGCCACACAAGACCCCAGCAACAACGACTGTTCCAATGGCTCGCCTGACACTGACAGGGCGATAGCGTTGTCTCATGCAATCTGAAGTGTGAAAGTAATGTGGCCTTGGGGTGCTGACCTCCTGTTTCATACAGGGAGGGCTTGTGACTACTTTTCCATCTCCTGAGGATTTGTTTTCATCCTCCAGTTGGATGCAATAGTTGAACATCTCTATTGGAACTGCTCTGAGATCTTTCCCACGGAGGTCTTTTGGCAAAGAACATTCAATTCCATCAAGTTTTCCACCTGATTTTAAGATAGATTAATCAATTAATTAGGACTTGTATTCTACCAGTCAAAACAATACATCATATTTTCCCAGTGTAACCATTTCCTCAAGTAAGTAATGTTTACATTTATTAAGCAAGTTTGAGCAAACACATTTTATTTAACATTTTCCCATCTTGCCCCTCATAATATTTTGTTATTTCATTGGGGTGAGGACTTTATTGGGCCAATTCTGGATGTTCTGTAGGTGATGGTACTCTATAGGGAAGTATCATGTGAAATCATTGGCATAGTGCTCAAGTTTTTTATTCAAATTTCCTCGGGTTTTAAAAGGAAAAAAAAATCATGGGATGCAATCTTTTATTTCCTCACCTTGAGCAGAAATTCAGCCTTTACAGTTGAATTAAATAGTCTAATATTTATTGACGTGCTTATTAGAAAAAATTGCAAGCTACAGTAAGAGCAGAAATACAGTTAAATATCCCAAAGTGCCTTATAGGAGCATTATCAAACCAAATTTGAATTCAAGGTATTGAACGTGGCGTTAGGAAAGGTGACCAAAAATGTGATCAAAGTGGTAGTTTTAAAGAATTATCTTGAGGGAGTAGGGAGAGGTAACAGAACAGAAAGGTTTAAGTTGTCAATTTCAGAGTTTAGGACCTTGGCGTGGCCATCAGTGTGGGCAAAGGAAGTTCAAGAAGTCAGAATTGGAGGAGTTTCAAAACAAGGCTGAGAATGTTATAATTGAGACATTGCTGGACCAGGAGCCAATGTAAATGAGTGAAAAATTGGGTGATGCAAACAGGACCTGATGTGAGCTAGGATAAAGACCACAAAACTATAAGATGTCAGGGCACAATTAGACTAATCACTCCACTGACTGCTCCACTGTTCGATCATGGCTGATATATTTCTCAACCCTATTCACCGGCCTTCTCCCTGCAACCCTTGATCTCCTAACTAATCAAGAACCTATCTATCTCTGTCTTAAATACATGGACTTGGCATCCACAGCCCTCTGTGACAATGAATTCCACAGAGTCACCAACTGCTGGCTGATGAAATATCTCCCCATCTCAGTTCTAAAGGGTCGTCACTTCATCCTGAAGTTGTGCCTTTGGGTCCTAGTCTCTCCTACTAGTGAAAATACCTTCTCTATATCCAGTCTATTCCAGGCCTCTCAGTATCCTGTAAGTTTTAATCACATCCTCCTCATATCCTTCTAAACTCCAGCGAGTATAAATCCAGCAGATTTTTAAATGAGCTTATATTTAAAGGAGACTTGCAAACCACTGCCACATCTCCAACCCCATTACCTCTCAATATTATTTCTCAAATCTGTGCCCAACTTGCCCAGAACTCCATTCTTGAATCATGCTAAACAGGTTTCTGGCCTTGCCATACTAACAACTAGTTACTTTCAAAGTTGCAAATTATGCCTTAAGTGACTGGGATAAAGGTTAGCCATTTCTCCTCATCCTTATCAACCTGTCTACAGAATGAATTCTACACGAATGGTTCCACCAGGTCGTCCAGCAGAATAGAGCAACTCTTTTATACATCTAAACGATCCTGCTCCCATACCATTACCTCTGGCATCCCTTACAAATCTATCCCTTGGTCCACACCATTTCATTTTGACATGTTTTCCACTGACAGCATTAGTTTTCACATGTATCAAACAACATTCATCCATGCCAATTTTACTGATCTTTCAACCACTGACTGTCTGTAATATATCGGAAAATTTATATGACATCTGGAATTAGATGAGCAGAAAAGTCTTCCAATTAAATATTAGGAAGACTGAAGCCATCGTCTTTGGATGTACCATAACTCTGTTCCCTAGCCATTAACTATGTCTCTGTCCTTATAATTATCTGTAACTAGCTGTTCATAACCTTGGTGTATATTTGATTTTGACATTTGCTACTGACCACATGTCCAGATCCAATAAAGATTGTATTTCCACCTCTATAATATCACCCAACTTTGTCCTTGCCTGAACTCATCTACTGCAGAAACCTTCATCCGCATTTTGATAACTTCAAGACTTTACTATTCCAATCAACTTCTGGCTTTTGTTTTATCCATTTGTGGGATATAGACATCACTGGATTGGGCAGAATTTATCGCCCATCCTAGATGCTCTTGAAAAGGTAATGGTAAGCTGCCTTCTTGAACTACTGCAGGGGTTTGATCCACAATGCCATCAGGGAGGGAATTCCAGGATTTTGATCCAGCAACAGTGGCAAACAGCGATATATTTCCAAGCCAGGATTATGAGTTGCTATGAGAGACATTTAAAGGTGGTGGTGTTTCCATGTATCTACTACTCTTGTCCTTCTAGTTGGAAGTGGTTGTGGGTTTGGAAGGTGTTGTCTGAGGATCTTTGGTGAATTTCTGCAATGCATGTTGTAGATAGTGCACTCTGCTGCAGCTGAGCATTGGTGGAGGAGGGAATGGATGTTTGACTTGTCAACATTACATGCCTCGCATTTTCCCCCACCTAAACTTTTATCCAAATCTCTGACGCCCATGTCCCAGTCACACCGAGTCATGTTAGCCATCACTCATCTGCCTGGTGTACTGCATTGGTTCCATTACAGCACCACATCCATACTGAAATTCTTATGCATGTTTTCAAATCGCTTCATGACATCCCTATTCATTTAAACTCTTCAACCCTATAACCCTCCAAGATATGTTCACTCTTGCAATTTTGGCCCCTCTGATTTTAATCATTTCATCATGGCTCACCACACCTTTAGCTGGCAAGATCCCAAGTTCGAGAATTAACTCTGTAACCTTCTCAGCTCTTCAAATCTGCTTTGTTTCTTGAAGAAAATGCAAAAAATTTCAATCTTTGATCAAGCTCTGCTTCAATATTTTTTGTTATGGCTCAGTGTAAAATTTTATTTGATAATGTTGCCATGAAATGCTTTGGGATGTTTTACTATACTATGGATGCTATATAAAATCTGAGTAAACAGCCATAGGGTCCTACAAGGCACGGTAGAAATTACCCTCTGTTAGAGACAAGTGGTAAGAGAGATTAAGGGCGAATTCCAGATTGATTTCAAGTATCTCTGGACATCAGAGCTGTCTAAGAAAAATTAGCAAACAGTGAAATTCACAGCTGACCTTGGGCAAACCTATGTGGGACAGCTCACAGCCGGGAAGCAGCTCAGTATAATTATAAAACAGAGGTACTAAGTTATCCTGGAGCAGTGTTTTTTTTTAGAGCAGCAAGACTATGCTATTTTCTTGGCCTGTAGAATGTTCAAGTGCAAAGATGGCCTTTATTAGAGTGATGTGCTTTTCTTGTCGGATGTGGCAGATTAGGGAGAGTTTCCATGTCACTGAGGATAATTCTGCAGCAAATGTATTTGTTATAGAACATAGAACATAGAACATAGAACAGTACAGCACAGAACAGGCCCTTCAGCCCACAATGTTGTGCCGACCATTGATCCTCATGTATGCACCCTCAAATTTCTGTGACCATATACATGTCCAGCAGTCTCTTAAATGACCCCAATGACCTTGCTTCCACAACTGCTGCTGGCAACGCATTCCATGCTCTCACAACTCTCTGCATAAAGAACCTGCCTCTGACATCCCCTCTATACTTTCCACCAACCAGCTTAAAACTATGACCCCTCGTGCTAGCCATTTCTGCCCTGGGAAATAGTCTCTGGCTACCAACTCTATCTATGCCTCTCATTATCTTGTATACCTCAATTAGGTCCCCTCTCCTCCTCCTTTTCTCCAATGAAAAGAGACGGAGCTCAGTCAACCTCTCTTCATAAGATAAGCCCTCCAGTCCAGGCAGCATCCTGGTAAACCTCCTCTGAACCCTCTCCAAAGCATCCACATCTTTCCTATAATACGGCGCCCAGAACTGGACGCAGTATTCCAAGTGCGGTCTAACCAAAGTTTTATAGAGCTGCAACAAGATCTCACGACTCTTAAACTCAATCCCCCTGTTAATGAAAGCCAAAACACCATATGCTTTCTTAACAACCCTGTCCACTTGGGTGGCCATTTTATGAATCCTGTTATGATGTTATGAATCCTATCAGATCATTTGGAGTGTCAGTCCAAGGCAATGAGGAAATTATAGGAGTGAGGGGGTGCAATGGATGGCTACTGCAGGAAGGGAGAGGTAAACCAAAGAAACTGTCAGGTAGATTGGTTATTTCCAGGAAAGGTAGGAGAGGGAGATAATAAGGTGTGGAGCTGGATGAACACAGCAGGCCCAGCATCATCTCAGGAGCACAAAAGCTGACGTTTTGGGCCTAGACCCTTCATCAGAGAGGGGGATGGGGTGAGGGTTCTGGAATAAATAGGGAGAGAGGGGGAGGCGGACCGAAGGTGGAGAGTAAAGAAGATAGGTGGAGAGAGTGTAGGTGGGGAGGTAGGGAGGGGATAGGTCAGTCCAGGGAAGGCGGACAGGTCAAGGAGACGGGATGAGGTGGTAGGTAGGTCCACCCACTGCATCACATCCCAAAACTAGCACAGTTCTTCCCCTCCCCCCACTGCAGCACATCCCAAAACCAGCCCAGCTCGTCCCATCCCCCCACTGCATCACAAAACCAGTCCAACCTGTCTCTGCCTCCCTAACCTGTTCTTCCTCTCACCTATCCCTTCCTCCCACCCCAAGCAGCACCTCCATTTCCTACCTACCACCTCATCCTGCCTCCTTGACCTGTCCATCTTCCCTGGACTGACCTATCCCCTCCCTACCTCCCCACCTATACTCTCCTCTCTACCTATCTTGTTTTCTCTCCACCTTCAGTCCGCCTCCCCCTCTCTCCCTATTTATTCCAGTTCCCTCTCCCCATCCCCCTCTCTGATGAAGGGTCTAGGCCCGAAACATCAGCTTTTGTGCTCCTGAGATGCTGCTTGGCCTGGGGTGTTCATCCAGCTCCACACTTTGTTATCTTGGATTCTCCAGCATCTGCAGTTCCCATTATCACTGATGCAAGGTAGGAGAGGGAGGCAGGTCATGGAGGAGTCTCCTGTGGCTACCGTCATCTCAAACAAGTGTGCTGTTTTGGTAAATGTTGGTGTTGATGGAGTGTCAGGGAAATGTAGAACTGACAGCCAGGTTTCTACCACCAAGACTGGCTCTAATGTAAGGAGGGGTCATCAAGTTCCAAGTGATTGATTGTGATAGAGGACATCTCTAGTCAGAGGCAAAGAGAGACATTTCTGCAGCCAATAGCGAGACACCAGAATGATGTGTTGCCTTCCTGGTGCCAGGATCAAGGATATCTTGGAGTGGGTGCAGAATATTCTTGAACGGGGGACAGACCAGCAGGAGGTTGTTGTTGACATTGGAACTAATGGCATAGAAACAGAAAAGGATGAGATTCTGGGAAGAGAAAGTAGGAAGTTAGGCAGGAATTGAAAAAGGAGGTCTTCAAGGGTAGTAATATCTGGAAAACTCCCCATGCCACAAGCTAGTGAACGTAGGAATAGAAGGATAAAGCAGATGAATGAGTGGCTGAGCAGCTGATGCAGCGGAGAAAGACTCACATCTTTGGATCATTAGAATCTCTTCTGGGGTAGAGGTGACCTGTATTAGAAGGACAGACTGCACCTGAATTGGAAGGAGACTAACATAGTGGTGGGGATATTTGCTAGAACTACTGCGGTGGATTTAAATTAGTAAGTGGGGGAGGGGGAGATGTGGGGCCTAGGGCGATAGTGATACAATTGGGAAAAGTCAGATAGGCAGGCAGGTAGTATCAAAGCAAAAAACAAGTTCGGACTGATAAATTAAACTGCATTTATTTCAATGCAAGAGACCTAACAGATAAGGCAGATGAACTCAGGGCATGGTTGGGAACAAGGTACTGGGATATCATAGCTAATACAGAGATGTGGCACAGGGATGGACAGAACTGGCAGCTTAATGTTCCAAGGTATGCTATGGGAAGAATAGAAAGGATAGAAAAGAGAGGAGGGGGAGTGGTGTTTTTGATTAGGGATAACATTATGGATTGTACTTCAGAAAGATATTCCTGGGAATATATCCAGGGAAGTTATTTGGGTGGAACTGAGAAATAAGAAAGGAATGATTGTCTTATTGGGATTGTACAATAGAGTCCCCAAAATAATCGGCAAGGAATTGAGAAACAAGTTTGTAAAGAGATCTCAGTTATCTAAGAATAATTGGGTGGTTATGGTAGGGTATTTCAACCTTCCAAGCATAGACTGGCACTTGGGGGAGCACATTGAGGCCGGTCACCATAATTCTATTTGTTTTAAAATAGTGATGGAAAAGGATTTACCCGATCTAAAAGTTGGAGGAAGGCCAATTTTGACAGTATTAGGCATCAACTTTCAAAGGTTGTTTGGGGGCAGACATTTGCAAGTAAAGGGATGGCTGGGAAATGGGAAACCTTCAAAAATGAGGTAATTAGAGTCGAGAGACAGTATGTTCCTGTTGGGGTGAAGGGCAAGGCTGGTAAGTGTAGTGAATGCTGGATGTCTGGAGAAATTGAGATGTTGGTCAAGAATAAGAAGGAAGCATTTGTCAGATATAGACAGCAGAAATTACATGAATCCCTGAAAGAGTATAAAGGCAGTAGGAATATATTTAAGATGGAAATCAGGAGGGCAAAAAGGGGACATAAGATAACTTTGGCAAATAGACTAAAGGAGAATCGAAGCAATTCTATAAATACATTAAGGACAAAGGGTAACTAGAGAGAATAGGGCCCCTTAAAGATCAGCAAGGCTGCCTATGTCTGCAACCGCAGGAGTATTTTGCAACAGTAAATGAGTATTTTGCATCAGTGTTTACTGAGAAGAAGGACGTGGAAGATATAGAACAGGGGAAAGTAAAAGAGATCTTCAGAAATGTCCATATTACAGAAGAGGAGATGCTGGAATGGCTTTAAACACTTAAAGGTGGATAAATCCCCAGGCCCAGATCAGGTGTGCACTAGAACTGTGTGGGAAGCTAGGGAAATGATTACTGGGTCCCTTCCTGGGATAATAAAGTGTGAAGCTTGACGAACACAGAAGAGTCTAGGCCCGAAACGTCAGCTTTTGTGCTCCTGAGGAAGGGTCTAGGCCCGAAACGTCAGCTTTTGTGCTCCTTAGATGCTGCTTGGCCTGCTGTGTTCATCCAGCTTCACACTTTATTATCTTGGATTCTCCAGCATTTGCAGTTCCCATTAACCCTTCCTGGGATATTTGTGTCATCGATCACCACAGGCAAGGTGCCACAAGTCTGGAGGTTGGCTAACATGATGCCACGATTTAAGAAACGTAGTAAGAAAAAGTTAAGGAACTATAGACCAGTCAGCCTGACATCAGTCATGGGCAAGTTATTGGAGAGAATCTTGAAGGACAGTATTTGCATGTATTTTTAAAGGCAATGACTGATTGAGGATAGTCAGCATGGCTTTGTGTGTGGGAAATCGTATCTCACTGACTTAATTGAGATTTTTTGAAGAAGTAATGAAAATGACTGATGAGGGCAGAGCAGTGGGTGTGATCTATATCAACTTCAATAAGGCGTTTGACAAGGTTCTTCCTAGTCAACTGGTTAACAAGGTTAGATCACATGGAATACAGGGACAACTAGCCATTTGGGTACGGCACTGGCTCGAAGGTAGAAGACAGAGAGTGATGGTAGGTGGTTGCTTTTCAGACTGGAGGCCTGTGACCAGCAGTGTGCCACAAAGATCAGCAATGAGTCCACTACTTTCTGTCATTTAAATAAGTGATTTGGATGTGCACGCAGGAGATACAGTTAGAAAGTTTGCAGATGATACCAAAATTGGAGGTGTAGTGGAAAGCGAAGAAGGATACCTCAGAGTAACCTTGATCAGATCTTGATGGGCCGAAGAGTGTCAGATGGAGTTTAATTTTAAAAAATGAGAGGTGTTGCATTGTTGATAAGGCAAATCAGGACAGGACTTATACACTTAATGGTAAGGTCCTGGGGATTGTTGCTGAACAGAGAGACCGTGGAGTGCAGGTTCATAGTTCCTTGAAAGTGGAGTCGCAGACAGATCGAGTAGTGAAGAAGAAATTTGGTACGCTTGCCTAACTGATTAGTGCATTGAGTATAGGAGTTGGGATGTTATGTTGCAGCTGTACAGGATATTGATTAGGTCACTTTTGGAATACTGTGTACAATGATGGTCTCCCTGCAATAGGAAGAATGTTGTGAAACTTGAAAGAATTCAGAAAAGATTTGAAATGATATTGCTAAGGCAGGAGGGTTTGAGCTTTAGGGAGAGGATGAATAGACTAGGGCTATTTACCCTGGAGAATCGGAGGCTGAGGGGTGATGTTATACAAGTTTATAAAATCATGTGGGAAATCGATAAGTTAAATAAACAAGGTCTTTTCCTGAGGGTGGAGATGTCCAGAACTGGAGGGCATAGGTTTAAAGTGAGAGGGGAAAGATTTACAAAACACCCAAGGGTTAGCTTTTTCACACAGAGAGTAGTGCATGCATGGATTGAGCTGCCAGAGAAAGTGATGGAGGCTGGTACAATTACAACATTTAAAGGCATCAAGATGGGCCTTTGAATAGGGAGGGTTAGAGGGATATCGGTGAAATGCTGGCAGATGGGACCAGATTTACGTAGGAAATTTATTTGGCATGGACAAGTTGAATCAAAGGGTCTGTTTCTATCCTGTGTGTCTCTATGACTCTAAGTACGGGACAAGGCAAGGAGGCATTCTTCCATGAGCCATTTGGAATAGGGAATGAAGTTATGTCACTGGGATCAATCTGTACAATACACTACTCATCTAACCATGATAAATTGAAGTTATTGTGGGATCATCAAGAGACTGTAGAGATTACCAAACCCTGATATAACAGTGATACAGATGATGGATTTAACCACAACTAAAGTGAGGCACCACCAGAGGTAGGTAATGTTCTAGATGTGAAATTGAGGCCCAGGTGATGAAATATTTACAGGTCAGATGTTCATCTTTGAACCATTTAAAATGCCAATGCTTACAACTAATTTAGATTCAGAAAATGGCTGGGCAAGGGATAGAATTGGTGTCAAGTGAGTAGCGTTTGTGGCAAGGATTGAAGACAAAACCTCTTACCAACATTTAATTAGTAACTACAAAAACTCTGGCTGATGTCTCCTGCCCTGAGTTAATGAAGATCAGTCAGTTTAGCTGGGAGAGTAGGAACGGCAGACGCTGGAGAATCTGAGATAACA
The DNA here is from genome assembly GCF_030684315.1 of Stegostoma tigrinum. Taxonomy (NCBI): domain Eukaryota; kingdom Metazoa; phylum Chordata; class Chondrichthyes; order Orectolobiformes; family Stegostomatidae; genus Stegostoma; species Stegostoma tigrinum. Next base: position 22,013,052 of record NC_081371.1, on the reverse strand, counting down.
AGGTGTAGAGCTGGATGAACACAGCAGGCCAAGCAGCATCAGAGGAGCAGAAAAGCTGACATTTCGGGCCTAGACTCTTCTTCAGAAGCTTTTCTGAAGAAGGATCTAGGCCTGAAACGTCAGCCTTCCTGCTCCTCTGATGCTGCTTGGCCTGCTGTGTTCATCCAGCTCTACACCTTGTTATCTCAGTTAGTTGAGCTGTTTTGTTTTTTCACTTTCGTATGAGATAATGTAGCTTTACACAGATCAAGAATAAAGCCTATATGTTTTTGCCAATAAGTTCAATATATTATTAATGAGATCAGTTTTAATTTTAGTGCAGGTGAATTACAGCCAGTGTGGCCAGAAAGTATATATGTGATTGCTAAAGTTTGTTCTACTGACCTTTGTAGAGGAACCACTCCATCCAATGTTTGAAGTCCCTCAGGCTACAATCACATTCCCAAGGGTTTCCACCAAGTTGCAACTGCCGAAGAAGTTCCAGTGGCTCAAAGGCCTCTCTTTCGAGGTTTGGCATCCTGTTTTCTTCCAAATTCAACCAAGTCAAGTTCTGCATTTCATCAAATAAGAGCTGTGGAATCTGAGAGAGGCCATTAACAGAAAGGTCTAACCTTTGCAAGTTAGTGGTCTTGTAGAAGATACTTTTATCCAGGCTTCGAATGCTGTTGTTTCTTAAGTTAAGATCAGTCAGGTTCCTGATATAATCAAATACATTTGCTGGCAATTGGTCCAGGAAGTTGTTAGACAGATCCAGTTTCTCCAATGTGGTAAAGTTAATGAATGTGAAAGCCTGCAAGCTGCTGAGCTTATTGTTGCTGAGTGAGAGAAATTTAATGTTTGATGGAATGTCTGTTGGAATGGTCACAAGACCTAGATTGCTGCAGTCTACTTCATATTTTTTACAAGAACAGTGTGTAGGACACGCTAACAAGGCTTCAACAATTGTTAGCAACACGAAAAATAAGCAGAAATGACCTGTGGAGAAACAGAAGCATGTGTTAATGAATTAGAAGTTTCAACAATTATGGAGGTAGGAGTTTTCTGCTTCACTTTGAAATTTGAAGGAGTTGTTTCATATCATTGAACATTTGCTAACTACAGTTTATGTGCCTGTTTTATTTCCTTGACCCAAGGACAGAACTAAGAAGTTTTTGGAAGCAAGTTGAGAAAATCAGATGATTTGTTATGGTGGACACTGCAGAGATTGAATACAATGGTTGTAGGAACAGTTGCTGAGAATAGTTCACAGTGAACAGGGGAAAACTGATACAAGTCTTACAATATTTTGAATCCTGGCAATTATTAACTGTTGTACAATAGACTGATAGTCTTTAAAATTGCAATTTGTTAAGACTAGTACAAAGGCTAATGTGGCATGTAATATGAAAGAATGAACAAATACCAGAGAGTGAACAGATATTAAGTATCACTTGACTGTCCTAGAGAGGGACACCTTGCACATTCTTTCCTGAAACACTATCAAGAGAGTAAGAATCCAAAGGTAACCCTAGATCTCCCAGGTAGTAATAATCAAAAAGAAAACTAAAAAACTTAACAAAATTACAACAATAAAATACAATAATGCGCTGCTTCACTTCTGAATTCGTTTCACTTAAGAGTTCATTCCATTTGCCTTTAATACTCGACTAACCAGAACTAACTCTGGCAGAATCTTCCACACAAATAAATCTTTCTGACTCTTGCTGGCTACCATTTGTATGTAGCATATGACCATAGGGAAACTTGCATTGAATCTACATTAAGCTCAATTACAGAATCGCACAGAAATTGAGGAGAAATGGAGTCAACACTGAGTGAGATCGTAAGATATCTAATTTCCAAAACATATAAGCTCAAACTTTGACAATGAAAAAAGCTTGCCAGTTTAAAGCTTTCCAAACTAGTGGCAATATGTCCAATAATCATAAGGAGTAGTAATAAGGAAAATAGTGAATTGTTTTATAAAACAGAGCAATGCTGTTTCTGAAATGAGTTGCAACAGGGCGTGATATTATTCTTGGTAATCATGAGCAATTTTGTGCTTGAGAATAGCGCAAATCCTGAGGAGTATTAGGTCATTTGTAATGTGAATGTATAATATTATAATGTATAATTATTTCTTTCAATTATCAGTTTTGTAATAAAAGGCATGATTCAGGCATTTATTAATAAATGATCACTTTGAGATGAGAGAGAACAGGCAGACTTTGCTTTTGCTCTTTTATACATTATGTCTTGCCTTTGAGATTGCTGAAAAACCAGGGAATGCTACTGGGATGACATGTCCATTCTGTCAAACGAAAGATTTCTGATTTAAAGGACCACAGCATTCTTTACAAGAATTTGGTAGTACTTTAATTTTTGAGGTATCGAGAAGGTGCTCAAGAAGGTTTCTTACAGGCCTCATTTACACCTAAAAGTCTAATTGTATTAAAAGAACTATTTGAAGTGAGCTTTCCAAAATTTGGGAGGAAAAGGACAGTCTCTCCAACCAAGCAGGTGTGGATGCAATGACCAAAGAAGTAAACAGCAGGAATGTGATCCCTCCAAGCATGGAACTCTGCCCAAGGAAAATCAGATAATCAGACTCAGACAGTTGAGTCACAAAGCACTTTCGAGTGCCAAGCCTCACAATTAGACTTAACTAGTGTTCTATTTGACAACATTTTTAGGTTAACTCATTGTACAGCTCCACTCATTCCTCCCTCTACAGCCACCTCATCTTTCCATCTGAATACTCAGACCTATCTATTTCCCTTCAACACCCTTGCCTCAAGATAACCCTTCACAAATACTACTCTTTCCGCTTCACCACAGAAATCAAATATGTGGCAAGTAACTCACCTCCTGACTCGCCCAGATCTGCCCGCATTCTACACGTACAAGTCAGGACTGTGATGGAATACTCCCTACTTGCCTGAATGAGTGCAGTTCCAACAAAACTCAAGAATCTTGATACCATCCAGGGCAAAGCAGCCCACTCAATTAGCACAATATCCATAAACATCTTTTCTCCCCACCAGTCAGTAGCAGCAGTGTATACTATCTGCAAGATGCACTGCAGAAATTCACCAAACATTCTTAGACAGTACCTTCTAAACCTACAATAACAAAGTGTGGAGCTGGATGAACACAGCAGGCCAAGCAGCATCTCAGGAGCACAAAAGCAGACGTTTCTGGCCTAGACCCTTCATGCAGTGGGGGAAGGGGAGATTTTGAAGCTTGTGAAGTCCACATTGATACCATTGGGCTGCAGCGTTCCCAAGCAGAATATGAGTTGCTGTTCTTGCAACTTTCAGGTGGCATCATTGTGGCACTGCAGGAGGCCCATGATGGACATGTTGTCGGAGGAATGGGAGGGGGAGTTAAAATGGTTCGCGACTGGGAGATGCAGTTGTTTGTTGCGAACCGAACGGAGGTGTTCTGCAAAGCGGTTTGTTGCGAACCGAGCGGAGGTGTTCTGCAAAGCGGTTTGTTGCGAACCAAGTGGAGGTGTTCTGCAAAGCAGAAACCTGCAAACCTTCCCCCACTGCATCCCAAAACCAGCCCAGTTCTTCCCCTCCCCCCACTGCATCACAAAACCAGCCCAGCCTATCTCCGCTTCCCTAAGCTGTTCTTCCTCTCACCCATCCCTTCCTCCCACCTCAAGCCGCACCTCCATTTCCTACCTACCACCTCATCCCGCCTCCTTGACCTGTCCGTCTTCCCTGGACTGAACTATCCCCCCCTGGATTGACCTATCTCCCCCCCCCCCCATCTCCTCACCTATACTCTCCTCTCGACCTATCTTCTTTTCCCTCCATCTTCGGTCCGCCTCCCTCCTCTCCCCCTATTTATTCCAGTTCCCTCTCCCCATCCCCCTCTCTGATGAAGGGTCTAGGCCCAAAACACCAGCTTTTGTGCTCCTGAGATGCTGCTTGGCCTGCTGTGTTCATCCAGCTCCACACTTTGTTATCTTGGATTCTCCAGCATCTGCAGTTCCCATTATCACCTTCCAAACCTACAACCACTTCTATCTAGAAGGACGTGGGAACAACATCACCTGCAAGTTCCCCTCCAAGCTACTCACCATCCTGATTTGGAAACATTTTGCAATTCCTTCACTGTCACTCCTCTCTAACACATGCAATGTGGTTGTACCTGCAGTGTGTAGACTGCAGCAGTTCAAGAAGGCAGCTCATCACCACCTTCTCATGGGCAACAAGGGTTGGGTAATAAATGCTGGCCCATTGAACAATGCCAACGTTTCTCAAAAGAATAAAAATAGACATGTTCTTCCTCCTCTCTGCTTTCACTTCTTTCAGAAGACAGTGCTCAATCTGGTAGAGGCAGTGACTGAGGGTGGAGTTTGGAGAGGTGGCCCTCCAATTAGAGAAATATCAGGCATTGGCAATTTGTTCCCACCTTCTCCATTGGATTGGAGGTCTTGTCTCAGGAGATTGCAGATGTCAAAGTTGCCTGTCTTGAGAGTCTGAGCCCCTGAGGCAGTAGTGTTCAGATATGTTGAGATTTGCTTCCTTCAACCTAGTAATTTCCCCCTTCTATCTGGATTTTAGTTCAGTTACCTTTTCCTGTGGAGGCGCATATAACTGAAAAGAAGACAGTTGCCTCTGCTAGTTGTGCTGATGCTGATGGTGTTGCTTCTGCCTGGATGGAGCTGCAAAGTATTGCATGCATGCCGTGTTGAAGGCTGGAAGCAGCGAAGTTGCTGAAGTGACTGAAGGCTTAGATAAATAAAACGAAAAGAAATTGGCAATCATTTAACAAGAAGTAAAGATATTCTTTAAGAGAAGAAGTACAGAGAAGAACAAAGGTCTTCAGTGGTGACAGTTTTAATGACTGAACATTTCCCAACTCCTCATTTTCCCTGAAGAAGCTCTATCTGCTGGACACTGATCTTGGTGACCTCTGATAATTTGAGAAAGAGGTGCCTTGACTGGAAAATACAAAATTCACAGCCTTCAGGGTTTTTTTCTTTAAAGCCAACCACTTCAAACACATTATAACATACATCTGGGACACCTGGGTCTTGAACATGGACCTGCTGGAAAGGTAGGGACAAGACTCTCCTAAAAAAGGTCTTAATTACTTATCCATCAGATACAAAGGTTTGCCGCAAGTGTCTTCAATTCCATTCAACCAAACCTGATGGAGACTGGGATGATATTTGAAATTGGAATGGATAAAAGAAGCCATGGTTTGCACTTCTCTTAATAGGTTTTGCACGTAAATTATTCAAAGGGAAGTCTCAAAAGTGATATAGCAGGAATAATTGCAATAATATAAATGCTTCATAATTACGGAAGCAAAAGAAATTTAAACATTTCACAAAAAAACTCAAAGTTGAATTTTATAACCTATTTGTATTTTGTTCTTTTTGTATGAGACATTACCCAAATGTCTCAAATGTGTTACAGATGGTTGTTCTTCCATGTAAACCAACTCTTCACAGCTTTTCTAAATGATAATTGAAAACAATAAGGCAAGAAGTTTTGGTATCATGGTAGCTGTAAGTTGTGTTTGACAGTTTATTAGTGTCACATATTGCAAACAGTGGGTGGATGAATCTTCAACTAATCTAGCAAACAAGTGCGACCTATTTCTGTTTTATCGAGAAGTTAGGTCTGCTGTTTGAAGCTGTTTGTTGCAATGAATTGTTGATGGATTAGCGAAAATCCTGAGAAACAAAACAACTTCATAATTCAATTGCAGCTTCCATGCAGAATACTAGACAAGTATTACATTTGAATAGGTACCTTCACACTCTTCCTATTCTCTCCCACTACAGCACCCTGGCTTAGTTGACCTGTTCTGACTACACCTCAGGTATCCACCTCTTGCATGCAGGGTTGAAAAGTAGGAACAGAAGTAGGTAATTTAGCCTGTCAAGACCACTCCACCATTCAATGAGATTCTGGCTGATCTGATAATTCTCAACTCCACTTTGTTGCATTTTCCCCATAACGATTGTTTCCTGGAACAAAACATTATGGAACTGATCAAGAAAGAAGCTAGACTTTGCTCTGTGTAATAAAACAGGGTTTATTAGTATTTTGAAAGTAGGAGATCATTTGGGAAAGAGTGTTCATGCCATGATAGAAATTCACATTTAACTCGAGAGTGATATACATTTGAAACTAGACAGTTAAGTTTACATAAAGCTAATGACACAGGTAAGCAGGAAGTGTTAGCTGAGCTGGTAGAGGAAATTCAATTTTAAAAAAGGTGTGATATTAGATAAGCAAAGTGAACATTTAAAGAAATGTTCCTTACATGAACTTACGTTTCATTCAGAAATAAAGACATTACCAGAAATCTCCAGCAAGCTAAGAAGGACATAGATAAATTTAAATTAAGAGAAAAAGCTCAAAATAGCAACAAGAAATTTAAAATGCCTGTGAGTTGGGGGAGTTTAAGAACCTAGCAGAGGATGACAAATGGAAAATGAGAATGAACAGCAAGAAATATAAAAATGGATTGTGCTACAGGGTGAAAGCTGTCTGTATGGAAAGTTTTCAAACATCAGGCCTAAACCCAAGTGAAAGCATTCTCATGTATTAATTCTGGAAAGAACTTTAACTAGCCATGCAGCCTGAAAATTAGTGTTTCATCTCTTTCCCAGTTACAGCCTCGAAACGTCAGCTTTTGTGCTCCTGAGATGCTGCTTGGCCTGCTGTGTTCATCCAGCTTCACACTTTGTTATTTTGAATAACGGTTATTTACATATAAATATGCTACAACAAGTAAGGAGACTATTTTGACAGGGAATCATTTAATGATTATAGCTGATCATTTAAGCCTTTTCTGGAATCTAGCCACTCTCAATCAATTCACCAACTTCTGTGTTCTTTTCTTGAATGTGCCCCTTATCTTGTTTATGGAATTTTATTTGATTTATTCTCTTTACGTTTTTTAAACTTTGAAACTTAGAACTACACTGAAACTGAAAATGTTATAGAGGGACTTGAAAACGTGACCAAAACTATGAAATATTTTTTCCCACTTGTCTATGAATTGGGAACTAAAATAGTCCAAATTTAGAATTGAAGTTAGAAGGTGATGGAGGAGTTAAAAGGATTTTTCAAAATTATTATAAAGATTATTTTAAAATCATCAACTATTGAAGCTCAGTTAATCATGAAATGAAGAGGAATTCAAGGGAACTTTTGAACAAAATTACAGCTTAAAAATGTTACTAGGACAGATAGTTCAAATGTGAAGCTCATAATGGTATAGGCATGATGAGAACATCACCTTTTGTGCTGAAATTGTGTTTTCTATTCCTATTATCTGCTCCTTATCCTTTCATCATTTCCAGAACCTTGTAATCGATATAGAAATCAACAATCAGGAATGTGTTAAATAAGGGTCATCAAAAGGGATGTTTGATACTCACATGTGCAGGAGGCCTTCCTCCCCAGCTTCATTATTTCATTTGTCACAGGCTCCATATTTAAGAGTTGTTGATTTGTGTCTTGTGACTGATGTTGTGTGGAATCGGCTTCACAGTGGTGTCCAATGTCACAGTTCAGTAATAAAACCAGTGCTTTGGTCTCCGAAACTAGAAGAAGGCATTATTTTGTAGATTATTAAATGTATTTTGTGATCTTAACCAACTATGTAATTTAATCAGTTGTAAAGCATTGTCCAATTAGATGTTGATACAGTGAAACTGCAATTATAAATGCCTGTTCCAACTCGTTCTGCTTTGACCTTTATAAAACTGTTATGTTAAACCACTAATGCTTTGACACAGGTTGAAGGTGACTGATCTCAACCATGCTAACTAAGGAAGGTGGCTCACCAGCCTGTGCCTGGTCTACTCATGTCTATTTTCAGCAGTAAATTATAAAGCATCATCAGCAGACGTTTTGGATTGCCATTTGCTATGTGTGAGCCAAGGCAGGGGACTGGAGTTGAAAAGTTCCTTTAAATGTAAAACAATCAGCTATTTTACAGAACCATTTTAAAAACCCAGGAAGAGGCTTTTGTGTGGCAATATGCTGAATTCAAGTAACATAATGCGAAGAATCAAAGGCAGTAAACCATGTTCCAACACACTGGAGTTAATATTATATTTTACAGGAGATGAAAAGTGCAATTATGTGGCTATGTAGTGTTTCTGCTGAAAAATCTAAGCCATTTTGAAGGAACTTGTACATATTGCTCTCTGGTCAGCACACATTAATTCAAATAGGAGGGGCCATGGGTTCTGAAGAACTTCTGGCTCCACAAGAGAACAAAGAAAACAACAAAAGAATTTACATTTTCATTATTAGGTCACTCATTGCCTGCAGTTAATAGGTATAGAATGTGTAGTCTGTGAGACCTAAGAATTGTGTTGGACTGCTCTGTACTTTATAGGAAATGTATTAACATATTTGGATATGGCTCCTCTTGAAACATGTAGATGTCTGGGTCCCCTTGAAAAATTCCATCTGGTGGGGACAGAGCAGAAATTGTGGGGTATGTACACAATGTCACAATTTTCCAATCATCTTTGGGACACAGGACAAGACCAGGAAAATGGAAGCAATATTCAGCTACTGACTGCTGTTGCCTGGCAGAAGATCTCAAAAATTATCCCCAATTTTGTTTTGTGCAGTTCAGGTTTTCAATTTTCTGTAATATAAATAGAACAGTGGATAATTTGCACTGATTTGATTTGATTTGATTTATTATTTGATTTGCTTTATTATTATAACACGTGCCTATGTACAGTGGAAAGTTTTCTTTTGCACGGAGTACGGGTAGATCATACCATACAAAGAACATATGGTAATAAAACAGAGTGACGAAAACAAAGTTACTGCTGCAAAGAAGGTATGCAAAAAGCAAGATTAGGTTTGAAATCTGAGAGGTCCATTTTAGAAGTCTAATAACAGCGGAGAAGAAACTGAAACTTGTTGATAACAGTGTTTAAGCTTTTGTATCTTCTGCCTGACGGAAGAGATTTGAAATGATTGTAACAGAATGGGAGGGGTCTTTGATGATGTTGGCTGTCTTTCCAAGGCAGTGGGAAATGTAGATGGAGTCAATGGATGGAAGGTTGGCTTGCGTGATGGATTGGGCAGTGTTCACCACTCTGCGGTTTTTCTTTACTGGGTTAGAACAGGAGCATTCCTTTCTTCTCTGACAGACAGTTTTGGATCAAGCCCATGTTAAGAGCATAAGATCATAAATTAAGAGGATTAAAGTCTATCTTCACAAACTGTAAACCTCTTAAGTCAATGAATTTGGCCATGTTCAAACTGAATGCTTATGGTTAATCATGCTGCAAAACTGAACAATTCAGCCTAAACTTTCAGTGTCACTCAGGGATGATGTAAGAGTACTTGATGTAGGAAATGGTAGCGAAGTAGATAAGTTTATTTATCTAAAAGGTGTCTTTTACAGTGCAAAGGAGGTAGCTCTGGATGTGAGTTTGTCCACAATTGTCCAATCATCATTGGGACTTGGGACCTGGAAAGTGGAAGCTGTAAATGTTATATATCATGTCAAAAGAAGGAGGTGAAATGCTAAGAATTCAGCCAATGGGAAAATGTTAAAAGAATGAGGTTGCAAAATTTGTCATCAGAATATTATGCTGTTCACATAACTGGAGCCTGAAGATGAAAAATTGAAGAGTTAGCTCCACCAACTTCTGGCATGGCCTGCATTGACTGCTATGTTAGGATGGGCATACTGTATGGGTCTACCATAAGCAGCATATAAGTCAGGCAGCTTGTCTGCATCCAAGACTGATTTGACAATCAACTTATGTTTTGAAGCTCATGGGTCCTGTTAATGCCTGTGTATAAATGAGGGGAGGCAATGGCCAAGTGCTGTTATCACTGGACTGTTAATGCAGAGACCAAGATAACATTCTGGGGACCTGAGATTGAATCCCTTTGAGGCAGATGGTGGAATTTGAATTCAATAAACCTATCTGAAATTAAGAATCTAATGATGACCGCGAATCCATTGTCAATTGTTGGAAAAACCCATCTGGTTCAGTAATGTCCTTTAGGGAGGGAAACTGCTATCCTTACCCAGTTTGGCCTACATGTGACTCCAGACCCACAGCACTGTGGTTGAACTCTTAAGTGCCCACTGGGCAGTTGGGATGGGCAATAAATGCCGACTGGCCAGCAATGCCCTTATACTGTTAATGAATAGGTGGGGGCGGGGAAACACACACACACACAGCAGAACATGTATCAATCTGCATGTTTTAGTTTTATAATCAATGTGTTCAGGTATGCTGTGATACACCTCTGGAGCAAGTGGGACCTGAACCTAGATCTCCTGTGCAAAGGTAGGGTTACTATCACTGCAACACAAGAGCCCTCTGCCACTTTTATCAATTCGGCATTGATTTCATTCAGGTCCTAGGTATAAGTGATGAACTCATTTGTTATAAAATGTAAGGGAACAAACTGAAAGAGATGTTAAAGACATACAATATGCAAATAAAATCTTTTAAGCATTCTATCCTTCACCATCTGCCAAATTAAGTCCAAACACAGTGGCAGAGAATGGTTGCCTACAGGTGAAAGACACTATAATGCTTTCAAGATAATAGCCAATTGGATTTTGGTTTTATGGCAAATGGTAAAACATAAGTTTAAATTACTGAGATTCTCAGAGACTACGCCATGTGAAAAGGGGAAGAATGAGACTGACATATTGGAAGGATAGAGTTTCCCTTTGAGTGTGAATGCCATGCAGAACTGGTGCTTACTACTTTACCATAGTGATTAAGATGGGAGGAGTGCACTGTCTTTCTCAGCTCCACTATTCTAGTTTATCCAGTTCCTGGTATTGCCATTCATAACCTTTATTTATATGTATTAAATTTACAAACACAAATTAGCAGTGGAAAGATCCATTTGCCTCATCAAGCTTACTCTATGACTAAGCTGATTGTGTTTCACATTATATATTCCCATCTATCATCGATAACCTTTGATTGCCTTACCCAACATGAGTCTATCTATCTGGGCCTTAAAATATTAAGTGACCCCATGCTTAAAATAAAAAAGATCTACCAAACATACAAATTTAATAAACACAAAAGAATTATAGTGCCGTACAATTATATGGCATCTGCCACCCCTTGGCCCATTAGACTACCTGATCAAGGACACATTATGCTCAGATAACCTTCTTCACTGTCTACTACACTACCAGTTTTGGTGTCATCTGCAAACTTACTATCTATTCCTCCCATATTCACATCCAAATATTCATTTAAATGACAAAAGTGGACCCAGCACCAATCCTTGTGGCACACCTCTGGTCACAGGCCTTCAGGCTGAAAAACAACCCTCCACCACTATCCTTTGTCCTCTACCTTCAAGCCAATTTTGTGTCCAAATGGCTAACTCTCCCTGGATTCTATGTGAACTAACCTGGCTAAACAGACTACCATGTGGAACCTTGTTGAACCCTTGCTGAAACCCACAGGGACAATGTTCACTACTCTGCCTCCATTAATTTTCGTTCTCACTTCTTCAAAAAAACTCAATCATTAATTTATTATAAACAATATTCTTATCAAATAATATAAGACTGGATGAAACACTCAGTTTGTAAAATGAAAATGACCCAAAATTCATAGACAAACATATGTCAAGTAAAAGGAAAAAGTGAATTTCTGTCTGCGGCGATTCACTTCGGAAATAAAGCATTTGTCCAATATGTTTTAGCTCTTGAAAGCAAAGAAAGAAGTATAAAGTGTGGAATATCCAGACAGCATGACATCCTGGCACACAAAAGTTAATGTCACAAGCTTGGGCAGATATCTCTGGAATCTTCACCAGCTCAGGAAAGACTCATTGACGATTTTTACAGCCACATGTCAGGAGGATAATTGAGGTCCAGTGTGAATCAGGGCTCTGGGTACTTTGCTGGACCCATGACACAAAGTTTTTCAGAAACAGAAGAGCAGGTCTGGCAATGGTAGAGGTGGTGGCTCTTTTCCTTCCCCAGGCTGACCATCACCTAAAACAAATCTCCAAAGCAGAAGTTGCACCCTGACAGGCAGTAACCAAGACTCTGCAGTAAACAAGCAGTTATCAAAGATATGACTTTCAAGAAATGCCTTTTTAAAAATATTAAATTTTATGACTGAGGAAAGAAAGCGAAAATTCTTCAATATAGTGAAGATTCCTTTTGCCGTATGTTTGACATTACAAATTCTTATTATCAAACACCTCTAACAGGTAGCTTATTATATACTGTATGGATTTCCTTTTGTTTGCAGCATCATATTGATAAAGCAATAAAATATTAACTCAAACCAAAGTAAGTACACATGACAAGTATACTTAGGATTTAAATATCACATTATAAGCAAATTGTTCCAAGTCATAATTTCTGAACTGAACAGAAATGTTTTATGACATAATTGGAACTGAATTATGTTGCAAAAAATATTTCTATAATGTCATTTTGACCACAAGCAGCTTTGATCTCAAAATAGACTTGTGCTATGCAGTATATGACAGCTAGACTGAACTGGAGTATCTGGTGACTTAATCCATTTGAAATTATTGTGTAATGAAAGCAAATAAAATGTATTGAGATGTAAGATTAATATACCTCTGTTTTTCTATATGTATTTGTTTTATTCACTTGTCAGACATCAAAGATGTGAAAGATGATATGTACACTTGGAAATAAAAGGTGGCAGTCCTTTCAGCTGATGTCTCTGAGCCTTCTTGGTCTAACTTCAGAAAGGCACAATAATTCTGTGCTGTGAAGGCGTGACACTGAAGTGGTATATCTATGACATCACAGAAATTAAGCAGACTATGCTTTTATTTTCTTGGTAGGTAGGTTTGTGATATTAGTGAGGGAATGTGGGAGGGAAAAAAAACAAATGTGAAATTAGACATAAATCCATGAGGTAGATGTGTAGCAAAAAAGGAAGTGTTGCAGGTAGAAAGAGTTCTAATTTATTACTGTCTTAGAAGAGGATTTGAGTTCAAAGTCTGGATTAAGCAGGTGTGATGAGTAATTTTGCAGTTTGGTGATGGATCTCTGGATTTCAAAAATTGCTGTCGAATTATTTGAAACATCAAATATTGCAAGTTTATATTACCTGCACCTTATTTTACCCATAATAATCCAGGTTCATTGGAACTTCATTTGTTAATAGAACTGGAAATCATATTACAAGCATTTATAAATAACTTGGGGTCATTTGATGCTCAAATGTTTTCCTTTTTGCAAGCCTGAACCCTGATGTTGCATTTTCTTTTCACAGTATTAAGTGCATCTTTTAATTAACCTGTACAATGAATATTCACTTAGTTATTTTTAGCTGGTACTAATCATAGATCAGCGTTATTGACATAGTTTTAAAACTTGGGGACATAATTTTAAGGCAAGAGGGAAAAATTTACTAGGGAGCTGAGGGGCAGCTTTTTCACGCAAAGGGTAATTTGTATGTGGAATAAACTGCTAGAGGAAGTGGTAGATGCATTTACAGTTATAACATTTAAAGACATTTGGACAAGTACATGTATAGGAAAGATTTAGAGGGACATCAGCCAAATGCAGGCAATTGGTACTACAATCAAAGAGTGATAGAGGTATATAGCATGAAAACAGACTCTTTGGTCCAAATCATCCATGCTGATCAGATATCCTACATAAATCTAGTCCCATTTGTCAGCATTTGACCCATATTCCTCTAAAAGCTTCTGATATATCCATCTAGATGCCTTTTAAATGTTGTAATCATACCAGCCTCCACAGCTTCTCCTGGTAGCTCATTCCATACATGCACCACCCTCTGTGTGAAAAAGTTACCCCTTAGGTCCCTTTCAAATCTTTCCCCTCTCACCTTAAACCAAGGCTTCCAGTTTTGGACACCCTCATCCTAGGGAAAAGTTCTTGTCTATTTACCCTATCCATGCCCCACATGATTTTATAAATTCACCCCTCAACCTCCGTCACTCCAGGAAAATAAGCTGCAGCCAACTCAGCCTCTCCCTGTAGCTCAAACCCGCCAGCCCTGGCAACGGTCTCGTAAATCTTTTCTGAACCCTTTCAAGTTTCACAACATCCTTCCTTTAGCAGGAGACCAGAAGTGCATGCAAAACTCCAAAAGTGGCTGAACCAATATCCTAGACAGCCACAGTATGACCTCTCAACTCCTATACTCAATGCACTGACCAATAAAGGCAAGCATACCAAATGCCTTCTTCACTATCGTATCTATCCTCTTTTGTTTGATTCTATGAATCTTTGACTCTATTAATCAGAGCCTGCACTTTTTTAATGCCTGTCCTTTGAATTCTAGAAAGAATATCAACAATTGCATGTTCATTTTTCCATAATATTTTCAAGGCCAACCAGTTACAGTAAAGTTTTCTTTAGAAACCAACACTGGCAGCCTGCCCTTCTTCACATATTGATGTATATTAGTCATGCTATATGACACGTTATTTTTGCCTAGGTTTCTAAACTTTTGATACAAAATAACATTTAAAATTTCCTACGCATCTCTGTTAGTGGAAATGTGCCTTCAATTTTACCTTAAAGTTTGCATGGGAAGGCACTTCCCCAATAATAGATAGTGTAATTTTACTGCTTGAGCAGCACAAGATGAATCAACCAGTGCCAAGGGAATTTTGATCTTTTTAGTGAAGTCATTTTCTAGTTTGTCTGTGAGATTGCCTGCAGCCTTTTGTACACATTCATTTTCTTCTGGCTGTTGCATCAAAAATTGAGTCTTCATTTGCACTTCTTCCACAAGCCTCTCCAAATATTTGATTACTCCCTTACTTTCCAGTTTCTTTTTTGATCTCTTCATTGAGCTGAGCAACTACTCTGATGGGCTCTATTGCCTTTTGTTTCAGAGTCATCTATAGAATTTTTACACAGTTTGACAATTTTACATGGGCATTCTGTTCATTTTGTAATTTTTCCTCCAATGTTTCTGACAGCTTTTTAAACTCTATCCATTACTTAATATTGTCCTTAACTGCTGTAAAGTTTGGAATGAGTCTTTCTTACCACGCATTTCATCCTAAGTGGTTAGCATAGCTGCCTCACAGGGCCAGGGACCCGAGTTCAGTTTCATCCTCCGGTGTCTGTGTGGAGTGTGCACATTTTCCCTGTGTCTGTGTGGGTTTCCTCTGGGTGTTCCAGTTTCCTCCCACAGTCCAAAGTTGTGCAGGTTAGGTGGATTGGCCATGCTAAATTGCCCGTATTGTTCAGGGGTGTGGGTTAGGTGGGTTGTAGGGTGTTGGGTCTGAGTAGGATGCTCTGAGGGTTGGTGTGGACTTGTTGGGCTGAAGGGCCTGTTTCCACACTGTAGGGATTCTATGAATTCCATGATGAATCACAAACTGAGTTCAAAATACTTATTGTTCTTTTTGTGACAATGATCCAGTAGTTTGTTACGCTAGGTTTTGAATTTGGCATTTAACCAACTGTTCAGATTTATTATCAATTCCTTTTCTAGCTCAAGGGATATTTTCATGATATATCTGATCCTTGCATTTCATTAAGTTTTAATTGAAGATCTATCTTCATGGAATTAGCTTCTTTAAGTTTTCATTTGGAAGTTCCATGACCCCATTCAAGTATTTTACTTCTTGTAACCAATGTTGAAGCGTTTTCACCAGGTATCACTCTTTATTAGGTACCTAATCTTTTGTGCATGAAAATTGGTTCTTAAGTTGGTCAGTTCTTCAATTGTATATAATCAGCAATATTCTTCTAATGTTTGGCCACGGTGATTTTGGGAAGTTTAGCATGATCAAGCAACTGCTGCAGCACAATCTTTGCCATGTTAGCTGATCTTCTGTATAATTCCTTAGCAAAATAAAATATACCCCTTCAATAGGAAATGTTGAACAATTCTCATAATAGCAGCTTAGCTTACAGAGTCACTTTTAACTTAACTTCTAAGAAAGATGCAAATACATAATTCCAGAATGACTGAGCAGCCCAGGTGTATCTCAGAGTATTGATTTGTTTAATAATAATAAAATGTTGGAGACTATCAGGAGATCTGGCAGCATCTGTAAAGTAAGAAACAAAGCTGATATTTCCAGGCTGATTTGACTATTTTTCACAAGGGACTATATCTTGAGTCACCTAAAGCTAGAATAGTTGAATGTACATTTTTCTAAACTTAATCTTTTTAATGTTGTATTTCCTCTCAAAGCTTCCTAAACAGTGTCATGTTTCATCACAGAATTCAGCTTCAATACTTCAAACTGTCAGTGTTTTTAGTCCCAATATACTATCAGTTTAGTTGTCTTGTCAAACTTATTAATCGGCCTAAGATAACAAAGTGTGGAGCTGGATGAACACAGCAGGCCAGCAGCATCTTAGGAGCACAAAAGCTGATGTTTCAGTCCTAGACCCTTCATCACCCTTATGATGAAGGGTCTAGGCCCAAAACATCAGCTTTTCTGCTCCTAAGATGCTGCTTGGCCTGCTGTGTTCATCTGGTTCTACACTTTGTGATTTCGGATTCTCCAGCATCTGCAGTTCCCATTATCTCTCATTAATTGGTCTGTTTCTTCTTTGGCTGCAAAACCATCTTTCTGTGAGGATCTGGTCCAATTCATCAGGACTCAATTAACATCTTCCAAGTAAGGCTACTGATGTGAAATCCCTCCTAATTTATTCTGCTTAATATTTACCTGAACCTATTTAAAGAATCACTTCCAATCTAATTTCCATTTAAATTTATGAATCACAAATATTCAAATTCCAGAGAACTTCACCTAAAAAAATCAACATGTATGATAAGGTCACCGGTCTGTCTTTCTGTTTGACATCAGTAGAACACTGTTGAATCTGTTTTAAGCTGAATATGACTTATTTTCAGCAATTTGGACTGAACTGAATAACACCATACCCTCATTGTGTTACTCAACCTATAAGTGTGCTTGTTTAATTTGCACAGTTTTCCTTCTATCACTTTTTTTTTGGCAGTTTCAAAAATACTTCTCTTTGAAATTTTAATCCTGAAAATATGCAGCCTTTGTATTGACTGCCTTACATTTTCCATGAGTATGCTGCTAAAAGAGCTAAAGGTCACTTCTTTTACAGTCGGAAAATCTACTCGAATTTTTCTTTGAAATACTAAGTTAGTAGTCTGACTATTATGCATATGCCCCATCAGGGAGCACTGTCCCCTACTTGGTACATCATTGTACACACCAATTTTTTCCCAGCTCTCCAACTCTTTTTGTTTGCATTGTTAATTAACTCATCTTCTAATTTGTAAACACTACAACTTCTCAATTGTAAGGGCTTCTGCTCCTCATGGTAGTCATAATCTGTTCCATAATTCTTGACCTTCTCAAACCGCCACCAGTCCTCCTATTTATTCAGGATTATGCCACTGCTATAATCAGAATTCCTTTTTCCCAAGGATCAAAGGGTATGTTCACTCCAGGACAATCTCAGAACTTGTACAGCATTTTCTTGCCTTCCACATTTATATTTCATTTTATCAATCCATAGATCTCTGATTCCTCACCTTGCACACTTTGCTAATATTTGTAGATGCCAGTGGCTTTCCTTGTTCTCCCTAGATTGGGGATATTCTTCCATTCACTGGTCTGTTCTGGCATTGGTGTTGCTTTTGGTGACAACTTTCAATTGTTGACCTCTGGGGCAAAAAGCTTTATCCTGTATCTGTGTATTTCTTTATCTATGTTCAGTCAGCTGTTCATCAGCCATAACTTGTTCCACATAATTGTCCAACATTCGTGCCTGTGAATTATAGTATGCCTCATCACTTTCTATGACTTGTTCAGATTCAGAGTGTGCAAGCAGTGTCAATTAACTTCAAAGAATGCAGTCTAACAATTAGGTTTTGTTACTTTTTTTATCACTGCTTATGACCTTACCCAGACATTTCAAATGTTTCTACCCTTTTTCCTTAAAATATTATATGTCCTTCTTTGAAAATTTATTTCTGATGGCTTTATATGATGTCATAAGGCTTGCAGAATTTCCTCTGAAACTTCAGTCTTAATGAATGCCCTTCTTCTTGCCTGCAGGACATTGCAGTGCTCAGAGAAATTGGTGCAAACTGTACAGGTGTTTCTCCTAGCTCTCAATAGTTGCGTTCCTGTGTGACCTCATGCTTTAGAAAATCATGCTATAGGGAAATCGCCATAGAAAAATGACTATACCTAACAGCAGAAAGGTCGTGTTATGCAAACAGCATCCATATTCATCAATTGCATTACTGCCAATTTGCGTTAATGAAACACGCGTTATAGCAGAGGTATCTATAGTCCCCTTTGAAGCCAGAGAATGATCACTTGGTACTGATGAATTCTAGGATTTCTCCCTAAAACAAGTTGATATGGACAGTGCACCCAATTATCGGAAATAAGTGATAATGGGAACCGCAGATGCTGGAGAATCCGCAATGACCCGGAGCTGGATGAACAAAGCAGGGTCAAAGAAGGGTCTAGGCCGGAAACATCAGCTTTTGTGCTCCTAAGATGCTGCTTGGCCTGCTGTGTTCATCCAGCTCCACACTTTGTTATCATCGGAAATAAGTTCCTTGCATAGACTGCCAATGTCAGGGCATGTGTTAATTTACAACCTATTTAGAATTTTATGAAGGTTATTTATTTTCATGTAATTTCTTTCACACACTTCATTATTAAAAGTGCATTCTATTGCCATGTTCAAAGTTCACAATTTTCATGAATTACTGAATTCATCATTGGCAAATTACCCTAAACTTCAGTTAGAAACTTAGCCAGTGCATCCAGCCTGGTACCTAACTATTTTGCCATTGCTTGTCTCCTCTTATGCTTTTAAGCTAGGTAATCCAGTTGCATTATCAATGTAATGCAAGGTGAAAGTACTTTTCTCTTAATCCCATCCCTTCAGTTCCATTGTTACAACTTTGGTAGAGGCTGTTGCTAATGCGAGACTCACCATGGGCCATGGTGATGTCCTTTTTTTTTACACATATCGTATTTATTGCTAATCTCTTCTATAAGTTTGCAACCTATCAGATCCAAGGGATTGATCAGCCTTTAGCCATATTATTTTTCCAAGTACTTTTTCCCAAGTGATATGTATTGTATTTATCTCCTTCTCCATCCCTTTTCCCTTTTGATTATTTAATATGTTGTCAATGCTATTAGTGTCTTCTACCATGAACACTAATGCAAAGTAATTATTCAACTCCTCTGCCATTTCCTGGATCTCCATTATTATTTCCCCAGCCACATTGTCAATAGGGCCTGTGTTCACTTTGGCCTCACTTTTCTTTTTTCTCCTAAGCTTTTCTTTATCCAGTTTATACCATCTGGCTATTTTTTTTTCTTGTAGCTCTCTGTCTTTAACTGTTCCTCTGGAATTCAAATTCAAGCATTCATATTTCTTTTTCTTATTCCAGTTTGTATTTATTTTTCTTTCTGTATTTATTATCTTTCTAGTTTGATTACAATTTCTTTTTTATGTTTTAAGCTGCTCCATCTGCAAATGAATTCCAGCCAACTCAACTGAATTGCTATTTGGATTATTTTTTCCTTCTCCCAATTCTAAATGCTGTGCTCTCACCTCAGTCATGATAGCTGTCTAAATTCCTGATTTTAGCTTACACTTCAAATTTTCTGCAGATAATATTAATGAAGCCTTGGTTGTTTTTTATTATTTTCTGTTTGGTTATTCTCAGAGATAATACCTTTTTGATTGTAGATTTGCAATCAACAGGAGCCCCCAATTCATGTTACAATCCCAGACAAGTTACTCAGATTTATATTTCAATCTAATTAGGGACCAGTACCCTTTCCATTTAAGATAAACCATCCTTGAAATCCCAGGTACTTACCTTAAAAGTTACATCTTACAATTCCATGGTTTTGAACAAATAGAATAAACCCTACAAAACTACTTCAAAAATTTAGAAAAAGGAACATGGCCTTTGTATATATTTGCAATTTATACTCTAAATTCCAGAGATGTGTTAAACGTGTGTCGGCACACAATGATCAAACACCCCACAGACGCAGCTAAATTAATCTGTCCAATTCCAGAATCCACATTTTAGGAATGATGTTAGCTCCTTGGGTAGAATGCAGAACAGGTTTAAAAGAGACAAGACTTGCTTTTATATAGTATATTTTTTGATCATTTGATTTCTCAAAATACTTTCCAGCATTACAATCTCATTTTTTAAAAAAAGATCAGACTTCCAGATAGTAGCTGCAAAGATAACATGTCAAGATTTCAAGTGTTAAGACTTTTTTACCAAAAGAAAAGACAAAGCAGTATTGACTAAACATCACCTTTGTAGATAATTTAAAATTTAAACCACAAATCTGAACATGCCACTTTTCCTTTTATCACAACAAACAGCACACTACATAGTTATACTTTACATTACTCTTTTAAGTTAATATTCAATTCTTCTGGACCCAGTCCAAGTCATTGTTAACACCCAGGGGTGTACTTTTTTTTCTTTCCAAGCCTGAGGTATCTCAAAACTATCTTTCACAGAGAAGTATTTCAGTTGAAAATTCTTATTCTAACTGAAGGTGATCAAATCTTTCAGCCTCGTTTTAACTCTGCATGAATTTGAGCTTTCTGTTTCTCCTTGAGTGGTGAACCATTGTGTCTTGTTTCCTATAGCTGCTCTCCCTCTGTTGGATCCCAGAAGATTAACCTTGTTTGTGAGTTTCCAGGGTTTTCTCAAATTAAGGGAAAAAAACAGAAGTTACTGGAAAAGCTCAGCAGGACTGGCAGCATCTGTGAAGAAAAAAAGTCAGTGTTAACGTTTTGGGTCTGGTTACCCTTCCTCAGAACCAGACCTGAAACGTTAACTCTGATTTTTTTCTTCACAGATGCTGCCAGAACTGCTGAGCTTTTCCAGCAACTTCTGTTTTTGTTCCTGATTTACAGCATCAACAATTCTTTCGGTTTTTATTTAGTTTTCTAAAATTCTTCTCCTTTCAAAGTCCAGCTCCATCACAAAGTGAATCACATGGGATCTATATTCAATTATGAATTCTAGTTTGCTATTCTTGATACTCTAACTCTCTGTCATCATAGAAGTATATTGATAGTTTTAAAGGACACTTTATGTTGAATGTAATTTTATGATTCACATGTATTAGGAATACAAATTTTAATATTGGAAATTAAGTTTTTAAATGTAAGATAAACAGAAAAACCTAGGTTTGAAAAACTGAAAACCACCCCTAAGATAGCTCCAATTCAAATGATAGTCCATGTTAACTTAAAGAAGTCAGAGTTGGAGGTGTGAAAGTAGTAAAAAAAAGGTAGTCCTCTTTGATAATGGAGTCGGTAAATCTGGTAAGATTCCAGTAAGACATTACCCTCATTACAAATAAAATTATTAATTTTGTTCACAGAATCAAAGAGATGTTTTCAAGGTAATGTCAGTTAGTTTAAATGTCTATCTGGGACATCGCAAAAATGCCACTTTGTGGGGGGATATATTTCAGAGAATTTTCTTTGATTTTTTTGTGCTTATCTGTGTATAGAAAAGCAATGAAGTAAATCTGGTATCTGCTTTGCGACAAGCAGAGAGTGGGAATTTGCCAACAGCTGTAGGTCATTAACAGAAGACTATGAGGAAGCAAGTGTTCTTTGATGTGGAAGTACCGAGCAGGGTTTTGGGAAGTCCGTGCTTGAGCTGGGAGACCATAACTACAAAGTGTTGCAAGTGAGTTAGACAGGTTATCTCTATGGATACTTCTGAATTAACCTGCCAGAAGTTACATATGCCTGAGATTAACATTCCTGGATGCTGTGGCATACCTTTGTTTGGTTCCAGGGGAGTTCAAGAACTCTAAAGATCTTGTGAAATATAGGTAAACTCATGATGGTATCAAAGTACAACAGGGCATGTCCTGTTGAGGCATTTAATCTTAAATCATAAATGGTAATGAAAGATAATGTCTAAGTTAGTGATACTTGATTGTTTATCTTTCTTAAATTAAAGATTTTTATTTAAAATATAAATTATAGTTAAAAACTAGAGTTTACATTTAGCTTTGAAGATTACTGCTCTCTCCACTGAAATCATAGTGATTGTTCACAAAACAATATTTTGACACCTTTTTTGGAAATTCTTAAACTATCCAATACTAGTACATAAACTGCAGCCACTGACTCCCACTGTTAAACTTTTACACTTCCTTCTCAGTAAAACAATTTGGGTTCCATTGACAACTAAACCACTGAAGTTTGCTGTTAGGCAGATGTTCGATGAGGTTATGAAACCCTTCACCTAATCTTAACTTTAAAGACAAAATGCCAAATATAACAACCTTATAAACCTCAAAGTACTTTTGAAGTCTCATCACATTGTACTTCCAAATAACTAAAATCCTATAATCAGCAATGTGACAATGACCAGATAATCTATTTAGTGACATTGATTGTGTGATACATAATGACCAAAAAAATTGGAATAACTCCTCTGCTGTTCTTGAAAATATTACTATGATCTTTTACCCAAGTAACTGTGCGAGGCTGTGGCTTAATGTTGCGTCAGACCATAAGATGTAGGCCAATCAGTCCATCAAAGTCATAAGGCATGCTCTTGACAAGGAACCTTTCAAAATAATTCTCTGCCTCACTGTATCATCTTATATGATTGATATTATTTCTTCCATCAACAAATAATTTTATAATGCATATTGTTCCCTTTCCAATTGAGAAGTAACAAACTATCTTTATATAACTTAATCCTTATGATGTTAGTTGCATACAAAGTGTTTGATAGCCCTCATTATGATAGAGTAACATGATACCACTGTTTTAAATGCCCCATATGACATGCTTTCTAAAGTAGTCACATTAGCCCACATTTTCCACAATAGCACCACACTTTGAAACATAGCATTATTAAACTGTAATGTAAAGAAACATCAGTTAGACTTCACATGCATAGACATGAGTAGATCCAAACAAGATGACTGTGAGACAAGTACAGAGAGGGTGAGAAATCAGAAGGTAGACACATGTCCTGAAATACTGTCTGACATTGATATATGTAAATATAAGTGTAGTTAGGCAGACTTAATGATGAGATAAAAATAGACATGGCTGTCAGTAGGTAAACGTAAGCACAGAAAGTTCAAAGTCAAGCATAGAGAAGGAGACTAACAGATAAAGAAGCAAAGTTATAAGACATAGAACAACGGATGTGCTCATAAAGAGATGTAGTTGGACCAACAAAAAAATATGATTTATGGCAAATTCTTATGGCTACAAATGAACAGTTGGAGAAACTAGCAGGCAAGTAACTACAGGCAAATACTTATACAGGTATGTAGACTCACAAATGAAAAGGATACGCACAGGTAGACAGTTAACTGGGTTGGTACAGTCAGTTAAATTGATAGATAACATGGAATATACTGAGTACAAGCTTGGGCCCAGGATCTGTGTTTATATAAACATCCGTTGCAACACCTGTGACAATAAAGATGAAAATAAATACTGTTTGCAGGAATGCGCTTAGCTGAGCCATTTTCATTATACAATCAGCTCGGTGAGGGGAGGGCTATATCACAAACACATTCAGCATTGAATTTAATGTGATCATCCAAATGCCTGTCTGCTAATAAACTACAAAATACATAATATATAGTGTATAGACCATGGGTAAAAATAGGAAGGATAAAGGCAGTAGACACGGATATAAATATGAAGTTAAGATAAATGTAAATTTTAAGGTATGCACAAAGACCTTAAGATATGAGGCACAGAATATATTTCTATGCTGTCGCAATACAGTTACAGAATTATACAGGGGCAAATAAATTGACTGAATTTCACAGACAGTGCAATTTAACAGAAATATCACAATACTTTAGGGCATGCAGAAATTAGTAGCAAACAATTTAAAGCATAAAGGATTCCTTATAAGGTATGGTTAGCTTTTGCCATTCATCCCTGCATTGCAACTTCATGCTCATTCAACAAATGTGATCTAATAATTCAAAAGGAAAAGATCTGCTGTGGATTGACCCAGAATGTCTTACATGTTCGGAATCCTCTACAAAATACTGAGAAAGGCACAGATCCTGCTTTAGTATTTGGTCTCCAAACCATCCTCTGAACCATTCATATTGCAACAAAATATTTGAACACACTTACATGTAACATTGATTTTTCAATTTCTCAGCCATTCTTATTACTCAGCTGGATGTTGTTTCCATCTGTTGTTACCACAATGTAAGGTGCTGACTAGGGCGCAGTAAGCCCTCTGGCACATTTGTCTGTCTGATAGTAGTGGGACTGTGCAGTTTCACCACTGCTGCTGCTATGTTATAGATAGTAACTTGAGATCTGCTGCCTGCTCTACTTACTGCTGATCAGCTGACAAAACAGAGATCTCGCAGCTGAAATGGTCACTTGCTTATATTTTAGAGATGGATGAGTCAAATTAAATAATGTTAGATGCAATTAGAAATATTTCTGCTCCTTTTACAATTTTTACAATGAGACCCCCGTACTATTTCCAAATACAAAATCCTCAAATTCAATTTATTTTAATATTCAAAAATGCACAAATTGAACATCAAAAGTATCATGTTTTGTTCCAAAGTACAGTGCCATTTAAATAGCTGTTCTAGGATTTTAGAAAGCATGAATGAGAAAAAGAAGCTTACTTGTAATATGTATTTCCCCTTTATGAAAGAAAGGCTTAGGTTTGCATTTGCATTGCACTTTATCACTTCCCTCAAACATTTCAAATTAGAACCACAGAACCCTAGAAATGATACAGTACAAGGGGCCATTCAGCCAATCCTAGAGACCTGGATGCCCTTTCTAATCTCATTTTCTGAAACATGACCCATAGCCTTGCAGTTTATAGCACTTAAGGCATGGATCTGGGTACTTCCTAAAAGAGTTTAAGGTCTGCCTCCACCACCAATGCAGGCAGCAAATTTCATAAACCCACCACCCTTTGTGTAAAGAAGATTTTCCTCACATCCCCTGCATTCCTTCTGCCACTTGAACCTCTAACCCCTTGTTTTTGAACTCTCTGCCAAGGGAAACAGGTTCCCTCTATCTAGTTTATCTTTACCCCTCACAATTTTATATACCTCGATCATGTCACTGCTCAGCCTTCTCTGTTCCAAGGAAAACAACCTTAACCTCTCCAGTCTCTCGCAACTACAACTGCAGCCCTGACGCATTCTACTAAATCTTTGCTGCAATTTGTCCAGAGTAATTATGTCCTTCCTGTAGTGTGGTGACCAGAATTTCACACAATACCCCAGTTGTGGACTCACCAGTGTCTTATACAGTTTCATCATTACATCCTAACTTTTGTATTCTATACTTCTGCCAATGAAAGAGACAATTCCATATGACGTTTTTACAGTCTTATCTATCTGTACTGCCACATTTAGAGACTGTGCACTTGCACGCCAACACCATTTCTCTTCATCTACCCCTCTTAGTATGTTCCCATTTATTGTGTTTACCATTTTACTGTTTGACGTCCTGAAATGCATTATCTCATATCAATCAGTGTTGAACTCCATCTGCCACTTTCCTACCCACTCCACCAATCCATCTATATCAATTTGGAGCTTACAAATGTCCTCTACACTATCTACTACAATCAACTTTTGTGCCTTTGAAAAGTTTCTAATTGTGCCCCCCACATTCAAGTCCAAATCATTAATGTATAAAACAAGCAGCAGGATTCCGAGCATCAAGCCCTATGCAACAGCTTTCCATTCACAAAGGCAACCAATGACCATCACCCTTTTTTTCCTGTTACTAATCCCACTTTGGATGCATTTCAACACATATCCCCTGTATTCCATGGGCTTTTATTTTTTTTTTGACCAGACTGCCATGATGGTCCTTGTCAAATACATTACTAAAATCCATGTAGACAACATCCACTGCCCTACCTTACCAATCCTCCTTGTCACTTCCTCAAAGAATTCAATCAAATTTCCCTTAATAAAGCCATGTTGACTATCCCTGACAAGTCCACGTCTTTCTAAGTGACAGTTTGTCCGATGTCTCAGGTCTAACTGGCTTATAATTGTTTAGCATTTCCTTCGTAATCTTTTTCAACGCCTGAACCACATTTGCATTTCTCAAGTCCTCTGGCACCTCACCTGTCTAGTGAACATTTGAAAATAATGCTCAGAGCATCCATTATTTCCTCCCAACCTCCTTCAACATCCTAGGAAACAATCCATCCTACCCTGATGAATTATTCACTTTCAAAGATTCCAACTCTTCTAACACTTCCTCCCGTATTATGATTATTTTGTTCAATATTTCACACTGTTCCTCTTGGATTATTAGACCTGCATCATCCCTTTCCTTAATGAATATGGAGTCAAAAAAATTATTTAAAATTCTTCTATATCCTCTGCATCTTCACATAAATTCCCTTCTTCATCTCTGATAGGTCATACATTTTCCCAAACTATTGTTTTTCTCTTTATACGTTGGTAAAACACCTTTGAATTTTCCGTACTCTTATCTGCTAATTTTTTTCATGCCATCTCTTTGATTTCCTTATTTCTTTCTTTACTTGATCCCTGTACTTTATACTCCTCTAGGCCATCTGCAGTGTTGAGTTTTTTGTGACTAGCAGAAGTGTTCTTATTCTATTTAATCTTCCCCTGTACTTTTCTAGACAATCATCGAGGTCTAGATTTGACAGTAGCATTCTTATTTTGGACAGGACATGTCTGCTTTATGCCCTAAGGATCTCATTTTTAGTGCCACCCACAGTTTGACTATCAATTTATCCTTTAGCATCTCAGCCAAGTCACTTCTCAGTTTGGAAACTTAGCTTTTCGCAGTTAAAAAACTTTTGTTCTTGATTTATCTCTGTCCTTTTCCATAATAATATTACATCTAACTGAAGTGTGGCCACAATCTCCAATAAGGTCATTCATCGTCACTTTCCCATCCTCTTTTCCCATAAATAAATCCAGAGCTGTATCTCCTGTCATTGGACTTGTTACACATTGTTTAAAAAACTTTTCCTGGACACAGTACTTGAATTTTTCACCCTCAATGCCCCTTATATTGTTTGAAACCGAGTTGATTTTGGGATAGTTAAAGTCTCCTAAGTTATTGCCCTCTTATTCCTACAGGCAGAAATTTGTCTACATCCGTATTCTTTTATCTCCTTCTCACTATTTGGAGGTCTGAAGTATACTCCCAGTAGTACGCCTGCCCCTTTTTTATTCCTAAACTCAACCTATAAAGTTTCATTTGTTAATCCCTTTAGTGTATTATCCCTTCTCACAACTGTGTTTGATTCTTTAACCAAAACTGTTACCACCTCTCCTCCTTTGTCTTTGTCATTCATTCTATCCTGCCTGAAAATTTTATATCCAGGGATACTGAGCGGCCAAGTTTATCCTTCCTGTAGCCAGGTTTCCATAATCACAACAATATCGTGTTGCCATGTTTCTATCCATGTCCTTAGTTCATCAGCCTTGTTTGTAATACTCCTTGTATTAAAGTATAAACAACTTAAACTTATAAACTTGTCAAACAGTTAATTGTAGATAATATTTTATAGTAAGATCTTTAAAAATGCTAGAGAAAATTGTTAGTTTTTAGAAGTATTGAATGAGGGAATAATGTCAATCTATAATATCATAAAGCATTATTAAATACTGTGTTACCCTGAACAGCTGGAATGGGACACAGGTGCATATCTGACAGTGTCTTTAACAATGTAACATTGCTCAAAGTTGTCCTTGATTGTCACATTGATGTGCTGTTTGAACTCAGGTGACCCTTGGGCACAGCCTTAGAATTAGAGGGAGTAAATTTAAAATGGAAATGAGGAGACATTTCTTCAGCCAGAGAGTGATGGGCCTGTGAAATTCATTGCCACGGAGTGCAGTGGAGGCCGGGACATTAAATGTCTTCAAGGCAGAGATTGATAAATTCTTGATCTCACAAGGAATCAAGGGCTACAGGAAGAGTGCAGGGGAGTGGAGTTGAAATGCCCATCAGCCACGATTAAATGGCGGAGTGGACTCGATGGGCCAAATGACCTTACTTCCACTCCTATGGCATACAGTCATATAGTACAGGCAAGCCAGGCTGATCCTAGATATTTGAAGGTGCTACAGTTTTCACACAGGCCAGCACAAATCAATTTGCTTTGAACTCCATGCAGTTTATGTACTTCCAGAAAAAAAAACTTCCCTACAAAGCCAATTAGAATGAAACTCTAGATCAGCCATCTTGCTTTACATCCTACATTATTCATCTTTAATCAATTACCTGCTGAAGACTGATATTTCCATGGTTTCATTCACACAGGAACAATTTCACTTCATATTGTATTTGATCATCACAAATTATAATACTTACTTTAAATTTATATTTTAATACAGATTGAAAAATAATAGTTGATTATAGCAGTTGTAAACTTTGGGGAATTGGAGAAACATAGATGATAGGAGCAACTGTACACTATTCAACCCTTCAAACCTGTCCCACTACTCATCGTGATCATGGATGATCTTCAAGTTCAATACCTTAATCCCACCACCTCCACACTTCCCCACCACCTCCCCCGACCCAACTCCCCCAACCAACCACCATATCCCTTGATCTCTTTAACTATAAGAGCTATATCTACTTACTGTTTCAAAACATGTAATGTTTGGCCTCAAACACTTTCTGTGATAATGAATTTTGTGGGTAAAGAAGTTTTTCCTCATTACAGTCCAAAAAAGTTTACCCCTTATCCTTGCTATGACTTCGGGCTCTGGACTCCCCCACCATCAGAATATCTTTCCTATAATTAACCTGTCTAGTCCATTATGAATTTTACAGATTTCTAGGAGATACCAGAGGAAGTGTTAGAAGCTGATACAATTACAACATTTAAAAGACATCTGGATAGGTACATGAATAGGAAGAGTTTTGAGGGATATGGGCAAAATGGTGGCAAATGGGACTAGATTAATTTATGATATTGATCAGCGTGGACAAATTGGACCAAAGGGTCTATTTCCATGCTGTTCAACTCTATGACTCTAATTAATGAGACATAGCTCATATGAAGGTGAAATGAAGAAGTGGTTTCGAGTGAATATTTTGTAAATGATTTAGTGACTTGTGAGTATCTCCATGTCAAGTAATGTTCTGATGTAGACATATTCATTAAGCTATACCTTTCTATCAACATTCCAATTTCCTTCTTTGCCTTCCCTGCATGCTACCTGCAGGAGAGACCCCTAAGCCATGGCTGCACAGTGGTGTTTGTTTGGAAGAAATGTCTGTCCTTTACTTAACGCCATGAAGTCTCAAAGTATCAGGTCAATATGAGGAAGAAAATCTTCTACTGATTACCACCTATGACCTTCTCTCAGATGATGAATTGGTTGTTCTGTGTTGAACATTATTTGAAAGAAACATCTGAGTGTAGCAAGAACTCAAAGTGTATTCCGGGGTGGAGAACTTCAGTGATAATCTCCAAGATTGGTTGAGTGTCACCACTGACAGTGCTTCCAACATTTGGAGTAGCATAGCTGCCAAACTGGATTTATGGCATAGAAACAGGAGATGCTGGGGAATCTCAGTAAGCCTGGCATCATCTGTGGAGAGAGAACAGTTTGAGTTTAAAATGATTACTCTTCAGACCTGAAGGGAGCGAGAAAATTATGGTTTTTTATGCTATTGACAAAGGGAGGAGGAGGAGCAAGTAGAACAAATGGTGAGCATGCCCACAGTAAAAGACAAAGGCAGTGGAATTGATGGTAAAGGAGTAATAAAAGTATAAAATATGGGTAAATGCTTGCTGTTCACCATGTATGCACTATGTACATTTCTTTTCATCTCCTTTTCACATCTACACATGGACCTCCAGGTTTCTGGTGCTATGGCCAATATTTATCCCACATTATAAAATAATTGTAGATTATCTGATTTTTATCACATTACTGCTTATGGGAGCTAGCTGTGAATGAATTGTTACAATGCTTTCCACATTACAACAATGACTGCTTCAAAAGTAATTTATTAGATGTACAGAACTTTGGGTGTCAAGTGGTTATGAAAAGTGTTATCTAAATATTAAAAGCTGTGGAAGTGAAGTCATTGAGGGGCTTTAAAATAGAGATAGATTAATTAGGGGTTCAAAGGCTTACAGGAAGAAAGCAGGAGAATGGGGTTGACAAATCATACACATCGTATCAGACACAACCAAATGGTGAAGCATACTTGATGGGCTGAATGGCCTAATTCTGTCTTGTATCTATGGTCTTAAATGCAACTGTTTCCTTCCTACCTTCTACATATCTGAGTCTAGTCAAAGGATATTGACCTCAACTACAATTCAACAAAAGAGTTGAAGATTTATGTTCTAAAACTGGCCAAACCCCTAGTCACACTGCCCATATACAGTTATAACATTGGAATCTACCTAACCATGTGGGAGGTTGCTCAGTTATCCCCTGCCTACAAAAATGGACAAATCTAACTCACTCAATTACCACACATTAGTTCACTCCCAATTTTCAACAAAGTAGTGCAGGTTTTATCAACAGTGCTATCCTGCAAAAGTTACCCTGAAGGACTTTACTTCTCAACCTCTCCCCTTACCTAAAGCATGGTAACCCTCAGATTAAACCATCTCCAGTTATCTCCATGATGAGCATGATGACAGTTGTGTGCCAGCCTCCTGGCAGTAGTTAGGATGTAGGGAAGAAAATAAATCAGGAGGTGGAAGAGACATGTAAGAAGGGCACTGTAGCAGTAATCATGGGGGACCTCAATGTGCAAGTGGCCTGAGAATATCAGGTTGGTCGCAGATCTCAACAGAAGAAATTTATAGAATGTCAATGAGATATGTTTTGGAGGAACTTGTGGTAGATCCCACTAGGGATAAAAAATTCTATTCAATGATCTATAATGAGGCAGCCTTGTTTGGGGAACTGCAGGGGAAGGAACCTTTAGGGGGCAGTGACCATAATATAATAGAATTTAGTCTGCAGTTTGAGAGAAGCTTGAATCAAATGTATTGCAACTGAGTAAAGGTCTGGATGTGAGTTTGCTTGCTGAGCTGGAAGGTTAGTTTTCAGACGTTACATCACCATTCTAAGTAACATCATCAGTAAGCTACCGGTGAAGCGCTGGTGTTATGTCCCGCTTTCTATTTATCTGTTTAGGTTTCCTTGGGTGGGGATGTCATTTCCTGTGTTGTTGATGTTATTTCCTGTTCTTTTTCTCAGAGGATGGTAGGTGGGCTCCAAATCAATGTGTTTGTTGATGGAGTTCCGGTTGGAATGCCATGCTTCTAGGAATTCTCGTGCGTGTCTCTGTTTGGCTTGTCCTAGGATGGATGTGTTGTTCCAATCAAAGTGGTGTCCTTCCTCATCTGTATGTGAGGATACTAGTGATAGTGGGTCATGTCTTTTTGTGGCTAGTTGATGCTCATGTATCCTGGTGGCTAGCTTTCTGCCTGTTTGTCCAATGTAGTGTTTGTCACAGTTCTTGCAAGGTATTTTGTAGATGACGTTCGTTTTATTTGTTGTCTGTATAGGGTCTTTTAAGTTCATTAGCTGCTGTTTTAGTGTGTTGGTGGGTTTGTGGGCTACCCTGATGCCAAGAGGTCTGAGTAGTCTGGCAGTCATTTCCGAAATGTCTTTGATGTAGGGGAGAGTGGTTATGGTTTCTGGGCATGTTTTGTCTGTTTGTTTGGGTTTGTTGCTGAGAAATCGGTGGACTGTGTTCATAGGGTACCCATTCTTTTTGAATACGCTGTATAGGTGATTTTCTTCTGCTCTTCATAGTTCCTCTGTGCTGCAGTGTGTGGTGGCTCGTTGGAATAATGTTCTAATGCAGCTTCGTTTGTGGGTGTTGGGATGGTTGCTCCTGCAGTTCAGTACTTGGTCTGTATGTGTTGTTTTCCTGTAGACGCTGGTTTGAAGTTCCCCATTGGCTGTTCGCTCTACTGTGACATCTAGGAATGGCAGTTTGTTGTTGTTTTCCTCCTCTTTTGTGAATGTTATGTTAGTAAGGGCATAGTCATGATAGTCTTGAAGGTTTTCTCTAATTTGTTTTGTTTAGTGATGACAAAGGTGTCATCCACATCGCGTCTACAGGAAAACAACACATACGGACCAAATACTGAACTACAGGAGCAACCATCCCAACACCCACAAACGAAGCTGCATTAAAACATTATTTCAACAAGCCACCACACACTGCAGCACAGAGGAACTATGAAGAGCAGAGGAAAATCACCTATACAGCGTATTCAAAAAGAATGGGTACCCTATGAGCACAGTCCACCGATTTCTCAGCAACAAACCCAAACAAACAGACAAAACATGCCCAGAAACCATAACCACTCTCCCCTACATCAAAGACATTTCGGAAATGACTGCCAGACTACTCAGACCTCTTGGCATCAGGGTAGCCCACAAACCCACCAACACACTAAAACAGCAGCTAATGAACTTAAAAGACCCTATACAGACAACAAGCAAAACAAACGTCATCTACAAACTACCTTGTAAGAACTGTGACAAACACTACATTGGACAAACAGGCAGAAAGCTAGCCACCAGGATACATGAGCATCAACTAGCCTCAAAAAGACATGACCCACTATCACTAGTATCCTCACATGCAGATGAGGAAGGACACCACTTTGATTGGGACAACACATCCATCCTAGGTCAAGCCAAACAGAGACACATACGAGAATTCCTAGAAGCATGGCATTCCAACTGGAACTCCATCAACAAACACATTGATTTGGAGCCCACCTAACATTCTCTGAGAAAAAGAACGGGAAATGACATCACCAATGCAGGAAATGACATCACCAACCCAAGGAAACCTAAACAGATAAATAGAAAGCGGGACATAACACCAGCGCTTCACCGGCAGCATACTGATGATGTTACCTAGAATGGTGACGAAACGTCTGAAAACTGACCTTCCAGCTCAGCGAGCAAACTCACATCCAGAAACTCAACCTGAGCTACAAATCTTCTCAAAACTTTCTAACTGAGTAAAGGTAACTGCAAAGACATGAGGGAGGTGCTGACCAGAATTGATCGGAAGAGAAGCCTAAGAGGGAAGATGGTGAATCAGCAATGGCAGGTATTTCTGGGGTAATTTGGGAGGCACAGCAGAAATTCATCCCAAGGAAGAAGAAATACATTAAGGGGACGATGACGGAAGTTAGGGGCAGCATAAAAGCAAAAGAAAAAGCATACAATGTAGTAAAGATAATTAGGAAGCCAAATGATTGGGAAGTCTTTAAAAACCACCAAAGGATAACCAAAAGACCAATAAGGAGAGAGAAGATGAAATATGAGAATAAGCTAGCTAGTAATATCGAAGATTGCAAGAATTTCTTTAGATATTAAAAGATAAGAGAGAGGCAAGAGAAGACATTGGACTGCTGTCAAATGAGGCCGGAGAAGTAGTAATAGGGAACAAAGAAATGGTGGAGGAACCAAATTGGTACTTCGCAGCTGTCTTCACTTTGGAAGACACCAGCAACATACCAGAGCTTCAAGAAAGTCAAGGGGCAAAGGTGAGTGTCATGACCATCACTATGGAGAAACTGTGGGGTACTGGAAGCGAAAAGTCTGAAGCTGAGTTACGCAGTCTGGATGGACTACACCACAGAGTTCTGAAAGAGATATCTAAGGATTGTAAATGCATTGGTGGTAAAGGAAAAAAAAACTTCCTCTAGCAGCTCATTCCATGCACACAACCCTCTGCATGAAATGCTTTTGGACTCCCCTACCCTCTAGAAAAGACCTTTACTATTCACTCTGTCTATGCCCCTCATGATTTTCTAAATTTCCATAACGTCACCCCAAAGCCTCAGACTCTCCAGGGAAACTAGCCCCAGTCTATTCAGCCTGTCCCTCTACCTCAAACCTTCCAACACTCCCAAATCCTTGGAAATCTTTTCTGAAACCTTTCAAGTTTAACAACACTTTTCCTACAGCAAGGAGACTGGAATTGAATACATTTGAATAGCCTCACAACTTGGCAGTGCTAATAGTTCTTCTCCAACATTCATGAACATATACATCCACTGTAAAGATTTGCCTGACAGACTGCAGCTTAAAGCCCTTGCCATGCTGGAAATGCGATCCATTTGAAACCAGCACTGAGTTCAAAAGGACACCTTAGCTCGGTTCGCAATAAACAACTGCACCTCCCAGTCGCAAACCATTTCCACTCCCCCTCCCATTCTTTAGATGACATGTCCATCATGGGCCTCCTGCAGTGCCACAATGATGCCACCTGAAGGTTGCAGGAACAGCAACTCATATTCCGCTTGGGAACCCTGCAGCCCAATGGTATCAATGTGGACTTCATCAGCTTCAAAATCTCCCCTTCCCCTACCGCATCCCAAAACCAGCCCAGTTCGTCCCCTCCCCCCACTGCACGACACAACCAGCCCAGCTCTTCCCCTCCAACCACTGCATCCCAAAACCAGTCCAACCTGTCTCTGCCTCCCTAACCTGTTCTTCCTCTCACCCATCCCTTCCTCCCACCCCAAGCCGCACCTCCATCTCCTACCTCCTAACCTCATCCCACCGCTTTGACCTGTCTGTCTTCCCTGGACTGACCTATCCCCTCCCTACCTCCCCACCTATACTCTCCTCTCCACCTATCTTCTTTTCTATCCATCTTCGGTCCGCCTCCCCCTCTCTCCCTATTTATTCCAGAACCCTCACCCCATCCCCCTCTCTGATGAAGGGTCTAGGCCCGAAATGTCAGCTTTTGTGCTCCTGAGATGCTGCTAGGCCTGCTGTGTTCATCCAGCCTCACATTTTATTATCTTGGATTCTCCAGCATCTGCAGTTCCCATTATCACTGAGTTCAAAAGGCTTTGCTAAGTTTGGGCTTCCATCCTGTGTGAGTCACACCTCACCGCATTTCCTTCTTGGAAAATCTGAAATCTGTCAACATGAAGGTGGCAACTTCAGAATCCAGATTCCACCTGCCATTTTTAAGGATCCAAATTTGGTGACAATCTGATCTGTAGCTATCTCTTCATTGTCGTTTGATTAGAATGCTGGATATTCCTAATAAACAGCAATGTGGGATTTCCTTCACCAGACTGACAGCCGTGAGTCTCGAAAATAGCTCACCTGAATTAAATAAATATGTTTACTGAAAAAGATAATGGGAAGTGCAGATGCTGGAGAATCCAAGATAACAAAGTGTGGAGCTGGATGAACACAGCAGGCCAAGCAGCCTTGAGATGTTGCTTGGCCTGCTGTGTTCATCCAGCTCCACACTTTGTTATCTATGTTTACTGAAAGACTCAGATCTCCAGTCACCCAAAAAATGAAGCTGAGCTCCCTCCTTTGTGTGTTCAGTGTATTTCTTGTATCATAAACTCCACATTTATTTTAGTCAATTTACAAATATTCATAAACCATATAGTAAAATATAATGAAAAATCAGTGGCAACTTTTGGAATCCCATTTTTGCCAAAGTGGTACTTGTGAGTCAAAGCACAAAGTCTCAGAGTGTTTTTCCTTACTGTTGCTTTCTGTACATAATGTTATTCAGTGGATTTTTGAATATGCTCTTGTGATTACAGCTGTGTATCAAAATATGCACAGAAATGATGATATTCCATGTGGTGAGTTCTTCTGTCTGCCACTTACTTGATCAGTGACTTAGATTTCTCATATGTGCAGGTTATTCATTTCTGATCAAAGCACATGTAAACAGCTGTTGATTATGTAAAGGAAGCACATGGGAGGCAGATGGTGCGCAATCAGTTTTCGAGCATACTGAATTGAAAATAGTGGAATAAAGAGGGTAGGTGGTCGGTGTACAATGGAGGTGAGAAGGTTTAAACTACCTGTTATGGCCTGCCTTGAATTTCACTAATAAGGACACTTCAGCAAAAATTGGGAAATTCAGTCCTTTTTCTCTGATGTTGTGAATTACTTTAATGTTTCTCACTGATATTAGTCAGTAGGTCATTCCTTGTTTCTGCTATGTTTTCTTTTGGTGAATTCTTGCGAATCACTTTTTAAAATACTTGTTCCTCTTGTTTCATCTGCCTGGCAATCATTTTCTCCTTAGCCCAAATACTGACACCAATCCCCCACCCCCATCTTCTCAGTGAAATAATGACACAGAGACAGCAGTATTATATGTCATTAACTTGAGCTTCAGCACAATCACTGTGATGCCTGATGTCTGTGATCATGCTCACAGTATTGGTGCTATCAACTGATTACATAAATCAAATAAAGGAATGGCAATGTTGCTTTTTCATGCAGCACTGCATTTTCAGAATTTTGTTCCCAAAATACATAGCATTTTATTTGTTTCATTGATTTTTATCAATGGATGATGTTTATTTCCTGAAATTTAAACATCAAACTATCATTCATCACATTTAGCCAAACAAAATTCAATTATTTATTTACTACTCATTAATTATTAATTGAATTAAAACAATATCCGGGTCATTGTTCCCTATTATATGTATTTGCATTTTTATCAATGACTCCAGTATTACCGTCATATATACTGTAATCCAACTGCATAATGCAGATTGCTACATATTTAGACTGTCTATATGTAATTATATTGTCTCTGTTTGGTTTTTCCCTGTCTGTTGCTATCTAAATTTATAGCATTCTCCATGTTAGTGTAATTATTATGATATTCTATTTCTTTCTATACAATACCAGTATTGCTTTCCATATGTTAAAAATATGGTTCAGCGGCACTCTGTGGTAATTTCATCTATTTGATACAATATTGACCTTGATGATTCAGTATTCTACATATATAGCAAAAATGCACCATATTACACCATTAAATTATTCTCTCGTGTAGTATTAAAACACATAATCCTTTTCCAGAAAAATAATTGGGTGAAAATATTCACGTGTTAATTGCAACTTTCAATTATGAAATTTTGGTTGTGAAAGGAATGAGAAAGAAAGTGTGCATGAAGAACTCTCAATTCACTTTCTTTGGAATGAGTGGTCAGATATTTGACTATCTCAGTTCCATTTTTCTTGGTTATTTTGATTGCCAACACATTTGAGACTTTACTCATGAATAATAGAAATGGAAAGTCACTGAGAATGCACAGAATTGTGGTCATAAGTATATCATTTCAAAGATGTACCATGGCAATTTGATATCAGACACTTATTATTTACAACTGAGTATAAATAATAGAACACAAGCAATGTTTAAGACAATACATGCATTCCTGTTTATGAAACCCACAAACACAAGCATTTAGAAAAGCTGTCTTCATCTTTTTATTTCAGAAGATCATAACTAGAGGCCATCAATATAAGATAGTTACCAGAAAATTAATAGAGAATTCAGAAGAATGCAGATGTTAGAAAACTGAAATAAAACAAAAGGTGCTGGGAAAACTCGGCAGGTCTAAAGAATCTGTACAGAGAAAAACAGAGTTAATGTTTTGAACCTGGAATGACTCTTCTTTGGAACTGACAGAAGGTCAAGAATGGTGTTTTATACTGTTCGTTGATGGGGAGCAAGTGAACAGATTATGTGGGCACCCAGTGCAAAAGGCAAAGGCAGTGATTGTGGTGGTAAAGGAAAGACAGTCTGTAGAAATGGCCCTAGCCAAACATGAGAAAGCTGGTGATGGTAAACCATTGCCTTGAAGTGTGGTTCGTAGGTTTAACCTAGCTATCTGTGAATAAGTATAAATGATAGCTGTGAAAAGAGAGAAATGAGTACACTCTGCTGAGAGCAAATCCAACATTCACAAAGACACAGCATGGGAAGAAGTTGCAAAAGTTAATATTGAGTCCTGGAGGCTATAAAGTACCAAATCAGAAAATGAGGAGTTGTCCCTAAAACTGGAATTGAGCTTCATTGGAACACTGTATGAGACCAAAGATGGAAATTTTAGGATAGGAGCAAAGTGATTTATTGAAATGGGAAGCAACTGGAAGGCTAGGGCCATTTCTACAGACAGAGCAGAGGTGTTTCACAAAGTGGTCACCCAATTTGTATTTGGTCTCACCAATGTAAATGAGATCACATTGTGAGCAGTATGTACCAAAAACTAGATTAGAAGAAATATTAATAAAGCACTGTTTTACCTGTAAAGAGTGTTTGGGGCTTTGATCAATGAGGAAGGAGGAAGTGAATAGGAAATATTATACCTTCTGCAATGGCACAGGAAGGTGCCATGGATGAGGAAATGAGGAGTGATAGAGGGTGTCACAGAGGAATGATGCCTGTGGAATGCTGTTAGTGGAATGTAAGAGAAGATCAACTTGGTAGAAGTATCCTGCTGGAAGTAGCAGAAATAGCAGAAAATGACCAGTTGAACACGAAGACTGGTGGAGAGGAAGGTGTGGACAAAAGAGTTCCAAGCTCTAAATACCTTTATTCATCAAAGACGCTAATACTTCCTATTTAGACTGAATTCCCATCTTCATTCCTTTGTAAAATTGTATTCAGTATTAGACATTCTAACTTAAAGATATGTTATTTTATAAAGTCCAACAAAACTGGGAAAGGGTAGAATTACTATAAGATATTATCTACGACTTAGAAATGGAGAGGAATAAGGTAATCTGATTGAAATATTCAAAATGAGTCTTTAAAAGAGAATTAACAGTATGAAGTTGTAACATATAGACTATTAGTCTTGAATTCCATTGATTGATTTAAAGCCAGTGATTCACATTTGAAAGACAACACCTTTAAATGAATATAGACACTGTTTTAAAATAACTGCAGAAGCCACCTGACCCCCAAGCTGGCCAAGCTCCACAAGGAATTCCAAAATAGTTGCCTACACAGCATTGCTAATGAGCTGATTGCTATTAAGATAATTGAAAGCAACACGAAGCAATCAGACCATTTGTCTGCAGGAACAGCCAGAGACCAGGAAGGTCTACCAAGAGAGTGCTGATCTATCTGTTTCATTGGCATCTTGGGAGCTTTGACATTTATTGATATGGATTGCCTCCATAGTGCACCAACAGCCAGCAGTTACATGATTGAAACCCCACCTGGAAGAACTAACATTACAAGCTTATCCATCTGTAATATCAAGATGGAATGCTCTGCATTGAACTGAATACAACTGCACTCTCTCTCAACAGTGTTTTTTGCATGCTTAGACTTCATTTCTGTCATAAGTTGAAATATATCAGAGAGATATAATGGTCTTAAAGGTACAGGCACATTGTGCCTGTAATCCATGCCATAAAAAGAATCCCCTTTGTCCTTCAAAGAAGAGGTAGACTATTTTCCTAATATAAGGATGTACAAGGATACACATCCATATTATGGGCATACATTGAGATAATCATTTGCTGGACTTATGATGTGACAAGATTTAGTCCTTAAACAGTTGTCACAATTTAATGGTGCAGTTTGCTCTGTGGTTTGCTGTCTGTCATCATTGATGGACATGTACCATTTGATGGCTGCCGTGAAAGATTCAGTATCTGAGTTGTTGTCATGGTTGATTGGTGGTTAGTGATGTGAAGTTCAAATATATTGTCTATTTCTTCACAGGACTTAGCCATTACTCATCCCACCATCATACAACCTGTACTAAGTTGTATTGTTCTATGAATCTATGTGCTCATGCAAAAACTGGCACTTGTATGCTGTGTCCTGGTCTAAATTGGGATTACTGTCTACGCCTTAATTATCATATTTTTCTACCATTTCACCCTTCCTTCCAACAATCCACTGTATACATGCAGTTGGGTCATGAGAGTGTGGGAAGACGTGTTCGACTGTATGGATCTCTTTCCCAAACATGAGAAAGCTGGTGATGGTAAACCATTGCCTTGAAGAGTAGTTTGTAGGTTTAACTTAGCAATCCGTAAATCTTGGTGAGTAACTTTCCACTTAATGATCATTGAAGGAAAGGTTATATATTTCCATGTTAGGATGTGCAAGTAGTGAATATTTAAAGATAAAAAGCTAAAGAAACCTTTGCAAGTCAACTTTGCCTTGCAGTGCACACATCTTCTATGCATATTGTTATCTTTCTACACTATAAAGGATTCTATCATTCTATCCAATGATGTCTCGCAGCTAGTACGCAGTATATCTCTAAGAGATATGCTCATTATGTTATTACCATACCACAATAAGGGAACTCAAGGGTAGTAATGTCTCAGTTTCCATCTTAACACAAGCCACTTGCAGCATGACATGATAAAATAATCATGCTACTGTTTGTAACCACATGGTTTAGTATTAACACAGACAATGAAGTATCTGTGAGTGTATTACATGTATTTAACAACAACTATAAGAAGCTTCAGTTGAATCTCTTTTCACTACAGGCTGAATTTATCAGAGATTGTCCATGTCAATTTTGGGGAGTTTCATGGAGGGTTACCTTTGTAAACCCTAGTGAGTTTTCTCACATTATTTTGTTATGTATTTACATCCTTCCTTAATTAGGAAAACCAAAATGACACATAGTATGACTTCCACTTCAGTAGGATACAGTCTCATACCAGTTTATGAGCAGCCTGAACTGAAGAAATTGATTTTATATTCATTTACCATTTTTTACTGCTGAAAACAAGACCACACTTTCTTGCCATTGTCATGAGCTGATGGAGGTTTTTGTCATTCTCCTGTTTAGTTCTTCTGAGAACTGTAATGTTATCTGAGATACAGAAAGAACCTGGTAGATTCCTGATGATATAATTGACATGATGTTGGGCTGTGTGCTGGCTGATCAATAACCTGGATGTTAATCTGAGAAAACAGTATTTACCAAAAGGAGTTCTTAATGTTGTCAGTTCCTATGATTCCAAGGAAAGAAATGTGGACCAATATCCATTCTTTGCATGAAGTTTGGAAAAATATTAGGCATCTAAGAACTTGGAATTAAGTTCCTCCAAGGAAGGAATCTCCTATAGACATTGTTGTTAGTGCATTATTCGATTACTTTGGATCTGAACATTTTCTGAAACACACAAGTAATGGAACTGCACCAATTAATATGATACTCAAATTTCTGGACGATGTTATTTTGCACAATGGAATCCAGTTCTAGTATGAGCTTTTTTCTAGAGTGCATGTTGCACTTTTGGTTGGTGCTGGGCTGGGCATCATGTTTCAGATGCAACCCTGCATCGGCTTTAAAGTAGCTGATAACCTATCTGGGTGAAGATTAATCAGGTGCTGGTTAAAGCTGATGCTGAGATCAAAACTCTTGTGCAATTGATGAACTAGTCACCTCATGGATCAGAACAATATGCATGTGTGCATGCCGGTAGATTAATAATAGCTGAAAACAATTCGGATCTCCGTCCCAAACCAAATTTATACTTAAAATAGATAATGCCATTGCATGGGATACCAGATTTATTGCAAACAGTTAACTTATGTTGTGTGGACTGCACCATGCTGTGCCAATTTCCTGAGTACTTCTTGGGTGATATACATAAAGTAATCATATTTGCACTGGCACCAGAGTGAATTTGGCATTTTTGCATGTTGACCTTCCTTTTGGGATGCATCACTTGGATGGAGGTAAAGGGCTGAATCTTATGATTATTTTGCCAAAGCGCAAGTTACGTTAAGTTTTTTGAATGATAAACATTATGAGGCACAGTGAAATTTGCAACATAGTTTGACAAAAATACATCATTATAGACATACCTTGCCCTTATGGTTTCCTTCAAATCGATTCTAACCCCATATAAATCCCTAAATGCCCAGAATGCAATTAAAAGTCATCTGTATTGCTGTAGGTCTGGAGTCACATGTAGGCCAAACCCAACAAGGATGGCAGCTTTCCTTCCCTATGGACATTAGTGAACCAGAATGTTTTTTATGATAATTGACAATAGTTACATGATTGTATTACACCAGTTTCTTATTCCAGATTTTTATTAAATTCAAATTTTACAAACTGCCATGGTGTTTTAGAGTTTGAATAAAACTTGAGTTTTTTTTATTGAATTATGCTTTTCTTTCACATTTCAAAATTTTGACCACTAACTATCAATACCAACAGTTCCCATGTTAAGAGAACAATGTAATTTTATCCCCATTTTTGGATGGATTTTACAAAACCTCAAAGCTTGACTTATATACTGCAATCTTCTTTTGTCATGTTAGGAACTGTCTAGTGTGACAAAACCCTGTTTTGGTACCGTTTTTTTGTTCTGCTCAAGCAGATTGCATTCATGGAACAGACAGTTCCAAGAAGGGCAGGCTTATTATTAGGTTTTCAATATGTCATACAGAACAGTTCAGGCATCACTGAAAAGGATTTGAAACATTACAGGCAGCGAGTGAGGATGTATGGGAGAGAGAAAGAAGCAGATTCCATGTTATGAGTTATGAACTTAGCTGTACTGCTGGCAAGGCACCTGAACTGCATACATTCTATGTAAGGACTCAGTGAGGAATCCAAGTCCGCAGTTAGAACTTAAGTGATTCGTGGAATTAGTAGGCAGCCAACTATAAGAGTCAAGACTAGAAGATGTAGTCCTGCATTTAAGTGGAGATTGGTGGAGTCATTTATATTTAAAAAGCTTGATTTGCTCTACAATTGACTATTCAATTATTTGTCCTTCCAGCCACTCTCCTTACTGCCTCTTAGGTGGGAAAATACCACCCTTTGAAGGGATTCTGAAAAGATCATGAATTATTTTAAGTTGAAAAACACTAGAATGTACAGGTGTGTATTGCAGCCATGTCATTCTTTCATATTTGAAACTAACCCACTGCACATTTACATGGCAAAACACTCACGCGTCTATGCCAATTACACCCTGACATTTGAAACTACCTTCATCTCTTTTACTTTTTCATCCCAGTTAACCCAAAGAATAGTTCTCTAAGGTAAGTTATCTTCAGCCCAAAAATACCTTAAATGCACGTTCTCCAGGACTGTCTCTGTGGTAATATTACTTTCCTAAATTCACAGAGTTATAACCCATTTATTAAATATTATAAATGATGAGTGATGTCAAATTTCTAACATTATTGTAATCTTGGATGATTATGATGGCACGAGATTTAATATTAATACACACTCCGGCGGCAAACAAGAAACAAACTGCAGCTCATTCAGTGAACATTCCTCTATTAGCAAGATTCTGGAAACTGATCATGGTATTTTCCCAAAAAATCTTCTGATAATTGCCACCTTTATCAGTTTATTATGCTTAGTAAGGATTATTTGAGGTAATTCGCCACTCCAATCTCCTTTTGTCTTTACTTTGATTTGTGCCTATTTAGTGATTATTGGTAGTCATTAGACCATTGTAGAGTACCTACAGAAGTAGCACTATTCTTAGTATCAAGGTTTAATGCACGGTAGAAATAACAATAACTAGAATTGTTAAGGCATAATTACTAGGACCTCAGGTAGCTGGTACTTCTATTCCCTCTGAAAAATAGAGCAGAACTGTTCGTCTCCACCCACAGATTATGTCTGACGGTGGTAGAATGAATAGGGCCAAAGTAACGAGAACATGAACTCTTCAGGGCATGACCTTAGACTATCCATAGGAAGATACTTTGGACCATGACACTTTACCCACCTCCACTGAACAAAATTTCAGTTTTCTGTCCCTTCCATCCATCTGCAGATTGTACATTACTTCACATTTCCCATTTTACAATAACCACAATGCACTGTTTCCAAACCACAACAATACCTCCCAAACTCAGTTTCTTCTCCAGTGGCTAGATTCTCAAAGAATAATTCTTCTTACTTCCACTGATCTAAATGATCTTTACTTAGTGTATCCTTTTATGCGTCCTTCCAGTTCCTTTTCTCTTTGCTTTCACCTTCCTCCTTGAGGCTTGTGCCTCCTGTGATGCCTTTCCTCTCCTACTTCCACATCCCACTCTCCTTCCTCTTCCATTGTTTTATGCATCTTCTGCACCTTTCTTTCTCT
This sequence comes from Stegostoma tigrinum, assembly GCF_030684315.1. Lineage (NCBI taxonomy): Eukaryota > Metazoa > Chordata > Chondrichthyes > Orectolobiformes > Stegostomatidae > Stegostoma > Stegostoma tigrinum. The sequence continues at coordinate 21,969,160 of NC_081371.1, read as the reverse complement.
ACCCTTGCCCATTCTTACTCTCCTTGATTTCCTTCCCCCTTTCTTCCACTTCAAAGCTGCTGTCCTCACTGGAAATCTGAAGAAATTATTCAAAAACCTCTACTCCAGTAGAGGAACATGGCTTTCTTGGAAAATTGCCAGAAAATTGTTGATAAAAGATGAATAAATAATAGCTATCATTACAGTGTCCCCAAGACTGCTTGAGAAAAATCCTTCTTAAGGTTAAATCCCAGCTGGCCCTGTCGCCATGGTCAGTGTGGCTCAATTTAACATGTACCACTGCACTGGATTATGGGTATGCATCCCTGACAAAGCTAAGTAAAATTCTTCAAAAAATGTGGACTTTAGTTTTTAAACTTTCCTAGACTTTTCTAGACTTTCCTAAATCTCCTGCCATACCTTCCGGCAATCATCAGAAATCCAGGAGAAAATAATTAGCTATTAATTGAGCAAAGCAAAATTATCAAAATATTTTTATTCACATGACATTTTATTATTATTTGTTATTTATTATTTGGCCATGAGAAGTTCGCTTGGCGTCCTAGGTGAGACATAGAGTCACAGAGTCATGCAGCACAAAAACAGACCCTTCGGTCCAACCAGTCCATACAGAACAAACTAAACTAGAATAAACTAAACTAAAAGTCTCGGCTAGCCCCTCCTGGCCCATATCTCTCCAAACCTTTCCTATTCACGTGCTTATCTAAAAGTCTTTTAAACATTGTAATTGCACCCACATCCACAACTTCATCCAGAAGTTCATTCCCTACGCGAATCACCCTCGGTGTAAAATATTTGCCTCTCATGTCTTTTTTAAGTCTCTCTCCTCTCACCTTAAAAATGTGTCCCCTGGTCTTGAAATCCCCCATCCTAGAAAAATGACAACTACCATTAACTCTATCTATACCCCTCATTATTTTATAACCTTCTATAAGGTCGTATCTCAACCTCCTGTGGCCCATTGAAAGAAGTCCTATCCTTTCCTGTCTTTTTTTATAACCCAAACCTTCTATGCCCAGCAACATTCTGATAAATCTCTTCAGAAGCCTCTTCAGCTTAATAATATCCTTCCTATAATTGGGCAGCCAGAACTGGACATAACATATTCATGCTGAATTGCCCTTGACAAGGTATTGATGAACCACCATGTTTAGCCATTGCAATATACTGACTTAGTAAAACATTAATGTTAAAACCATTAATAGCTATATCACCCTGCCACATGCATTAGTTATAATGTCCACAGTCACCCCATCCTTGCTACAAGAAAGTTTGATTATATTAAGTTCAAGGTCTATATCTTCTTCAATTAGTTATTGAAATAACTGCACAGGGGCTGGTATCCCATCACCAAGTCACCCTTTATTTATACATGGAGTGTCCTGCACTCTGATCCAGCTCCCTCAGAGCCAGCTGTCAGGATGAATAGAAGCTCTGACACTCCTGTTTATATCTGTCAGTCAGCGCTCTCTGATTGGACCAGATTAGCAAGGCATGCTTTACTCCCACCTCATTTCCAAGTTTGCAGCTTTCATGTGATCCATGAACTTGTTCAGGACCGTCATACTCAGCCAAACTTTACATATCTCTGGCCCTGACCTCACATCAACAATGCCTCTTCCACATGCTGGGCCAGACCTGTGGTTCCTACACCAAACTTCATCCCCTTAAGTAAACAGTCTCTCTCACTTAGTCATGTGTCCAGTACTGGTGTTCCAGATACCATTTCACCCTCCCTCTCAGGTCTGGGAAAATCAGGATAAACCTGGTATAGAATCTCCTCCCCATTAGCAACTCCGTTGGAGCTATCCTTGTGTGTGCGAAGGATGGTCCTGTAATCAAATAGGAACCGGGACAGTTTGGTATCTAGTGCAGCTGTAGGATATTTCTTTAAGCCTGCCTTCAAAGTTTGCACTGCTCGTTCTGCAAACCATTGGATGGTATGAAACTGTCCTTTTATGACAAATACCAACAGATTTTAGGAAATATTCAAATTGCTTGCTGGTTAAAGTTGGCCCATTATCTGTGACCAACACTTCAGAGAGTTCATGTGTTATAAAAGATGTGTGCAGGTTGTTTTCTAACAGTATAACTGTGTTTGATGCATGAACTCTATGAACATCCAAACATTTTGGATGGTCCGCAATAGCTAAGAACCCTGACCCCATGAAAGGACCTGTAATGTCAAAGTAAAACCAAGTCTAGGGTTTATATGTCCATTCCCACAAATGTGGGGGGGCTGCAGGTGGTAATTTTTGACCTTGTTGGCATTTTGAGCACTGTCTGACCAATGCAACTTTGTCTGCATCTGTCCAGAAAATTTAAAACCATAGTGGGCTGTTCCAGAACCCTACACCACTGGTGGCACATCTGCCTATAGGAGGCAGCTTAATGCAACTGCATTTGCCACTTCGTCTCCCAGACAGTATTCCAACTTGTAATTATGCACATTATTAATTAATAGAGCCCACTACTGGACTTGGCCTGAAGCTATGGGTGGCACTGTCTTGTCCTCTTTAATTAGACCTAGCAGGGCTTTGTGGTCTATTATTATTACAAATTTACATGAGTAAAGGTATTGATGGACCTTCCTGACTCCAAATATGACTGTCAAATATTCCTTCTCTATCTGGGCATATTTAAGCTCTGCATTAGCCGAAGTCCTGGATGCATATACTACTAAGCATTCCTGTCCATTAATCCACCTATGAGCTAATACTACCCCAATGCTGTATGGGGAGGCATCGCGTATCAATACCAGATCGTGCTTGGGATCATGGTATGCCAATACCTTGGAGGTTGATGGCTGTTTTTTCACTTCCCTGAAAACTGTGGCTTGGCTACTTGACCTTTCCCAAGGCTGATCCCGTTTTTAGGAATTGATGTAAAGATGTCAGGATGGAGGCCAGGTTACATATGAACTTTCCACAATAATTCACCAATCTAAGGAAAGACCTAAGCTCCAGTACAGACATGGAAGCCAGGGCACCTCTGATTGCCCTCACTTTATCTTCCAACAGGTAAACGCTAGTCTTGTTGACTCATAACCCAAGTGGGTCACTTGGAGTGCCTGGAACACACGTTTTTCTCTTCTAAGACATACACCCGCCCTGGAGGAACATCTATGGAGTATGTCCAAATTCTCTAAATGCTCCTTACTGATCTTCCCTGTTATTAGCATGTCATCTTGTTAAATGACAACCTGGTGGACCCTCTAAAATGTTTTCTGTTGTTGGCTGAAAAATGGCACAGGCTGGTGATAACAAAATGGTAATCTTGTATATTGGTACAAACCCTTATGAGTACTGTAGCATACTTCTGGAAATCGTCATCTATCTGCAATTGCAATTACGCTCATGTTTAGCTTCATGAAGGACAGTCCCCACTGCCATATTTGAATATAGATCCTCTATATGAGGGATTGGGTATTTATCCAGCTACAAAAAGTGGTTTACTGTTTGTTTAAAATGCCCACAAAGGTGAACCAATCCATCAGGCTTCAAAAGCAATATGACCAGTGCTGCCCATTCTACAAACTGGACTGGCCTGATTATTCCTTCACTTTCCAGCGTCTGATTTCTGCCTCTACTTTTGCCCATAAGGCAAATGGCACTGAGCGGGCCTTGCAGAATCGTGGAATTGCTTCCTGATCAACATGCAAGGTGCCCTTGGCCCCAGCAATACTTCCAAGACCTTCCTGAAAATCTTATAGGTATTTAATTAGGACTTCACTCAGGCAACCATTTTTTCACCGAATAATGTTATGCCAATCTCAGTGAATTTTTCTCAAACAACTTTGCCCCATCAAGCTTGGGACCGAACCTTTTACTACAATCAGTGATAACTGAATCAGGTGCTTCTCATAAAGAGACTGGAATCAAAGCTGTCCCGTTAATCTGTTAAGATTCCGCAGTATAGGTTTTCAGTCTGGCCAAGGTCTTATGCAAACTGAAGGTTTGGAGTCCAGAGCAAATTTTGTTAAAACTAGTTCTGCAATCACTAAAATGGCTGTGACAGTATTGAACTCCATTTGAAACAGGTGACCATTTAACCAGATATTTATTTTGATTGCTTCTGGTTTGGATGTTGCTAAGCAATTTAACTGTTCCAAATCAGAAGTAGGTGGGCTTCCCAGGGTAAGCACTCCTCTAGATTTATTTGGGCAGCGGCTGAACCCGAAACACTACACCTGTAGTGTCTCCCACCCCTCCCTCCTCCTCTAACCAAAAAAAAATGACTCGGTGGTGTGAAGATAAGGTAAGGCTTTTTCTGTTTCATTTTTTTTGTATATCATGTGATTGTTAAAAACCTTTTTTGTTCCTTTTTCACTTATCTAAATTAAATTTAACATTAACTATGTCAGGAGATCTCAGACCCGTGTTATGCTCCTCTTGCTCAATGTGGGAGCTCAGGAACACGGCTGATGTCCCTGATTCCTTCATGTGCAGGAAATGTGTCCAGCTGCAACTCTTGTTAGACCGCATGACGGCTCTGGAGCTGCAGATGGACTCACTTTGGAGCATACGTGATGCTGAGGGGCTCTTGGATACCACATTTAGCGAATTGGTCACACGCAGATTAGGATCGCTGAGGGAGAAAGGGAATGGGTGACCAAAAGGCAGAAAAAAAGCAGGAAGGCAGTGCCGGTGTCCCTTGTGGTCATTTCCGTCCAAAACAGGTATTCCGTTTTGGATACTGTTGGGGGAAATGGCTCAGCAGGGGAAGCCAGCAGTAGCCAGGTTCATGGCACCGTGGCTGGCTCTGCTGTACAGAAGGGTGGGAAAAAGAGTGGTAGGGCTATAGTCATTGGGGTTTCAATTGTAAGGAGAGTAGATAGGCGGTTCTGTGGTCGAAAACGAGACTCCCGAATGGTATGTTGCCTCCCAGGTGCACGGGTCAGGGATGTCTCCGATCGGCTGCAGAACATTCTAAAGGGGGAGGGTGAACAGCCAGTTGTCATGGTGCATATAGGCACCAACGATATAGGCAGAAAACGGGATGAGGTCCTACAAGCATAATTTAGGGAGTTAGGAGCCAAGTTAAAAAGTAGGACCTCAAAGGTAGTAATCTCAGGATTGTGACCAGTGCCACGTGCTAGTCAGAGCAGAAATGAAAGAATAGCCAGGATGAATGCATGGCTTGAGAGATGGTGCAGGAGGGAGGGGTTCAGATTTTTGGGATATTGGGACTGGGTCTGGGGAAGGTGGGACTGTTACAAATTGGACGGTCTACACGTGGGCCAGACTGGAACCAATGTCCTTGGGGTTGCTTTTGCTAACGCTGTGCGGGAAGATTTAAACTAATGTGGCAGGGGGATGGGAACCAAATATTGGACAGGTTATTGGACTGAAAAGAGGTAGTAACTAAAGCCTGTAGGGAACTAGATAATGAAGCCAGCGTGACCATAGGGAAGAGTAGGCAGGGAGCAGATGATGAACACAAAGGGACAGGTGGTCTGAGGTGCATTTGTTTTAATGTGAGAAGTGTAGCAGGTAAGGCAGATTAACTTAGGGCTTGGATCGGTATTTGGAAGTATCATGTTCTTGCTATTACTGAGACTTGGTTGAGGGAAGGGCATGATTGGCAACTAGATGTCCCAGGATATCGATGCTTCAGGCAGGATAGAGAGGGAGGTAAAAGGGGTGGAGGAGTTGCATTACTGGCCAAAGACAATATCACAGCTGTACTGAAGGATAGCACTATGGAGGACTCGAGCAATGAGGCAATATGGGTAGAACTCAGAAATAGGAAGGGTGCAATGTTGGGGTTGTACTACAGGCCTCCCAACTGCAAGCGTGAGATAGAGATACAAATATGTAAACAGTTTATGGAAAAGTGTAGGAGCAACAGGGTGGTAGTGATGAGAGATTTTAATTTTCCCAACATTGACTGGAATTCACTTAGTGTTAGGGGTCAAGATGGAGCACAATTCGTCAGGAGCATCCAGGAGGGTTTTCTAGAGCAGTATGTAAATAGTCCAACTCGGGAAGGAGCCATACTGGACCTGGTGTTGGGGAATGAGCCCAGCCAGGTCGTTGAAATTACAGTAGGGGACTACTTTGGAAATAGTGACCACAATTTCTTAAGTTTTACAATACTCATGGACAAAGATGAGAGTGGTCCTAAAGGAAGAGTTCTAAACTGGGGGAAGGCCAACTACACCAAAATTTGGCTGGATCTGAGGAATGTAGATGGGGAGAAACTGTTTGAAGGTAAATTCACATTTGATATGTGGGAGGCTTTTAAAGAAGAGGTTGATCAGAGTGCAGGAGAGTCATGTTCCTGTGAAAATGAGGGATAGAAATGGCAGGATTAGGGAACCATAGATGACAGGTGAAATTGTGAGACTACCTAAGAGGAAAGAGGAAGCATACATAAGGCCTAGGCGACTGAAAACGGACAAAGATTTGGAAGAATAGCGGGAATATAGGGCGAATCTGAAACGAGGAATTAAGAGGGCTAAAAGGGGACATGAGATATCTTTAGCAAACATGGTTAAGGAAAATTCCAAAGCCTTTTATTCATATTTAAAGAGCGAGAGGGTAACTAGAGAAAGGATTGGCCCACTTAAGGACAAAGAAGGAAAGTTATGCGTTGAGTCAGAGAAAAAAGTTGACATTCTTCATGAGTACTTTGCATTGGTACTCACCAAGGAGAGAGACATGACAGATGTTGAGGTTAGGGATAGATGTTTGTATACTCCAGGTCAAGTCGGCATAAGGAGGGAGGAAGTGTTGGGTATCCTAAAGGGCATTAAGGTGGACAAGTCCCCAGGCCTGGATGGGATCTATCCCAGGTTATTGAGGGAATCACGAGAGGAAATAGCCAGGGCCTTAACAGATATCTCTGCAGCATCCTTAAACACGGGTGAGGTCCCAGAGGACTGGAGAATTGCTAATGTTGTCCCCTTGTTTAAGAAGGGTAGCAAGGATAATCCAGGTAATTATCGACCGGTGAGTCTGACATCAGTGGTAGGGAAGCTACTGGAGAAGATACTGAGGGATAGGATCTATTCCCATTTGGAAGAAAATTGTCTTATCAGTGATAGCCAATATGGTTTTGTTCAGGGAAGGTCATATCTTACCAACTTAATAGAGATCTTTGAGGACGTGACAAAGTTGGTAGATGAGGGAAAGGCTGTAGATGTTGTATACATGGACTTAGTAAGGCGTTTGATAAGGTTTCCCATGGCATGCTGATGGAGAAAGCAAAGCTGCATGGGGCCCAGGGTATGCTAGCTAGATGGATAAAAAAACTGGCTAAGCAACAGGAGGCAGAGAGCAGCAGTGGAAGGGGGTTTCTCAAATTGGAGACCTATGACCAATGGTGTTTCACAGGGATCTGTGCTGGGACCACTGTTGTTTATGATATACGTAAATGGTCTGTTTAGCAAGTTTGCAGATGACACGAAGATTGGTAGAGTAGCAGATAGTGAAGGGGACTGTCAGAGATTACAGCAGAATATAGATAGATTGGAGAGTTGGGCAGATCAATGACAGATGCAGTTCAATCCGGGCAAATGCGAGGTGATGCATTTTGAAGATCTAATTCAAGAGCAAACTATACAGTAAATGGAAAAGTCCTGGGGAAAACTGATGTACAGAGAGATCTGGGTGCTCAGGTCCATTGTTCCCTGAAAGTGGCAAAGCACGTCAATAGAGTGGTCGAGAAGGCATATGGCATGCTTTCCTTCATTGGATGGAGTATTGAGTACATGTTACAGTTGTATAGGACTTTGGTTCGGCCACATTTAGAGTACAGCATACAGTTCTGGTCACCACATTACAAAAGGATGTGGATGCTTTGGAGAGGGTGCAGAGGAGGTTCACCAGGATGTTGCCTGGTATGGAGGGTGCTAGCTATGAAGAAAGGTTGTGAGTAGATTAGGATTTTTTCATTAGAAAGACGGAGATTGAGGGGGGACCTGATTGAGGTCTACAAAATCATGAGGGGTATAGACAAGGTGGATGGCAATAAACTTTTTTCTCAGAGTGGGGGACTCAATTACTGGGGGTTATGAGTTCAAAGTGAGAGGAGGAAAGTTTAAGAGAGATATGTGTGGCAAGCTCTTTATGCAGAGGCTGGTGGGTGCCTGGAATGCGTTGCCAGCGGAGGTGGTAGACGCAGACACGATAGTGTCTTTTAGGATATATCTGGACAGGTACATGGATGGGCAGGAAGCAAATGGATACAGACCCTTAGAAAATAGATGACATGTTTAGATAGAGGATCTCGATCGGCGCAGGCTTGGAGGGCCGAAGGGCGTGTTCCTGTGCTGTAATTTTTATTTGTTCTTTGTTCTTTTGTTCTAGATTCTGGCTTATATGTCTTCTCATTCAATTTAAGTCAAGTGGGACTCTTTTGCTGTCTCAAGTCTGCGCACCAGCAGCAACTACAATGGCTTGCCAGACCAGATCCTAAGGAAAATTTTAATCATTTGGCCAAGATTTGTCTTTATTTTTGAGGTTTTGCTGTGGGGTAGAATCTCACAGTTCAGGATATGACCTGAGTGAGGCTATGCAATAGGTGTACCCCAAGCTCAGTTAGACTCGCGAGGATGTCCACTTCCATCAGAATACCCTACAACTCATATGTTCCATTTGTTGCATTGCCTAATGATAAAGCCTGTTTGAAGTCTAGTTGGGCTTCACCTAGTAGGTGCATTTGCATGGTTGCATCATTAATCCCACATACCACATGGTTGCAAACCAACTCATTAAGGATTAAACCAAAGTCACATGCTTCTGCCAGTCATCCTAACCTGGTCAAAAATCCCGATGCAGATTCCCCTTGTTCTCAACTTGCCAAGTAAAACTGTTAGCGTCTCAGAATTAGTGAAGGCTTGGGATTGTAATATTCCTTAACTAAATCCATCGTCTCTTGAAATTTTTTTGTATCTGGTGTTTCAGGGAAAATTAGGCTCCTAATAACTGAAAAAACTACGGGTTCACGGCTGTCAAGAGAATTAATTGTTGTTTTTCATCTGTCTAAAACTTATTTGCCCAGAAAAAATAATGTATTCTTTCCACGTGCTGGGCCCAGAATTTGATGGTGGGATTGAACGAGTGAAGCCTCCCAAATAACAGTGTGATGACAGAGACAACACACTGTGGAGCTGGATGAACACAGCAGGCCAGACAGCATTAGAAGAGCAGGAAAGTTGACATTTCGGATCAGGATCCTTTTTCAGAAATCTTGAACATTTCTGAAGAAGGGTTCCAACCCGAAATGTCAGCTTTCCTGCTCCTCTGATGCTGCCTGGCCTGCTGTCTTCCTTCAGCTCCACACTGTGTTGTCTCTGACTCCAACATCTGCAGTTCTTGCTATCCCAGCATGATGACAGAAATACTTACCCCAACTCAAAGATGACTGTTGAGAGTGAATTTCTTCAGAAGCATGCTTTTCTCTCATCACCACTGAAATAACTTCACAACGGCCTTTCACCAAGTTAACCTTTACTAACACATGGAAAATTCTTAACACTGACCCAGCTGCCTCAGAGCCAGGTCTCAGAGGGAACAGAACCTTTGACACTCTTGTTTATACCCATCAGCCAGAGCTCCCTGAATGGATCGGATTAATAGCCATGATATTCATGGTGGTCCACGTGGCTGACCTCATTACAATCATTGCAGTACAAACAATAATTTTACAATACATATTCCACCATGTCAATTGCTGGTAACAGCTTTTGGAACAATGTTCCGCAGTTTTACTGATCTTCCATTTAAGTTACATCAGGAGTTTGGGGTACCCCTGCAGAAGCTAAGAGCTGTGGTATTGAAAACTAAGAACATACTTGTCATATATTAAAAAATTGTATCGTTTATTAAAGAATTGAAGGGTTTCCAGTATAATTTAGCATGTCACATTGTATGAGAAATCTGCTACTTTTTTTTAGAGAGGGAATTACTGTCCTGAATTGAAACCTGGGACATGAATCAATTCAAACAAAATGACTTAGCAGTAGCTTTGGTGAATATAGAATCCTCTTTCCCTTCTAAATTGTGCTGCTACATTACAGCATCTTAGGGTGCTGCTATTCTCAACCTCAGCATTAACAATACTGAAAACCTGAAATATTTGGCAAAGGAAATTATGCATACCTGGCCAATGGTTTAACTTACAGTGAAATAATATCACTCTGTCTGATCACACGTATTCTAATAACTCACATGTTATTAATCCTTCAGCCAGGATCTCCCAGCAACACATCCTTCCCCTCGCCCAAACTTTGACACTCACTTTTCTGTCGCGATGTGATGGAACAGTCAAGTCAATGATGTTTTGTTGGGTCTCCCAACAAAAATTTCATGTAATCCTCCTTTGTTCTAATGAATATAAAGAAATGGTGTATCAAATGGGAGTGTTACTGAACTGTTGCTGTAAGTGACCATGCTCTCAGGTTGCCTGGATTGTAGCTGCTAATGCAGCATTCAATTGGCATCAGTGATCAAAGGGAAAGGGATTCAGCAGGTAGCACAAATGATTAACTCCCAGCCTCCTGTTCATATACAACAAATTACACTTGAAACCAGGACAATAATATCCTCATATGTGTTTGGATGTTATTATGTTTAGAACATAAATGAGTTAATATCTCTTTGGTTAGCTTATATACATTGCTGAACTTGCGTCACGCTTCCCAAACTTCATTCATGATTTGCTTGTGATATTTCAGTGAAATGCGTAACTGAAATGGTACAGAACCACAAAGATCCCAAGTTCAGTTTCCAATCTACAGCAAGTTAGTAATGTTAGGCATTAATTGCTGGCTCCCTCATGATCCTTTAGGTATGTTGGATGAAGACAGATGTATAAGAAGAACAAAAAGTGTCTCGTTTTTAATATGGAAATTCAGACAAACACAATATGAATGACTAGTGAATCTGTTTCTGGTGGAATTGGCTGAGGTAGAGGTATTTACCAGGACATTGGAAGATTTCCCTGCCTTCTATAAACTGTGCACAGGTTACCACATGTTTACCTACATAGGATAAAGAGAAAATGGGGCTCTGCAAAAATAATGAAACTTCAAACATTGTACAACTCCATTATGACAATAATATCATATCAGGCTAATTCATATGCCATGGGTTAATAACACTTGAAATTTTGCCATGTCTGTACAATATGGTTTTAAAAAGAGGTGGGAAGAATATTTGGACAGGAAATTTTCACATGTTCTATGTGTCTCATTCAAATAGAAATACAGAGCCATTGCGCGTCAGTCTTCCTTTGAATTCTGTGAACCTTATTTCCTCATATTATTTTGATGCAAGGTGACAGTTGAAATGCAACACAAATGCATCATTTAAACAACACTTGTCCCCTGTGAACGACAGTATCAATTTGGGGTACCTCATGAGGAAACAAAGACACCTGTTATTACTGCTTTATATTAAGACATCAAGCACAGACAGCTCAGATCATTTACTGCACTTCTAGAATGTAGGATTCCCCATTCCAGACTGCTGAAAAAATGTTAAAAATGACATCTCCCCTCCCCCACCTTCCCAAACCTCCTCCATCGTAAGCCTGTATTTAATTTAGAGTTATAATTGATTAAAATGTTCCTGTCACATATTTCAAATATTTCCACATTTTTCATTTTGGTTATTATTTAATAGACTTTAGATTTACTTTGATATTTAACGTGTTATTTAAATCCCAATAAATACACAATGTAGATTTCATATAAGTTAATAAATGAATGCATTGCCTTACCTTTTCACATACTCCCATCTCTCATCCTAAATCTCAAACCCAGCTTTTCTTCCTGATCGTGTTGCTGAGCCGAAAAAAGATGCTGCTAAATATACCAAAGAATCGCAAATAAAATAACCTGGGGAGATACAACCGACCACTTTCACATTTTAAGTGCGCTTATCTTTCATTCCCCACAGTCTAACGTGTTACAAAGCTGCAGTCAGGTTGAATCTGACATTCTCAGCTCTGACAGTAGTTCCGTGTGCTACATTGATATCACTTACATTAAAGCTATAGTGATGCAAGCTTTAAAATGTGTATAATTCAGTGGAATACCCTCTCTACAAATCAAATTTTATGGTCTGCTGTTGTTTTCTCCTTTTGCCATCACAATCCTATGTTAAATATAATACCTCAACCATAATTTTACAGAAGGTTAGAAGGTTCTGACCACAATTGAATCTTCATCTAGCTGACACCTGTTCTTTGCTTGACTATACCAACAGATGAATTCAGGAATCCCCTTTTCAACAGGATCTTTTATTCTTTCCTCCTGACTGCCAAGCTCAGGCGGACAAATGTCACCCCAGGGGAATATCAGCTCCGTGCATGGCCTACTTAGACTGTCATTTATACAGTCTCTATTTCTAGTGCAGTCCAATTTGCAGCAATGATTTAATGGCATTAAACACTCTGCTAAGTGAGCAAAATTAATGTTAGAAGAGCAATGATCATTAAACGGCCTGTGAGAAATTATTTGGAAGTGGTGAGGGTCAGTATGAACAAAACATTAATGCTTGTGATTCCAACATGAGGCATCAGTACCCTGCACAGAAGCAAGCAATTATCCTGAACATAATTCACCTTAATGGTGGGGAGTAGCTGCTACAACCATAGGACAGAACATGAACTGGATAACAAAACCATCACATTTTTTAGTGTCAGAGACAATGGGAACTGCAGATGCTGGAGAATCCAAGATAATAAAATGTGAGGCTGGATGAACACAGCAGGCCCAGCAGCATTTTTTAGTGTGATTGAATATATAATTATTTTACATTCAGGCTGCAACAGGAGTAAAATCTGTTCAAGATTTACTTTTTACCTTAAATTGACAATCACAGATGACCTTGGGATTGCTCATATGTTCTATTCATTTGCTGTTGGAAGAAATTTTTAAAAAAAACTTCTTCCCAACATTGCTTACACGTTCAAAATATGACAATCTTAATTCACATAAATGATATTAGCGAATATTTTAAAAACTTGCCTATTTAAACATATTCCTGGCTGACCTCTCTAGTTTTACACTGCATAAACCTTAGTTCATACGAAATTAATTTTCTCATGCTGTACCTTTCATCAAATCCACTTACGCATCACTTTTGTCGTTACTGACCTATATTTGGTTCCAGTACAGTAGCATGTAATTTTAACATTTTCATCCTGGTTTTCAAATCTATTCATGGTTTTTCTGTGAAGTGGACAAAATTGGTAATCACATGGACCAGTGCAGGTTAATTAAGGAAAACCAGCATGGATTTTTAATGTTGTGTTTTTACTGACATGTTGGAATATTTTGAAGAGGTAACAGAGAGGTTTGATGAGGGCATGGCATTGGTGTGGTGCACATCTACTTTCAAAACACATTTACTGCAGAGAGACAGAGCAGACATTTAAGCAAAGCTGTACCTCATGGGGAAATAAAAGAGGCAATAGCAACAGATATTAAAAATTTTGGGCAAATGACTTTAAATAGAGAGAATAGTGATCCAGGAGTGGTTCTCAAAGGGGAGAGAGGTTTGTACCGGAGTTCCCAGGAGGTCAGTTTTGGACCCCTTCTCTCTCCCAATATGTATTAATGACATAGACATTGATGCACAAGATGCAATTTTGAAATTTACATATGATACTAAACTTGGAGTCATTGAAAACTGTGAGGAGGACACGTAGAACTTCAAAGGACAGAGACAGATTGGTGGAATAAGTGGATAGGTGCTAGAAGAAGTATAATGTGGAGAAATCTGAAGTGATTCATTGTATTAGGAAGAGCATGGAGAGACTATACGGAAGATAACAGTACAATTCTAAAGTGGGTACAAGAAATATGGTATCTCGTTGTATTTGTACATAAATCATTGATCATGGCAGGGGTTGAGTGAGTGGTTTATAAAGTATACAATGCTCTAGACTTTATTCAAAGCAGCATAAAGTGCAAGAGCAAGTTGAAAATGTTGAAATTATGGTAAGAACATAAAAACTAGTTCAACCTCAGCTGAAATATTGTGTCAAGTTCTGAGCACTACACTCCAAAAATGACATTAAGGCAATGGAGACAGTGCAGAAGAGGTTCATAAGAATGATTCCAGGATATAAGATCTTTAGTTATGATAGAATGGAGAAGATTGGGACTGCTTTGCTTGGATAAAAGAAGGCTGAGAGGAGATCTGATTGGCAGATTCAAATCATAAGATGTTTGGATAAAGTTGATAGTAGAGTAGAGAAGCTGTTCCCACTTGTAAAAGGATTGATTGGTTAAGATCTGGAATCCACTGTCTTCAAGTGCAGTGGAAGCAGGTTCTGCAGACATATTCAACAGGAAAATAGCCTTTGCTATTGAAAAGAAACAATGATTAAGGTTCCGGGGAAAATGGCATAGCACAAAATGATTATTCAAAGAACCAGTGCAGACCTGATCATGTTACAACCAGAACTTCAGAGATGTTCCCCAATTTGTTATTATTTCATGCATATGCTAAATTTTTAAGCTTCCAGGTGAGAAGGGATGAAGTGGCTTCCCTTCTTTATTTATCCACCCCACTCAGTTGCTTGCAACAAGTTAAAGTAAAGAAGGATCCTCTTCCTTGTGGATACCTTTCTACCAGAGCAGATAAATTTATATTTTAAAAGGAGCCAGTTTACCTAGGCCTTCTTGAATTAACAAACATTGAGATTATTAATTGATAAATGTGAGAAGAACTAATGGCAGAACACACATGCACACAGATTGGAAATGAAGTTTTTTTAAAAAAGATGTCTAGATCAGTCTCTGAATTATTTGTGAAGAGCATATGTTTGAACATTGTTGATATTGCTTTGAAGGTTAATGGCAGTATTGGTGTTGATAGATGAATAGTCTGTTTTACAATCCTTAAGTTTCCAGAGTGGTTGAGATTCTTGGTTTTGCAGGCTGTTTGAAGTTCCTTTGTCTTGATTTTTTTTTAAAATAACGGTTTCCAACACTTGGAGTTAGAGTGGAGCTTGTTGGAGATGATTGTTTGACTGTGACATTCATAGTATATCAACACATGAATCCATCCTACTATGCATGCAAGCATTCAGTGCCACAAGTCCACTCCAGCAGAAATTAAACTTTTTTATACACCAGGGAAAAACCCAAAATGCATCTGTAGTTTGAGACATAATCTCCAGCAGGATGGCTTGCTGTTGTGTTCGGAATCATCAGCCCTTCATTATCTTTGTAATCACAAGACCTCACAGTAGAGTCTGTTTGAAGTTTCTTTGACAAGTCTACGTGTTACATATGCAATTTTCCAACTATTTTGCCAGACAGTTACTGAATTTAAATCCACAGATTTTCCAATATCATTTTTCCTTAGAATCAGCATAATTTGGAATTAAAATTAAAAAATGCCTAAATATATTTTGGGGTTCTAATGTATTGCGACAATGATAGTCAAATCTCCTCTTTCTGTTCCACAAATAATTTACATATCAGTTAAATTACATAGAATATACAGCACAAAAATACATGAATATTAATGTATCATATGCTTATCTTCCCACACCTCTTCATCTCACCTTCTTAACATCCTTCTGTTCTTTTCTCCCTCATGAATAAGGAGGTGAGTGGGACATTGATGTCTCAGTACGTTGATTAAGAGATTACTTTAATCTTCATGTTGACTGAGAAAATCAAATTGGCATGGATAGTGACAAGGAAGAATTCATGTATTCAAGATAGTTTCGTGGGATAATCTGCTATGAATTGAACCAGTTATCACACATTGTCTCAGAATAAAAGGTCTCCTAGGGATCCGGGAACAGAACATGTTAGAATTTAGCAGTCAATCTGAGAGCGAGAACCTTGATTCAGAAACAACTGTGCTAAACTCAAACAATGACAATTACACAGGAATGAGGCCAAAGTTGGCTAGGGTGAACTGGGAAAATGGAGCCTATCAAAAAAGATGGTTGATGAATAATGACAGATTTTGTTTAACATGACTCATAGCAAAGACACAACAGTGTAGATGAAGAATTGTAGGAAGGGGCTAACCTGACCAGAGTTAACCCAAGGATCCTAAGGCTGAAAGAAAAGTTATAAAATGTGGCAAAGATGAGTGGTAAATCAAAGGATTGGAAAAAATTAATATCTACCAAAAGATTACAGAAAATAATAAAGAGGGAGAAAATAAATAAAAGGGCAAACTAACAAGTAACATAAAAACAGTTAGTGAAAGCTCCTTTAAACATACAAAAATGTAGACAGAGGAAATAGTCGATATAAGCAGCACAGAGAACAAGGCTAGAGAAATAATAATGGAGAATTTGGAAATGACAGAAAGATTGAACATATATTTTGTTTCAGTTTTTGCTCTAGAGGATAGTAATGCAATAACATTCCAAAAACATTACATAATCAAGGGGCTAAAGGCAGAGTAGGGCAGAGGGCGTGGGTAGGGTATGGAGCAGATGGTGTGGGGGCAGAGGTGAGAAATGAAACGCAATATCTATCACTAGAGAAAAAAATGCTGGGGAAACTAATGAGCTAAAGGTCAATTGGTCCTCAGTCCTAATGGATTGCATGCTAGGGTTTTAAAGGAAGTACTACAGAGATAATTGATACACTGGTAATAATCTTCCAAGAATCCTTGGAAATAGACACTTGAGAGACTATAGCTAGAATACTGTGAAAAATTTTGGTCCCTTTATCTAAGAAAAGATATCCTATCACTGGGGACAGTCCAGAAAGGAATCACTAGGTTGAGCCTGGGAACGAAGGGATTTTCGTATGAGGAGAGGTTGAGTAGGTTGGGCTTATATGCAATGAAGTTTACAAGAAGGAAGGAGACCTTTTTGAATCATACAAAATTCTTGATGGGTATGACAGCTTAGAAGCAGAAAATTCTTTCACATTAAGAGATAATCTAGATCCAGAGAGCATACTACCAGAGCGAGGAGTTGCTCATCAAAGAAAGAGATGGGGAATAAGTTTTTTTTTCACTCAGGTGGTGAGGAATCTGTGGAATTACTTATTGCAGATGGTTGTCAAGGCTAAGTTGTTAAATATCTTCAATGCTGTGAGAGAGAGAGATTTCTAAAGAATAAAGCAATGAGGTTCATGGGAATAAGGCAGGAGAGTGGAGTTGAGGATTATCATATCAGCCATAATTCCATTGAATAGCAGGCCAGACTCAATTGGCACCATGTCCTACTTCTGCTCCTACATTTTATGATCTTATGGCATCACATTTGACCTTAACATAGAGCCAGTAAATTTAGCCCTCTGTGGGCCATTTCCCATGGGGCGTTGTGTCCTGACCAGCAGAACGCAGCAGTGTGAGGGGCTCAGGGACACTGTGGCCTTGGTTCTCAAAGTATTGTTCTCGGCAAGTTGATGGCAAACCTGATGCCCGGAGCATATGTTGGAAAGGGCGCATCCTGACACGTAGAACATAGTTTGAAGATGGGACTGAACCTTTCACCCATAAAATGGCCTGAAAAATGGTAAGCCTGATTCTCAGAGTGCGGACTTTAAGTGGGGCACAGCCTAATGCCCAGTGTGTGGGCTGTAAATGGAGCTGAGCCTAATACCCAAAGTGTGGCTGAAGCCATGAAAAGAAAGAGAGGCAGAGAGCAGCATCATTGCAAGCAAACATAAGCTCAGAACCTGATCTGTTGCAGCATGGTAAAACCCAAGGATAGGTTATCCCAGAATCCCAGAAATAGGCTGGAGGACAAAATGTCATATTGGAATAGGCAAACAGCTCCTGGACCCTAGGGGCAATGTTTTAACAGCATCAGTAAGTCTGAAAAGTCACAGGGAGGAGAACATTCCCTTCAACTCTGGGAGACAATCATCTGGTGCACATGATAACAGGAAATTAACTGTAAGAGTTCAATCTACTGAATGTCTGCGTTAGAAATGCAGGTCTCTTTAAGGCTTAAGAGTATTAGCTCCAGAGTTTAATGACAACAGTTGATTCTCATTTGATTTTGTATTTAACAGTTCAGTTCTGGGCCCTCTTGCAGGTGTAGTGGTAGTGCCCTTATGTCTGGAGTAAGAGACCCAATTTCAAGTCCCATTTGCTCCAAAGGTGTGTAATAACATCTTTGAACAGGTTGATTAGAAAAATGGGTTTAATAAAAATAAACCCCTTTCAGTTCTAGAGTTCTCTTGTAGTGCCCTGATAGTTTCTGTAACCCTGAACTAAAAGACCTGGGTTCAAGTTGCACCTATTCCAGAAGTGTATAATAATATATCTGAATAGATTGATTGGGCAAATAGGTTAAATAAGAGTTCTGTTCTTTGATTTGAACAATTGGAAATACAACTGATTTACTGCTGGTGGTTAGTAGAGGAAATAGGTGATTTACTGTTGGTAGGAAAAGTTATTTGGTTGTGTGTGATAGCATGTCCAGTTAAAATAAAGGCAAAAATATGAAATGAAAATTCTTCCTTCTTCTAAGCTAGAAGATATGGCTTCAAGTCCACCTTACCTCAAGAGGGTTAATTACACATCAGTTAAGACTTCAGATAAGACTTCAGTTCTTCCACAATTGGGAATTGGTTTAAGGACAAGGAAAAGGTCCAGAAAGGAAAAGTGCAAACTGATGTAAGAACTATATTATAGTTCTGAACCTCTGAAAGCCTTGTGCTACCTAACTATCTTCCTCTAAAACAAAATTTTGGTTTAACCCCTCTTAATTTTCCCCTTCTCTTGGTTTTTAGTTTTTGATTTTTGGTCTTGTTAAACTGCCCCTGGTTGACAAGTAGTTGTTATTTGGTATTTAGAGATGTTGATCTGTTTAATACTAGTAAGAAGATGAGTTCTTCCCCAGCAGCATGTTAGAATCTGAACAATGAAAGGTGGACACAGATGTCAGGACTTTAATACGGATTTAAAATAAAACCTTTTTGTAACTTGCTGAAAGTCTTTAGCTGCCTAATTCAACAAAAGAAAATCAGTGTTTGTAGCTGATGTAAAAATTAGGAATTAACCTCTTGACAATATCCTGGTGGATCTGAAGTATCAGCCACAAATGTCAACTATAAATATTTTAATTTTGGGCATTGAGCTTCTCTGATCATATTTGGAAAGATCTGGGCCAATGGAATGAAGAATTATTTTTTGTATAACCTCAATGTAGTCTGTGTGCCTGCATTTCATATGAGTACATAATTCTTTGCGGACACATGCCAAAAACTCTGAATACTGTTTCACCCCCAGGGATTCTCATTAAATACCTTTAGACATGTTTCAGGGTACCCAACTAAATATTTATTACTTACCATATCCCAACCTCTTGACCATTCCTAATTTTAAGCATTCTACCACTGGTGGCCACCTCTTAAACTGCCAAGGACCTAAACAGTGGAATCTCCTCCCTAAATCTGTTACATCTCTGAGATAATAGGAACTGCAGATGCTGGAGAATCCGCGATAACAAGGTGTGAAGCTGCATGAACACAGCAGGCCAAGCAGCATCTTGGGAGCAGGAAAGCTAATGTTTCGGCATCTCTCCCTGCTTTAAGAAACGCTTGACAACCTACATCTTTGACCAGTCATGGTTTTCTAATATGTCCTATATGAGTCATTATCACAGAATCAGAGAATCTGTATTCATTTTTCACAAATCACCTTGAGGGGATTTGCAATGTTAAAGACACCAGGCCCGAAACGTCAGCTTTCCTGCTCTTCTGATGCTGCTTGGCCTGCTGTGTTCATCCAGCTCTACACCTTGTTATCTCTATATAAGCACTGGCTGTTTTTGTTGTAGTTGACTCATTCAATCTAGTATTATGAGAAATTTCTGAAATCTATTCCATGACACAAATCATGTGAGAAAGAGTTTGTAGATTACACAACTCAACCAATTAAATTGCCATAAAAAAATTGACAGGAATGATTGGCATCAGAGCAATCTAATTAATCTAATCTTCCTAAACCAAAAGTCAGTTTGCTTTAAAAAGTTTTTAGGGATGGTACGTCCCCATGGGAAACACAGGTATTCTAATGAAGTGGATTCATGGTAAAAATATACACATATTATTTATTTGCTTTAATATACTGAGACTAATCTTGTGAATAACATAGCATTGGGAATAGCACTGCAACTTCCTCTTTAAAAAAAGCATTAACCTAGCCATAATTTGAATGATGCGGAGATCTTGTGGATAGTGCCTCTGAGCCCAAACATCTGCATTCAAGTCCAACTCCAGATCTCGATATTCCAGAAATTTGCTTTCATAACACAAAAAATTCTATATCAATCTACATTTCACCCAAAGTGTGCCAATGTCATGGAGTAAGAGTGGATAAAATTCCTGGCCAGCTTTGTGATGAAAGAAAATTAAAGTCAATACCATCACTGTACATATCTCTAAACTACAATGTACATGTAAAAATGCATGTTGCAACAGTAAATCAGGAGCTAACCCCTCACCCCTCACCTAACCCCTTGTGATGCAATGGGTCAGGTCTACATTTGGGCAGAGATTTGAGGCAAATAAGAAATGATCAACTTGTTTCACAATGGAGCTAATGGAACTTGAAAATTATATTTTACAAATATTAGCACATAAACATTTAATGCATCTATATGCAATGCTACTACCTATTATTCAGATATCATTTGAAATATATGGGTTATATATGCTAAAAGGAGTGAAATAAATTTAACAGGGTAGGGTTAAGTATTGGTATATAAATTAGAACAAAGAGTAATACAACATGGAAACAGGCCTTTTGAGCTGAACTGGCCGATGCTGACCATGGTGTCCACTCAGCTAGTTCGAATTGCCCGCATTTGGTTCACATCTCTCTAAACCTTCCCATCCATGTACCTATCCTAATGCTTTTAAAATGTTGCTATTGTACCTGCCTTAACCACTTTCTCTGGTGGCCCATTCAACATATACACCACTCTTTGTGTAAAGAAGTTTCCCCTCAGGTCTTTCTTAAATCTTTCCAGTCTCACCTTAAACCTATGCCCTCTAGTTTTAAATTCCCCATCCCTGGAAAAAGACTCTATGCATTCATCCTATCTACACTCCTCAAGATTTTATACACCTCAATGAGGTCACCCCTCATTCTACGACATTCCAAGGAACAAAGTCTTATCCTGGCCAGCCTCTCTCTGTAACTCAGGCTTACTAGCCCTGACAAATCTTCTTCGCACACTTTGCAGTTTAACAAGTCTTTCCTATAATACAGTGACCAAAACTGTAGACCATACTCCAAGTCAAAGTGCAGTATTGTTCAACGTCACTGGCCAGACCCTCTGTGGTCTATGTAAAAGAGCTTCCTACCTTAGATATATGGTTGCAATTATTGCTAACTTTGTTAAATTTGCTCCAGCCTGAAATTCCTAGTTTCCACAGTAAACTATTTTGAACTAGTGTCAGCTTGTACAACTTGTCTGGGCATGCAGGTATCAGGCAAAATGCAGGGTGCCAGTATATCACACTTT
Organism: Stegostoma tigrinum; assembly: GCF_030684315.1. Lineage (NCBI taxonomy): Eukaryota > Metazoa > Chordata > Chondrichthyes > Orectolobiformes > Stegostomatidae > Stegostoma > Stegostoma tigrinum. The sequence continues at coordinate 21,947,734 of NC_081371.1, read as the reverse complement.
CTGGCTAAAACCCACAAGGTATTTTCTTCTAAGGATAGAAGCCGCAAAAATAAAGGTTCAAGTCTCAATCTGCAGAACAAATATCTAACAAATTTAGATGCCTCGTGATGCCAAGAAGGCATCCCTGCCAGTGACACTGCCACTGATCTTGAGCTATAACAATGAACATCACAAAGTTGCAAGCTCTGCTTCAAGTAACTGGGAGGAAATGGAATACAACTATATCTAATTTACTTAGCAATGCCTTAGTCAACATTTCGCAGTTTACACAAAGGAAATCTAATTGACTTAATACTCACATTCCATGTGGTACTTTCCATGTCTCCAAATAAATTATACTATACTAGATGTAAATGACTGAAATAACTTGGGCTGGTGTATTCGAGATAACAAGGTGTAGAGCTGGATGGACACAGCAGGCCAAGCAGCATCTTAGGAGCAGGAAAGTTGAGGTTTCAGGCCTAGACCATTCATCAGAAAACCCTTTCTAATGAAGGGTCTAGGCCCAAAATGTCAGCTTTCCTGCTCCTAAGATGCTGCTTGGCCTGCTGTGTCCATCCAGCTCTACGCCTTGTTATCTCAGATTCTCCAGCATCTGCAGTTCCTATTATCTCTTGGGCTGGGATATTCTCATTTTTCAATGGGAAAATGTTGTTATTATTCATAATTGGAGAAAGTATGTCTGGGAATTCGAATGTCATGATTTGAAATGAGGTACATGTCTATAATGTGTTCAACTTGAAAAGAAAATAGTTTGCATCATGTGCTTTGATAGCAAAACCATGTATCTGTTCCTGAGTTGTACTGATCGGTAGACCGTTCGATTAACCATGAAAAATTCATTATTTTTCTTTTTCAGTTGACTACATTATCTTCAGTTGCAAGAGCTTGTTTTGAAAACTGAACAATTATGAATGCTTAACTTAGTTTCAAAAGCTTAAGCAGCGCCTACTTTGATGTGCGCAGTTTGATTGACAGTTTTAAGCTTTACCTCTCTTTTTGGAACTACAGTTAGATGCCTGCTTGTTTTTACAGCTAAACAACAATTTGAGGGATTTAATTTTTTTTAATTTGTTCTGTAGCATTTCAAGCATGGTGGTGTGCTTTTGTGTGACAGCTCTACTAGACTGTTAACAATGTCTTTTTCACATGCTCATCTCAAGGACTTCCCATTGCGACTACACAGCACTCGATGTCTGTACATAGTGTTTACCGGTTGACTAGCTATAGAGGATAGATGTAGGAAACTGAGAGGGCTTGGGGGGGATGATGGGTGATGATTAGGGAGAATATCAACGTTACAAAAAACTAGACTGAGGCTCAGTAAAGTATGGCAACCTTTTAACCAACCACCTCCAACACTGCCTCAGGAATTAGGAAATCTGAACCCTGCCCACCCAAAATAAATGAGTCAAAAATATGGTGAGTATGGGCAGAGGTGACAGGCTTAGATTTTCCAAGTTAGAAAACGGACTACTTATGTTTCACAAGACCAGTGATTATCATTGTTTCAGAGATAGTAGGAACTACAGATGCTAGAGAATCTGAGATAACAAGGTATAGAGCTGGATGAACACAGCAGGCCAAGCAGCATCAGAGGAGCAGGAAGGCTGATGTTTTGGGCCTAGACTCTTCTTCAGAAATTGCTGAAGAATTTATGAAGAAGGGTCTAGGCCCGAAACATTAGCCTTCCTGCTCCTCTGATGCTGCTTGGCCTGCTGTGTTCATCCAGCTCTACACCTTGTTATACCAGTGATTATCATTGCTTTAATAACTACCAGAGTCAAGATATCGCTTCACTTCGCAGGAGCAAATACACAAAAATTTCTAGTTTAATTTAGTCTGCGTTTTAAAGGAGGTACAGCTCCACATAACCAGCAATTTATCATTAGGTATGAAGAAGTAAGCAAAACTACAAAATCACATTGAAGCCATCAGTGCAGTTCATTTGGCCTGTGCTGCCTAATCTTTATGGTTTTCATTACACCTGAAATCTATTCTTTTTGTGAAGCTGCTGTGAAATGCCCAGAAACTTCAAAGTATGTACTATCACTGATGAAGTTCATAAATGTGATTACATAACATACACTCACAAACCATGACAAGATTCAGTCTTGAACTGATTGATTCCTTCAAAGTAATTGATCTGTTTCAATTTCACATCTCAAGTCTCTTTATGGATTTCAACATCAGTTTTATTTTTCTTCCCTGTCTTTACAGCTGAGTCTTACCATATTCCGAATTTTTAGTTGTAAGGACCATTTGGAGAGAGAACAGCAAAAGGAGCGTAAACGGGAAAATATTGTACACATCTGCATACAGTGATTTTATGAGATGCCAACTGTCCAATTTTACACAACATTCTGCATTTTCTTGTCATAAGCACCATCAAAAAGGAATAAACAATCCAGAGTTTATACCTGTTTTAAAATAATACACTCATTGTTCATTAAATAAAATGTATAAGTTTGAGTTAAGTAGCTCACATGGAACTAGGAAAATATAACCACGTTTTTTATGGAGCATATTCTCAAATTCTAAGGCGTGGGGCAACACCACTCCTAGATTTAATGTTTTCCTTGCCTTTTAAGAGATTGGAGTACAGATTTCCTATTGAGCTAATATTTCCGAGTCATTAACATCCCTCTTTGCTCTGCCTAACTATTCTGCTACTGGAATTTCTTATGATAGTGAATTCTCCTGTGCATTAAAATGAAGACAGGAATCTTTAAGAGCAGGAAAAGAATAAGAAGAACCAAACATTTCTAGTTTTGCATTGATCAACCCCATTTAACCAGCAATAACCCTTTCTTGCTTCTTTTATATATCTGTCTAGTTGCATTTTGACTCATTTTAATCAGTTTCATTAGGTGTCAGACACAGCTAAGTGGTAGCACTCTGTCCTCTAAACCTTGTGCTTTTAAGTTTCAAGCCAAAAATTTCAAGGAAACACTCGAAGCTAACACTCCAGTGGAGTACTGAGGGACTGCTACATTGTCAGAGACACTTGTTTTTGAGTGACATTTTAAAGGTATTGCTCCCTCGCATGTAAAAAATCCTATGGCACTAGTCTAAGAAAGCAGGCAAGTTTTGTTGGCATGTGTCAACCGTAATCACAAAAATAGGTTCTCTGGCTATTTATATCGTTGCTGGCTTTGGACCCTTGCTGCATGTACGTTGACTCTTGGGTATCCTACAATATAACAATGACTTTCTTTTTATCATCCCTGAGTATTTATCATTTAAAATCTGACATTTTTTAAAAAAAGAGCAGGGATATCATCCTCATTGTCTTAGTCATGTTTCACCATCAGTCATTATTAAAAGGCATATTACCTGGTCATCAACACATTTTTGTTTATGGGAGTATGTTGGCACAAATCTATTGACTATTCCTTGCAAATGATCATATCGACTATAATCCAAAAGTACTTTTTTGGCTGTAAAATTCATTGAGATGTCAAATGATCACTAAAAGCTTTATATAAATTCACGTCTAGGATTTTTTTGTGGCACCGTGCAGCATTCCCTCTAACTTTATTTTTCATGTGAGCCTACAAGGTCAGTTCACAGCAGTGACTTCTGGAACCAGAAGTATGTGATCTGCATAGGTGCACTTATCATCATGGAACTGGAAATGTAATGTACACACAGCTGTGTAACTTAAGGGGAACATTGATACTGGGCTAGGAGGACTTGGGTCAAGTCCCAGCCACTCCAGAGGTAGAGGATTATAATGTAAATTCAAGCCTTTCATTCCTGCTTTGCAGGTGAGAATGTTTTACATAGCTTTTCTTTATATTTTTTAAACTTACTTGTCCTTGAGACTGAAAGGTCAGTTTTGCCGCTTTTCATAGTATAATCCCAAAGAACTCAACTAAATCACTCAATCTTTCAACTATATTATTTTAGCATCATGTTCAAAAAAGGACAAGATCATTTGTGCTCAGAAATTACCATGAACCATTAAATATTTATTTCTGCAAACTGAAAACGAATTAAAGCACTCCCTCTAGAGGTCTTGAAGATAGCTCACTGGATCACTATCTTGTCAGGTGCATGCTATTTTACCAAAGGCGATAAATAAAGTAGTCAATGTGTTTCATGGTGATAAAATGGAATGATTGCCCTTATCTCAGAACTATCATTGCACTGATAGTGTGTACACTTTGCCATATTTGGTTATGCTTCAGTCCGTGTTACACTCGAGTTTCCTGTTGTGCAAATGTTGATAATTCCTACAGTTTTACAGGTACAGTTACAATCAGTCAAAGTAACATCCGATTCCAGTACAGGGGTTGGCTACGCTCAGTCAGTTGGTTGGACTGAGCAGATTTTCAGGATCTGTGTTCTTGCAATCCAAGGATTGAGTGATGCTTTCTCCACTCAGTCTGAGAATTACATTTTGCAGTCGAGACATCTGTCTGTGAGTGGACCAATCTTGCCTGCTATCTGACAAAGGGAAGGATTGATTATGATAAAAGTGATTTGAAGAACACTTAATGGTGAGGTCCCTGGTGAGTAAGCAGGAAGTGTGGAGGGCAGGAAGGGTTAATAGTTTAGGAGTCTCAGGTAGATGTGTTGTTGAGTTGACATGATGCAGGCAATTTTGGGACCATGAGCCTTGGTGAGAGGCATGTGCAGTAGCAGAGTTGGAGTGAGTGTGAGTTTGAAGTAACAGCGTCAATATTACGCTTACTGTTGGGCAGTGCAGAATATCATTGACCATGGACCAGCTACTGAGCATTCCGTTTCACCTGGGTTGTGACACTGACCCAGTTGAAATTTGGCTCCAGGTTAGCTTGGTTTAGAGGCATTATCTTATGTGGCAACCCACAGTTATAAGGACAATCCTTCTTTCCCAGCTCATCCACCAAAACCGCTGAATTCTTGTCTGTGAAACATGCAGAAGGCTTTCCTTTCCTCTGGATCTCATGTCCTTTGCGATAAGCAACAAACACCACAATGTCAAGGCCAATTTCTAATTTGCAGCCCATGAAGTGGTGTGTTGCTGGGCTTTAAATACAGTGCCCACATCACAAATGACAGGAGGTCCTGGCAGTGGTGAGTACTTCCCCCTCTCCAGCCATGCAATTCCAGGAGAAGTGCACCCAAGAGCCTAGTTTCATGATTCATTGAGTTTCTGACCTGTTTACGTAACCACAAGATTTATTTAACTAATCCAGGTAGGTTTTTGTCCCTGATAAGTCCCAGGTGGGGGATTCAGTGATGGTAATGCGATTGAATATTAAAGAGATACTCTCATTTATTGCCCATGGTTATAGCCTCACACTTCGTGGTGCAAAAAAAGCCTGAATATTATCCAGATCCTGTTGCATGCAGACAATTGCTGAATGGTGCACAAGCCATCTGCAGATGGGGATTATGCAATTGCAATCCTTCAATTTCTTTCTTCTGCAAGCTTTCTCCGGGTTTACTGATGTTGAATTACATTATTACAGAAGGTGGCAAGCCACCCTTTCCCATGAGGTAATAATTTGCCTTTCTGAAATAATTTTTACATCAGGATAAAACAGCATGTGAATGTTTATGTGAACAAGGCACAAGGAGAATACATGTCTCATGACTGCACAAGAAAGACAGCTTTAATATATTCATTTATAGAATCATCAAAATGTCTCTCACCACCCCTTTTCCCAGAGTGTGCATTAATTCTTTTACTCTGAGACTCCCTGTATTTGAAATCATTCCAGAAAATGAGGCAATTAGTTTATTTAAACCTTAGGTTAATTATTTCATCTTTTCTTCCAGCTGTTGGTGTGCAGATTAATCTCCGATTAATGCGTCAGAAATTCTGGATGGCTACACGGCAGGTAAAAAATGAACTTTTAGCTGATAAGTGATTTCTCAGGTTATTTTCTATGATTTGCACTTCACTTGGTTTCCTTTTTGGCCTTGAAGCTGTCCTAAAATCATTTTAATCTAAATCCATATAATTGTCAGAGACAGGACATTTGTCATTTAATTTGTACGCCACATTTATTTCACGCACCACTTTGGTTGCCTATTTTTGCACCAAGTTCCTTCCAATTTTGTTGGATTATGAGAAAATGTCTGAGATCTTGAGTTAATTTTTATTAACAATCAAAAATAAATTTATGGAAACAGCATGCTTGATAGGTGAATAAATTTTTCTCATTTTGCACTGTGCTATGCCAAGATCTTTATGGAACAATAAATCAACCACACAGTTAAACAACACTGCAACCAAACCTTAAAGTACTAGCCTATATTGGTCTTTTGTTCCTAGTATTCACTGTATTCAAACCATGAAAACCCGCCAAACAAGGCAGAAAGAAAAAATATTTATTAAAAACTTTATCTACTTCTATGAAGCCTATTTTTCTTAATAGACTTGCATACATTTGTTAGACAAATTATTTGAGGTGAAGTTATGTGACAGGGAGTGGGCTGTTCTATATATGACATAATGATCATGCGTACATAATCTATGTAATTATAGTGTTTATTTTAAAACATTTCACATTTCAAATGTGCAGTTTCATGGTAAAAGCTTGAAACTATCTCATGATATATTAGTATATATTATTTTATTACATACTGGCACTAATACTATGCTAATGGTACAAATTAATGTGGAATTTGTGCTTAATTCATCTATCTGATAGAGGACAATATAACCAAGTTTGCCAATGACAAAAAGATTGATGGAACACTAATTAATGTAGGTGGAGTATAAAATTGCAAAGGGACATTGATGACTTAAGTGAGTAAGCAAGGCTGCGGCAAAATGTGTGTGAAATCACCCATTTTGATTCACACAAGAATCTGTCTGAATTTTTTTTAAAATGTTAACAGTGAAGGTCCAAAAAGACTTAGGATTTCATGTAGACAAATCGCAACAATATGTTAATCAGGAATAAAAAAATACAAAAAAGGGCAGTGAAATGTTAGTTTTTAATCTTTTAAGGCCCATTAGAAAGAAGAAAAAGTTTTATTGCAACTATGGAAGGCTCTTTGAGACCATTGTTGGAATTGTGTACAATTCTGGGCACTAGAATGTAATCAAAGCTCATTCTGAGACAAGGTTACACAAACTAGTCTCACTTGCCTGGAATACTAAGATTGAGGAGTGTTTTAGTTGAAGCTTTTAGGATTTTGAAAATAATCGATAGAATGGATAAAGAAAACTATTTATGTCCAGTGGTGGAATGCCTAGGATAGGGAGCATAACTTTAAAATTAGAGGCAGATTGTTTGAGCGAAATTCAGCGTTGTTTAACACAAAGTTTCACCCTATCGCTCACAAAAGAAAAATAGCTGCTAAATAACTAATTACTAAATTACTCATTTTAAGTTTGAGATTGATAGTTTTATTTTAACAAGCAAGTCCATTAAGGAATAAGGAGCCAAGGCAAATGCACTGCAAGTTAAGATATTTCCCGCTCATAATCTCATTGAATGGAGGAACTGTTTTGAGGACAGACTAACCTAGTCCGATGAATTTCTCTGCTCACAAAGCTTAGCGCAGTGGGATGTAATTTCTTGCTCTGTTATTTTAAGAAGCATTAACTGTATTTTAAATAGGGTAAATAAGGAATAATTTAAAATGAATGTATTTAATGTTTGTTCATTTGTATTTCAAATAAAACCTTTAATGTTTAAATCTCTGAAATTTACATAAATCACTCAAGTAACCCAATTAAATTCCTGTTTTGTGAGAATTTTTCCATTAATTATAAGACTACCTTTATACAAGGAAAGCTATTTTGTTAACGAAAGGTAATAGAGATCTTCAAGGCATGTAGCACATGAGCTTTTGAAATACAGTGGTTTCCATGGGAACAGGTCCTTGTAATTTGATACCATTTTGTGCATGAGTTAATAAGGTGATCCTGTGATGTGCAGTAATGACTACAGCGCTGCAGAGTGGGAGTTTCTCTCCTCAGACATAAAAGCAAAAACCATGACTGAAATATACACGGCATCAACAACTTCCTTGGACCACATTCAGTCCTATTACCTATGTTATTTAAATTGCAGAACCAATTCTAAGAAATGTAGCAATATCCAAATTCACATCATCGTCTCCAGATTTAATAAGATGAGAAAAGAAATATGATTAATCAAAATAATCTCTTTTCAATGGCTGATATAACAAGGTGTAGAGCTGGATGAACACAGCTGTATCAGAGGAGCAGGAAGGCTGATGTTTTGGGCCGAAACGTCAGCTTTCCTGCTCCTCTGATGCTGCTTGGCCTGCTGTGTTCATCCAGCTCTACACCCTGTTATCTCAGATTCTCCAGTATCTGGAGTTCCTACTATTTCTTTTCAAATGCTGTTGTCTCAGTAATCCTTTTTTACATCATGATTTTACATACACACAAGCCTAGAAAATTGTGCGAGCCCATCCTTGGGATCCTGTAGCCTGAGTTAGTCCCAGTATACAGACCTCATTATAATGAAATCTATGAGATGTCACAGCCATCAGAGCAGCCTGAATTCAAGTGTTAGCATGCTGTGGAGGTCACAGTTGAAGAGCTATTCCCTAGTTACTCCTGTGTTGCAGTAAAGATTGTCTCACTCTGAATGCTAGAAGTCAGCAAACTACCAGACACACAAAAGGAAATGGAATTCTGTCTCCACCTGAATGCTGAAAGTTAGTCACCATTAAGAGGAACCAAAACTACAGAATGTCAAACAATCTTAAAAACTTAAAGTCATAAAACCAACTGTTCAAGTACTAATATCAGCAACAGCCATAATGTTCAATTAGCCAAATATTCAACTTTGTGAACAATTTGGAGACTGATCTGCATATTTGTTTTTATTAAACTTTTATCTTTTTGAACTCACCTCTTAATTCTAATCTGGGTTAATATGTGTTGTCTTACTAATAATTCTCAGGTTTAGAAGTTAATAAATTCTCTCTTTGTTGACTGTAGGAAGCTTGATTTAAATGGTTTATTTTAAAATATAATTCAAATGGATCTGGGGAAGAAGGTATCCACAAATAACCTTTTAACCACTAATCAAGGGTAAGGTGAACAAAGATAGGGAGCCAGTTCATCCCTCCTCATCCAGGAGCTTAACAATTTGGGGAAATGTTACAAATTGTGGAAACTAACTTGGGATCTGTACATGAGTGCAATAAGCACAACCCACCACAGTGATGAATTATGGAGTTGTGGGCTGAATGGCCTAGGATCTTGAGCAAAGAAGTGTTATAACTAGAACCCGAGCAAGGTTCCCAAAGTTAGTACAGTTTGGACAGGATACCCCAAATTTCCAAAGAACCACAAATGAACTGCCTACCCTTCTTTACCAGGTCATCCTCTCAATTATTTGCAAGGAGGTTAATTTTTAAAGAATCTGCTGCCTAATGGATATATTTCTTCCAGACCTAAGGAATTTGTTCTAAAAGGAGTACGTTTAACTAGGCTTAGCTGAGTTGACAAAATACTGAATTTATTTAAAGGCAAGAAGAAATAATAGTGCAAAACCTATAAACACAAATTAGAAAGAAGTGAGTCTAAAAGTAATGACAAAAGTTACAAGATGCATGGATCAGTCTCTTTGAGTGGTATGTGAAGAGTAAATAGTGAAACATTGATAATTTGAGAATCTTATCTTTGTAGATTAGTAGGGATTCTGTTGTCCTGTTTCCTTTGACTTGCTTAGTGGCTAACTGACTTCTTGCATTCAGCTAGGGAGAATACTTACCTGCAACACAGGAGTAACTAGTGGGTGGTTCTTAGACTGTGACCTTCAAAGCTCAGTAGCTGTCACACCCCAGGTTGTACACATAAATACCTCAGCCTACTGGCACACATGAGCATCTTAGACCACCAGAACACACAAACCAGGATTGAATTAGCTTTTAACCTCTATTCTTTTGTATTCTTAAAAGGAGAAGACATGAAACATGTCTTCCATCCTAAATTTTATCTCTTCTGTCATCATGTTCACAGACTTGGGTAACTCCAAAGAGTTGAAAATTCAGTTTGTAGCATATTTCCCTTTTTAAGACCACCCTTTTTAATCTTCATTGACAGCTCATCAAGTGTAATATTCCAGCGCTTTTCTGTCAGAGAGCCACTGGATTTACATCTGCAAGCTATATTTCAAAAGAAAATTCGGAACATCTATTGATGTTTCCTGGTCATGTCATTAAGATCTAATATCCAGGTCCTCCTTATAGTAGCTGTATCAATGTCTAACATATAAATGTAACCTGTAACTAGTTGCTAACATGCAATAACCTATTTGTTCAATGTAAGAGACTCTTCATTAGACCATCGAGTTCTTTTTTCTCTATTGCATTAGATCAAGAAAGGCCGAACACTTAAAGCAAATGCTGGCAGCAAATCTACCAGTTGTTGAGGTGTAGAGACAGTTTACTTGTGTGCACAACATGGTAATCAACAGAGTGGGTTTCATTTAGTTCCCTCATTCAACAGATGTTGATACATTTTGGATGATAAAACCCATTGAGGTATGAGGTTGTAGACTTGCTCGCTGAGCCAGTATGTTTGATTGTGGACATTTCATCATCCTGATAGGTAACATCCTCAATGCACCTTCAGTGAAGCCTTAATGTTGTGTCCCACTTGTTATTTATATGTTGATGGTTGTCATCAACAAACACATTGAACTGGGTCCACTATACAAACCACTGAAAAACAGAACCAGAAGTATTGACAACCAGCCCAGCAAACTGAGGCACATAAATAATAAGAGGGACAGAACACCAACACTTCACCAGAAGCACACTGACGATGTTATCCAGCATGATGACGAAACGTATGCAATGAAACACACCAGCTCAGCGAGCAAGCCTACAACTTCATCCACAGCCTGAGCTACAATTCTTCTCAAAAACTCTATTGAGGTCTGCTGGTTTGTGTTAAGTTTTTTTTGATCTTCAGTGATTTATAATGTTTGCATAATTGGGTATGATTGTGTATGTAAGTATAATAGAATATGCATAGTTATATTGAAGTGTACAAATATATTTGCCCTGAAGCTTACAACTGACTGAGCTAATGTTTCTTCTTTCTTGCTGCCTTGCACTATTCCCTTTACAGTCTAATGATACAGATGTAAGTAAACTGCTTTCTTGGAATAAAACTTATGAGAATCAGGCCTAACATTAGATGCAGCTATTGTCCACATACCTACCTATGCTTTATCAAGGAGGTTAGGGAAGCATATATTATCCGGAATTGAAACTGTATTTTCATTCCTTCGTTGTCACTGGGCTAAAGACTTACCTTGAATTCCCTCTGAACAACACTGTGGGATATCTACACCAGATGGACTGCATCAGTTCAAAGATGTGGCTGATCATCACCTTCACATTGTTAGGGATGGGCAATAAATATTGGTCTAACCAGTAATACTCAAATCCTGAAAGAATTTAAAAATTTGCACTTCCTGTGTTCCTGCCCTGTATAGAAACTGCCTCTAGACTAAAATCCAGGCTGGTATGATGGGAGATGACTAATTCGAAAATCTAGAAACTATAATGAAGAAATTGGAATAAAAACATAATTTATTCAGCTGCTGTCATTAAAATCTTGCTTTTGCACAAAGGGGCAGAATTTGCCTGAAGACAATGATGTGCAAGCAATCAAAACATTAAGTTGGTCTCCAATCATTTGAAATGAAATTGGCCGTCTTCTAGCTGTCCTATGCCATTCATTAGCAGCTTGTTTTATGGGGCAGTGCACTTCTAAAAGGAGTGGCACATTTTGGCAGCCAGCAGATCACGTGAGATTGTTTTTATTAGCAGCGGAGAAGAATCTTCTGTATCAGTTTAGAGAGGGAAAGGCCTTGCTCACTTTTTTACATTGTCCAATTTTCTGATGATATCAATCAGGAATTTAGCTATAATTTGCACCTTTTGTTTGTGCAGAGAAATGTTTGCTAAACAGATGCCATGAAAAGAGTGGTGTTTCAGTATTAATTAAATATTATCCTTCTGTCTATCACGCATTTCACTTCTTTTCATTTTCCAGTGCAGCAACATAGAAGGGACATGTCCCATCAGCTGTGATAATGATGTGAGTATTCATTAACCTGTCTCTTAAACTAAGAGAAAATAACTCTTGAATTGAATTATAGAGAAACTGCCAAAAACATTTCACATAATTAAAAACTTTTGATCTGTCATGCAGGCTCTGAATTGTTTCTTAATAGATAACAATGGGTTCATTCTGATCTCCAAGAATGAGGAAGAGGTAAGTGTTCTGCTCAGATGAAGGGTGATTTTGTCTTAAACACTATAAGAGGCAGACAATGCAGTAGGATTGCAGCTATTTTAACATGGGGTTATGATCTTCAGTATGACTGATGAATATACATAGCATGAAAGTGGAACAGATCATCTTTATCACAAAACACGTAGGTGTCAGTTGGAGTCTAGGGTAGAATCGAGGGCTCATAGTATTGGAAGGATGTCAAGGTCTTTGGAAAGGGTATACACCTGGTTTACCAAGTTAATAACAGTAATGGGTAAAAAAAATTGTGAATATTTAAGTGGATGAGAATAGCCAAGCAGTAGGTGCAAGATTCCCCAATGCACTTTTATAAAGCGTAGCATTGTGCCAATGTGACTAGATAGGTAATCTGGAGCTCCAGGCACTTGGGTTCAAATCCTGCCAAGGCAGATGATGAAATTTAAATCTGATAAAATTTGGAATTAAAAATGTAGCAAATGGTAAAAATGTAACTATTGTTGTAAAAATCCATTTGCTTCACTAATACTGTTTTAGAGGAAGGCACTTCTGCCATCTTTATCTCATCTGACAAATATGTGACTAGTTTCACAGAAATGTGGCTGGCCGTCCAAAATGGCACAGAAAGCTGAATAGTTCAAGGACAATTGGGGGATCAGCAATAAATTCCTGCCTTGCCAAGGATTCCAACTTGGAAGTTCTTATAATGACTCAGGGAAGAATAAACAAGGTTCATACCCTAATTGTGACAGAATTACAGTGTTGTTGGGACTGTGTTTTTGCTATTGGTGCATATAGCTGAAGCTGGGAATCTTTCTGATTGGCGGACGTATCTTAGTTTAGAGGGTTTAGAATCATGCTATTTTCACTTCGAGTTTGAGCTAGTGTCAGGAAGGCCGACCTTGAAGAAGATCCTAGGCAACCATGGGGGCGGGCTAGTGCTGAGGTTTACAGGTTAGAAGGCCTGCCTTGGTTTCTTGGGATTTTGTCCTAATCATAAGAAAACTAGTTTGGCCCTCTATTCTCCATCCGTTTCCCATTCATTCCCCACAGCTCCTCATGCAAACTGACATAATTCACTCAGTACACATTATGTAGATAACTGATGAACCATATAACCGCAATGGTAAGTGTGGAACTGCAGTTAAAACAAATCCATTCAGAAATGTTCTTTGGAAAAAAAATGCTTCACAACCCCACACCAGTATAAATGAGAGAGAACATTAAGTAGGAACTACAGATGCTTCAAACATTTACAACTTTTAATCCAATAAAAAAAAATTGAAGCATCAATAAAAGACATTACAAAATCCACTTAAAATGTCAATCAAGTAAAGTCAACAACTTACATCAATTTTCAAAACCTGCCCCTCGTAATGTTTGTCATCAATCTACAATACAGTTCACTTTTAACATTGCTGATTTATTATAACCTTTGTATGGCACACAGGAGATTCTATGACTAGGACTGAACATCACAAATACAACTTTGCATGTATTACATACAGACCTAGGTGTCTGCGCAGCTGAACCAATTAAATCCAGACATTTGGTCATTTTGCAGTATGACAGGAATAAGCAGGTGATGTAAATTCCTCAACCACAGCACAGATTTTATGAATAATTCTGTTACATTTTACAGAAATCCCAGTTTTAATGATTTTCATGCCTTGTCATATAAAGAATACTTCATTTAAAAATGAAAAACCTATCAATGTCAGTTTTCTTATTAATATTTTCCCTTTACTGCTGTCATTGGTTATTCTCCAATTATATAATTGAAAGCAATACAGTGCCTGAGCGCGCATGTGTGAGGAAAGCTACTGAAGAATGCTTTAAGCAAGAATATTTATTCTTCCAAAGATTTTCCTTTGGGTCGGCAGCATTTCTGGGAATTGAATAGAAACTTGTTGTCACCATGGATACACAACATTTCCACATATCATAAACCATGTAAATTAGGATCAGTTTCTCTGAACATTCACACTTTTAGTCACACTACTTTACAGTAACAAAATGGGGAATATCTAATTGATGGTTGCTATGGTAACATAGCAAAGCATGATACACAGAAATTACACAGAATTAGTAATTTCTCCAGGAAAATGTTTACTTATAGGCAGTACAGCAGCTATAGAAAATATACAGGTCAACTTTGATGTGAGGTTTTGACAACAAAGCATATAATTCATGATTGTATTCCATCTTCCCCAAAATATTTCTAAGAAATACTTCTAATTTAGAATCAAGTTTCTTATCTAAGATATCAGAAATGTTTTTTATATAACTAACAGCTTTACAGATTGCAAAAATTACAGGTATGTCATTCTAATATGCAGCCATTGATGGTATACACTGACATGGTCTCATAAGCCTTATTTCATCTCTAAGTAAAAATAATATCTGATAAGTCTCATTTCTGTTACCTTTGAAGTGCCACTTACTATTTAAAGCTTTTCTCTTTCTATTATGCTGTCTTCAGATTTTGAATCGCAGATTTACAAATTATTGATGATTTGGAATTTGTTTCCCTACTTGACTTTCTGTGCTGCTGTTTGCTTGTATTTTTTTAAATATTCTTGCTGCTTTTCTGGAAAACTGAACCACAAATTTACAAACACAAAATTGTTGCTGCCAATCACTGCAAATCTGACTCCAACATGGTGCTCAACATAAATATTCTAATAATCTGACAATTCCATTGATTTAGGAGCAGGAAATGGAATTTAGACAAAAGGGGAAAAAGCAGCCGATCCCACTCCTGACACCTTTGTTGCTCAATCGTCCTAGGGACTCCAGTATTGACACTACAACAACATACATCGCAGTAAAACTACCTTATTTACAGTTGTCAACTATAATAACTGAGCAGGAAAGCAGCAACAACCTTTAAAAAAATCATTGCTTGCTATAGTCCCAACCTATCTGCTACCATTGAGGCTTTGTGCCTGCGAAAATCTGCAAGAAGCACATGACTCCATTTTAATAAGTGGCCATGACTCTTTTGGTCAGAGTATATTGGAATGCACCAAAATCTTGCTCATTTCTTCAGGATCTAAGAACTCTCCAATACAATGTTCAAATTCACAATAAGACTCCATAAGGATTTATATCAAAATAGAAATTACTAAATTTCCTATCTCAGATTTGGTTTGACCTTCTTGCACTATATAGCCATTTATTCTCTCACTGATTATGTTGACTATTTTGTTGTTATTCATCCAAATAATATGGTTTTGCTGACAAGGTCAGCATTTATTGCCCATCTCTAAATGCCCATTTGAAGATGGTGATAGTTTTGCCTTCTTAAATTTATGCAGTCTCTATAACGAAGGTATAACATGAATACAATTAGTAAAACATTCCATTTTCCTGCAAAAACAGTAATGAAACAGCCATATAGGAAATGAACTGTTCCTGCTACCTCAATCCTTTTATATAGTAGAGGTCACAGTTTTGGGTAGTGATCTCAAAGAAGCCTTGTTGAGCTGCTGCAATGCGCCTTGTAGATGATGCAGATGTCAGGCAGGGTTTGTCAACAATGGAGGCCGTGACCTTAACATATGGAGTGCTAATCAATGAAGGTGACTTGTCCTGGATGGAATTGAGCTTCTTAACCATTGTTACAGCTACACTCTTCCAGATAATTGGAAAGCACTCCATCCTGACTTTTGTCTTGTAAATGGTGGAAAGGCTTTGGGGCATCAGAAGGTGAGTATTTATTACAGAATACTCAGTTTCTCACATGTCTTTCTAGCTATAGTGGTATGTTATTGGACCAGTTAAAGTTCTGGTTAATGATAACCCCTCAGAATATTGAAGGTAGAGAATTTAATGTCAGAAATGCCTTGGAGTTGAGCAGTACATAAATGCGTAAATACAAAAAGGAACTTTTTCTTGTTGGTAATAAGTATAAGGTATCATATGCAAGGTATAGCAGAGTAATGCCACCTGTTATAATTCAGAGCATAGAAACAATCTTGTCTATGTTGCTTCTGCTTTGCCATACCACGGTTCTTTTGAAGATCTTAGGACCACGTTAGCAATGAATTCATGTTAATAGGATGCATGATTGAATTATGTTGGATGATCATTGAATAGATCTCTAATTGGCCTTGTTCTGTTACCCGTTGATAGCAAGCAATGACCAATTAATCGATGTACCATTTCCAATTTTTAAAGTTTGGTGTCATTCTTGAGGTCATGGAACTAGTTACCTGGTCATGACAAACAAAGCTCAACATAGATTAATTTGTTTGGGTAGGAAATATAACAAAGTCATGTATGAGTCTTTAAATTAGGGGAACAAGAGATCTCGGAGTTCATACACACTGATTACTAATATTTAGGCTACAAGTTAATAAGGCCATAAAAGAAAAGAAGATTGAGAGAAGATTTATTTGAGGTAGTCAAAAGCATGAGGATTCTGGTCAGACTAGAGACAGGTAAACTGTTCCCATTGATTGATGAATTGAGAACCAATAGTCCTTGATAGCAGCTAATGATAACTCATGCACACTACCCTCCCTATCATTCTTTACCCTTACATCCTCCATGCCAACTCACCTTTGGGTGGACGCACACTATGGGCAGATCTCTGGAGCCATGTTGAGACAAAATAAACCAAATTTCTAGATATCTATTAATATCTATATCAGTACAGTAAAAACACTCTCATTCTTGATATCCCTTTGAAAACTTTGAAACCTCTCAAGCATTTGTAAAGTCTAACAGACTTATATATTCATAAACCAACATTTAAGACAACCAGTTCTTTATTAACATTATTGGGCTATCAGGCAAAATGTAAACTTAGGATCCTCAGCTGGGATAATTTTAGGATGTAAAAAGCAAACAAGCATTAATAATGACATAATTATATCCCTTAAGATAGCGTCCACAAACAGCGATTGTGACTAGTGCACTTCCTTTTATCTTTTACTGTCATAATTTTTTTTTACGTTTTGAAGGGCAATGGATTTAAATGACAACTCAGCTCGACAGCTTCACAAACATTCTTCACCCTTCAGAAGATTTACATCAACTGTAAAATTTCTCCCACATTGTAGGTTAAGGCCCTCATTGCAGCATTTCCTTCATGTGTGAGTTGCACCCCACACATTTACCCCTAGCTATGGAAACAGAATTTGACAAAGTGGAAGACAGGATTGCAGGATTTCTGTCCTACACTCCATTTTGGCAGGGTAATCTGGACTTTAACCACACAAACATTTACAATTTTACTGTGATGTCTACTATGCACTGGAGGGAAATGATCTGTGCCTTGTCTCTAAAAATTGTCCTTACACCAATGCCCTTAAAATGTGGCAGGTGGAATGAGTGTTTACTTCTTCTCCCTTTGAAATGAACACTAATGAGTTCAATGGATTTGGGACAGGCACAATCAACTGCTGTAAGTTAGAAAAATAGGTCAACTGCAGTAAGATTAAGACCATCGTGCAAAATTGTCCATAATTCAGCAATAATTGTAACTAATTCTATTCAGAGATTATAGGGTAGGCTGGTTTGGAAATATAAATGTGCCATTTGAACATTTTTCTGACAAAAAAAACAGATAAAGGACGAATGAAAGGCACTCTGTACCTAACCCATGTTCCCCTGAAGTGTGAGTTTCTCAAATAAAAGCTGGAGATACTCAGCAGATCAGGTAACAGTTGAAATTAAGATGTCAGGTCTTAGTTCCATTCTTGTGACAGGAAGATTTTACTGATTAACACCATTTAGAAGGAACAAAACAAGGGGAAAGAGGATGGAGAAAAACCCCAAGTGCTCAAGTGGTAAACAGAGATGTTTTAACAGCAAAAATGTTAACGAGTTGGGGTATTTAAGTTACATGAATGATACTAATAAGATTCAAAAGAAGTATAACAAGAGAACCAAAATTTGATAAGAATAATATTTGTTAATAGCTAAAAGAGGATCGGTAAAATGAAAAAATGTAGAGGACTTCCGTGGTAGATCCAGGAATTTGGTAAGAATTATTGCAGGTTGACACCAAAGATGCAGTTCATTCCACTAATTAGTGTTTCCAGGAAAGGGTACCCAGCCCCCATTGCCATCATGTTCCCAACTCATCTCTGAAAATGTCGGAAAGTCATTTGATATTCCTAACACCTACAGCCAGAGAAAAAATGGAAGTTACAATGAAAGTCTTCATTGTTGAAATGAACATCAAGGCTAGAAGACTACAAAATGCTTAGGAGAAAGATGAGTTGCTGATTTTCCAACTTATGTTAAGCTTTATCGAAAGAGTGTAGAAAAAAACAGAAACAGAAGTTAGCGTGGAAGTGGAATGGAAAATTGAATCAATAACTATCAGTGATTGAAGATCACAGACAGAACTGAGTTTTCAACAAAGTGATCACTTGATTTGTGTTTGGTTTCCCCAATGTAAAAAGGCACATCACAAGCAATGAGTATACAATGGTAGGCAGCCACGTCTGCCAGACCCTTGTCTATCTAGCGCTTGAATAAAGCAATGGGATAAGAGTAATCTGGGAACAAGTTTTCACTCTTTTCTGATTCTCCCTCTTCCTTTCTCCAACCCTTTCTTCATCTCTTCTATCTTTCATCCTGTCTTTTTACTCTCATGTTCAGACCTACATTCTTCTTTATATCATTCTTGTTTGTTGGTTTGCCCATGGGACAAAATAGCAGATCAATTTGGCAAATCGTATGGAAGCATGACTGAGATAGGTACCATGTACATAGACTGGAATTGTCTTAAGTGCTGTAAGATTTTACAGTGCATCTTCCAGTCAACAGTAAGTACCACGTGAGTCAAAATACTAGGCGTAGGTGTATATTTCCATATACACAAACAATTAGCCTTATCTCAATCTCAGAAGAATATCACTGAGTGGAAAAATATTATATTCTCCTTTCTCCACAGCTGTTCTGTTGGCTCCTTCATGAAGTTGCCAATTTGTGCCACCCAGGATTGAATCTTACCTTTTCTAATTTGAAGATTATTGAAGGGATTTGAGAGTTCTCACGCCGTATCTTACCAAACTTGTCACATTGATTGTCTATGGACAGCATTCAACATTTCAGAGAAGGGGAAGATGGCACCACAATTCTTTGACAGGATCCTGGTCAGCAGGTTAGTGCCAGAGGACTGGCAGAGAAGGCTATGTTAACAGACCCTGCCAGCCTGGTCTGAGGTCACCACCTGGTCAGTGCCATCTCCAGAGTGTGAGGCAACGGCTAGCAGTGCATAAAAAAATGTCAACAATCTTCTTCGATCCACCAGGTGAAGTGACACACTATTATCTCTGCCATCTCACACTCATGCTGTCTGTGTCGCTGCACAAGTCTAATGCTAAGGCTCATGCTCAAGCACCCTCACTATTGCATGAAACACTACGTCATCTACTGCTTTCCCTCAGCCCTGTATATCACTAACCATACCTGCCCTCTGTGCTGCCTTCTCAGTTCTTTGACACATCTCAATGTCTTTCTCCAAATGCACAAGTACTACTGGATGTGCCAGCCACTGCCATCTCACTCATTCAACACCTTTCTCATTGCTGGAGAAGAGAGTCCTAACAGAGCAAAAAGAGCCTGGACTGATTGTGGGGAGAAGAGTGGGGAGGGGCAGGGAGTGCCCAGTATTCTTCGCTTCACCCTCTACAAGGAAAAAATCTTGGCTCTTGCAGAAGAAGACCAGGACGAATTCCACAGAGGTGGTAATATCCACATCCTACGAAATGAGTGAGTATCATTCTGCTTATTACTGGCATTAACCTCACTATCACTCTGTCATTAAACACCTCTTCTAACATCTGGCCATGATGCTTTATTTCTCTTTTGAATTGCAGGTTCCACAAAGGTTCCTATAACATCTGCAGTGAAATGGTAGGTCATGGAAGAGCTACCCTCCTGGATCTCTAAGGGCCTAAGTACTGAAGCCTTAAAGGTAGCATGTGCATGGCTGCTGCCTGCACCCTACACTAAACCAGATACTGATACCTCAGGGGAACAGTCATGATGGAAAATGAGGGTACATGTGCAGTAATCATCTTACAGTGACTGCTATGCAGCTAGCTGATGAAGAATGCCTCAGGTCGCTGGCACTCAGAGGACTATTAGAGACCAGGAACCTGCTCAGGCCAACATGAATGTTGGTTCTGTGGTTTCAACAACCAGGGAATTTTTTTTAAATGCACAGGAAGGTGCAGCTGTAGCTGACAGGTATATGGGACACAATGGCCCCCCTTGTTCAGGGGCTGTAGCCGTGCCAAAAATCAATTGAGTTGACTTCCATGAATGGTTTGGTGGTCACAATAGAGATCCAGGCCCAAATGTAGCATCCTCTGGGGCTGCTGAAGAGGTTCACATGTCTGCATTCTCAGCCCACAGTCACAGATCCCCAAGATTGAAGGTTTGATGACAGAGAGAGGTGAAGAACCTTGACCCAGCCCAGTAACCCCATCCTTACAAGGAGACAGGGTAGTGCCAAGAGTCATTCAGCTAGAGGAGGAGCCACACACACCGGCCTCACCAAACTTTCCATTCAGGACACTGTATATGTTGCTGGACCCTTCAGCCCTTGGATGTTCAGGAAAAGGAAGGTCAACTTGCCTGTGGCGAGCAGACTCTTGCATTTTCTAACCCATCTAGACACAGGTGCATTTGGAAATCATCCAAACAAAACCCAGAGCCAACAGGCTCCACATAAAAACAGGCTCCCTCCAGCCAGTGTTCTCCTGCAGTGGCTGTGCCAGGGAGGTGCAACCCACAGGGAGGGTTATAGAATGACCAGATTGTAGGCACCCTACAGGCCTGTGTGCTAAATCCTTAACACACTAGCAACCTATGGTGTTTACCCTTTAAGACCCCTATGAACAGAATGTGCTGCAGCCCCCTCCTTCACAGCTCGAATCACTCATCCTACCCATTCTGAATGAACACAATGGATGTTGAGAGTGAGTGCTTCTTTCGGAGCTCACAGCCTCAGACTGGCAATTGCACACCCATCCCTCCTACTGTCATTCCGTCTCAAATTCTGTGAAGGGACTCAACAGACTAACCATGGCCCATCCCCTTGACCAACAGGAGCAGACGTTTCCAGATCCTTGACTAATGTCACCCCGACTGCAATAGCACTACCCTCTGGACTTACTGCTATAGAGGCAATGGACTGATTGTGGCCCTCTCTCTGGACTGCAGCCTGACTGGTATCACAAGCCTGCCCTTGAGCAGTGTAAGACCCCTTGACTTCCTGTGCCAGGAGCCCCTGAACTGCTCGGTGCCTTCATGCTACCTGCCTTGAAGTTGGAAAGATTACTGTCTGCTTGCTGCATGTACTGTCTGTTTGCACAGCACACAGTGCAACTTTGAGATTAATATAGCACACTGTGATTTTGCAAGATGGGAACCTCTAGACTGAGGACTGCCTAGCAGTAAGGCAAGTTGCCTTGTTGGTTGACTGTGCTAATTGACATACCAAGCCAAGGCAATGCAAGGCAGAGATGCTGCAAGCTTGCAGGTAGAGCATTGTGAGCAAACACTAAGAGATTGAGATGCAACCTGGTCCAGTCTGGGAATGGGGTACCAGTCCCTGTGTACGAGGTGACCCTCCTGCAGCCTTTCATTGCTAGTTGCTAGTATACCCTGCAATGCAAGTCTGTGCTTCCAGAGTGCATTGCCAATGTATATAAGATGTGTCTGGATGGTTGAGGGAGATTCTTCGAAGGCAGATGCTTTTGTCCATGGAGGAGGAGTGCATGCAGCTGGTGCCCAAGGATAGTGACCTGGGCTTTAGCCTGATCACAGAAATGGAGGTATCTCAGAACACGAATTGGCTGAATCCACCAGGTCCTCTCTCTGGTTTCCTTGTTGAGTTTTGCTGATTTTGATCTTGTTTGGCACCTTTGGTAAAATGAAGGTCTGAATATTGATGAGATGAGCTATGCTGTCAACACATAGTTTAACAATAAATAATGAGCATCAATTAACATCTCAGCCTAACGAGAATCATGGCACACTATTTATGAAAAATGTATAAGATGGAGTGAGATGATCTCGATGTTGCGATGGATCTCATTACACCCCATTCTCACCTCATTCTGCAACATATTTCAGCAACCCTTCTGCCTGGACTGGATTTCCACCTGATTTTCAATGTTTAGAATATTCCAGTAAATTTGACAACAGTTAAACCTGAACCAGTACTTGTACTTATTAAGGCTGTTTGAACAGAATCATACAGAAATTGCTGGAAAAACTGAGCAGATCTCGCAGCATTTTCAGTTTCCGTTTCTAATTTACAGCATCTGCAGTTATTTTGGTTTTTATTTGAATTGAATCATGTTTAATTCTTAATAAGTAACTTGAACAGGGCAAGGAATATG
Source organism: Stegostoma tigrinum (assembly GCF_030684315.1). Lineage (NCBI taxonomy): Eukaryota > Metazoa > Chordata > Chondrichthyes > Orectolobiformes > Stegostomatidae > Stegostoma > Stegostoma tigrinum. Next base: position 21,925,138 of record NC_081371.1, on the reverse strand, counting down.
AGGTGAGTATGTAATTTTTTTTCAAATTAAACAGCATAATTAGAATTTTCTCTTGACTCTGGTTAAAGCATTGCCACTGTGAATAAATTTGTGTTGGAGTTTTGAATTTGTCAGAGTTGATGCTGCAGACTAGAGCAGATGGCATTATACAAGTATCACATCATGTAACCCAACAATGATTTCATGAAACTGTATTAAAGAAAACATGCCAAAAGGTCCCAAATTTTGATTCCCAGTCTCTGCTAAATTGGCTAATCTCTGGCAGCACAGCAATTGGACGTTGCAAATAGTTTAAGCATCTCTAAGTTAGAAGGTGCAAGGTCATCTAAGATTTTCATTCTTAATGACTCCTCAGTGGCCACTTCTGGAAATTGTACTTTTGGATGTTGCTTCAGTACAAGATCTGATAAAAGTATGATAGCCCCTAAGATTACATACCAGCCCTTCGTCATTGTCTTGGGACTCATATGTGTAAAGTGGGCTTCTGGTGTCTCATTGCATTACTGCTTCTGTTCATAGACTTAATATATATCACTGTTCAAAAGGATGTATGTTTGGTCAAAAAATTTGCAGATATCATTAATTACAGAGGATAAGCCTATTGGTTAATAATTTGAAGGTAAGTATGAATTTTTAATCAGTATAGCAGTGAATGGAGCTGCTGAGCATCTGAATCAGGGATTTGTGAATTAAGCAATATCTTCATTCCTTTACTTTCTCTTTTAGACAGGGAAGTTTCTGGGAGAAGTGGATGGGTCAGTGATGACGCAACTGCTGAACATGGGGCTGTTCACTGAGTAAGATATTGTTTGCTCACATTTATTTGCAATGATCAATATTTAAGTGTGTGCCAGCTGGGATTTGGGGTTTCAGTCAACAAATAATTATCTGAAAGACAAAATCAGAATTCTGAGAAAAGATGCTGCTTTCTTTGGTATGTTTGCATTTCACGTTTTTTTTTCTTTTGGATATGGTGGTATTCAATGGGACACAGATCTCTCTATTGAAAAATTAATCCAAGTTGCAAAACTCTTTGCACTGAATTTTATTTTGTTCTCTCATTGTGTAAGATTGAAGTCAAGTTTGCCCATCTTGGCCAGAACAGCCCTCAGCAAATGTAAGACCATTGATTGCCTTGAGACAAGATTTCCACCTCCATTCTACCATCGTACAGCTTTGCCCATTCTTGGGGAACTGCCAACAATTAAATAGTCAGAGATAATGAGAACTGCAGATGCTGAAGAATCCGAGATAACAAAGTGTGGAGCTGGATGAACACAGCAGGCCAAGCAGCATCTTAGGAGCACAAAAGCTTGTTTCAGGACTCGCAGGGAGAAACGCTTCTGAAGGGTCTTGATGTTCTGGATGTAGATGTGGTCACGGTTGGGGAAAAATTGGGAAGACTTGAATGTAGACTGTAGTCCATTGGGGATGATCTAGTTCCGTAGGCAGGTGCTGAGGAAGGTGACGTGGCCGTGGTACCTCGTTTCAGGACATGGTCGAGCAATTTCAAGGCCGAAGAGACAACAAGAGAGTTGCAATAGGAGAGAGATCCCCTGAGGTTAGTCCGGAGGGAGGAGGGTAACTTCTTCAGGTTAGCCATCCTGGAAGAGGCTTCGCAGTGAGGTTAAAATTGTGATCAGAGATAATGGGAACTCCAGATGCTGGAAAATCCGAGATAACAAAGTGTGGAGCTGGATGAACACAGCAGGCCAAGCAGCATCTTAGGACCACAAAAGCTAGCTTTTGTTCTCGTAAGTTGCTGCTTGGTCTGCTGTGTTCATCCAGCTCCACACTTTGTTATCGACAATTAAATGGTCACCTGCTTTCTGCTCCCAACATTGTCATTGGAGGCAGTAGCCACTGTACCACCTGAAATGTGTCCCAGGAGGAAATATGTTGCAATGGAGTTCTTCACTGAGGGAGAAGGGGACAAGGGATTTGGGGGCTAAGGTGGAGGAGCAGAAACATGGGTGGAATACCTTGAGGGAGGCATCTGATTGACACATAGCCCAAAAAGTAGGCTTCCCCTTTGCCTGGCCATCAGGAAACCTGGCAGACAGGTAAAATGTCATATCATTGAGAGCATATGAGTGAACTGGGGAAATTGTAACAATATGGCAGGCACCAAACGCTAGTGTGCCATTCAATTTTACAACACACTCCCCCCCACCCTCACCAACTCCTGAAGCCAGCTTAACCGCAAGGCTGAGAGGCAGGTTGTAAAATTCCAACCCTTGACCTTTTACTGGAACGTAATTCTATCAAGCATGTCTGAAACTGTTATGATCTTGCTTTTCAGCTGGAAACTAACATTGCTAGATCCATTATTCATTCTGGAAATCAGCAATTGTATTCTAGTATTGGACCTCTAAGCTAAGCAAAATGGAGAAATAGTTGTATCATGTTTAATATCAGCTTAGAGAATCAATCTTTCAGCAATTGATTCTGTGGATGTTGGCAATCTTACAAGTTAATTTTTCAGTCAACTGCCATTGCATTGTCAACGTTAAAGAGATACATCTCAGCACAAAGTTATCATGACCTACATGAGGAATTCACCCAGTTCCTCCATAACATTGGTAGAAGGACAGGGATTTGAAATACTTTGCTGTTCCACAGGGTATAATGATCACATTTACCTACACCTTCAATAATCAGGACGCAGAATTCTCCAGAGCCAAATGTGTCAGTTTTGAACTTCATAGCTGGCATTTGCAACTACTAATCCTCTGCAGGATTGATCTCACTGAATCATTACAGCTAGCTCTTTTGAATGTTGATTCATAGAAATTGTGTGTAACATGGGAATAATAGGCCAGTCAGCTTGGAAATTAATAGGATTGTCTGGAGTGAGAGAGAGAGACCATAGAGTGCCACACCTCACAAGGTGGCAAGGAACTTTCAAATGAATTGACTTAAAAATGAAGAAATACGTTATAAACTAAACTGTGATCTCCTGGGAGTCATTAGTTCAAAGCAAAACTATGAATCTGAAAATCAACTGGTTGACTATAAACATTTTACTATTTATCCTTAATGAACAATTGGAGACTGAATCACAGATCTTCTAACTTCTGTCTCTTTTCACTCATTTCTCATTTCCGATCTGTGAGTGTTGCATTGTTATTTCTCTTCACTTTTGGTAACCAATAAATCCACTCTTTCATCACCTGAAGAAAGCCTACTCAAAATGGTATCTTTTAAAATATAAATTCTTTTGGTATAAGAAGGGTATCCACAAGGGAAGGGATGTTTTCTAAGTGAACTCATTGCAACCAGTCAAAGGGGCAAGGTGAATAAAAGGGAGCTAGTTCAACCCTCCTTATCAAGGAGCTGACAGTTTGGAAATTACATCTGAAATCATAATAACTTGAAAACCTCACTCAGGGTCCAGCGGTTACAAATGTTTGATTTTGTGGCATTTTTAAAACATGTCCAAATTGAAGTAACTGGCAGTATCACATAAAGGCAAAAAAAGGAGCCAGAAAATAACTGTTCAGAATTTTACAAAGCAAAATGCACAGACAAGCCTACAGAAATACAACTATAAAAGACAAGATAGATTGCTACCTGTAATTGATTGAACTACATCCCACACCCAACCCCCTTGCCCTTTGGTGCGACTCTCCTACTGAACTTGTTCCTGTCTTTAGTCTTTGAGCTGCACCTAAACTCACTCTTCTGCTATCTCTACAAAAGTGTTGGTGGGTAATGTTAATAGAAGTGAACATTGGTTTTTAAGTTATTTTAGTTTTGCTTATAACAGTATTTGCTTTTATTTGCATTTACATTTTTCCTGTATCCTAAAAGAGGAGGAAGTGATTTATTATGGGAATGCAAATGTAGCCAGAAGTATTACAAAGGCACCTTTAAAGGTATCAAACAGATGGCGCAGTAGTCTAAAACAAATGAAAGCTTGACAGATTTTACTGTTACTTGCCACTGATAGCATCCTGGAATTCATTAAGCACTTCTGTAAGTTTAGTCTGACAGATTTCATTAAAATTTATCTCTAAACTTCCTCAAACAGACTTTACCAATAGCAATGCAAAGGCAGAATACTGTGGACTGCTGGAATTCTGAAATAAAAATACAACTTGTTGAAAATATTCAGTAGGCCTGGCAACAATTGTGGTGACAGAGACAATGGATAATTATTCACCTGAAACCTTTGGTGGAATTCTATCAACTCTGAATTTTTCTAGCTCTGGGACAAAATCAGTCCCTGACCTCAATGATGTTGGCTAACCACATAATAATGTGATCTTCTGGAATGGGGCCAATCAAGAGGCCACTTGTGTCTTTGTTGGTGAGTTAAGGACAATGGGCAAGAGACCCAAAGTGGAAAGGTCAAACAGTAGGATCAAAAATTTGAACTGCCGACAAAGGATGCATGCTACTGCTAGATGTCCAAGATGGCGAGGTCATTTCAAGATGGAGATACTCTGTAATGACTTGCGTAAATTTAAAAGACATGGCCACACTTGTCAGGTCATCATTGTGGAGGTTTGGTTCCTCGAAAGTATTCCAGCATCCGAGCAAAATTGCCAGAGGCAGATTTAACACATCTACCGCTTTGCAGCAGCAAGTAGTCATTTACACCACTTTTGGAACTAATTGAGAGTTAGTTGGTTGAAAGCTTTGATAGTTCCCTGGCCTGCCTTCAGGTAAGGGCAGACTTCTAGAAAATCCCAATGGCAAGAACAGTTTGCTTTTGATTCATTCCTAAAGTTGCCTAACTGACTGTTGCTGTATGGCAGGTAGCCATAGCCTCATCCAGTATGTTTGCACAAAGGTGGGGCCTAGTCAGGAAATCAACTCCATGTGTTGCCATCAAGTTTTTACCCCTATCGTTTGCCAGGCTAGAAAGAATCTGCCCATTATTGTGCTTCTCTCTCAAAACTCTGACCTTTTGATAATTTCCAGCATTGTTTTTGGTTTATTTCACTTTCAGCAGGCTGTTAGCAGTACAGCCTAGACAATTATCACAGTGGTCTTTTGTAAGTCTCCGCCTATAATGTTTCAGGTTTCTCTGCAAGCTTTGACAAAATTAGCACTGTTTTGTTGTTTTGAACTGTATGCAAATAAGTAACCCTGTTCTTATTTCTAATCTTAGGGTGAAACTTTATGATTACCAAGCTATGTGCAAAGGGGCCACCAATCACCACAGTGGATCTCAGCCTATGCTCAGTGTGAGTATCTATCCCATAATGACATTGTTGTGCTTAATTTAACATTCTTGATTGTTGTGCTATATTCATAAAGATTGTAAAAGTATGTGTCACTGGTTACCAATACAAATGCAACAACTGAGCAAGCAAAATTACCTCTTATTTACCAAAGATCATAAATGTGTTTGCTTGTTCCATCAGAATTAGGATGGCAGAATAAATACCTCCTAACGCAACCATAAGCAATTTTATTTAACAAACAACTGGGCTGTTTACTCACTGCAAAAGAAAAGTCCAGTTTGGGTGTGGGACTTATTTACAGAATGCTTCTGTTTTTGATGTCAATCTACTCAGAGCATTAATCTATTGATGGCATCCCTGCAGCAGAGATTGATGGCACTACAAAGGATGAGCATTGCAGAAATTTAATTATGAGGTTATTTGGCCTGTCATGTCCGTGCTGGCCCTCTTAAGAAGCAATTTACCTAGTTCAACAAATAAACTGACAGACAAAAGGATTTTGGCATTCTTGACAGTTTGGATTCTGAAGTAATTCAAGACCCTACAGTATCCACACAGTGATCAATGCACTTTGAACAAAGTGGGTGTACGAATTACGTTTTCCAATTGACCCAGTATAATTTTACATCCTCTGTGTTAACCTCAGCTCTTTACACTGAACTCAGTGGCACTTCACAACAGCTTGTGAAATAAGACCAGGATAAGGCCATCAGGCCTCAGAGCTTGTTCCACCAATCGCATCATAATTGGAATTTGACATCAACTTCATTTTGCCAGGTTAACATTTTACTCTCTTAATTTCTTTAATGTTAAAAAAATGTCAAAAACTTCAATTTTAAATAAATTCGGTAACTCAGCATCCACAGGTAGAGAATTCAAAAGTTGCACAAACTCCTGAGAGAAGAAATTCCTCTTACTGTCATTCTTAAATGGCCAAGCTTTTGTCCTGCCGTCGCTTCGGGGGTCAAAGACCTCTTGACTCTAATCTTTAAAGCCCTCTAAGATTGTTATACATTTCAATAAGGTCACTTCTAAGTTTTCTAATCTCTAGAAAATAAAGGTCTGTTCTACCAACTTATTGTGGGACAACCATCTCAACCCAGGAATCAGTTTAGTGAACGTCTGTCTCTCTCTGCCTCTCGCTCTCTCTCCCCCCGTCTCTCTCTCTCTCTTTCTCTCTCTCTGTTTTCTTGGGTAAACAATCTAAACCTATACGCCGGTGTGTTCCTCCCAAAGCCCTGTATAATTGCAGAAGACTTTCTAACATCTTGCAATTCCTTCAAGTTAAAGACCAACATACTGTTTACTTTTCTAACCGTTTGTGCCACATGCATGTGTACTCCCTGTGATTTTTGTGCAAGGAAAACCAAATCCGTCTGAGCTAAAAATTTTTCATTCTCTTACCTTTTCCAAAATATTCTGTTTTTCCATTCCTCTCACTAAAGCGAATAATTTTACACCTTGTCACGACATCTCCATCTGCCACCTTTATTCCCCATCACTAAATCTCTTTACAATCCCTTTATATTTGCTGTACAGCCTACTTTCCCACCTAATCTTGTCAGCAAAATTCAAATTCACAACCCATTAAGTGAAGATAATTCTAAATTTATCCCAAAATTGGTTCTAGGATCTCCAGCCAATGAATATCTATTTTATTGTAAATATTGCAAATAATTTATAATTCTTTCATGTGTATTTTGTTTGGGATAAAGCCAACAGCATGGTGGAGTAGATGCCAAAACAAATAGCCTCCAGTCTTTCTGAATAACGTATAAGGTCCAAAACTCTAGACTACAGCAATCAATGCAAGACTCGTTTCCGGGACTAAATTAGATTTTATAGATTCACCCATTCCTGGCAGGTTTGTTGTGTTTTGAAGGTTTCTAAACCAGTTATTAGAATAAAGTCAGTGTTCCTGACTTCTGGGGCATTTGCTATAGTAATTTTTGAGAACTGCAAGTTACAGTCAACATAACTTTGCTGCTGTGCATAAGGTATTATTATTTCATTCACTTTCACATACAGTCTCAAATAATCCTCACATGAAACAATTAAAGAAGTATTTCATCATAGTGTGACTTTGTACCAACAGAAGTAAATTAAGTTTAATCTCCTAGCTTTATCCAAAGTAGTTTTACAGCTAAGGTATTTTACAGACTGAGGTATTTTTTAGTAGTATCTAATTTCTTTTTTGGTTCTTTCTGTAGCCTTTCTACGTTATTTTGGCTGCTCTAAAATGGTTCCTGAACAATTTATTCATGTACGTACTCATTATTCTCAAACTTGTTATGATAAATGCTTCAGAAGATGTTATGTATTCCACTTTGTATAAAGCCATCAAAGTCACCTTCCGTAGTTTGAAAGAGGTACTCTTGTCATGGAATACTATTTGTTAAATAGTTGTTAAACTTGTTTTTTAAAAAGGCACAGTAGTGTCAACTCTGTTGAGGTCTTTTGCAACTTCTGAGGCAGCAGAGTAACCAAAAGTCTCTCGCATCACTTGCAACTGCTACATGATCTATCATTTACCGATTCTTTGGTATATCGACAAGCAGAATAGGTTTTATGACCTTTTTGTACTACCAATAAACAAAAACAACTCGTACACCATTTTGACAAACTACGTTTCTAATTTTTCCAAATGGCCACATGCAGCAAATCCATAGAGATAACAAGTGAAAACTTACAGTGCTGACCTGCATTCAGGGAGTGGCCAAGGCAAAATGGCAGTGAGCTCCAGTATTTTGTTGCGAAAGAGGCAATGAAACCAATTTTGTATTTTTCAGTCTTACAGTGGTAGGAATGTTCTCTCACTCGTGCAACTTGGCTGAAGCTGTCATCAACATTAACAATGTATTTTCAGGAATAAAACTCTTTTGATGGCAATATTCCCCTGTCCTAAAGGCTGTTGTGTGTTGCATTGGAAGCATTGACTCCAAACCTCTATCAGCCTTGATAAGAGTAAAAGCGTTTTTACCTGAGAAAAAGCAAGAATTGCTACCTTTGATATTAAGACATTTGAATGAGCATAGGGTCAGAGAAGGTACATTTTCAGTCAATTTTTCATCCATTCCCACTATTACCCTGAGTTTACACAGGGGCTTGAGATGAGATTCTCAATAATGGGTTGCAAGTGATTTTTAACATGGACCATCACTCATTACCACCCATATTACTATCTAATCTTCTCCTGCTCACCCAGATAGAAACAAAGAGCTGAGAATTCCTGACATGAAAGTCTGAGCAGTTATCTGGCAACTGCACCTCACCACTTTGGTCATCTATTGCAGACACTCAGCAACAGCATTGCAGGGCACACTCTTGGGTAGCCGCCACTCACACCATCTTCATGGCATTAATCAGTACCAGCCTCACATCTCTCATGGCACACAGTACACTTCTGCACTTTATTATTGCCATTTCAATAAGTCACCACTGTTACTTTCCATTGTGTTATAAATAACAACCGCACAATGGTGCTGAAAATGGCTGCAACCACACCCAGACAGAACAGGGTAAATTCTTTGTTCTTTAAGGGAGAGGACCTCCCCTTTTGAGCAATGTAAGACCGTCAAAGGGCAACAGCATAACACAAACATTCATACACTGAAGCTAAACACCCGCAAGCACTAAAAGAAAATAAAGAGCTACAAATGCTGGAGATCTGAAACAAAAATAGAAATTGGTGAAACTGAACAGGCCTGGCAATATCCATGGGAAGAAAGCATGGTTAACGTTTCGAATCCAGTGACACTTCATTACAACCTGAAAGCACTACCTGCATTGTGAATCTTGGGTATGAGCCTACTGTGAGCTGTCCAAATCTATGCCCCAATCACTCGTGATCATAGCATGCACATAACAAATTCATTCCACCAATACTTGTGACACCGTAGCAATTTTTCTTATCAGGAAAGATAGTGCTTAGTTGTTCAATTAGCAGTCACATGCAATTTACCCATTGCCTGCATATGGTGCAGGAGCTGCTCACACTTCACACCTTCATCTATGGAGAATCAAGTTATGCTAAGGATGGGTGGGCTCCATATCTATAGTGTTGTAATTACAGAGACTTGTACACACAGATGATGGTGAAAAGAGAACATTTGTGATAATGTATTTACAACGACATGTCACCCGTGCCACCTATCTGTCCTCAGAAACTTTTCTCCTTTCTTTCCCTCCTTATCAATGACCTTATTAACAGCAAACCTCACCCCATTAATACGGAGCTTCCTATCATACCATCCACCACGAGTAAACTAGATTTCAAGAATTCTCAACATGGAAGTTAAAGAGGGTACACCACCAGCTCCAAAGGACATTGGGTAGCAACATCACAGAGAACACTCCAAAAGCACTAACGCATCTCACATCCACAAAATTGGCATCTAACATGTGCAGCTTCTAAGACTCCTCATGGCATATCTTTGACTCAGTTAGAGGACTTCAGTGTTGCACCTCAAGGCATGATGACAACCATCATTGTAATGCTACAGCAGGACACTCTGGGCTCAGGACATGCATCCAACTTATAGACTGAACCAGGTTCTATTTCCATGTCATTTGCTTGCTGTTCAACATTCACTCACTTTGAGCCTACCTGGATGCTCACAGCATTTGCATTTGATTTTGTAGCTTGGAGTTTGGGGTTCTGGTTAAGAAATGCCATGCTGTTTGCATCTTCCCTGTGAATTCTTTGAGTAAGCAGTCATTTAAGTTATTTTCTGTTTAAAACGATAATAAATGTGTTGGAGTCAGGTACTCTCAAAATGGCTCAACTGTGGACCAGATTGAATGTCCTCGTCTGTTTTTGAATGGTTATCTTTTTATTGTAGTACCAATAATCAGACTGCTAAAAGATAGAGAGAAATGTTGGGCTGAATTATCCCAGCCCCTGAGCACCGTGGAAATGATGTCAGTTGGGACAATAAAGTGCAAACAGAAAAATGACCTTGAGGGGGATAAAAAGTCCAATTTGCTTCCCAGGCCATGAATGATGAGATGAGAATCTTGCCAGTGAGGAGTCAGATGCCTACTTGTATTAATTAATATTCATCATTAACTATTTTTGCCTTACTTATATGCCCCAACACCTCGGAGACACAGGTAGTGACCACCTGCACACCCTGTCTATGGAGCTAGGCAATGGATGCACGCTGGCATCATCGACTCATCATGGTACAGTTTAGACTAAGTTGAAGATCAGTTCTTCACTTAAAAACTGAAATTAGGAGTTTACTGACATGTTTCATTGCAATGCTGCTGCCAGGTGACATCTGGCCAGGGGCAGGCAGCCATCTCATGGATTGGACCAGAGTGAGCCTCTGGACTCTTCGCTTACTTTATGGGTACTCACTCACTTTGCACCTATTTGGATGCTCACAGCCCTGCATTTTTTGCACTTTTCAACCTCATTCAGAACTTACAGGCTTAGAGTAATTCTGCCTTACCTTGCCTTCCAGCATAGACATAAAGCCAGCATACAAGTCACGATTATCAGCAGCAACAGTAAGTCATAAAATCATAGAATCCCTATAGTGTGGAAGCAGACCATCAGGGCTAATGAGTCTACACTGACTCTCTGAAGAGCATCCCACCCTGACCCACGGCCCTACCCTATCCTTGTAACCATACATATCCGACAACTAATCCACATACCCCACACATCCCTGGACACTATTGGCAATTTAACATGGCTAATCGACCTAACTGGCATGTCTTTGGAGTGTGGGAGGAATCTGGAACACCTGGAAGAAATCCATGCAGACACAGGGAGAATGTGCAAACTCCACACAGACAGTCGCCTGAGAGTGGAATCAAACCTGGGTCAGTGGCGCCTTGAGGCACCAGTACTGACCATTGAACCACTGTGCCGCCCAAGTGTGTGGACATTTTGCTGCATAGCATTGTATTACATCAATGTTACACCCACATCATGTGCCAGAACCCTATGCAGCACACTGAATACGATTCAGCTTAATGGCCATGACTCAAAGTCCAAGGACACAATCTTCAATCAAGTCAAATGGAACTGTCATCAGTCAGGTGTGTCACCATTGTAGGTCAAAGGCATCATCTCATCTTATCTCACCCAGGAGCTTAGACTCAATCAGTCAGCTGCTTCAGCTGTCAGGGTCAAGGGTTTCATATCCCGGCAGCCCAGAATGTGGGCCATGGTCAGTCCTGCAGATCCAGTCCAACCAGATTGGGAATTTGTGGTAAATCAATCTGGAAGCTGCCCAGGTATCAGTTAGGGGTCTGGTGACTCACTAAATGGAAGCAGTCCTTGCATATTGGTTGGAGGAATGGGCCACAGTGAACTCACTGAAAGTCATTGGGCTTTATGAGAAGGCATCCTGTGATTCAGAAGATGGGCAAATCTTTTGTGGGGACTGGAGGAAGCACACTGGAATACAAAAGAAATAACAATCATGAAGGGATGCAATTCAACATATAAGAACAGGAGATAATGGGAACTGCAGATGCTGGAGAATTCCAAGATAATAAAATGTGAGGCTGGATGAACACAGCAGGCCAAGCAGCATCTCAGGAGCACAAAAGCTGACGTTTCGGGCCTAGACCCTTCATCAGAGAGGGGGATGGGGAGAGGGAACTGGAATGAATAGGGAGAGAGGGGGAGGCGGATCGAAGATGGAGAGTAAAGAAGATAGGTGGAGAGAGTATAGGTGGGGAGGTAGGGAGGGGATAGGTCAGTCCAGGGAAGACGGACAGGTCAAGGAGGTGGGATGAGGTTAGTAGGTAGATGGGGGTGCGGCTTGGGGTGGGAGGAAGGGATGGGTGAGAGGAAGAACCGGTTAGGGAGGCAGAGACAGGTTGGACTGGTTTTGGGATGCAGTGGGTGGGGGGGAAGAGCTGGGCTGGTTGTGTGGTGCAGTGGGGGGAGGGGACGAACTGGTCTGGTTTATGGATGCAGTTGGGGAAGGGGAGATTTTGAAACTGGTGAAGTCCACATTGATACCATTAGGCTGCAGGGTTCCCAGGGGGAATATGAGTTGCTGTTCCTGCAACCTTCGGGTGGCATCATTGTGGCACTGCAGGAGGCCCATGATGGACATGCCATCTAAAGAATGGGAGGGGGAGTGGAAATGGTTTGCGACTGGGAGGTGCAGTTGTTTATTGCGAACCGAGCAAAGGTGTCCTTTTGAACTCAGTGCTGGTTTCAAATGGATCGCATTTCCAGCATGGCAAGGGCTTTAAGCTGCAGTCTATCCCCCCCCTACCTCCCCACCTATACTCTCTCCACCTATCTTCTTTACTCTCCATCTTCGGTCCGCCTCCCCCTCTCTCCCTATTTATTCCAGCTCCCTCTCCCCATCCCCCTCTCTGATGAAGGGTCTAGGCCCGAAACGTCAGCTTTTGTGCTCCTGAGATGCTGCTTGGCCTGCTGTGTTCATCCAGCCTCACATTTTATGATATAAGAACGGGAGACAATAATGCATTGGAGGCAGGGAATACTGCACTAAGTGCGGTCAGTAACAGTAACTGCCACAACACGAGGACTGCACATCATGATTGTTGGGATTGCTCAGCTGTAGCCAATTGCTCAGGGAGATGAAAGAATTAGGTGGGAATATATAGAAATTCAGAACTGATGCAGTCAAAACAAAGTGTAACTAAGAAAAGAGCATGATGGCTTGTACCAGCCTCAACAGCTTCTTCTGGCAGCTCATTCCATACATTCACCATCCTCTGCATGAATAAGTTGCCCCTCAGGCCCTTTTATAGTTTTCGCCTCTCACCTTAAACCTGAGCTCTCTAGTTTTGATTCACCTATTCCATGGAAAAGACCTTATCTACTAACCCTAACCATGCCCTTCATGATTTAGTAAACTTGTATAAGGTCACCCTTCAGTCTCTGACTCTCCAGGGAAAATAGCTCCAGCCTACTCAGCCTCTCCCTCTAGCTCAAGCCTTCTAGACTCGGCAACATGATTGTAAATCTTTTCTGAGCCCTTCCAGGTATCACAACAGCTTTTCCATGGTAGGGAGACCAGAATGCAATCTTAATGTGATCATGGAAGATCAAGCACCTCAAACAGACTCATACCTTATCAATGGCCTTTAGGTTGGCACTGTATTTGTTGAAGAAGTTGGTATAATTTGTCAGTCTGGTGCTGAACTTCACAAAAATGTCTCCCAGACATTGCAACAGACCCCACTCACTGAGATGCTCTCTCAAGTCCCCCAATAAACCTCTACAACATTCAGAACAGCAGCCATTGTTATTAGGTCCTGAGGTCATACATGATTACTTCTGCTTCACTGAGATGTCTGTAATCAATCTGTAATGACCAATGACATGATCAAGATTGCTTATGACCAGGATTTGTTTGCCACACAGTTGTCATTGGATGTACTTCACATTTAGAATTTGAGGATTATAGACATCTTTCGTCTGTACTTTGTCAGTGCCTGATTAATGCAATTACCTCTTGAAGGGCCTCATGTTGCTCACAAGGAGACCTTTCTACCACAGATAGAAAAAAAAACACTTATTTCTCCTGGCAATACAGCACCGGTTTGATCGGGTTGAATCACTGATCCCTGAGCAGACCTGACCTGGCTGGCAATGACCTGAGACAGGATTTTGTAATCTGAATTCAGCAGTGAAATTGGTATCCAATTTCCAATTTCCTCCCTTCCCCCTCTTCTGCTTGTGGATGAGGATGATGATACTTTTTCTTATGGATTCACACATGATACCAGCCAAAAGCATTTTGTTGGACACCTCCAGCAGGTCTTGGCCAATCACGTCCCACAAAGCTGAATACAACATAGCCAGTAAGCCATCACTTCCATGAGTTTTATTCATTTCAAAGGACTCAAGGGTCTTGATCTGGTCATCCAGAGATAAAGGCTGGTCCAGCCTCTTTCATGTGCTGTCATCTAAGACCTCCATGATAGAGGTCAGGAATGATTGGCAGGATGTACTGCCTGCAAGCTTCATGTCACACAGTCAGACGTAAAAAAAATTTCCTGATCCTCAAATATTCAAATAAGATGATGTTGCCAAGACACATTCTTCCCTCAGCTGTTGATCAGAGCTCTTCCTGTGTACCTTCTGGAAGAAGAAACATGTGTACATCTCAACCATGGTGTGGACCCTAGACTGGAAGATTATCTTGGAGGCCTCCGAGGCAGAGAGTGAGGCTTGCTGGCTCTTCACCTGCTGGAGGTCATCTCTGACATCAACCCTTATCGTCTGCAGCAGGAGTAGGTCCTGCATGGTCTCACACACACACAACTTCTGAACACCTTTGAGGATAAACAACCTCTTGATGTTCCCCATGATTTCCTACTAATCTGCTGGAGAAGCAAAGAGGGGTTTCACAGTCCTCCAACCTTTGTAATCCCTATTGGGTTCTTCAGTGTTTTCTGGATCAACAGTTTCAGGTTCAGCTTCGACATACCTGCAGCTGACAGTCAGCCAGCAGGAGGCAGTGGTCAGAAAAACACTGACTTGACATCAGTGGATCTGACTGACAACATGCAGGACTCAGACAGGATATCTATCCTTGAGTGGCTAGACCTGTCTGGCTGTATCCATGCTGCACTCTGTCTGCAGGGTGCTGAAAACGTCATGCAGTTTGGCGACTTTAACCATTTCCATCAGAAATCCGGATGTGGCATCTAATTTGCTGTCAGCCCCTCCGGATTATCCACCTGCATCAATGAGGCAGTTGAAGCCTGCGGCTAGAATGGCTGGCCTGGACGTAGCCAGCGGCATAGGGAGGATGGCCAGCTACTCGCTGTTTACCACCAGGGCATACACATTAATTAGTCTCAGGGGAGCATTCCTGTACATAATGTCTGCTACAAGGAGGTACCCACTTACCACTTCCTTAACTCGCAGATAGTGAAGTTGCCTCCTCACAGCAGAATACCCAGGCTGGAAGAATGGCAATCATTATCCCCTATCGCAAAGTGGGCCCATAGTGCAACCATTCCCAGTTTTAGAAACGGGAGGTCTACTTTGACTTTGGCAAGATAAGCCAGCATGGAAACTCATCATGTAGTAGATTTAACAATACGCATGTTACTAGTGGCAATCTTAAAACCCATTTTGAGTGTTTATAGAATTACCTATCGAGCCTATGGCCACTCATCTGCAGTCTTGTCACTGGAGGCTGCCTGTATCCCTGTGGTGTGGCTGAACTGTTGCCCTCTCCTCTCAGATGCTGACTGCCTGTCCCAGGGTCCTCACCCCTCCTCTGTTCCCCTCTCCGAGATGTTGACTGTCCATCACAGGATCCTCACCTCAACCCCTTTTCTCAATGATACTGACTTTTTTAATTTCAAAAATATACCTTATTCATGAAATATCTGTATATATGTAGATCATCACTAAAGCAGTTCAGTTCCGTAATAGGGAAGTAATCTTTTAACCTCCCTTCCTCTGATCACTGGTCAATGGCACATCATGAAAGTAGGATGCCCAACCTGAGTCACTTGCTGTGCTTTCCAACCCCTTTCTTCTTGGCACTGCCATCTGCAAAACAACACTTGGCATAAATACATTTTTAGAAGCACTCCAGAATATTTCCTTGCTGCTTATGAAATTGAACATTCATAATACAGCTACTAAAAATGTTCAACCAGATTCATGCTTTTCTCTTTAGGTTTTCTCGGGGCGCAGCTGCCCCCTTCAGCATACACAACACTTCAACAATGCGCTTTGAATTTACTCCCTGGGCCAACCTTGTCAGTCCCAATAGCAGGTTTCAGTGCCTGCCAAATATCATCTAAGATTTGCAAATACCACCAGAGTTAAAATCCAGGAGCACAACACTGATGTTAAAATCAAACATATCTTCTTTTTTGGCAACAGGAAATATCGATAATTTTTCATATTTCAATCTAGCAGTCAACATTTTAGATGTAATCTGTAAACTCAGGTTTGAATATCTGTGAGCTTTGTAGATGGTAAATCTTTAGACAAGCAAACTGGTGTGTGTTGTTCTGATTTGACTGAATGTTGTCTGCTACAAAATATCTGCTTTTGTTGTCTAGAAATCATCTGCTGAAATATTGGTGAATCCTGCATATTCCGGTACCATGTTGAAATAGCTTTTATTGATGCCAAATCAGTTTTTGTTAGGGTTTGAAATAGTGACTGAAAATGAAACTAACAGTGTTTTGAACAGATGCATTGTTGTTGTTGTGCATTGTGGTGTAATTTGATAACTGAGATAGAATCCTTTCCAGTTACCAAGGTATCACAAGCCACTAATTTCCATAGATCTCAGAAAAATATCAGTTAGCTGGTTTAAGAAATAAAATTCATGAGGACCTAAATATGATGTGGGGATAGACTCACCATCATTCCTTCTGACACAGACAGCATACAAAATGCCTACTGCCTGCTTGTTTACATAATGTGCATCTAACATTTAATTCAATGGCTGCATGCCTGTGTAGGGTGCAAAGTTTTGAGAAGCCAGCATAAAATCATGTTAGTATATGTCTCTGAAAAGGAGATGCATTTTGTCAGGAGAATGTGCTAGAAATCGTTGTAAAAATTAATTTAACCCAAGGAAAATACAAGAATGGCACAATGTGACAAAGAACTATACCCAAGGTTCTTCAACACTGGAAGTATCAGTGCAAGAAGTGGGCAGAGGAAAAGTGACATCTATCCAAGGACAACCAGATAGGCATTGCGAATGAATTGGGACCCTATATCCAGTATGACAATTGCCAAAGTGGAGTCTCAACGACCTAGACATAGTGTATCATATCAATAGATTATAACCTTGCATTATTTTTTGAGATATTGAACTTTTAATTATGATGTCCTTCTCTTGAAAGAAGATATCCAGTCAAAATATGACTGTGGATCTAAACCCAGGTGTTTATCTGGTAAAACCGTTTGTCAGTATGTAACTTCAATCTACTCTCATCCTGAGAAAGGAAAGCTAGTTTGTGTTCCATGATGCTGTTGCTGCTTCCCTGGACCGGAATCTCTGTAATCTTTGTAATGCTGCAGGTATTCAGAGGTTTGTAGCAGTCCATCAATATGTCTTCCAACATATTACAAAGATTATTGACACATCCATCAAGGAGACTGCCTGTAGCATTATAGGGCACAAGATTGGTGCCCCTCCTACTGGTGCCACTCTGTCAGTGCTCCTGCCTGTTGACCAGCCCGCCCATCGCAGTGCGTTCTATTGGTAAGTCAGGCCAGCTTGAACCAGAATTTCATGAAGCCATCCTGCAACGCCAGCTCCTTTCTCCCCAACTGTTAGTTGTGCTACAGCTCTTGGGATAGCACCGCTGTAGAGCACGAGAAGATTTAAAGCAGACAGAAGGAAGGACTAAGGAAAATCATCAGGATAATCACTCGAATTTTGTACAGAATATTGAATGGTTTAGAAATATTGTTGGTTTGGAGTGTTTGCTTTGTGGTAGCATTTATGTCAACTTTCCTTCTCCATCCTCAGCGTAATAAGACCAGTGCCCTTAAGATATTGAGGTTGTACAACATGCAGTGGACCACCACAATTCAGATCATATTTCAAATGATTCCACCAGATGGCCGCAGACAGTGGACCCGTGTTACCCGTGTGCTCTATTGTGTTGTTCCTTTTTCTGTTGCAGCCTGGCTTTTGCTGTAAACACACTGCCCAACTGCAACTGACTGTTCACGAATGTGATGAGACAGATAGTAGCCAATAGCCTTCGTTGCTCAGTTGTAACCATCCAAATTCTTGTGACGACTCAGATGCTAAATATTACAGTGTACCCGTTCAGAATAAAGAGATTCTGACTGCTGCAAGCATGCCAGACATTGTCTTGCAAGATGTGCTCAGTATGAGCACATGCCATTTGGACACTTTTTGGTCATGCTACATCTTTGAATTTAGACATAACATCCACAAAGTGATGTGTGAATTGAATGCACTCAGCACTGTTGGGAATGTATTTCCCTCGTCTTACCAAAGGCAGCTAGTGATCTCCCTTTTCAAACAGTGGATGAAAAGCTCCAAGACAGTGAGTTGCTGCCATTCCCAGTCTGGAAGGAGCCAGCATGAAAAAGTCTTGACCACTGACATTGTCCCTGACCTTGTTATGGCAGGAAGTGTTACCTGCAACCAATGGCCTATTTTGTTTAGTATCTTTTTAAGAGGCCTTGCAAGCCTCTCCAAGAATGAGGTACCTGAATTGCTCTCTACTGAGGGCTTTCTCTTCCTCCTCCTGTCTTCAAGAAGGCCTTCTATGCCATCTCTGCATGTTCTGTCATGTTATAAGCCAAGAATGAATGAAATTATGACATCTAATGATTGGGAAAAATCTTTTAAAATCAAAACCAAACCCATTACAACTCTCTCTGAAAACTTTAACAGATTTAAATAGCTCTGAAAACCTCCAGATACTCTAAGAACATGACAAACTCCTCAATAGCACTGGTAGGATTTTCTTCCTGCTCCTGAATGCATATTCAACTATATAAGATTAAGAGAGGATGTTAGCTGAAGCATTCAGTTTGGCACCAGTAGAATCAAATCAGCATTACACACTAACTGAATTAACCATCTATTGTCTCTGCATTCTTCTAGCATATCTGAAGAATTTATCTTGTAAGGCATCTTTTCAGGAACAATAATGTATCTTTGAATGTTGCAGATTTTTCATTGAATTCAACCTCTGTGATCTGTGGAATAGGGAAGGTTTAGTGAATGGTAAGTCAAAGAATTTTCATATGTTTGAGATTATCTTGAAATATAGGCTCCTTTGAGGCTAATGCAGCAAAGAATATACTGAGGAATAAGGAAATGGAAAAAGACTTTAACAAATATTTATACCTGTCTCCACAGTAAATGACACAAAAAGCATGCCAGAAGTAGTGTGGAGCCAAGAGTCTAGTGAGAGTGAGACTTTACGTAAATCATATTAGATCAAATAATTAACTTGGACCTAATGATCTACCTCCTAACATTCTGAAAGCGACAGTCCCACAAATATTGGACATACTGGATGTATTCTACTGAAATTATCTCAAGAATAATCCCAATGGATTGGAAATTAGCAAATTTACCCTGTTATCAAAGAAGGAATAAAGAAAATTCTGTAATCCATTTTTAAAAGGCTACAACAAGACATTTTGAAAATTAGATAGAATCAACATGATTAAATGAAATTTTATTGTCGATATAACCAGGAAGTGATATAAAGGGTACCAGTAGATATAATACATTTAAAGTTTCAAAAGGCTGTCCTTTGAGTGCTATGAAAGGTTGTTAGGCAAGAACTCATGGGCTTGTGGGTAATGCTTCAACATGGATAAAGAATTGGTTAAAGGACAAAAAAGAGAGCAGGATTAAGTAGGTCATTTTATGACAGGGGTGGCACAAGAAGCTGTGCTGAATCGTCAACATTATTAACTAAGTTGAAGGAATCAAGAACACTATATCCCAATTTACTTGGTGGGAAAGTAAGCTTTGAGGAGGACTAAATTTTCCCTTCACAATAAGGACAGGTTTGGAGCAAAGAGGGAGTGCTCGGTAAGCAGCAGGAAACTACATCAGGAATATTCCCACAGCTATCCCCAACCTCGGGTGACTTTTCCAGGGACAAATTGCCCGTCAACATTCCAAATATTTGGCAGCCAATAGCTTTAATTAAGGCCCAGATAATTTAACACTGACAGAATGATATAGGCTTTGTTTGTGTCCCCAGCAAAGCACTAAACCAATAAACTACATAGAGGTGGCCCACACTTGCTAAGCCAAAGATTATCAAAGCCTCCTCTCAAATTTGCAAAGATGGGCCCACAAAGCTGAAACGCACCTACAAGGTGTACTGCAACAATTGACCGAGGCTCCTTAGGCAAAATCTTATAAACCAGCAATCTC